>NW_023416401.1:32286174-32886174 GCF_014108235.1 Myotis myotis | reverse complement strand
CGTTGATCTTTCTCACCACTCCAAGGCCATCCCCTCTGCCTCAGAGGCTCCCTCGGGGATAATATTTAGAACCAACCTGAGGTGAGGTGACCGTAGGGAAGGGGGCAGCCCCCGCAAGTCAGTTGGTTTGAAATCATTAACATAAAAACACATCATGCATAAGACCTCTTTCTCTCCTTGTCTCATTCTCCTGCTTTCTTACTCTTTCTCGTCACATCTTTTTAATCATGATTTTCAACAACGGTCATGTGAACATACCTTAAAAACTGTTTACATGTTCTTAGGGAGGATGGCGGCTCCTCTTGCCTCCAACACCCCACATACCACCTGCATGTGTTCAGCCTGCTCTATCTCTGCCCACTGAGAGGCCCCTCCTTCACGTCCAGCGCCTCCCCTCCCCCACTGGATTCCCATGGACTTTCTTGTAACCATTAATAAGCTAATGTGGTCTTTCACTCATACACATATTCTTAGGTATTTGGGTTTCTCTCTCTTTGGTTCTTTGAGGGTTGAGATTTCGCTTCAAAGGCTTCTCTGTCCCCACATCTCCTAACAGAGGGTTTTGCCTATAGTATATGGTATTGATTCAAAGGTGTGGACATAAAAAAGGCCACATACTAAATCTGGTAAGCTAAGGGGAGGCCTGCATGGAGGGCCTTACAAACTCAGAAACCTAAAGTAACTACATAGGATGATCTAAAATTAAAACGTCCTAACTAAAAGCAAGTCATGGCAAGCAGTCATATCCTAGGCTGCTATCCTCCGTGACAAATGTCAATCCTTACCTTAAGTAAACCTGTCTATTGTCATTTTTGCATCTAACATAACATGCCTTTGGAATGTCAGAGTACAGTACAACCTTGATATAACGAACTAATTCGGGCGAGGGGGTATCCTTTAAAGCCTAAAGTCTGTTCCATAATAAAGTTTCCGAATGAGATGTTAAAATATTGACAAATTAGTTTACCTATTTTTACTTATGTAAACACATTTGTGTAATTAAATTTAAGTATGTACAAAAAGTTTAATTTCACAGAAAAGTTATATGTATTACTGTGATTTTAAATTTATACTGAATAGGTCTAGTAAATGCGTGCATTCACCAGCCCCCTGGAGTAAACAAATGCACTGGGTAGTCGCTTAGTGCCTGTAGGAACATCTGCGGGCCAGCGTTAAAACTGCTGCAGAAAGTCATGCCAGAGGCAACAGAACCAGTTGCTGCTCCAGATGCCATGTGATCATGTGCTAATCACTTGAACATTGTTTACAAACGGTGACTCTTGGATTTAAATATGTAGACTACAGTTGTAGCTATGTAATATTTATATCAGTGAAATTACTATAGTATCTTTTCCAACATATGGCCTACTCACTAAAATTTGTTAAAAATAACAGCGAATAAATAACAAAAAACAACCTGTTAATTCAATTATAAGCATATCTTGGTTCAAAGCATTTTAAAATTAACAGGGTGTTAATTTTCACATATGACATATGGATCGGAAATTTTGTCCATTAAATATGAAGCCTGCTAAATCGAGGTCTTCAAAATCAAGGATTTACTGTAATCCCCTTTTTCCAGACTCCTCAGGGCACAACCTCCCACCAGAGCAAGAGAACATGAAACCCCTCATTATTAAGGAGATATGCACCCCTATGGGGTTTTTTTTTATTATTGAATTGACTTGAGCAAGCAATAATTTGGGTATCTCAAAACAGCCTGAATTCACCCAAGAGAATCATGGAAAACCAGTGAATTTTATGTAGCTAGGTTTTGTCTTTGGCAGGAAGGTTTCCAAGGCTTCAAGGGAACAGCACTGAACTGTAGGTATAGAAAGGTCAGCAACAACAAATTCTTATCATTATTTTAAACCCAACATCTGTGGACCTTTGTGAAAGGAGTCTTTGTTGAGATTTTTCTTTAAACAGGCAGTTGCTAGCAGGTCACCTTCTTGTGATTCCCTTGCCCTCCAAAGGATGCTTCATAGGCTACATAATGATGGTTAAGTTCTCCCAAAGAACAGGCCATGACAACATTAAATGGCTTATTTGTTTTTCTGCACCTGTTTTTGTTACCCTCCAAGTCCCTGGAGAATCAAGGGCAGCCTTTCTGCTGCTCTGAGAAATTATTCTGTCTAGAATATGTGATCACACCCCAGAACAGGTGCCAAAAGGAAAATAACATGCCAGGTGTCCACCCAGGCAGCAGGAAGTTGGCCAGAATGCTGCATCTTCTCATTTAAAAGACCCCAAACCATATATTGATCCTGAACTGGTTTTCTCAGCAATCCCACTCTTCCCAGAGCCTAGAATTCCAGAGTGCTGGAAAAACTTTAAATCTTGCAGTTCATCACACTCATTTTTCATGCTGAGATTCAGACTGCCTGACACACAGCCAGGTTAAATGATAGCCCCATCAATTCTTTGCTAACTAGTGGCAGATCCAGTTCGAGAAGGAACCCAGGTGAACACAGGTGTTTTACCTAGAAACTAACAAGAAAAAATGATCCTACTCATTCTAATACTCTGTGTTATTTCAGAGCCTTGGATGAAGACATTTCATTTCAGAAATCATAACCCACTCCCAGTTCATTTCAAAGATAACTTGGGGAAGATGTGAACCAAGTAACTCTACCAATAGAAAAGTATATGGTATTTGTCAAATGCAGGAAAGTGAGGGTTGGAATACTCACTGAGTCAGATTCCAAATTTTTCATCCCAAGAAATTAGTTGAGAATAAAGAGCAATATTTTTTTTAAGAGCGACATTTTTACAGATATACATCACAGAACTGTCTATTAAAATAATCTTGCCAGTTGGTGTGGCTCAGTGGTTGAGCATCAACCTATGAATCATGAGGTCAGGGTTCAATTTGTGGTCAGGGCACATGACCAGGTTGTGGGCTCGATCCCCAGTAGGGAGTATGCAGAGAACAGTCAATCAATGATTCTCTCTCATCATTGATGTTTCTCTCTCTCTCTCTCTCTCTCTCTCTCTCTCTCTCTCTCTCTCTCTTTCTCTCTCTCTTCTTCTCTGAAATAATAAAAATATTTTTTTAAATAAAATAACCTTAAGACTACTTGGCTATCTTTAAGGAGGTTAATTACATGAGCAGGTTTCCATGATCAGTTAGATTTTTTCCCCAAATGCATTTGTAAGTAAGCAACTTGGAGCTCAGTGTGCCTTTTGCCTTCATCAAGGCCTATTTGACTACAAGGTCAGAGAACAACGGTTCTTTCAGGCCTTTCCTGAGTCCTCTCTGGACACCAGGAGGCTACCACTGCAGGAATGAGGAAGAGGTCCGTGACCTATAGGAAAGTGGAATCACAGAAAAAGCATGGGGCCTTCAATTCCTACTCTGACTCTTGCTAGCCCTTTGGACAAATTCCTTACCATCTTTTAACCTCAGTTGCTCTGCTGTAAAATGGACATAAGAGCAACTAACCCATGGGCTAGCCTAAGGCTAAAATGAGCAGAATGTATGTGAAGCTCCTAGCATTGTGCCTGGCACTGAACGGGGAGGGACTCAGTGAACTATTCTTTCACCAACCCACCATCCTAGTTCAGTCAGCCCTGCATAAGGACCTGAACAGCCACCCCTTTTCCTGGATTAATATGTTTCTTCCCCAACACCCCCAGTTTACTAGCGGTGCTCCGAGCCCTTCACCCCAGCGAATCCTGCTATCCATGGTACTCAATCAAACCCATCTCCCCAACTTCAGCTAGGTATTAGAAAGGAAAAATATCTCATTGAATTGAACTACACTCAATAACTATAAATTTAAGAATCCTCTGGGCAGTATGTAGATTTTTGAAAGAAGTTGTTCAATAACCAAGTTGAATCTCAAAGTCATTGAATTGCTGGCATGATAACTTAAATCAAAAGAAATTCTTGGACAGTGTTAAGAGAAGCCACTCTGATGGGCAGATCCAGTCCTGCCTCCGAGCTTGCTATAAATCATTAACCACGTATTCTTGCTTTTCACATCTTCTTCTAACATTTCTCTGAAAACTACCTCCTTCCACCCAATTTTGGTTTTCAGGGCCCAGGAGTAGAGATCCTGCAGATAGGGTTAGGGGGCACTGCTAAGACCTTGATGGTAGGGGTCACTTGTAATTCCTGCATAGTCAGGCAATATATGGTCAACTCTTCTTCTGGGCAATCATTCTCCATCTTCTAGGGAAGAGATATTCCAAATGATGTAATTGTTTGAATATGGATGGTCAAACCTCACCTTTCCTAGCCTGAGATATGACATCACCTGATTTTGAAGGTGAATGTATTTTATATGTGCCTATACCCCCCCACAGGTCCTAGAATTGCATTTAGTAGGCTCATTAAATGAATGCATGAGTGAATGAATAGGTGAAATTATAAAATCTGATAGGCATTACTAGTGCTCACTTCCAAGTTTCCTCTCTTCCATGTACTTAAAAGATAGGGTGGTATGACTAGTCCTAGCCAATGGACTACAAGCACAAGTGATATGTGTTACTTCTGGTCTGAACCATAGATGTTCATTCTCTATGCAGGATCTTCCCTTGACGAGGCCACCAGCCACCTTATCGACGGCAAATCCTCTGGTAGCCTGAGCTCCTGAGTGGCTGTGTGGAATAGGTTACTCCTCCACACCTGCTGACCTGTGCTGCACATATACCATGAATAAGAAATATTCCTTTGTTGAAGGATTTTGTTCTGCAGCATACCCTAGCCCAGTGGTCGGCAAACTTATTAGTCAACAGAGCCAAATATCAACAGTACAATGATTGAAATTTCTTTTGAGAGCCAAATTTTTTAAACTTAAACTATATAGGTAGCTACATTGTTATTAACTTAATTAGGGTACTCCTAAGCTGGCCTTTGCTAAAAACGTCCTCAATCTGATTGAGGTACGTTCGCTGAGGTCGACCCCTTCCAATTCTCCCATCCACACTCGTCTTGTATACTTGTTTCATCTATCTCCTTTCCGAAAACTGACTTCTGCGCATGGGCCACGAAGTTTCAATCTCACTGTATGTGCACGCCCGCATGTGGTATTTTGTGGGAGAGCCACACTCAAGGGGCCAAAGAGCAGCATGTGGCTCGCGGGCCACTGTTTGCCGACCACTGCCCTAGCCTATCCTGACTAACATAGCCAATGATCACTTAAAGGTAAAACTAAAGGCAAAGAGGCTGTATATTTTATACTGACTAATGCTCCTGATGATATCTTCTTATCCAAAATTTGGTTGTTGTGTGATGTCAGTCTTATCAGTAAGACAGGATCTAAGGGTTAAAAGCCACTTGAGGAAGGCTACTCAACCTGTAGTCTCACTTGTGTGAGAGCCAAAGGGCATGATGCCCTTCAGTTCCACTGCTACACTGTAAATTAGAACAAAGCAGAGTATCAGGGGAATATGTAAGATACACTGAAAAAGCTCCATGGGCCCTGACTGGTTTGGCTCAGTGGACAGAGCATCAGCCTGTGAACTGAAGGGTCCCAGGTTCGATTCTGGTCAAGGGCATGTACCTTGGTTGAGGGCACATCCCTAGTAGGGGGTATGCAGGAGGCAGCTGATTGATGTTTCTCTCTCTTCGATGTTTCTAACTCTCTATCCCTCTCCCTTCCTCTCTGTAAAAAATCAATAAAATATATTTTTTTAAAAAACAGCTCCATGGTTTCATACTCACATCCTTAGAACCATATTCTCAATTGATCAGTGCACAAATGTTTAAAATTCACTTTATTTCATTTTTAGGTTTTGAAATGAGGAGTTGACATTTGCAAGGATCACACCATATGTGCCTTGTCAAGTCTGTGGCATGCTCAGTGAGGCAAACCCAGCCCCATTGCATGGTGTCATCCACTTAGCAAGCAACCTCCTGTGAGACCTTGTTTTTCATCTGTGGACAGCATTTGGTCAGAGATTGCAGGCAGTATGGGTAGGTACAGGAAGAGTGCACTTTTTGGCAGTGTCTCCAAATTCACCCACCAAAAATTTCAGTTGTTTTTGGTTCCCATATTGGCAGTGAACGCCACAGGATGGGTACCATATGTTCCAGTGTTTCGGAAACCATCCCAGTTTCTAATATTTTACTTGTCTCTATAATCCATTAAAATGCCTCAGAAATTCCAATATTTTTAGTACACAAACTACATCTATCAGACAACTTCTCACACTAGGAAGCAATACAAAAATTCATTCTAGGGCCTTTACCTCAATTTTCTTGTTAAAACTAACTCCCTTTGCTTTTCTATACCAGCAAACAATATGATGATGAGGTTTATTTCCACCCCAGAAAATTACAGCCAAAAGGGCAGCGTATCGAGTCACCTTAGTAGAGTATCCATTTCAGAACGTGATCTCACTGGGTTACTTAGTGCTATCAACTGCTCTTTAGCTGAGAGGTTTCTGCTCTGCTTACATTAATTAGCATATTCCAGGGAGTTTGTTATATGAACATTTCAAGCACAAAAATATCACTTTGCTTCTGAGCCGTTTGGCCAGGAATGTGTGCGGCCTCTCAGTTCCGACAACTGACTGGTCAAGTTCAGTTTTTCTGGCTGATCTTTCTCTCTACTTCAGCATTATCCTCAGCCCAGAAGAGGACAGTGGGGCCCACAGTGAGATCTGAAGTCCATAGTGAAGGTCAACTGCAATCATTGCCATCCAGGGTTCTGTCCCAAGTGTGTGAAGCACTGCCATTAAGAATTCATCCTTAGGTTGACAGCCTGAACCTTCTTAAAATCCAAAAGCCCCAGGGAGCCCAATGCATTAAATGATGGACTATGAACCCCAGGGCGTGAGTGTGTTAGGAGCTCCTTTCCAAATGGCATCTGCAAAGAGAGAGGCCTGGAAAGAATGGAGATGGGGATTCTAGACAAGAGTGCCACAGAGGACAGATTTTATGGGGTGCAGAGGAAGGAGGGAAAGGACTTCTAGGTGGAGAAGGCATGGACATGAAATGCAAAGGACTAAAGGGATGGTGGAGATTTTATTCCACCAGTCACTACACAAAATGCTTTCTGTGTATTTTTATCTGTTTTCATTCCCTCGGTGATCCTGGGAAGTAATGCGGTATGCTCACTTTACAGGTTAGGAAAACACCAGGCAAGGTGGTTAATAACTTACCCAGGATCACCATCTGGGGTGTGATGAAACCGTGACATGAACCCCAGTCTTCTTCTAAAGTGGGACTTATTGTCCCGCTCTCTAAATGGGCAGGGGCCTCAAAGCCACTTTTTAAAAATAATAGACATTTATTTCTTAGAGACTGGGAAGATCAAGATCAGAGTGCCGGCAGACTCCGTGTCTGGTGAGAGCCCTCTTCCTGGTTTACAGACTAAAACCCAATCTAATGGTAACCTAACAACCCCTGTGACAAATCTTGTTGGTCCAGACTCTGAGATGGTAGACTTTAAAAAATTAGGAGATTAAAAAACATTAGAAGCTAGGAAAACAGTTTGGCAGTCTCTCAAAAATTAAATGTAGCCGAAACCGGTTTGGCTCAGTGGATAGAGCGTCAGCCTGCGGACTGAAAGGTCCCAGGTTCGATTCCGGTCAAGGGCATGTACCTGGGTTGCGGGCATATCCCCAGTAGGAGATGTGCAGGAGGCAGCTGATCGATGTTTCTCTCTCATCGATGTTTCTAACTCTCTATCTCTCTCCCTTCCTCTCTGTAAAAAATCAATAAAATATATTTTAAAAAAAATTAAATGTAGTATTATCATATGATCCAACACATTCATGTCCAGGAATATACCTAAAAGAATTGAAAACAGGGACTCAAACAGATGTTCATAGCAGGATTATTTGCCATAGCCAAAAGGTAGAAACAATCCAAGTGCCCAATGAAGGATGAATGGATAAACAAAATGTGGTCTAGCTATACAATAAAATGTTATTCAGCCTCTAAAAAGAAGAAAATTCTGCCCAGCCAGCATGGCTCAGTGGTTGAGCATCAATCTATGAACCAGGAGGTCACAGTTCGATTCCCTATCAGGGCATATGCCTGGGTTGTGGGCTCAGTCCCTAGTGTGGGGCATGCAGGAGGCAGCTGATCAATGATTCTCTCTCCTCATTGATGTTTCTATGTCTCTCTCCCTCTCCCTTCCTCTATGAAATCAATAAACATATATTTAAAAATTAAAATTAAAAAAGAAAATTTTGACACATACTACAACGTGGATGAACCGCGAGGTAATCATGCTAAGTGAAATAAGCCAGTCACAAAAGGACAAATTCTGTAAGGCTGTTGTCTTCACGTCTGATGCTGGAGCCCGAAGTCCATAAGGCAGACAGTCTGAAAAGGGAAGGTGGATGTAAACTGGGGGAGATCAAGAAGGCCTGTTGTTGCCTCTGTCCTTGGTGTGGGTGAGGTCAGTTAGGAACACTCACATGAACCTTGGTGTCAGGGATTTTATTGGGGTCAGTCATGTAGGCATGGGGTGCCCTCCTGACCAACTTTAGCTACTCAGATTCCAGTTTCTCTAAAATGCTACGGCATGGCCTGGGCCCCACCATAACTCACACTGTAGATAGACTCTGGTGGGCCCAGTGCCCCCAGTAAATAAAAACACTCTGATTGGGCAGGATATTCCCTGGAACCAGTCAAAGGCTAGACCTTTCTTTGAAACAGGCAAGGTTTGAACAACCCACACCTGCTGGGTCAGCCCTGTGATGCTCAGACACACATTTTTGTTCTTCAGTTTTTCAGACTCTAGTGTCCAATGTAGAGTGTGAAAGTGAAGTGCCATGGTGGCTCATGGGCAAGCACTGTCCAGAGGCTTCCTTAAGTTCTCATCACCTGCATTTCCTCATCTGTGAGATGACGGTAACAGTGCCCACTCTGAATTTCCTGAAAGGTGCTGTGAGAATCAAATGGCACAGTGGATAACTAAGCATCATGTACTTGCTAATTCCAGAGCTAACCAGGTGTGGAATTCACACAGCCACTTAGGGATTTCCGTCTATTTAATGGCCATTTCATTTTTCGTCCCCTAACAGTTATAAAATGCTTACTCTGTGCCAGGCACTGTGTCAAGCGCTTATGTGGATTATCTTTTTAATCCTCAAATTATTCCCTGAGGATAGTACTATTATTATCCTCTTTGAGAAGAGTGTGGTCCAGTAAGGTTACCTAAGGTTACACCTCTCATTCAATAGCAGAGGCAGCTTTTAAACTGTACTAAGGTGACCAGCATTGGAAAACAAAGCTACATTGATTGCTTGCCAGATGAGGGAAAGCGACTTCACTCACTCAAAGGTGCGTTCAGTGAGTCTCACTTAGTTAAAAAGGGAAAGGCTGCCTATAGGATAGGAAGAAAGGCTTCGCTCCAGCACCGTGCGTTTCTGAAGGGTGGCATTGATTGATTGAGGAGAGAATTGTAAAGCCTCCTTTAAAACTGGTCATTGCTCTGGGTTTTTTTTGTTGTTGTTGTTGTGTTGTTGTTGTTTTGCCACAAAATGCTGTTGTCAAACAGGTCCAAACGGGTTGTTCAATGGAGACCAAGCAGGCTCAGGTCACAGCAGCCAAGTTCATATGCACCTAAAGATTGGGAACATCCTTCTTCACAGAACAGAGGCCTCTGTACCCAGGGCTAGAGATCGGACATCCCGTGTCTGACCACCTTTGCTCGTTGTCTTCCCACCAGACACCAGCCCCTAGCGGCTAAATAAACTGCCAGGAGTCTCAGGCTGGCTTTAGAATGCACATTTTGTCAGTTTTTAATAACATCATTGCCTTTAAGGAAAACCTCATTTTTATTAGAGAACTGCAGAAGTAAACACCACCAGTGATTTCTTCTCCTTCTACATAAGCTCAGAAGCTGTTCTTTGTTCTCCCAGACAAATCCAGAAGAGAAACAACCATTCAGTTGCTACAGATCATGGGATCACTCTGATGCAAAAATCTCCATAAGATACTTCAGAGAAGTTCTATGACTTAGGACAGAATTTAGAGGAAAGACAGAAGCCTTGGCAGAAACAGCAGAAGACTTTAAAAAGCTAAGGAGAGCCCTAGCCATTTTGGCTCAGTGGATAGACCATCGACCTGTGGACCAAAGGGTCTCAGGTTTGATTCTGGTCAAGAGCATGTACCTCGGTTGCAGGCTCCTCCCCAGCCAGGGCCCTGGTCGGGGCACATGCAGGAGGCAATCAATCAATATTTCTCTCTGTCTTTTCCTCTCTCTTCCAAGCTCTCTAAAAAATCAATGGAAAAATATCCTAGGGTGAGGGTTAACAACAACAACAAAAAAAGCTAAGGATAGCAGATCTGTGAAAAGAATGAATGGGGGGAAAGGACACCCACTGTGGGGTGGCAGCCAGGCTTGCAATGTCACCTCACACCAGCCCAGACAGGACGGGAAGGGCAGGAGCCTTAACTGGAAAGTATGCACAGCTAGGAGCATTTGGGAGGCATCCAGGAGGTGGAGATTGTTATTAGGAAAAGAATCTGCTTTTGAGATGAGAGAGATTACAAGGGCCTCAAATGTCTAGGAAAAATAAGGATTGTTCAAAACAGGGTCAATTTTCAGTAAGCCACTTACAGGATTATCAGAACTGATTGTAGTTGTTGTTGTTGTTATTTTAATCCCAGGGGAAAAAATAGATGTGTCCTCAGAATATGTATAACAAACTGGAGAATTAAACTGGGATAGGGTGCTAAATCTGTTGCTCCTTACCCCCTCTTGGCCCCTCCTCTCACCTCCATTCCTGGAAATGTACAGGAAGAAACTCTTTCATAGTCCAAAGAAGACCAAAGACTTGATGCTGTGGGATTTGAGTTTCTGACTGAACGTGGCCTATTTTTCCATCACCCATGACTCAGAGTCTGGCCCTCTGGGAGGTGCTTCTTTATTTCTTTTTTTATTTTATTTTATTGTTGACACTAGTACAGATCTCCTCCATTTCCCCCCCTTTGCCCACTTTGGACAGCCCTTGCCACCCTTCCCCTGGCCTTCACCACTCTGTTGCCTGTGTCCATGGGCTACATACGGACTCGCTTCATCTTTTATTCAGTTCCCCCTCCTCCCTCCTCTCTGACCTCTGTCAGTCTGTTCCATGTATCCATGTCTCTGGTTCTATTTATTTCATCAATTTATTTTGTTTATTAAATTCCACATATTAGTAAGGCCATGTGGTATTTATCTTTCTCTGACTGGCTTATTTCGCTTAGCATTACAACCTCTGGGTCCATCCATGCAATCGCAAAGGGTAAGCGTTCCTTCCTTTTTACATCGTGTTGTATTCCATGTGTAAATGTATTAAAGCTTCTTCTTTTTTTTATTCTCACCCGAGGATATTTTTCCATTGGTTTTTAGAGAGAGTGGACGAGAGAGAGAAAGACAGAGAGAAATATCAACGTGAGAAAAACATATCAATTGGTTGTCTCCTGCACACGCCCCAACCAGGGCCTGGGCTAGGGAGAAGCCTGCAACCGAGGTATGTGCCCTTGACCAAAATCGAACCTGGGATCCTTCAGTCTGCAGGCCAATGCTCTCTCTTTAAGTCAAACCTGGTAGAGCTCAAAGCTTCCTTATCTACTCTTCTACTAACGGGCATTTCTGTTGTTTCCAGATCTTGGCTATTGTAACTAGCACTGCTATGAACATAGGGTGCATCTACTCTTTCTGATTGGTGTTTTGGGATTCTTAGGCTATATTCCCAGAAGTGGGATTGCTGGGTCAAATGGCAGTTCTATTTTTACTTTTTTGAGGAAACTCCACACTGTTTTCCACAGTGGCTGCAAGTGAAGGGCACAGTGTCCATCAGGACTGCCCTCACCTCAGGGAGGGATCCCTAGGCTACATGCACATATGACCAACTGGCTACAAATTTGGGTTTCCATGCTCTCTCATGTTTGATAATGCACTAGAATGATTCTCAGAACTCAGAAAAATGCTATACTTACTATTACAGTTTTATTATAAAACATACAAATCAGGGATGACCAAATGAATAGACCCGTAACATGAGGTCTGGTAGGGTTCTGAATGCGAATCTCCCATGCCCTCTTCTTGTGGAATCAAGATGTATTACCCTCCTGGCACATTAATGTATGACCACCTGAATGGCAGCTTCAGGTGTCCAGAAATTTTGTTGGGGTTTCTTTACATATGCATGATTGAATCATTAGCCAGTGAGTGAACTCAATCTCTAGCCCCTCCCCAGAGGTGGGGAGATCAGGCTCCCATCCTGAGTCACCTCGTTACCATAAATGATTGCTGGAAACCAAGAGCAACAGTAATTAATATAAATGTGAGGAGTCTGGCAGAAGGCTGACCAGAACTCCTTTGATATTCACAGGGTGAATATTTGCATTTTATTACCTACTGCTCACTCAATGGCCTAAAGCAAACTCCCCCAAAACCTGACAATCTTACTGTTTACTAAACATTACCATTGATATGTCTGTTTGCATTCCTAAAAGGCAATTGTGTGTTCTAGTAAATAAAAGCAGATGGAACGGAAACTGAGTGGAACTTGACTACTACAGTCGAGTCTTCCCTGGCTTTCCCCCATAATTTCAAAAACATTATTTCTTGTCTTGTGTGTCAATTTGTGCATCAGCTCTTTCTCCAAGCCTTTGAACCCAAAAGCCACACTGACTGTGGCCTTTCACAAATGATGGTATGGTCCAAGGGTCCACCAAAGATTCTTCTATAATCCAGAAAATTCCAAGGATTTAGAAGCTCTGTCTCAGGAACCTGGGACAAACACAAGACAAATGCTTTATTATACAACGCAATGACAACTGACATTTAATAAAGGTTTTTTTAAGTGCTAGGCTCTGTGTTGAGCACTTTATATACATCTCATTTGACCCTCAAACAATCCTACATACCAAAGACATTATTATCCCCATTTTACAGATGAAAAAAGTAAGGCACAGACAGGGGAAGTCACTTACTTACGTTCACACAGCTAGTAAGAGGGAGGTAGAGCAGGGGTTTGAACTCATATTTGTCATGTGTGCTACTATGTCCCTCTAGAGTTGACTATACCCTGTAAATAAGAAAGGTACAAAAGTAAGGAGAAAGCGATCAATGCTACAGAGAAATGAATAATTAAAAGAGGATTAGAAGTGCAGGGTGGGGCAGCTGCAATTTCCAATCCCGGGATTTTTTGGAGAACATTACTTAACCTCACCAGCTCACACTTCCTTTTCCATAGTATGGAACTAATTCCTGCCTCGTAGGGCCACAGCCATGATGAAAGGAGTTGTGCGCTGTGTAACGGAAGTACCTGACAGTTAGCTTTGGGGTTTGTAATGTAAGTGTCTGACATTCCGATTTTGATTACTGAGGCATCCACGTCAAAAACATCCATCTCTAATAAATATATTGCCCACTACACAACCAGATAAAAATTCAGGCCACCCACCCAGGCAGTTTTCCTCTCAGAAAACCCTGGGTGACCTCGATAACGGAGCACTTGGGTGACCCTGCTTTTCCTTTCCCACACTTTAATTCCTGCTCTTATGCTTTAAATTCACCAGTAAAGAGTGAACCTAGGCACCCCTCTTCAGCTTCTCTAAAAGCAGAACCGCAGGTTTGCACTCCCTTCCTCTCTCTACCTGTGACCTGGCTGTGTGGCCCCAGGCATGCCAGATACCCTCCAGGACCCATGAGTAATAACCTTGTTTTTTTCAAAGTCCCTTGTGCATCTTGCATTCATAGAAACCACAAGGGCTGGTCCAAATGTCTGTGGGGGCTGCCACATGTAGGATGGGCCCAGGCAAGTGCCCAGGCATTCCTTGCTGATAGTATCCCTCTGAGTAGGCTGAGACTGTTCTGTTCTCTTTTTTCTTCCCTACATCTTTATTTCCTCTCTTTCCTTTTCTTGTTCTATTTTCTTTCTTTCTCTTTTCTTTAGTCTTTTTTCCAGTGTTTCTTTTCCTACTCTGATTTTTATTCATTATTATTACCTTTTAAAATAATAATTATTATTTCTTTTTTTATTCTTATTTTCTTCTCTCTTCCTTCTTTTATTTCATATTCTCTTTTTTCTTTTTTTCTTCCCTAATTCTTTTGTTCTCTTGTCTTTTCTTATTCTTTTATTGTCTCTTTTTCATTTCTTATTTGTTGTTGTTGGTTTGTTTGGTTTTTGTTTTGTTTTCAGTTTGGTCTTGTTTTTTTGTTTTGTTTTGTTCTGTCAGCACAAAACAATAGCAGTTGGCATGACTGGTTGGGTTGACCCTCAGGGTCAGCCAGCCTGAGGGCCAAGCCCACCCACAAATGGGACAACAGCAATCAAGACCCAGTTACACATAATCCACACAAAGGACATTCCCAGAGTACTCAGTTCTGAAGATCAATGAGACTACACCACTGGGTCCCACAAAACACGCACTATAGGCCACCCCAACAAGGCTGGGATCATAGCAATTCTATTCTATACATAGAAACAAACACAGAGAAACAGCAAAATGGGAGAAACAAAGAATCAGGCCCCAAATGAAAGAACAGGAGGAATCTCCAGAAAAGGAGCTAAACAAAATGCAGGCAAGCAATTTATCAGAAACGGAGTACAAAGTAATGGTTTTAAGAATGCTCAGCAGGGGGGTGCACATGGGTTTGGGCGGGACTTCCAGCAGCTTTCTCCTGGTTGCCCTTTTGACCTCTTCAGTCTGTTCACAGAGTCAGAGGCTCCAGCAGGCTGTGTCTTGAATAGGAGGAGTCCTCAGAGTCAGGTTCCCCGCTGTGCAGTGCTGTGTCTGAGGCAGGGCAGAGCCTGGGTAGAGGGTGGCAAAGGATGGGAAAATGGAGGGCATATGTAATAGTGTCAACTATATATATAGAAAAGAAAAAATTTTTTTTTAAGTGAAAAGCCCCTGCTCTTGCCGGTTTGGCTCAGTGGATAGAGCATCAGCCTGCCGACCAAAGGGTCCCGGGTTCGTTTCTTGGTTGCAGGCTCCTCCCCAGCCTGGGCCCTGGTCGGGGCTCATGCTGGAGGCAATCAATGGCTGTGTTTCTCTCACATTGATGTTTCTCTCTGTCTTTCCCTCTCTCTTCCACTCCCTCTAAAAATCAATGGAAAAATATCCTCGGGTGAGGATTAACAAAAAATAAAAGGTGAACAGCCCCTAGGAGGCCCTGCAGCAACAAGACCACTTTCCTGAAGGTAAAATTTGTTTCCTCGCTCGCTCACCTTTAGTGCTGGGAGCTTTCATGCTGTAGGCCCTGAGGATGAAGGACATATCAGCCCAGATCCTGCAGAGATACCAGTGATGCGGCTGGAGAGAGGGATTCTTGACTCATCCTAATTATTATTATTATTATTATTATTATTCCAAACAAGTTTCAGGGAAGCAGTCTAATTAAAAGTGGAAAGATGTTTAAAGTAGTAGCCAGCCAGCTCTATACAAATCCCAACTCCATCACTTACTAGTTGTTTGATCCGCGCCCCTGAACCTCTTTATGTCTTGGTTGCCTCACCTGTAAAATGAGAGTCACAAGCTGCATCTGTTTACAGGGTTGTTACAGCAAATAGGCTTATGGTAGACGTGGGGTATAATTTTAGAATGAGCAGGGCTGCAGGTTAACCTGATTCCAAATGTAGCACCAAGTAGGTCCCAGTAAATATTAATTTAATGAATCAAGATCCATACTACATGCCCTAACCGGTTTGGCTCAGTGGGTAGAGCGTCGGCCTGCAGACTCAAGGGTCCCAGGTTCAATTCTGGTCAAGGGCATGTACCTTGGTTGCGGGCACAGCCCCAGTAGGGGTTGTGCAGGAGGCAGCTGATCGATGTTTCTCTCTCATCGATGTTTCTAACTCTCTATCCCTCTCCCTTCCTCTCTGTAAAAAATCAATAAAATATATTTTTTAAAAAAGAACCATACTACATTCTTTAGGGGAGACAGCTGAAAATGAATGTTCATGACATACAGTATGTGCAGGGTGAGTTTTACAAGGGCACACTGATACTTTGTGAACTGAGATGGCACTGAGTCTTACATCGAGGATAAATTCCTGAAGAGAGATTAATATATGGTTCTGTGGAAATGGCCTTGGCATCAAGATGCCTGAATTTTATTCCTGATTCTGCTATTAATTTTCTTCATGGCATTGAGCAAGCCTACTTCAGGTTCATGTTTTTTGCTGTTTTCTTTTTTGTTTTTATTTGTAAACTGAAGCAGTTGGACCAGATTATATCTAAGTTTCATGACTACTCAATATATGATTCAGGGAAAGGTCTCTGGTACTTCTGAAAAAAAGAAGTTACTTGTGAAGCAAGTAAAAGTGGTTTGGGGATGGGAGGGGGTAGATCTGTGTCCTATTGAGAAATATGCCTATTTTCACCAGGATAAAAATAATCACCATTGTGAGTCACCATTATCATTACCATCTTCATCATTGCCATCACCTACTGTTTACTGTATGCCAGACTGTGCACTACAGTATGTTACACACATTGTTTTATTCAATCCTCTCAACAATTCTTATCATTTTATAAGATCCATTCACAAAAGAGAGATTTATTTTCCCTAAAAAAAGAATGGGATAATTATGGATTATGTGACTAAAATCTGCCTTTCATTAGTAGTCTCCTACATGCCAGGTGCTTTACATATCTTTTTTCTAATCCTCATAACCACCCTGCAAAGTAGGTAATACAAGTTCTGAGTTAGTTTTCAACTGTGTAACAAACTACCACAAACTTAGCAGCTTAAATCAATATATTTCCATGGATCAGGAGCCAGCATGGCTTATCCAGGTCCCCTGCTTAGGGCCTCACAAGGCTGCAGTCAGGGTGTCATCCAAGTCTTCTTCCAAGCCCACTGCTGGTGCCCCCAACCCCAAGATGGCCGGCTCCTGAAATGATAGCCAAAGTCCCCTGTGGTTGTCACACTAAGGTCCCTACACTTTTGCTGGCCGTCACCCAGAGCTGTGCTCTGGCATGTGGTCTCCACAACATGGCAGATTGCTTCTTCAAGGCCATCCTTCTAACTTCCTGACTTCTGTCTCTGACCTTTAGACCCTCTTTCCAAAAGCTTATCTGATGAGGCCAGGCCCACCCAAGATAATCTCCCTTTTATTAACTCAAAATCAACTGATTTAGTACCTTAATTACTTCTGCAAAATCCCCTTACCTTTACCATGCAATGTAAGAGAATCACAGGTGTGAGGTGCCACCATGTTCACAGGTCTCACTACACTCAGGAGAGGGGTTATCCAGGAAATGCAAACCAGGGACAAGAAATCTGAGGGTCATCCTAAAGCTCTGTCATAAGACCTGTCTTAAAAGTCATAAGGTGCTTCTCTAAAGTTCCATGGGAAATAAGGAGGGAAATTGGACTTGCAGTCAAGTGTTAGAGTCCTGAGCCCAAGCCCCTTCTTACACAGCCCACCTCCGTTCTAACTGCAAACTTCACATCCCCAAAATAAGCCTCTGACTAAGGTCATCTGAGGCGCCTGCAGTTCATAAAATGCTTTTCATATAGTGACATCGCTGCAATTAAATCAAATTCAAGATCAGATCCTCCCAGGAGTACTTCTCAGCTCATATGTCAGTCAACTCTAGGCTGAGCCATCAATCCAGTTACCCAGAAACTAGCTGATATAAACTATGAATAAGACCACATGAAGCAAGGGAGCAAACAGCTGTACTCTATTGACTCTTTTATCTTTCTCTTCTTCTCCTCTCACAGTCTGCCCAGGTGTCACACCATTGCTCAGGAAGCTTCTGTGCGCTACCTAGCCAGTTACCTGTTTCAGCTTGTCATCATTCTTCTCTTCCCTGGCCTTTGCGCCCCACTTGGATTGAGCATTCAAGAAATGACTTTGGCCAGGGCGATGTGGCTCAGTGATTGATTATGTGACTAAAATCAATCACCAGATTGATTCCTGATCAGGGCACATGCCCAGGTTGCAGGCTCAATCCCCAATGGAAAGCGTGCAGGAGACAGCCGACCAATGTTTCTCTCTCATCAATTTTCCTATCTCTCTATCCCTCTCCCTTCCTCTCTCTCTAAAATCAATAAAAACATGTTTTAAAAAGGAAATGACTGTTGTATTGAATACTTCTCACCTAGTCATAAGCATATTTCAGACTATCTTGATTTTCTCCCCTAAAGTTTCAATTGTTTGGGGGCATTTGAGTTCATTGACATTTCCTGTGTATAGAGCTATATAGACAGGGCCTTTTATCCACCAGCCATCGGCCCCAGCAAGCATGTGGAGTATGGGGCAGCACCGTGGCTCAGACACTTCCCTCCTTCCTCAGTGGCATGATGCAGTTCTTTTCCTACACTGGAGAGCAGAGTGTAAGGAGCGAACATCTGTGGAACACATACTAAATGCCACATACTACAAACATACAATTATTTATGTCCTTTTACAGTTGTAGAACCCAAGGCTCAGAAACATTAAACAGCTTGTCTGAGGTCATGCAGTTGTTCGTGCTGCAGCTAGAAACTGACCCCAGAACTGTTTGGTGGCAAAGCTATACTCTTTCCATACTTGGCTGTTGAGTTGTTTTCTTCCTCAAATAGAGTTTCTTCCCTGAAACTCTGAACAGTGTTTAGATAGGGATGAGTTTTCAGAGTTCAAATGAGACCTCTTCTGAACAGACATGCATTTCTCAAATGAGATATCCGAACAGATTAATGCTGTATGTTTAAGACTTGATATTTCTATGCAGTGTTCCACATGTTTCTGTTCCTTAGTGCTTTGCAGGCCTGAGACATATCAGTCCTTCAGGAAATATTTGAAGAGAGGAAGGCAGGAAGGGAGGAGAGGATGGCCATGTGGGGTGGGGTGGGAAGTGCATGCTACAGGTGAGCTGAGCAAAACCCAGGACCAGCTTGTCAGTTGCACCAACTGCACCCACAGGAATAGTCTCACTACTTTTGCATGCTTCTATCGCCACCTAGCCATCTTGGGGAGAAATGTCCCTCTCTGAGCAAATCTCTCCACAAATGTCATTGACAGTCCTTTCCACAATGTACGCCTTTGCTTTTTGTTTGTTTGCTTGCTTGCTTTTTCATTAGGAGCCTTCTTTAGCAGTTGTTTCCAAGGCTATTGCATTTAAAGAGAAACATAAAAATTTGGTATCACTTAAGCCAGCGGTTCTCAACCTGTGGGTTTCGACCCCTTTGGTGGTCGAACGACCCTTTCACAGGGGTCGCCTAAGACCATCCTGCATATCAGATATTTACGTTATGATTCATAACAGTAGCAACATTACAGTTACGAAGTAGCAACGACAATAATTTTATGGTTGGGTCACAACATGAGGAACTGTATTTAAAGGGCCAGAAGGTTGAGAACCACTGACTTAAGCTATGGGCATCACTTAAGTCTTCTCAACCCCCAAAACTGGGTTTTCTCAGTTTTTGAGATGCTTTTTGCTGGTAAGAACCAGGCCTTGTTCATTTCTGAGTCCTTAACTCTACCATGAACACCCATGTGCACATTTTCATATCCCACCTTGGCTTTAGGGACAAGTCAAATGGTGTCTCCTCCATGAAAGCTGCACAACAATGGCTTCTGTGATTCCACATTTACCATGTACCAGAGGCTTCATGAGCATGTCTCATGTATTCTCATGACAATTCTATGAGGTATTGATTTATTTCAAGTTATAGTCAAAGGTACTGAGGCAGAGTGAGGTGACACAGCTCACCTTGGCTAAGCTGGGATTTAAATCTAGTTGGCCCACTGCTTCCCCAGGCCTAGGGCTTTCCCTTCATCACACATTCCTTGACTCGCAGAGCCAAAGTGATATCTCCATCCTCAGCCAGCATTTTCTTCTGTCTTCTTCATGCCATTTTTGTCTCTCCTGCCCCAATCCCTGTAAATTAAATGTCCTCCTTCTCTAAGCCAGACACTCAAATACCATTAGGGACACTGTTCTCTGCTGTTTGATCTATGCACAGACAGAACCTTACAGGTGGGAGTGCCCCTCAGGTAAGGCATGTTCATTCATTCACTTCACTTGTGAAATTGCAACTGCTTAGATTACCAAAAGATTTTAAGTTTTGAGTTTTGCCAGAAGCTAAATTAATGCAAAAAGACCCATTGGAAGGCCAATGGACTTTGCTATTCAGCAGGGCTGAAAATCAGCATAATATTGCCCTGCTGTGGGCTCAATGGCTGAAAGCAATTCCCTAACCTGATAATCCTTTTATTGCTTATCAAACTTTACCTTTGATATGCCTGTGTGCATTACTAAAGGGCAAATGTGTATTCAAGTGAATAAAAGCAGAGAGGACCCAGTTTCAGAGAGCTTCTCCACTAGAGGGAAGTTTCTGCCTGGCCCCTCCATGCCTCTAAATTCATATTTCTTGTCTAGTGTTTTCATTTGTGCACAACCCCTTCTTCGGATCCTGAACCCTAGCCGTAAATGGATGCAGCAGAGTTTGTATTTTCCAAAGATGGATCTAAGGACCCCTGAGGTCAGAATAACTTGGGACCTTTAGTTAGTGATGTGCATAGATATTTGAAGAGAAACCTGTGGCTGTCTGAAAGCAAACACATCTGAAAACAGTCTCAATTTACATTTTCTTTCTGGTAAACTGATTGGCAGCCGAGGAAGGGAGCATGGAGGTTAGTGTGGGTGTTCCATCCTTGAGCAGGCTGAGTAGAGGCATCAGAGCAAACAATTCCCCCAAACCTTGGGAGTCTGGCTGCAGTGTGAGTGACAGGCTGTCTCCACCGTCCTCTGCCTGAGGTAGGCTGCCCGCACATCCTCGATCAGATTCCTCCTGGGGAAGGTGAGCACTGACTACTGACTGCCCAGGACGAGGCAGGGAAGGCAGCCTTCGGTCAGTGTGGGAGGGAGAAGAGTAACCACAGGTTCTGAGAGAAAGGAGTCCTGACCCACATTGTTTGGGGGAACATGGGAAAAGGGGACTGGCCAAAAGCAGAATTTGGGTTGTGTAGGTAGGAAATTAAGGGTCAATGGGGGAAAGGAAAAGAAAGAAATACTAGGTCAGGGCAGAGGTTAAGTTCTCAACATGGAACAAGCAGGTGGAGTGGAGGCAGATGGTCCTGCTGTCCTCAAGTCCCTGCCGTGCCAGGCTTAGCATTCACCCTTGGACTCTGGCAGGTTCAGGAGCCCCTGGTGAGGCGCCTGGCAGTGAACAGGCACTCAGGGCTTGTATTTTAGCGATCACTACTCCCATCAGGTATGCGCTGGTTGAATAGCTGCACTGGGAGTAAGAAAGGGAAACTTGAATATTTGGGATCATAAATGAACAGGGAAGACAGGGAGAAGCAGGAAATTGGCAGCAGCATTGAGGAGCTGCCCTTCAGGTCAGATGGGGCACACACCGCTGCTTCTGTGGCTGGGGGTCTGGCGGCCGCCATGATCAGGGAAGGCAGCCTGGCCGAAGCACCTGTCCAGCTGGCTGAGTGGCAGCCCAAATTCCCAAGGCGGGGTGACCAGCTGGTCAGTTGGGTCGAAGCCCAGAGTGATGAGACCAGCGTCTGATCCTGGCAGCCGCCTGTGCCCACGCATCGGTGCCGCGGGCCCACAGGTGGCTCTCCTCCACATGCCCGAGTCAAAAACAATATCTCTGCCAGCTGTTTGCTTCTGGCTGCATGAAATGTGCAATTCTAATCACGCTCCCCGCCTTGGAATTTCTATTAGAAATCCAGAATTTCTGGGTTTCCGAAAAGGAACCCAGCATCCATGTCTTTACGGACAATAATAGATACAGGAGTTTCAGAGCCAGTTCCTCAATAACCACAGGTTCCAAAAAGTTGGAAGACCATAATCACCTCTCCAGAGTCCCCCGCATGTCGTTAATACCACATTCAGAAGTAGGAGTTGCTCCCTTGAGTACATTTTTGTGGCTGTTTCTAATTACTCCCTGCACTTGGGGAGTTCATTTTGCATCACAGTTTTGCTTTGGGCCATGGAAACTATTTCCATCTTCCCATATGAGTTTGGCTATCACTACTTGGAGAAAGTTATTTTTAGTATTTCCTCTTCTTTTCATCTTCCCAGATCTGCCCTCGTTAGGAAAAAATAACCTAGAAAAGAGTAATTTTGTGTTGTTGTTTTGTTGTTGTTTTCAAGGAACATACCAGAGATGTTTTTAAAGTTCTACATGCAACAATTTTATGTTCACTGTGGAGGTCAGTGGGGGAACAAGAATCCAAAATCCTGGATTTTATCCCCCACTGTCTGTGCAGGCATAGAAAAAAATAAATAAATAAAAACAAGGATCCTTTTCATCCTTCAAGACCCAGGTCTGTCACCTCCTCTAGAAGGTTTTCTTCTATATCTCCCCCTTCCTTCTGCTCCTGCTTCAGGCAGACTCATGGTCCCTAGAATTCACCAACCACACTAGAACTGTGCCTTGAGATGCTTTCTTTTATTTCAATACTGCAACTTATACCCCTAAAGAAGTCTGCCAAGTTTAAGGTATCTTTTAAAAAGCTAAATATGAAGAATTTAAATCATATTTAAAATTAGTTTTTTAATTGAATGTATTGGGGTGACATTGGTTAATAAAATTATATAGGTTTCGGGTGTACAAATCTAAAATCAATTTTATCTCATCTATACCAAAAGCAACGTCTACCTGTTAGTTAGTAAGTTAATAAGTAGCTTTAGAATTAATTCAGTACTTAAATTTAAAATAATCTCAGCACACAAATACTTGTTTATTGATGTCAACATTAAGAAATAGTGTTTTCTTTGCAACTTCCTGTGACTCCAGTTATTTCAAAATAAAGAATTTTTTAAAAGAAATATAATTTTTTATTATGTGGTTTAATATTTTGTCTTTAACTATCATTTATCAAAAATAATAATAAAGCAGTTTTAAACCATGAAAGCATGAATATTTTACTAATTTTGGTCAGGGTAGACTGGATAGTAGTACTCAGAAACTGGTTACTAATTGAAGCAGTTTAATTTCTTCAATTCTTCATTACTCAAAGACTCACAGTTAGGACCTCTTTGAATTATGTGAGTAGAGAACTTCAGAAAAACATTAATTAAAAAAGAATTAACCACTATACACATATTAGAATGGCCAAAATCTAAAACACTGACAACACCAGATGCCGGTGAGGACGTGGAAAGGAGCTCTTATTCATCGCTGGTGGGAATGCAAACTGGTACAGTCACTTTAGAAGACAGTTTGGAGGTTTCTTACAAAGCTAAACAGACTTATCATATCATCATGTTCTTTGATATTTATCCAAAGAAGTTGAGAACTTATGTCCATATAAAAATTTGCACACAAATGTTTAGAGAAGGTTTATACTCGGCTACAATAAAGTCTCTCTTATATGCCTATGACTTCTCATATCTTCTCCGTCTAGTACCCAGTGTCCGAGGATCTGTGCTCCCACAACTCATAAATGTCAAAACTTGGAAGCAACCAGATGTCCTTCAATAGGTGAATGGATTAATGAACTGTGGTACATCCAGACAATGGGATATTATTTAGCACTAAAAAGAAATAAGCAATAAAGCCATAAACAGAAATAGAGGAGACTTAAATTAATATTTCTAAGTGAAACAAGCCAATCTGGGAAGTCTGTATATTTTTGTAGAATGATTATTGGAATGAAAGATTCAAAAGTTGAGTACCCAAAAAAACCCACAATTTAGTATCAAAAATCATAGTACTTTTCTAAAAGCTATTATGCAAATTGGTTATGTTCCTCCAAATATAAGCCATCCTTTCACTTAAGGGTTTATTTTCTGTCATAACTACCTCCTTTATCTTGCTTTATTTTTCTTCATAGGATTTCATTTGAATATCTTTTTTATCTATACCTGCCTCCCAGCACCTAGAATGGAGCATGGCATACAACAGGTGTTCAATAAATATTGGCTCAATAGATAAATGAATAGACAAATAAGCAACTTAGGGCCAAAGGCAGAGAAGACATATACAGACCAATAACATTTTTGGTCTTCCTCTAGGAAAATGAAGCATTGTATTAACTTTCCACACACACAGGTTGCCCCAAATATTCATTATATGTGCATAGATGTATCCAGACTACTCTGGAGACCTTTGCTCCCTTCTCTCTCCCAGCCTCACCCTTTGTTGGAGGCTGCAGGACTGCACAGCTTCAGAAAGTTGTGTTCAGGACGTCAGGAATGGTAGCAGATGGCTGGATGCCCTCATTTTGTAGATGCTTCTTTATCTGTGCTGCTTAAAAGCATTTAACCTAACATACGGTGAGACATGTATTATCTTTTGGTTCCAGCCCAAGCTTCTACAATCCCAGATTAGTGCCCAGTCCCTTAAACTTCAGAGTCACTAATCCTCAGTGACGGCTCCTCTGCACAAATTGATGTTGGGTGCTTTCAGATTTCAGTGAATTCTGCTTCATTATATCTTCTTTGATGTTGGATGTGGTTGGCTTTTTATTTCTTTTCTTTTTTTGTCAAACTATTTAAAGATGAGTAAACTTGGAGAGGGTAAGTAAGAGTGATACAGGAGACCTGAGAGAGAGCTAGGACTTATGCTGTTGACCTAGTCATCAAAAGCTGACATTGACCTATCACTGCTCTGTGACAGGTGATAGAAAACCATCGGTTGATCAGAGATTCAGTAAAATGAGGAACAGCCACTCTCCAATTCTTCTGTGAAAGAAGCTGACACGAGAAAATAATTTAAGTGCACAGAACATTATAAAAGCACAGTCCATGTTGATATCTAAGTTCACCTGTAGTGTTTTTGTCATTTCTAGCTACAACCAGAGGCCTTTCAAGCTGTAATTGTCCAATAGCTTTCCATCTGAAAGGAAATGATGTTTGTTATGCTAAGTCTTTAAAAGGTAGAATCTTTCTTAGTTTCTAAATGAATATTTTCCAGTTTAAGTAATTTGTGGGGTGGGGAGAAACGGTAGGGGGGAGGGGAGATGTCATCTTTTCCTTTTTTTCTCAGAAGGAACTGATTAGACAGAACAAATATAGGAGACCCCAAATGTTGAAATCAGCAGATCTTTAAACTGCACAGAATCACATTTCTTAAAACGTAGTTCTACCTGTGTTGCTGAAAATACGGCGGAGGAATCCATCAGCTCTTGGCCCTTTTTCCATTTTTGTAATTATCGCTATCTCTTCCTCTAAGTATCTATTATGCAATCCCACGGAGCATGGCTTTCCATCGCGATCAGCTCACTGCTGCTGTGCAGAGCTCCCTGGCGACCTCACTGAAAGTCTTCCCAGAAAAGGCAGGAAACGCGAGCGTAAGGAGTTTGGTTAGTGTGTGTTTGCTGCAGTCTCCGCTGTGGCTGTGCTCCCCTGACTTACAAAATCACCTCAAAGAAGACATCCAGGCATGGAGTATTTTGCATCCGCTTTTACAGGAACATGACCGGCCACATTGTAGTGGCCCCAGAGGGAATAACATCCTTTCTCTTGGTGGCAATAATGTTTGCTGGGCTTGCAATTTCAAGGTAATTGATGTAAGAAAAAAGGCCCATTTCCTCAGGAGGCAAGCAGAGGAAAGCTTGAGAGACCTTCTCAAGGAGAAGGAGAAGGTAAAATGTAAAATTATAATCATGAAGAACTTGACCACTCACCCATCAGAATTTCCACTATATAAGTGAAGACTTAAAGGTGTCAGGAAACAGAAAGTACAATGTACAAGAGAGCAATGAGCTCTGACACTGAAGAGCTGGTGTTGGTCAGAAGCAGGGAGCTAGAGAAGACAGGCTTCCCAGAATTACGTTTTTCAGTCAATACAGTGCGTTGAGTGGACATGGGAGAGACTCATTGCCCTCCTCCACCATCTTTCTCTAAGCGTATGGAACCTGCTGAAATACACCTAAATGCATAGCCTATCTTAGAAGATTTAGGAAGAGCATCCAGGACAAAAAGGAACCAAATTAGAGTGGTTATTAAGAGCTCCAGAAGCACGGCCCAGTGGGTATCATACTGTGCCGGGGTCCAACCCCAGCGGGTCCAGGGGTCCCCAAAGGTGTGGATGGAGTCGGCGAAGAAGGAAGGACACGGAGACGGAGTTCAGTTGATCAGCAGCCTAGCCAGGATCTCTAGCCAGGATCTCCAGCCAAGTTCTGGTCTCGATCTCCAGAGAGGTTCTGCTTCAGATCTCCAGCCAGGTTCTGTGTCCATGTTCTCTTGTTAGGTTCTCCAGCCAGGTTCTGTCCAGGTTCTCCAGCCAGGTTCAGTCACCAGGTTCTAGTCAGGTTCTCTTGCCCATTTCTGTAGTCAGGTTCAGTCCAGGATATTTTGCCATGTTCTCTCCAGCGAAATTCTTCTGTCTCTAGTTCTGTGTTCTAAGCTCTGTATTCTAAGTTCTGTCTCTTGCTGTCTTATTACATCTGTATTTATACCAGTTGATTCAATCCTATCAATCTCTATTACAAAGGCTAGGGAGTTTCTTATCTCCATTCCAGGGAGTAAAGATTATGTAGCTTAAGCATGATTGTTCGTAGTTAAAGTGATTAATTACCCGCCTGGCACTTAGTTAAGAGGTTTTATTCCCTCCCTAACTTCAGGGGAAAAACCCTACCTTGGGAAACAACCTTTCTCAGAGACCTTGGTTAAAACACATAGTGCCAAGAAGGTGAGCAAACATATTAAGAACAGTATGCCATATATGCCGGTCCCTTGAAACAGCAAGCATGGACCGGCTCCCGGCAATACTGAAATAAAGGTCTTATCAGCTGGGAGTTGAGGTTTTAACACACATACTGAGACGGCAGAGTTAGTTCTAGGGGCCATGGGAAAAAGAAGCTCTTACACATGTCAGGAATCTTAAAGTCCCATTTCTTTTATGAACTTGTGAGTAGAAAAACCCTTCCAATTTGCCTGGGGAAGAAACAAGATAATTGTCAAGATAATTGTCATCTACTCCGGTCCCTGGATAAATAGAGCTACCCTCAATATATCAAAATGGAGGTGTGAGGTCTGAATTTATAATCTGGATATGGTAAGAAAACCCCCAAGCTAAGAAATTAGTATAAAATTCTTTTAAAATTGTATTAATACAAAAATTTATTAGAAACACAGCAGAGGTCCATGAAAAACTATTCTAGAAGATTCAAATTATCCTATGGTGACAGAAAGAAGATCAGTGGTTATCTGAACTAGACAGGTAGGAGGATGTGGAGGAGTGAGGGAGGCATCACTTTTATAGTTTGTTGTGTTTTATTTAAGAAATCTTTGCTAAGTCAATCACAATTAATATTTCTTCTGTGTTATTCTAGAACATTGTGATCAGTGATAAATTAGTGACGTTTGCTATGGTCACAGAGCTGAAGTATTAGCACATCATTTAGGATGTGTGATATACTAACTGACCCTGGGTTGAATGTTTACATTCATTCATTCATCAAACATTTATTGGTCATGTACTGTGTGTGTAACCCCAAGTCTACCTAGATTTGGACAGCATTTGTAGTTTAGGTCTAAAGCAAACTGGTGGCCATTAGTAACCTTCCAGTTCTCACACAAGTACCATTGGGTCCATGCGTTCCAGAGGCCTTTGTGGATTCTGGAGTAGGTGGCGCTGCCATCACGCTGCTATGCACACCTCCAGGATGGACTGTTTGTTGATGGTAGGCATTGGGGAAGAGACAACTGGGGAGCAGAGGAAAAGGCTTAAGATTTCTTTAATTCTCAACTCCCTTAAAAGGAAAAATACAGAATGGAAAGAAATCACTAAAATCTACCTACTCCTTAAGCTAATGCCTTAGAAAGCAGCATTAAAAAAATACATGCAATCAGAACTAAACACAGTTAATTCCACCAAATGGATGGAGAAAAATGAATGCTCTCTTCAGTAAATGTGACTACATTCAGTTATCCCCCCTTTTCCCAGTCTGGACACGGAGAGCAGCCAGGGGTGCTGGCTCTTTGTTTTCCCTGGCACATTCAGGCTGAACAGTGAGCTCCATGAACCATCTACTCTAAGCTTAACCTCCGCCTGAAGGCAGACGTGTGAGGAAACTGAAGCAGAGAGATCAAATGACTTGCCCCAGATCACTCATTCCACACATACTTGTTGAGCATCATATCTGTGAGACCACACTAAAGAGGCAAATTCCAGCCTGGAATCTATCATCTTAAATATCCAATTAGAGCTTTTCCTGCTGCCTGCTCTGCCCGGGCTGCCCTCTCTGTGGGTATCCAAGGCACACAGGATTTGATTCCAGGAGACCTGGGTTTGTAGGACTGTAGGGCAGAGATAAGAAGCAGTGAGTCTCAGTCCCAGGTGAGGGAGAGGCTCTAACATTGCTTGGATAGTGAGAGGGCAGACATGACCACAGCTTAGGAAGGACCTACTGCATTGCAAAACCCCAGATGGGGGCAAGACCTTGAGGGAACGGCCAGCTGGATACACCTAAGGGGGTTGTGCCCGGGTTCCAGTGTTCCCCAGCCTCAGCAAACCTGTTCTGGGCTGGCTTGTCATAAAAGTCTTGGCCTCCCCCATCCTATAAGAGCTCAGATAGAAGCACAGAAGGCCCTTCCCCAAAACTAGATTGCATGAGACTCCATGACCTTACAGATTCCAAGAAGGTCAGGGGAAAGAACTATAATGATGACCAAGATTAACATTTTAATAATCTCTAGGGAGTGGAAGCTTGGGAGTTCATTTACTTTGATTTTTAAAAATGAAATAATTGCTGGATCTTTGTCTGAAGGTTATGGTAGAACTAAATCCACAGGCACTATACATATTTATAGGACAAGGCTGTTATTTAGACCAGCCTTGTAGGTCATAAAATCAACTTAGCGAGTTTTGACCATCCATTTTAGATTAAATGGAACAGAAAAGAAAAGAAAAATATCCAAGTGCCATTTCAGGATTTTTTTTTTCTTAAGTTGCTGATAAGTATGGGGGTGTAGGGGAGCAGTGTTTCATATTTTGGGTCATGGTCACAAAGTTTGAGAAGCACTGAATTAGACCACATTGTCAAAAGTGGACAATTTCCCCTTCACCAGGTAGTGGCACTACCTCTCCTAATTCTATAGGAGGAAATATACAGGTTAGTGATTTTCAACCTTGGATCCTCAAAAGAAGTCATGGGGACATTACAAACTATTTTCAGTGATAATAACCAGCACTTATTAAGCACCCTGGACAAGAGGTGTATGGAGTGCATCATTTCCCTTTTCTAGGTAAGGCCACTTATACATGTCTATTTAGTTGGGAAGCTACATTTTAAATCCAAGTGTTCTAATAAAAAAAAAAAATGCCTTCTCCAATATACTAACACTGCATACCTCATCCTTCAAAATCCACAAAGCTTATTGAAAATAATATAAGTGCCTGCAGTAAGGCTAGCCAGCCGAAAAGAAAAGAGCAGTTCTGCAAATATTTTGTGCTGTTGGCTAATCCATGTGAAAAGTCAAGTCATAGAAGACGTGTGAAATATCGGATAAACCATATAGCAAAATAAAAACATAAAGTGATATTAAGGTTAGATGAGACTGTTTTGGTGTCTTTTCCTCAGATCTCTCAGATCCAATAAGTCACCCCGTTACCACAACAGACCAGTTAGGAGTGGCTTCACTGTACTTGCTGGTGGCCTCTCTCTGGAAGTTTCCATGGGCACAGGAGCCTGTGTTCTGTCCCCTGCTGCTTCTTCCTGTCCTGCAGCCATTCTCTGCACTGGCCTTCCTCCACTGCCCCATTTCCCTTCCATCCAAGTACAGACCAGAGCTCCTTCCTTTTCCGCTGAGCATCTGCCCCTCTTATTCTAAACACGGCATCGTGGATTTATCCGGTTTCTCTTGTTTAGCAAAAAAGAAAAGCTAGGAGTGTATGACCCATCAGTGCACAATTTTGTAGTAACCTCAGGCTCTATTTCATATCCTTTCCTTATCTTTATTTTCTCTCTCTTGTTTCAGTGCCATGCCTTCTTGCTACAGTCTTTGTATCTCCATAAACCACCTTTGGAACAAGATAGGGATAAAAATAATTTTTTTAAACTTATAAACAGAGGTAGTTTCATGTCCCAAGTTTTTCTAAGTTAATACTGTCTTTCTTCTTGGGTTAATGCAGGCTTGGTGGAACACGTCTCCAGCATGGAAAATTACTGAGTCACCTGGCTCTGTACAGATATGTATCCATTAGAAGCCTGCTCTATTTTGACAATTTTGCATCTTTTTTTTCTCTGGATCCAGAAACAATTACATCCAACAATTGAATAGACACTTTCAGTATGAGAGTTAACAGTCACCTGATTAATTCCAAAACAGCTTCATTCTCAGGGCTTGTTCTGTTTGTTTTAAACAATGCACCTTCAAAACTATACCAATGAGATGCCTTCATCATAGTACTTTTGTCCTCAGCTTTGAGCCAGAGGATGTTTATAAAGAACAAGGAATCTATGGTATGTGTGAAAGGAAGAGTCCCCGGGAATGAGCTCCTCAGAGTCTACTAACTATAGACCCACAGTCTTCAGTGCAGGAAACTGGACAACCTGTTCAGCCTCCTGTATTTGTGACTTCCATACAAACTGCCCCACTGCATTGCTGTTTTGTTTATGCAGGTCTGAGCCAATCTAGTAGGTAATTGATGTTAACTGCATTCCTGCTGTGTGCTAGAAAAATGGTGTTTAAATTTATATTTCTAAGCAAGAAAATCTTTTATAAAAATAAAACATTACACTGAATTTCAATCTACAAAATGGAGCTAATTGAAGTAAAGTGAGGGAATAGGGGCGGGTAGATAGTGGGAAAGAGAAAGCATTTCTGTGACTGGACTATTCCATTCATTCATTCATTCACTCAATCATTCATTCAGCATTTACTCCCACTTGGAGATTCTCCTTCCAGAATCCTTCAGCAAACCTGTGTTCAGTGTCAATAAGTCAATGTTCCCATATAACGTGAAAGGACTTTATAAAAAGCCTTCCTGTGCCAACCTGCTCTTGACCTGGGCCCATGAGGCCAGTTCAAGGCCATGGACAGTTACACGTGTTGCATACTGCACGTGGTTCTGGTATATAAAAATATAGATCTTGTACGAACAAAATTCAATGAATTCTGACCATTCACCAACAAATTGAAGTACGATCCATTGAGGAAGATGTACCATTTCCCACTAGCATAAAGGCCCTGAACTACACCAGTCAGTGCTCCTCCCCAGGCTTCCTTGTCCTGAGCCCTGAGTCCCAGCTGCTGTGTTACCAGGGAGACGAGGAGACTGTGTCTTCTTGAGGGAAAGATTCCAAGAGACAAAGTGTAGAACAGCAAGCAAGATTGTATTGACGGCAGCAAAAATATACTTAGGAGAGTGAAACAAGGAAGGGCATAGAAGAAGCAACAGGAGAGCCTCGGCTGGGCTGCCTTCGCTCCCTGGGAAGTCAGAGAGTAGGGAGCCCTGGAGACAGGTTCAGGGGTGAGCCCGGGAGGAGCTGCCACTGCCCATTGCTTCCCTGGTTGCAAGTCTCATGAGGACCCTTAGAGGTTAGGGGATACATGCCTTTCCCCTCCCTCTCATGCCCAAGACTGCCCCCTCCCACCCATATAGTAAGGTGGCACTGTTGTCTGGGGAACCTGGGCCAAGCCTGGCACGACTGGGCTATTAGCCTCCCTGGATCAGTCTGCATTTTCAAATATACATAGAAACACACATGAGATCCCAACACACTGCAGGGCAACTTGGGTTTTTGTTTTTAAAGTATATTTTATTGATTTTTTACAGAGAGGAAGGGAGAAGGATAGAGAGTTAGAAACATCGATGAGAGAGAAACATCAACCAGCTGCCTCCTGCACACTCCCTACTGGGGATGTGCCCGCAACCAAGGTACATGCCCTTGACCGGAATCGAACCCGGGACCCTTCAGTCTGTAGGCCGACGCTCTATCCACTGAGCCAACCGGTTAGGGCCAACTTGGGGGTTTAAGAAAGTGCTTTTGAGGACACGTAAAGAGAAGGGAAGTTGCACCACATGCCACAATGGAAAACTTTCCTAAAACCCCCATTTCAATATCACTTGCCCCCAAAGTCCCGTTCCCCACTCCAGCTACTCAAATTTCCCTCCAATGCCTCCAGGCTCTTAAAACCCTTCCCTACTCAGACTTCCTCCCACTGAACTGGAAACTTTCCCCTCTAATTTTCCTCTCCCTTCTCCTGTTATCGGGGGGGGGGGGGGGGGGAGGGTTAAACATATTTTTATTGATTTCAGAGAGGAAGGAAGAGGGAGACAGAGATAGAAACATCAATGATGAGAGAGAATCATTGATCGGCTGCCTCCTGCACGGCCCCCTACTGGGGATCGAGCCCGCAACCCGGGCATGTGCTCTTGACCAGAATCAAACCTGGGGCCCTTCAGTCTGCAGGCTGATGCTCTATCCCAGGGGTCCTCAAACTACGGCCCGTGGGCCACATGCAAATACAAATATTGTATTTGTTCCCATTTTGTTTTTTTTACTTCAAAATAAGATATGTGCAGTGTGCATAGGAATTTATTCATAGTTTTTTTTAAACTATAGTCCGGCCCTCCAACGGTCTGAGGGACAGTGAACTGGCCCTCTGTTTAAAAAGTTTGAGGACCCCTGCTCTATCCACTGAGCCACCGACTAGGGCTCCTGTTGCCGTTTTATTATACAAATCTCTCATTGGAACTACACCCTTCCCCACCCACCTCCAAGAAAGGCCTGCTGTTTCCAGAAAAAAAGGTCACTTCGCCTTAAGAGAGGGGATGGAGGGCTATTGATAAGAATCATAATTCAGGTGTAAATCATTTAACACTGTTCTTACTTTTATTGTTATTATACATCTACACCTTCTTACCCCATTTGACCTTGAGACCAATGGCATGTATTGGAAAGATGGCTGGCAAGGTCAAAGGGGGACAGTCTGAGGCATGAGACAGTGCACACCCAGCTGGCAGCCCTGAGCCCAAGGGGCCCTGTTCAGTGGTGGTTCTTTCCCAGCCCAGGTCTCATCACCTGCACAGAGCGACGTCTGCTCCCCTCCACACCCATCTCACAAGGTCACCCACACCTCAGAGAGGAAGGAAGTGACCGGAGACGGGATAGGATGGACGTGCGGCAGATGATAGTCATGGCCGGAAGCAGCCAGCCCCAGTCACTGTGCGGTGGCTGTGACTCAGCCGGCCGGCAGGCCCCCTTGTGAAACACTCTAAGGCTGACCCTGTGTGGACTTGTTACTCAGCGTCGGATGTACTTGCTTGTTATCTGCCGAAAACAGGCAGTCTCCTACTACACTGCTGCTCTTAAACAATAAGCAATATTTTTCCTCCTCACGGTGCAGTTTCCCTCTGACACAACCAAAGATTAAAAACATCATATGCTCCTGCCCAGAGAAGGAGGCGGGTGCCTCTGGAGTGCCTGGCAAGTCTCCGTTAAAGGACCAGCCACCAAGGGAGAAAAATCTTCCAAATCGCTACTGGCCCAAGCAGTGGCATGGCACCATGAGGCTGGCACTCTGAGCTTTCCCCCAATTGCCTTCTCTCTCTCAGGCTCCCTGGGAGATGAGCTGTGAGCCTCTGAGCTGGACGTGTTACGGTGCAGTCCCAGCACTTGCCTGGGGAGGTGGTCCTCAGTGGAAGCTTTGTCTGCAGGGCTGGGCGAGTCAGGGCTGGCTCACGCACAAGCATCATGCAGCAGCCCCAGGGGCTAAGGTGCTAAGGGAGGTGAGGAGCCATCCCTTCTCCTCCCATCTCAGTGGGGCCCACAGTTCCTGAAACCTGAGCCCATGCAGTTCATTTCACGGTGAGAGAGAAAGCTTTAAACACAAATTGTCTAGCAGCGCACAAGCAAAGACCACGAACTGGCTGCGTCTTGTCATAAACTCCGTGAGACAAAACACAGCCAGGCCCACACAGAAAGAGGTGGTGTGGCTAGCTCACACCAGAGGACCCAGGCTGGACTGGAACGACCCCTTTGGTCACATTGCTTCTTACCATTTCCTTAGCGAGAATGAACTGAAGACAGATTTCAGAGCTTGCTTTTTTGTAGAATGTATAGTACATTGCATGTAAGTAAACTCATGTGATTCTGATCCTGTAGAACTGAGTCAGCCATTTTTTTAAAAAAGTATGCTATTGTCTCCAGAAAGTTTGGAGTTTATAATAATCTCAGCAGGCCCTACCTTTTAAATAGTTATTATTAATTTTATTTTGAATAGATAATACATTCATATATTTAGATGTCAAACCTATATAGATTATCTATATTAAGAGTTCATCTCTACCCTGTTCTCATTCCCCACTGACCCCAGAGATAACCATTTCTATTACTTCCTTATATAATCTTTCAGTGTTCCTTTATGCACACAAAAATGTTTTTATATGTGTTAATCTGAATAATGTCCCCCAAAGAGGTTCATGTACTAATTCCCAGAACCTGTGACCATGCTACCTTAACCTAGCAAAAGAAGCTTCGCAGATGTAATTAAGTGAAGGATCTTGAGATGGGGAGAGTATCCTAGATTATCCAGGTGAGCTCAATCTAATCACAAGGGTCCTTACAGATGAGAAGAAGGAGGGTCAAAGAGAAAAAAAGAAAGAGAGAGATTAAAAGATACTACATTACTGGTTTTGAAGATGGGGGAAGGGGCTACGAGCCAAGGAGTGCAGGCAGCCTCCAGAATCTGAAAAAGGTAAGGAAATGGATTCTCTCCATAGAGTCTCCAGAAGGAACACAGTCGTGTTGATCTATTTTAGATTTCTGACCTCCACAAATAAATTTGTATTGTTTTACACCACTACATTTGTAGAAAGTCATTACAGAAACAACAGGAAACTAACACAACTTATTTTTACCCTTTTTTTAAAAAACAAAAGTTAGCACACTTTGTATAGGGTGTCCCATTTCTTGGTGCAATTGTAGACTTTAATAACCTTAGAAGTATAACTGCTACAGACTTACAAACAACATCATTTAAAAGTTCTATTATTTGAATCTCTTTTACACTTATTTAGTTGTGTGAATCTTAAATAATATATTTTAATTTTGTTTCAATATTTCTGACTGAACAAATACTGACTGAATCAAAAACATTAAAGTTAAATTTTATTATTCCAAATTCACAAGCGTAAATAGCGGAATAAGAAATGTACACAATTAAGTTTTCAAATCATGTTTTTTTTTAATTTATAGTATTTCTACTTCTGATATCCTTACAGTTTAAAATAGCACAAAACTTTTTGGATATGGTGTACATTCTTCAGCACTTTGATTTTTGTCCATCAACAAGATATTCTAGAGATACTTCTGTGTCAAAACATAAGAGCTTCCTAATTCTTCCTACAGCTGCACACTGTCCTGTCATGTTGGTGTACAGTCCCTATTAATGGATATTTGGGTTATTTCTAATCACACAGAGTGCTGCAGTGGATCTGTATGTGTGGATCTGTAGGGCACATTATTAGAGGTGGGGATGTGGGGGTCAAACCTACTTTTTTGTAACAATAGTAGGATGTGCACATTGTTGGCAAAGATGGTAGTGGTGACTCCTCCCACCTGTGTGTGCACGATCTTTTACACTGTGACCTTGCTGCTCCTGTCATCCAGAGGACTTGCTTTGGCTAATAAAATGTGGAGAAAGCGACTTCCAAGCCTAAGCCTCCAAAAGCCCTCCAGCTCCTTCTCTCTCTCAGAAACCTGAATCTTCCATGTGAGGAAGCCTGGACTAGCCTCCCTGAGGCAGTGAGACCAGTGGAAGAGGTGCAGCCAACAGTCAGTGAGGAAGGTCTTAGTGGAGCCAATACATGACTGCAGCTGCATGAGTGACCCCAGAAGAGACAGCAGCAATGCCAAGCTAAGTCAGTCCAATTGCCAACCCAAAGACCTGCCGTGAAGTGTAAACAGAGTGTAGCCCTGGCCGGTATGGCTCAGTTGGTTGGAGCATCCTCCCAAACACCAGAAAGTGGCAGGTTTGATTCTGTTTGGGGCACATGCCCAGGGTGCAGGTTCGATCCTTTCAGGGTACATGGATGTTCTCTCTCTCTCTCAAAAAAAAAAAAACAAAAAAACAAAGTAGCTTTTTTTTTTTTCAAATAAAATGAGTATAAAGCTACTCATTTTTTAAGGCATTTATTATGTAACAATAGACAGCTGCTGCCTCAGGGAAGTAGTTGCTCTCAACAAGATTTATTTTGAAAGAATGTACAATATGTTAGCCACAGTAAGGCAAAAACCAACTTTTAGGACAGTCTGTGGACTCTCCGAAGTTGCCTAAGAAAGTCCAGTTCAGCTAGTCTTGTGGTTAGTGGTAAGTGTAGTAACTATTCAGATACACCTCAACCCTGAGCATGCCAAAAAACTGGCTAGACAACCAAAATTTCTCACTTTCAGAAAGAGAAAATAGAAGCTGACTCTGTATGGAGCGGTGACTAGATTAGGAGAATTTTCTCTAGGCGGCATCACATTTCCTTGTTGGGCAATTTCCATTGTTAAAGGAAACAACTCTGCTAATTCATCCCTTCTGACACATACTGAGGCTCTTCTCAGTTCAAGGAAGGAAAATGAAGATCTGATGGTGCCCTGGTCACCTTGATCTGGCTCAAAGGGAAGAGTACATTTGATTGAACTAGCACTCCAGTGTTTTTCAAAGTCAAGATAATCAATTTAATGTGTTGGAAATAGCATTTTAAAATGATATTTATACACCTTTGTTCACAGCAGCATTATCCACAAACACAAAAAGGCAGAAGCAACCCTGTTGCCCAAGTGGATAAGCAAAACATGGTAAATACACACAGTGGAATATTAATCAGCCTTAAAAAGGAAGGAAATCCTGACAGATGCCAGGACATGGATGAACCTGGAGGACATTAAACCAAATGAAATAAGCCAGACACAAAAAGGCAAATACTAGTACTGTATGATTCCACTTATATGAGGTACCTAGAGTAGTCAAATTCATAGAGACAGAAAGTAGAATGGTGGTTTTCAGGAGCTGAGGGAAGAGGGGAATGGAATTTCCATTGGGGATGATGAAAAATTTTCTAGAGACGGATGGTAGTAATAGTTTCACGACAATGTGAATGTAATAAATGCCACAGAGCTGTATGCTTAATAACAGTTAAAACTGTAAATTTTATATTATGTACTAGAGGCCCAGTGCATGAAATTCGTGCACTGGTGGGGGGGGGGTCCCCTCAGCCCGGCCCGCACCCTCTAGCAGTCCAGGAGCCCTCAGGGAATGTCTGACTGCCCCAGAGGCAGGAGAGGCTCCTGCCACTGCTGCTGCACTCACCAGTCGTGAGCCCGGCTCAGGGCTTCTGGCTGACTGGCACTCCCCCTGTGAGTCCTCCTGCATTGAGCACCTGCACCCTGGTGGTCAGTGCGCAACATAGCAACTGTTCGTTCCACAGTTCAGTCGATTTGCATATTAGCCTTTTATTATACAGGATATTTTACAGCAATAAAAATAATTATTAAAAAATATAGGTTATACGGGTGTGCTCACTGTTCAAAAATATATCAGGCTCTAAACTTACAATAGAAAGTGTCAAAGTACATTGCCCATAATAAGGGTAACTGTTATTTTGTGAAACTTTAGGTACAGTTAAGGGTATATGTGTGTGAGTACTAAAACATGATGTAAAATGTATTTCTGATTGTGGTTTTAAAAAACTGGGGGGGAAATATGCTAGGGGCTAGTCCCCATTTCTCATTGTTGTAGTTCCTCCCCACGCCCTCCTTTGTTGTTGTTAATCTCACCTAAGGATAGTTTTTCCATTGAGTTTTAGAGAGAGTGGGGGGGTGAGGGGAGAAAGAAATATTGATTGGTTGCCACCTGCATGTGCCCCAACCAGGGTCAGGGATAGAACCTGCAACCCGGGTATTGCCCTTGATCGGGAATCAAACCCGAGACCCTTTTGTTGTGTGGACCGATGCTCTTACCACTGAGAACACCATCCAGGGCAGTGCCTTCCTCTTTTAATTTGATGCACTTTTCTCAGCAGAAGTAATTTAATTTTGACGTTTATTTATTCAAACAGAAAAATCCTTTCCCTAGGGTCTTCTCTTCATGACAATCATTTTTCTCCTCCTGGCTGCTCATGGTAACTAGATTTCATATGCTAGATTAGCCAGTGAATTCATGTACAGACATTTGATCATTGTGCTCCATGAACTGTTAACGAACGCATTAGCATACATTGTGATGAGAGATTATGACATGGGCTTTCTGCTTCAACCCAGAAAAAATGGAGTTCCCTTCAGTCATACAGTGTTTGAATTTAAAAAGTCCTTGGTGGTTATGGCTTCTAAACCTCTCCTGCTCATAGGCATCTTCAGTATAATATCCAAAAACAGTGGGTTGTTCATCTTGTGCCTAGCATTTCCAATGACCATGAGGCACACAGACTCATTGTTGAATGGCTTCCATTATAGAAAGTGGTAAGAGAGCAGTTTCATGGCAGAACTTAGAGGTAAGTCACTCTGGAACCTGGGGAAACATCTTCTATTATCTGAAAAACAGGTTCTGAATATATCCATTACCCACATTTCAAAGTTATCCTTCATGGGGAGTTTGTATTGGCTTAGAAGAGTGCACTACATTCTTTTGCATGAGGCTGTCCACTTTCCCAGCACCATTTATTGAAGCTACTTTCCTTTCTCCATTGTATATTCTTCACTCCATTGTCATGAATTAATTAACCATATAAGCATGAGTTCATTCTAGGCTCTCTAGTCTGTTCCATTGATCTATGTGTCTGTTTTGATGCCAGTAGCATGCTGTTTTGATTACTATGACTTTGTAAGATCAGGGAGTGCAGCTTTGTTCTTCTTTTTCAAGATTGCTTTGGCTTTGTGGGGTCTTTTGTCACTCTATACCAGTGGTTCTCAACCTTCCTAATGCCACAACCCTTTAATACAGTTCCTCATGTTGTGGTGACCCCCAATTTCAGTGTTACAAATTGAACATAATTAAAGCATAGTGATTAATCACAAAAACAATACGTAATTATATATGTGTTTTCCGATGGTCTTAGGCGACCCCTGTGAAAGGGTCATTTGACCCCCAAAGGGGTCACGACCTACAGGTCAAGAACCGCTGCTTTATACAAGTTTTAGGATTTTTTTTTTCCTGTGAAAAATACCATTGGAATTTTTATAGGAATCTGCAGATAGCTTCGGGTAGTATGAATGTTTTAACAATATTAATTCTTTTAATCTATGAGCATGGGATATCTTTCCATTTAGTTGTGTCTTCAATTATTTTATCAACATCTTATTGTTTCGGTATATAGAGTAGACGATGTTAATTTGCAGTCACGTCAGATGTCATGTCCCCCAGGTGCACTGCTTTTCAGAGAAATCTAAGTAATGATCACAAGCAAGGGGCACACACACATCAAAGGTCATTTGAGCTGAGGTTATTTGATTTGGGAATTCGGTAATGTTCTTCATTATTGCTACTGCTTTTTGTTTGTTTTGTTTAAAAAAAAAAACAGCAATCAAATGCACAAGTTTAAGATATTTTAATCACAAGTTTTCTGAAGAACAACTCATTATCTTCCTAGCATTTCAAGCTTCATTTATTCCTTTCTTATATCCTGTCCCCATGGCACCAGTACTCAGGCGCTATTTTAGCAGATTTTACTTAGTAACTTTTAGCATCAATACAATTTTGCCTTTGTTGCTGTTGTTGTTTATACCAAATTAGAAAGGTTAACAACAAAATGACACAAACAGAAAACAGGATAGGATACACTTCAAAGTACTCAGAAGCAAAATTTACATAATACCTCTGGATGTTCTTTTTCATTTTTAATCTTTATTGTTGAAAGTATTACAGATGTGCCCCATTTTTCCCCATTGACCCTCTCTACCCCGCATCACCCCATCCAGGACTTCACCACACTATCGTCTGTGTCCATTGGCCATGTATATGTGCATATAAGTCCCTCCCCCCACACTTCCCACCTTCCCTCTGAGATTCATCAGTCTGTTCCATGCTTCTATGTCTCTGGATCTATTTTGTTCATCAGTTTATTTTGTTTATTAGATTCCACATATGTGTGAGATCATGTGATACTTATCTTTTTCTGACTGTCTTATTTCACTTAGCATAATACTCTCCAGGTCCCTCCATGCTGTCTCAAAGGGTAAGAGAGCCTTCTTTTTCACAGCTGCATAGTATTCCACTGTGTAAATGACCACAGCTTTTTTATCCACTCATCTACTGATGGGCACCTGGGCTGTTTCCAGATCTGGCATCTGAATGTTCTTGGCACCTTGACATATTAAACATCTCAAGCTGAAGGGATCTGAGGAATAACAGGTGCAGGAAGAACTTTATGACCTTCCCCTGAAGCAGATTACAAGACACTCGTGTGAGAGGTGCCCTCCCAATTCTCCTCCCCTACATCACCAACTAAGTTGGGTTTTAGACTCCCAAAGATTGAATATTTACTAACATTTTTCACTATCTGGAGTAAAAACTGGAGGTTTTATTTTCAGATATTTTGTTTCATTCAGAATTATTGTAAAGTCAGGACCTACAAACAGATTTTACCAGTCTCTCTCCAGGCCTTCTGAGTTCACCCAGGTGCCAGATTAAAAAAGAAAACAACTCGGGCCTGTCTCTTAAAATAGGACTGCAGAACTTATGTGGGCTTTTTATTTTTTTAAATCAAGAACTATTAATCCATGGGGGGGGGGGGGGGCAGATACAAGCCACCTGGGTTTGTTTTTTCTGCTTTTTAAAAAAGTAATTTTACTTTTAAGAGAAAGCTATAGCTCCAACTTATCTGCTTTTTATACTAATAACAAAATCTATTTCAAGCTTAATTGATTACATAAGTTAAAATGCATTTTGTTTTTATATTAAGACCAGTAATAGCAGAGAAAATGTAGCAGGGGGAAAGTAAAGCAAGTGAGAGAAAGAAGCAAGGATTCACACACCCCTGTCAAGAAAATTACAAGGACCACACACACAGAAAAGAGACCCAGAAAACAATAGGGAGTTTAGACTTTTATGGAGCAATGTCCCTTTTCCCTTCACCTGGATATTTCCCCCAAGACTTCATAAAGTCCCTGTTTCATTACTACAGACTTCAGCATACATACCAATATCACCAGAAGAAAAAAAAAACAACCTTGAGTGTGAACACAGAACTGCTCACTGGAGCTTTGAAATTTCAGTCTCTGAAACAGCTTACTTCACTTACCCAGGGTTTAGAACTGTCTTTAAAACTCACTTTTCAGGATTTGGTAAATCAAGAAATGCAAAAGCAGCCAAGACTCCAGATCAAGTCCTTACAGGGCAACTTTAGGCAGCTATTGTGCGTTTCTGGTCTCTATTGGCTCTAAAACCACTAACGCCACCCATTGTGAGAAAAAAACTATTCTAGAGCAAGGGTAAGGAGGTTTTCAAAGTGGCCTACCAACTTCCTAAGCATAGAAACAATGGGGCGGGGGGGACTGAGAATATAACTCATTACATTGGACTAAATAACGTTTTCGATCTTTTTAATATTAAAAGTCAAATGGCAGGGTGGGAGTTTACAATACAATCAGGATTCTAGCAAGCACTGTGGAAAGTGTTGGGAAGGAGGTCTACAATAGGAGAAACTTATAGAGAAAGCACAGCAATAAGGAGATGCAGTAACAACAGGAATGAAGGAAAATTGGCATTTTGGGCAACGGTGACAGAATATGATGAAACATAGTACACGTCCTTCCACCAAGGTTGGTAATCAAACTGATAGAGCAATGACCTGTGGCCATGAAAACTAGAACCCCAATTAATGGTTTCGGTCTGAACAACCTGGAAGTCTACAGCCTTTCCCAGTTTTAACTCAGGGATGGAAATAAAATATTGAGCAAGGTTATCTCATACCTGGAAAAGTTGGCTCCCTGGCTGAGAAAGAGGAGGATAGTCATTTGCCATGAAGATCCTCACCTTTTGGTGGAAATAATAACTGCTCATAGAAAAATGGGGAGTTGAGGCTTTTGAAGAATTCTAAATGCCCTCCAATATCTCAATGAGCAATGAAATGTATCCAAAGTCACTCACAGTCTCAGAATGGGTGATCTGCCAGTACAGGGGTTCAACATTTCTGACATAATTTTTTGCTGCCCTCACCATTTTTAGATATACTCTTCTTTGCCCACTCTGCTTTTTTTCTCTACTTTGTTAATGTCTCAGCAATCAAGGTCACCCCAACGCTTTTCCTAAACATATCCTCCTTCAGCAATAATTCTGGTCTTTCTCTCTGAGTCCAGAGGTTTCTATGAAATAAACTAGCACTGTTGCTGAGCTTTATTTTTATTCAGTATTTTCTCGTCATGTATAGACATGAATTGCCATTCAGTGAAACCTACCTAGTCTTTGTCATTTGGGATGAATAGAGATTTTTTGGGTGCACTGTTTTAAACATTCAGAAATAGAAGCAACCATGCAGTCTTCGAAAAGTAAATCAAGAGAAGAAAATGTCTTGTATTCTTTGATATGGAAGTATCTGTATCAAATTACTAATGTTGTACTAAAGAGGCTTGGGACATATTGTATTTATTTGCTTATGACACTTATTCTCACTATTTTCATCTTGTGGTGAGTAAATAAAAAAATGGACTAAGAACAAGATGACCTTTCCATTTTGTCCTAAACGAGAAAACAGGAAGAGTGAGTACTGCCATCTCTTGGTTACACAATGTAGTAATTTTAAATTGTTACATTTAGTAGCCAGAAGAATGCTGTTAGTCATCAAGTGACCAGAAACATTTGTCTCGTATGAGTCAGTTCTTTAAAGTATTTCCTCATATCTTTCTTCTTAAAGTAATCACGGATATTTCGGAACCTCACTTTTCTTTCAATAGTAGACATAGAGAGAAAGTGCTGGTGGGTTGAATAGGTTCCCTTAAAGACTAACCGTTCTAATTATATTTAATAATTCTAAAAAATTCTCAGTGGGGAAAGAGAAGAAGTGGAGAGCTTTTTTGTTTAATCATTAAAGCCAATTCACAATAGCAGGGGCCAAGAACTTGAGTGGAAGGCTGGGCTTCCTAAGCCAATAAAATGCTGTGGCAGAAGCTCTGAAACCCACTTCCGGGTTTCAGCTACACCAAGCAGGAGAAGAAGTATAGGAAGTGTGGGCAGGGACTAGGCACATCCTGGGAATGGTCTATTTTTGAAGGAAACATTGTACTACTTGTTGGAAGGAAGCTCTGAGTTCACCACAGGGCACTGTGGGGCCAGCCTCTTAGTCAGCTGGGTTAGCTGCTGGGGAGCCACAGACACTGTGACTGCACGACACATATTTTGCTAAGTAGGACTAAAGAAAAGACTTGGAGTGGGTTGGTAGAGAGCATGTATTTTTTTAATAAGAAAGTTGTGAATTTGAAGAGGAGAGAATTCTGGAATGGCAATGTAAACCTCTCAGAGTGTGTGTGTGTGTGTGTGTGTGTGTGTGTGTGTGTGTGTGTGTTTATCCAAAAAGGAAGCCATCAAAATAAGCTTTTTAAAAGGCTCATTGGGAAACAAAAAAGGCTCATCCAGGTAGCATGAAATAGAATATAAAACCCAAGTGAGGATTTTAGGAATATTTGGGATAATAGAGGAAATATGGAAATGTCACAGCAGTTGAATGAAAGGAAGTGAACGGAACTTGACATTTATCTGGATATCCTCAAGTCTACCCTGATATTCTCCTTTTGCTGTAGAGACACATGATACTTTTCCACATACACTGACATGTTTTTGGAGATAAAAGAGTGGAATTTACTTCTCCTTGTTATATAGCGCACACAGATACACACACACACACACACACACACAATTTCCATAGGGTGCCAGAGAGCAGACTGGGTATACTGGACCTGGTTTATAGTCATATATCTCTACCACATAGCCACATGTCTCCACATGAGCCTTGCATTTCTAATCTACAAAATAAGTTTGTTGGACTCTCAAGCTGGGGTCGGAGGAGATCCCTGCATCTATGGATCATTTTCAAAGGTTCAAGTTTGAGAATTACCAGACTATTTTATTTCTAACTAGAGACCTGATGCACAAAGATTCGTGCAAGAATAGGCCTTCCTTCCCCTGGCTGCTGGCACGTTTCCCTCCAACACCCAGGACCCGGGCCTTTGCTCTAGCCACCGCTTCCTGCCTTCGCTCCGGGACTGGGAGCCACCTCCCGCCTTCGCTCTGGGCCAGCCGCCGCCATCTTCGTCACATTAATTTGCATATTCCCTCCTTATTGGCTGTGGGCACCGCCATATTTGTTGCAAGGTGATGGTCAATTTGCATATTCCATCTTTATTAGATAGGATGGCCTTGCTAGCTCTCAAATTCTAAGACAAAATTTTTTTTTTCTTCACTAAATCCCTCTAGACCTAGAGAAGGAAGAAAAGTCAACAAGCTTATTTTTTCCCCTCTATATTTCTTCTCCCTTTATTTTCCTTTCTCTCTTTTTTTAAAAATTGATTTGAGAGAGAGAAGAAAGGAGAGAGCAAGAAATATCGATGTGAGAGAGAAACACTGATTGGTTGCCTATGCATGTACCCTATCGGGGATTGAACCCACAACCTGTATATATGCCCTGGGAATCAAATCTGCTACTCCTTGCTGGATGGGACAATGCTCCAACCAACTGAGCCACACCGGCCAGGGCTCTTCTCCCTTTCTGACATGCACTCATACCATTGTTCTGGATTTCTAGAGCAGTGCTTTCCAATAGAAATACATTGAATATAAAATTTTCTAGGGACCACATTCTTTCAAGTAAAAAGAAGCAGGTGAAATTAATTTTAATAATATATTTTATTTAACCCAATATATCCAAAATATTTTTTCAATGTGTCATCATTGTAAAAATTAATGAGAGAGTTGAAAGCCTTTTTTAGAACAAAAAAATTGAACATCCAGTCTGTATTTTACACTTACATCTCAATTCAAACTGACCACAATGTGAGCGCTCAGTAGTTACATGTGACTGAGGTCTGAAGATCCTAAGTCCAGGAGCGGACGCCGCACAAATAGAGCCCTATTGATGAGAGCTGACTCCCTGCAGTGCAGACTCCCTGAAAACGGCCCAGTTGACTTACCTAATCCCAGAACCCACAAAAAAGGTTCAGAACTGGAAGGCACACCTCTCCACTCAAAACTCCCCGGTGGGAATGTTTCCTTCCTCTAGCCAATAGTCCATCCCTTCCCAGGACACTTGAAAAGTGGTGTTGCTTTCCTTCCTCAACCTAATGCTGCTTCCTCACAACACACCCAAGTGTTCTTCTCGACAAGCCATTCAATGGGGAAGAGAGTAATGAATCCATCTTTGGACTCAGGCAAATAGTGATTACCCGCAAACCCCCTGCTGTCGAAACAATGAGCATGTGCATTCGTGTTCTTCATTTTGTAAACAATGGAGAAACTTCCGTTCATCCCCCAATTCTATTGCAGGAGACCTGATTCAAAGACTACTTGCAATTAATGTAAATATTTTTTTGCTGTTATTGTATGTCATGATAGCAAACGAGCATGGGGATAATTAAAATCTAATTTGGACGTCAGCAATCTAGATTTCAGTTTGAGACATTATGCCTGTTTTTTATTTAAACACCTGGAATAGTGAGTAATGGGAGTAAATAAGGAATGTTGCAAATTGAGATGAGGTAGACTGTTTCATATGAGAGAAGATAAAGATTTTCTTTTTCATTCAGCCAACACACTACCGTCTTTCCATTCTCTTATATACTTGGGCTGGCAGCGTAGTTCAGAGGCGTAAAGAGAAGCACTGGATTCAAGTACAGTCAAGCCTCGTTCATCTCAAACCTCTCCCATCTCGAACAAATCAGTTTTCCACCAAGTTGCTCATGGGAAAAAATGTCTCTGTTGTAGAACAAAACTTGGAATCAGCCTGGCAACACTTTCATGCTGATACCTGTATGATCAGTCATGTGTCTCTCAGGCCGCAAACAAAGGAGAGAATGCATGAGTGTGAGTCAGTTTACCACTAAACCTGGCGCTGTTAACATATCAGGAAATTGTGCTGCGAATATTTTCTTTCTCTTTTTGCTTTTGTTTGCTGCTTATTATTACTAAATATTACAGTAAGTCACCATGGGTCCTACGAAGGTTAGCGATAGCAGCAAAGTGAAAAAGAAAGTTGTGAGAACAATAGGAGAGCTAAAAAATAAATAATTGCAAAGTATGATAGAGGTGTTCATGTGTCTGATCTGGCTACCAGGTATGGCGTGGCAAAATCAATGATTAGCACAATTTTAAAACATAAAAAGGCCATCAAGAGTGCTGATGTTGTTAAGGGTAGAGAAGTGCTCACAAAACAACAATCACAGGCAACTGACAAGCGGAATCATTTGGGATCTGGGACAGATTAATTCAATTTACATTATTTCTAATGGGGGGGAAATGGTTCTGTTTTCGAACAAAACACTTCTCAAACAGCCTTCTGGAACAAATTAAGTTTGAGAACTGAGGTTCAACTGTATTTCCTATTTTCTTAGGGGAAAAAACATGAGCACAGATTATCTAGATCAACATCAGCTTACTTAGGTATAGTTTGTCACAGTGTGCCTCTCCCACTCTCTCCTTCATCCCTCTAAGAACAGATTTATACAGACCCTGGGGAGTGGGGTCGGGGTGGGGTGTGACATCAACATCAGATACACCTCTGAGGAAATCACTGGTGGAAAAACGAAGTCTCATTATATCACACCAAACCCACTGCTGTGATGCCGATTAATCTGTGTGCTCTTGATGTTGATGGTTCCACACAAGCACCATCAATGCTCTCCCTCCCTTTGTCATCATTGGTATCAATTCAAAAAGAGCTCCAAGAGAAGGAAGAGAGATTGCAGTGTACACAGTGTAAAGATCAGAATTACAACACTGCCTGAATTCAGTACATTACATTAGTACTGTACATTTTTGAAGAGTTGACACTTGCTGAAATGATGCCCCATTCCAGTGTTCCCTTGGACAATTACTAACTCTTCTGGGTCCTTGTACTCTTCCCAGTTGCTATGGGTATCTGAGCATCAGTTCCACAGAGGAGGGAGGTGGACTCTAGAATAATTAATGTGAACAGGGAAGGTTAAACAGTTCAGTGGCCTCATCAGTCTTAAATTTCGTAAAAATAAATGCAAACAGATTTTCTTTGTAAAAATAAAAGTCCTGCATTTTTTGTGGCCTGGTTACCTGCCTATCCCTAGGCAAAAGTGGACTAAGACTTCCTTCATTTACACCAGCCATTATCTTCTACTTTTACCCCAAAAATGATCTTTCCTCCTATTCCCATCCTTTACTCAATCCTAAGAGATTGTAGAAAAGACTCACATTTACCACACTATACTGAGTAAATTAAAAATTAGCTTAAGTCCTTCAAGATTCATGTAATCAGTTTTCTTCATTTTGCCCCCTCAAGTATTTCATTCAGAAGCAAAGTCCTTGGCGGGGGCGGGGGGGGGGGGGAATAGAGTCCTTCCCCAACTTATTCTGGCCATCTGAGGAGTAGAGAGTTGAGCCTATCTCTCTACTCCTATAAGGAATAAAATGAAGTAAATCATTCCTTCACGAAGCACAAGACTCCACCCTTTGGGACTGGGCTCCGCCCTTAGGGATAAGGTTCATCTCTGAGGGTCTTGACTCCACCCTTCGGGTCGGGGCTCAACTCTACCCGGCTAGGTTGGGTTCTCTGGGTCTAGGTCAGCGGTTCTCAACCTGTGAGTCGCGACCCCTTTGGGGGTCAAACGACCCTTTCACAGGGGTCACCTAAGACCATCGGAAAATACATATATAACTACATATTGTTTTTGTGATTAATCACTATGCTTTAATTATGTTCAATTTGTAACAATGAAAATACATCCTGCATATCAGATATTTACATTATGATTCATAACAGTAGCAAAATTACAGTTATGAAGTAGCAACGAAAATAATTTTATGGTTGGGGGTCACCACAACATGAGGAACTGTATTAAAGGGTCACGGCATTAGGAAGATTGAGAACCACTGGTCTAGATTCATGCATTACAGACTAGCTTTACCTTTTCAGGCCTTGAATAGGCTCCTTAGGGCTACTCTTTGGGGTTAGTTAGGCTCATCCTTCTGAACTGGGCTCAGCTGTTCAGGGCTAGGCTGGGCTCTCTGGGTGTAGGCTCAGCTCTTAGGAAATAAGGTTATCCCTTCGGGGCTAGCTTCAGCTCTTAAGGCTAGTCTCGGCCCTTGGGGGCTAGGCTCAGCTCTTTGGGGTTAACTCGGCTCTTACTTACACTCTAACAAGTTATCCTGTTACTGTTCTGTGAATGCGGCAGAAGACAGAAAACTCCTGGCCATAGACAAAAGACTTTACTACTAACAGCACAGCCTATAACATCAGCACATTTGCATCAATTTCCCTGGCCCCCACATGACACCTGCACAAGCAGTGGCTTACATTATAGGGTCAAGGGCCCAGCAGGTAGCAAACAAGCCACTTCCCCACTGTGACCTACTTAATCACCTCTGTGACTAACCAGAGAAACTGCTCTGTATCAGAAGACAGATCAGCCTAACATGCTCAAGAGCATGCTGGGACAGTCAGGGCCCTCGGCGGACTGCCTCTCCCAACGGCGCTCACACACATTTATCATTCCCAGCTTCCATTCAAAATTACCTTAATCCGAAAGCCCACAACACCGAGGGCTCATAGCCCTGGGCTGACTGTCGAAGACTGCATAAAGTGTTGTATTCATCACTGAAGGAAAATGGGATTGTAGGATGTGAATCTGTCTTCCTATGTTTGAACAAAAACACCCAAACATAACCCCCAACCCTTCCACAGTTTCAATTCCTGCCAGACTGTTTACATAAACTCTCAGTTCCCGTTAGATTGTGATACTGAAAAAGAAACACCACCCACTCTCCAATTTGGATGGAGAAGTCAACAACAAAAAAAGAAATATATGTCCAATAAGCAATTCAAACTTCATATGTCCAAAAACAAAGCTTCTGGTCTTCCCCATACCTCACACCTGCTCCTCCTGAGGTCCCTGCATAGCAGAAGGCAGCTCCATCCTTCTGGTTGCTCAAACCAACAATTTAGAATCATGCTTGCCATATCTGTCTGCCTGTCTGTCTGTCTGTCTATCTATCCATCTATCTATGTATCTATCTGTCTCATTTCACAGCCTGCTCAGTGAATCCAGACCCTAACCTGTGCGCTTGCTCCATGGTGAAGCCACCATCATTTCTTGCCTGGGTTATTACAATCACCTGCCAACTATTTTGCTACTTCAGTCTTTGCTTTCTTGTGTTATATCTCAATCCAACAGCTAAAGTGATTCTTTCAACATGAAAAGCCAGATCATATCACTCCTCTGCTCAAAATTTCCCATTGACTCCTCATTCAGAAGTTTTAAAAGCTCTTACCCTGGCCGGCCAGGTCTTATACAGTCTGCAACCCCTGCTTACTTCTCTGATCTGATCTCTGACTACCCTCCTAACTGCCTCCCCTCCAATCACTCAGACTTCCTGTCTGCTCCCGAACACACTGGGTGCACCCTGGCCCGGGCACGTGCACTGCTATTTCCTCTGCCATGCTCCTCCCCTAAATGTCCACAGGTATCTGCTCACTGCCTGCCCAGCAGCCCCCACACCTCTTCTCTATTTTTATCCATGGCACTTACCAACATTTGACACACTACAGATGTTGTTTCCTTATTAACTCTTTCCTCCCACTAGAATGAAAGTCGAGGATTCTTTCTCCACTTATACTCCGTGCTATATCCCCAGTAACTAGAACTGTGCCTGCCATACACTAGGAACCAATAAAAGATTGTTGACTTCATTAATTCAGCAAGTTCAGCATCTATCTTTTCAGTTTGCAGTCCAAGAGCAAGAGAAAGACAAATCAACAGGAAACTATAATACAGTGGGTTTAGAGCCAAATTTAGAGGAGTGTAAAGTATTCCAGGGTCATAAAGAAGGACTAGATTGAGGAGAGCCAGATGGGAATTATTTTTTTTTTAAAAAAAGGACTCTCATGCCCTAATTCAGTGGTTGGCAAACTCATTAGGCAACAGAGCCAAATATCAACAGTACTTCTTCAAAATAGACTCACCCAGGCCAAAAACCGACTTCTGCACATGGGCCACGAAGTTTCAATCGCACTGTACACGTGCCCGCACGTGGTATTTTGTGGAAGAGCCACACTCAAGGGGCCAAAGAGCCGCAGTTTGCCAACCACAGGGCCTAGCTAGTTTGGCTCAGTGGATAGCGTTGGCCTGCGGACTGAGGGTCCCAGATTCGATTCTGGTCAAGGGCACATGCCCGGGTTGTGGGCTCGATCCCCGGTAGGGGGTGTGCAGGAGGCAGCCAATCAATGATTCTCTCTCATCATTGATGTTTTTATCTCTCTCTCCCTATCCCTTCCTCTCTGAAGTCAATAAAAATATATTAAAAAAACACACAAAACAAATAAGGACTCTCAGAGAAGGCCCTCTGACATCCTGCTTTGTCCTAGTTTGGCCTACCCAGAATCCTAGCCCACCCAAGGAGTTCTGGTGGTTTTGTTTTCACCGTGATTATAAATGTCAGTCATTGTCTTCATAGGTAATAGCAAAATGAGGGAACATTTACTTATAAAAAATGATAGTCCAAGCCCTGGCTTGTGGCTAAGTTGACTGGAGCATCATCCTGGAGACCAAAAGGTTTCAGGTTCAACTGCCAGTCAGGGCACATCCCTAGGTTGCGGTTCCATCCTCGGTCAGGGCAGGTGCAGGAGGCAACAGGTCAATCAATGTCTCAAGGTCAGCATAAATGCAACCCTCAGTTCTCAGCAAGGGTAAGCACCTTATCTGAGGTGCTTTTTTTTTTCCTTTAAGGGTAAAGATTTAATTTTGAGGAACTTCACACTGCACATTTTTTAAGAGTCACATGAGAAAGAAAAAAAAATGTTATCTTCCCCTCATCCTAGAAACAAACAAGTAGGGCATAAAACTTCTTTTTAAATCACAACATTTAGAAGTTTAGTAACAGCATCCCAAAATGAATAACAATGGAAGGGGAAAAGCATTAACTATCTATTTTATATTTATTTACTTGGGGGTTTCCCCATGTGGTAATGATATTTCTTCTTTCAATTCATGTCACCAAAACAGTAAAAACCAGGCCCAGCCGGTGTAGCTCAGTGGTTGAGCATCAACCTATGAACCAGGAGGTCATGGTTCGATTCCCAGTCAGGGCACATGCCTGTATTGTGGGCTCTATCCCCAGTAGGGGGCGCGTAGGAGGCAGCCAATAGATGATTCTTTCTCATCATTGATGGTTCTCTCTCTTCCTTCCCCCACCCCTGAAATCAATAAAAAATGTTTTTGGAAAAATAAAAGCAGGAAAAAATATATAAACCTAGTGGCTGCTGAAACTGAAGAGGTTGCTCTAGAGTCTGTGGAAGCATTCCGGGACCTCTGCTTGCTGGAAAATTTTGCTGACATTTTTTCTTTGTAATTGTTTGTTTTGTAAAGAATAACAGTAAACATTCTAATGTCCACATCTTGGTTAGTCTTCCACTTTATTGCTTGGATGTGTCTTTGGTTTTGGTAAGGCCACAGTCTGCTTTTTGCTTCGTTTTGTTGTTGTTGTTGTTTTGAATGGAGATTGATTCTTTAGGTCACCTGCTGATGATAAGGGTGACTGGGAAGGCTGGTGGTAAACCATGCAACACTGGTCCAGGAAGCTGACAAGGAATAACAAAGAAGTGAGCGAAATTGCAGCTGTCACGGAAAACTTCAGGAATTACTGACTTGTACAACAGTGGCAATATTTGGTCCTTGTCTTTGAGAAAAGCTGATAGGATTAGCTTGAGAAAGGTTCCGTTCCTAGTGCCCCTGGTTTTTCTCTGGAATGGGAACCCTTTAATTCAGTAGAATGGTGGTAAAGCCCCTCAGATGCAGGTTCCAGGATCATGCAAGTGGCACCACTGATGAGCACAACAGTGAAATCCTCAGCAACTTGCAGGACCTGATTCAGCATACCTGCTGCCTTCCACCCATCATCCCTCTGACCAGGACCAAGGACCAAGCATATTTTGTCTCCTAAGGACAGTCAATCCTGCAGGATTCTGCCCTGGTCTCTGGGTTTTCTGATAGGACCCTCTCTATCTGGTTCAGAAGGTTCCTCTTCTTGAATTCAAGCTAACGCCGGTCTGAATTGACTGGCACCTGTTCTCCTTCCCCTGTAACAAGCCCAGGCCAAAAGTTGCTATGGCTCTGGTTTCTAGACAACCAGAAGCTGCTCGTCTTTTTTTCTATCCTTTTAGTTTGTGCAATATATTCATCACCAAACCTTTCTGGCTGGTTTGCCTTTAAATGCGTCTCCCCCCCCCCCTCCCCCCCACTTTACAATACTGTTCCGTTGGCATCTGGAGCCATGGAGCCTGCTGACCACAATGGCAGGTGCTACTCTTGGGGAACCCATCTACCTTGCATAGGACCTTCCAACAGCAGCTGCTACTTTCTGTTTGAAAGCTCATACCCCAAGTAGACCCACCACTACGTCAGTCTCCAGCCTGGGGGATTTTTCTGGCCCTTAGCTCATTTGCACAACAGAGATGACACTAAACCCAGGGGCTCCCATGTCCCCCCCCCCCCCCAGCCCAGGTGACCGGCTCTTTCTGATTATTCATCTGTGGATGACACATCTTCCCCGTTGGGAGGACTGAACCTTTATGTCGTAAACTGCCCAACCCGAATCCGTTCTGGAAAGACCCACTTCAAACATTTGAGCCCAGACCTCGAAACGCTGTAAATATTCTTCCTTGAACTTTCTTTCTGAGACCTAACTAACTGAAATTGTCAAGGTGGTGAGCTCTTTTCGCAGTGAGCCTAATAAACAGCTTTGCTTGCTCAACAGGTTTTTCCGATGGTCTTTTGGGAGCTGACCGAAACTATGAAATTTTAAAACGTTTAACTGTGTACCAAGTAAAATCGCCTCATACACTATGAATGGTACACAGAGTACCCATTGACAAACATTCCCTTTAAAGCAAACGAGAGGGAAGTGGTTGTTCCAGCACTGTGCTCTCTCCCACTCTCCGCCCCCCCCTCCCTTATTTTCTTCTCATGTCCTCATCACCAAGGTCCTTTTGGTGCCTAATCTCTCCCCTCCTTCTATGACTTTAAAGGCAGGAACTAAGGGAGAAAATCTGACTGTTGAGCAGATAATATCGTGAAAGTTAGAAAGTAATACCAGACACTGTGGTTTGAAAAGATTGTTAACCTAAGACAGAATAATAAACCACTCACGGAGCCACTTATTACATTGGCCACTCTGTAGTCAAATTTCAAGTAAATGTGAAAATTTACCACTCCAGTACAGAGCAGTATCAAGCCCGGATAGTTGCTCACATGGTATGATTTTTTGTTTGTTTGTTTGTTTTATTGCTTAAAGTATTACAAAGAGTATTACATATGTCTCCTTTTTTCCCCGCCTTGACCTTCCCCGGCCTCCCCTACCCTCCAGTGTCTTGTGTCCATTGGTTATGGTTATATGCATGCATACAAGTCCTTCGGTTGATCTCTTACCCCCTCTCCCACCCAGCAACCCTCCCCAGCCTTCCTGCTGTAGTTTGACAGTCTGTTTGATGCTGCTCTGCCTCTATATCTATTTTTGTTCATCAGTTTATAATGGTCTTTATTATCCATGAATGAGTGAGATCATGTGGTATTTTTCCTTCATTGACTGCCTTATTTCACTTAGCATAATGCTCTCCAGGTCCATCCATGCTGTTGCAAATGGTAAGAATTCCTTCTTTTTTACAGCAGCATAGTATTCCATTGTGTAGATGTACCACAGTTTCCTAATCCATTCATCTGCTGATGGGCACTTAGGCTGTTTCCACATGGTATGATTTTAGAGTGTCAAGAAGGCTCCTCTGCCCAAAATTTCTGGCTTTTCTCCCATTTCCTCCACAATGCACAGGTGTTTTTTTCTTTATTGATTAAGGTATTACCTATGTGTCCTTAACCCCCATTGTCCCCCCACCCCCCCCGCTCGTGCCCTCACCCACCCCCTAGTGTCATGTCCATCGCTTATGCTTATATGCATGCATACAAGTCCTTTGGTTGATCTCTCCTCCTTACCCCCACCCTCCCCTACCTTCTCTCTGAGGTTTGACGATCTGATCGATGCTTCTCTGTCTCTGGATCTGTTTTTGTTCATCAGTTTATGTTGTTCATCATATTCCACAAATGAGTGAGATCATGTGATATTTATCTTTCTCTGACTGGCTTATTTTGCTTAGCATAATGCTCTCCAGGTCCATCCATGCTGTTGCGAATGGTAGTTCCTTCCTTTTTACTGCAGTGTAGTACTGTGTAGATAAGATGTACCAGTTTTCTAATCCACTCAACTACTGATGGGCACTTAGGCTGTTTCCAAATCTTAGCTATGGTGAATTATGCTGCTATGAACATAGGGGTGCATATATCCTTTCTGGTTGGTGTTTCTAGTTTCTTGGGATATATTCCTAGAAGTAGGATCACTGGGTCAAATGGGAGTTCCATTTTTAGTGTTTTGAGGAAACTCCATACTGTTCTGCACAGTGGCTGCACCAGTCTGCATTCCCACCAGCAGTGCATGAGGGTTCCTTTTTCTCTGCATCCTCACCAGCACTTGTTGTTTGTTGATTTGTTGATGATAGCCAGGTGTGAGATGGTACCTCATTGTCATTTTGATTTGAATCTCTCGGATGATTAGTGATTTTGAGCATGTTTTCATATGTCTCTTGGCCTTTTGTATGTCTTCTTTCAAAAAGTATCTATTTAGGTCCATTGCCCATTTTTTAATTGGGTTGTTTATCTTCCTTTTGTTAAGTTGTATGAGTTCCCTGTAAATGTTAGAGATTAAACCCTTATCTGAGATAACATTGGCAAATATGTTCTCCCATGCAGTGGGCTTTCTTGTTGTTTTGTTGATGGTTTCTTTAATGCACAGGTTTCATAGAACATGAAATTTTAACTTTAACTTAAGGAAAACATTAACTTTAACTTAAGAACTCCCTTTCTGGTGCTTTGAAAGCACAAAATCTGGGAATAACAACTATTGGTGCTTATTGATCAGTCAGTTCAGACTAATATTTGTTAGCTTCAACAACAAATATTGATTGTTAAAGTTCTGGAGGCTAGAAATCCAAGATCAAGGTGCTGACAGGTCTGTGTTTGATGAGGACCCTCTTTCTGGTTTGCAGATAGCTGCCTTCTCGCTGTGTCCTTAGAGACAGAGAGAGAGCAACCTCATATCTCTTCTCAAAAGGGCACTAATCCCCATTCATGAGGGCTCCCCTCTCCTGACTTAATCACCTCCTACAGGCCCCACCTCCAAATACAATCACATTGGGCTTCAGTATATAAATTTTGGGGACAAAAACATTCAGTTCCTAGCAATCATTTACTATTGCTAGGAGCTGTTTAAAGGTATTTGTGTGTGTTGTGTTTACATTTTTAAAGAACCCTGTGAATGGAAGGTACTGTTTTACCCAATTTAGAGATGAGGAAATCAAGGCTTCAACGTGTTGGTTAACTTGCCCAAATTCACACAGCTGGTAAGAGGCAGGCCCAGGCAGTCTCACCACATTACTGCTTCCCTAACATTATGGGGAGCGGTTGAATAATACAAAAACAACACATGATATCCCTGGCCATTGTAGCTCAATTGGTTAGAGCGTTGGCCATGGGAGGCGGGTTTGATTCCCAGCCAGGGCACATACCTAGGTTGTGGGTTCAAACCCCTATGGGAGGCAATGGATCTATGTGCCTCTCTCAGATAGATGTTTCTCTCTCCCACTCTCTCCCACTTTTCCTCCCTCTCTAAAATAAATTTTTTTTTTCTTGGCCGCTGGGCACTTGGCACCAGAAGCCAGAGCCCCTCGGGGCTCCCACCCCGCCCCTCACCCCACCCCCCGCCTCACCAGGTCAGTGGAAAAACGATCAGAGTAGTGGTATTTCACTGGCGGCCCTAAAATAAAAATTTTTTAATCTGACATTGGTACAATCCTCATTGTTCTTACAGTTTATACATTCACTTTCTTTTTTTTTTTCACTCACAATCTATATTTTAGACCATTTTATTTTTTTATTTTTATTTTTTTATTAAATCTTTATTGTTCAGATTATTACATTTGTTCCTCTTTTTTCCCCCCATAACTCCCCTCCACCCAGTTCCCACCCCACCCTCCGCCCTCACTCCCCACCCACTGTCCTCATCCATAGGTGCACGATTTTTGTCCAGTCTCTTCCCGCATCCCCCACACTCCTTCCCCGCCCCCCCTCCAAGAATAGTCAGTCCATTCCCTTTCTATGTCCCTGATTCTATTATAATCACCGGTTCATTCTGTTCATCAGATTATTCACTTGATTTTCAGATTCACTTGTTGATAGATGTGTATTTGTTGTTCAAAATTTGTATCTTTACCTTTTTCTTCTTCTTCCTCTTCTTAAAGGATACCTTTCAGCATTTCATAGAATACTGGTTTGGTGGTGATGAACTCCTTTAGCTTTTCCTTATCTGTGAAGCTCTTTATCTGACCTTCAATTCTGAATGATAGCTTTGCTGGATAAAGTAATCTTGGTTGTAGGTTCTTGGCATTCATCACTTTGAATATTTCTTGCCACTCCCTTCTGGCCTGCAAAGTTTCTGTTGAGAAATCAGCTGACATTCGTATGGGTACTCCCTTGTAGGTAACTGACTTTCTTTCTCTTGCTGCTTTTAAGATTCACTCTTTGTCTTTTGCTCTTGGCATTTTAATTATGATGTGTCTTGGTGTGGTCCTCTTTGGATTCCTTTTGTTTGGGGTTCTCTGCGCTTCCTGGACTTGTAAGTCTATTTCTTTCACTAGGTAGGGGAAGTTTTCTGTCATTATTTCTTCAAATAGGTTTTCAATATCTTGCTCTCTCTCATCTTCTGGCACCCCTATAATTCGGATGTTGGTGCGCTTGAAGCTGTCCCAGAGGCTCCTTACACTACCTTCGTATTTTTGGATTCTTTTTTCATTTTGCTTTTCTGGTTGGGTGTTTTTTGCTTCTTCGTATTTCAAATAGTTGACTTGATTCTTGCAATCCTCTAGTCTGCTGTTGGGAGTCTGTATAATATTCTTTATTTCATTCAGTGTATGCTTAATTTCTAGTTGGTTCTTTATCACAACACTGAGGGTCTCATTAGATTTCTTGTAGATCTCATTAAGTTTATCGGCAGTTTCTAGAAAATTATTGAAAGACCTTAAAAGTGTGGTTTTGAACTCTATATCCAGTAGTTTGCTTTCCTCCATTTCTGTCATTTGTGTCCTTTTTCTTTGTCTCCTCATTTTTTATGCTTCCCTGTATTGATACAGTGGTTTTCTGTGCTAAGTGTCCTCTAGGGCCCAGTGGTTCAGCCTCCCCAATTACCTGAGGAGGACACTCTTGGTGCACCCCCTTGTGGGTTTTGTGCACAGTCTTGTTGCAGTTAAGCCTTGATGGTTGTAGGTATCACTGGGAGGAATTGGCCTCCAGGCCAATTGGCTGTGAGAATCAGCTGTGTCTGCAGTGGGAGAACTTCTGTGCTGGAGACACCCCTCTGGGGCAAGACTTGCTTCAATGGGGCTTTGGTGGACACTGAGTCTGCCCCCTGAGTGTGTCCTTTATGGTTCCACAGGGCTGCAAACTGGATGGTCCCACTCTGACCTCTGGGCTTCCTGGCTCCTGGATCTCTAGGGAGGTGCTAATCTAGCATCTGCCTGAGGCTATCCAGCAAAAGCCTCCCTGCAGGGTTTGGGCAGGGCGGGTCCCACGGGATCAACAAGGTGGGACTAGCAGTTATGGCTGCTCTCAGTCCTGCCCTCAGAGGCTTTGCTTCTCAATGTCCCGGTAATCGCTGCAAGCCCCGAGAGAAAGTTCCGACTGCTGCCAGATAGTCCCGCTTCTCCCGTATGAGTCTGGGTCCCTAGAGACTCGCCTGGAACTGGAGCTCAGAGCCTGAGACTCCCTCCCAATTGAAAATGACAACCGCGCCCTCAGCTGCCAGCCCACTCCACATGTACCTCCGCACCTTAGTATTTGACTTCCGCACTGTGCCCCCTCTGAGTCTCGGTATGCTTTTCTCTTTCCTCCTAGTTGTAGAACTTCCACTCAGCCAGCCTTCCTGTGGTTCTGGGTGATGTCCGTTCCGTCTTTTAGTTGTATTTTTGAAGTGGTTGTGCGAGGCAGCAATCTCTGGTGTTTACCTATGCCGCCATCTTGGTTTCTCCTCACTTTCTTTCTTTTTTCAATCCTTACCCGAGGATACATTTTTCATTGATGAAAGAGAGAGAGAAAGAGAGAGAGAGAGGAAGGGAGAGACAGAGGAGAGACATCGATGTAAAAGAGAAACATCACTTGGTTGCCTCCTGCACATGCCCCTACTGGGAATCAAACCTGCAACCTAGGTATTTGCCCTTACTGGGAATTGAGCCCACAACCTTTTGGTGTACTAGACGATGCTCCAACTAACTAAGCCACCCAGCCAGGCCTACATTTGTTTTCTTTTTTCCTCATCAGGACTCCCCCTTGAGGAGGCAAGATAGATGCTACTTTTAGCCTCAGTTTGTCAGTTCAGTTTCCTCTGGGATAAGACTGCATGCAGCAGGTTGGGGAGGGAAGAAGGAAGAAGCAGAAAGGGACTGAGGAGAGACCAAACTGAAGGGAAAGGGTGCAAAATTCAGTTGAACACAGATACAAAGAACAGATTGGAGGTTGCTAGAGGTGGTAGCTGGGGGAGAGGAGTAATAGGTGAAGGTGGTCAAAAGTTACAAACAGTTATAACATAAATCAGTCCTGGGGATAGACGGTATAGCATGATCACTATAGTCAATAATGCTGTATTGCATATTTGAAAGTTGCTAAGAAAGTAAACCTTTAAAGTTCTCATTACAAGTAAAAAAGTATTACTATGTGTGGTGATGGATGCAAACTAGACTTATTGTGGTGATCATTTAGCAAGATAAAAATATCGAGTAATTATGGTATACATCTGAAACTAATACAATGTTGTATGTCCATTTATATGTCACTCTTCTGCTGGGACCTGCTCTGCTCACACAAAACACTCTTTTCCTGTTAGTAAGTCCCCCAGAATGGCAACCCACCTTGAGGAGGAAAAACCATAAGAGAGCCAGGTTCTCTGTAAAATATAGAAGGCATTAACAAAGCAAGAACACTTCCAGAGACTTACCATAAATGAAACAGTCATCAACAGAATAAGAGAGTGCAGAGTTAAGGCTCTCACTTGACTGCCCTGAAGATGAAGGAAAAAAAAAATCCATATTGGGGTTTGAGCTAGTGCATAGGTTTTAAATTGCTTTAGGGAGACTTGCAATTCCAAGAATGAGAAATCTATGGCAATGCAGCAAGACAAGGACTATTTAAAATGGTGTCCATGAATGGGTGACTCTTGCAGTTTCTAATAGCTACTTAGATTGCACACTTCCATGTGGTGGGCACATCACCTACTTACCCATTTGTTTCTCACAATGACACCATGCAGTAAGAGTTATTAGCTTCACTTCTGATTAGGCTGCTGGGACTCAGAAAGGCTAACATAACAGCTAGAAGTTTCTGTATCGAGATTCAAAACCAGGTTTGTCCTGCTCCAAAGGCTGTGTCGTATTCCGATAAAGCTCCCGGATCAGTCCTACCTTATCCTTACATCAAAGAGAAAATACTAGACTGGGCTGGCAAACACAGAGTCCCCATTTATGCACCTCTGATGCTATCCCATTCACTGCCTCGGGGCATCTTAAATCGCCTTTTTTAATAAACAAAGAAGCATGAGAGGGCTTACCTACAAGGAAATCTAATTCATTTGAAATACAACATAGATTTTTAGCTTTAGTTAGATTTATTTTTAGAACAATAGAGTAGAGGCTTTTTAACTCTTTTGAACCCGATCCACGGAATGAAAAGCCCTTTACATCACGTCTTAGTTCACACGAATGCGCACACGTGTAACAGAAGTTTCACAGGACAATCCTCGCTACACACTCAAGAAGCACTCAGACATTTTAGTTTCTAGTCTAGTCTTAGTTGGTGTTCATAGTCTCCCTTAACGATCCTTTATTTTTATTACTGTGGTAAGAATGCCTAACATGAGATCTACCCTCTTAACAACATTTTAAGTTTACAATACAGTGTTGTTAACTACGGACACAATGTGGTTCAGTGGGTCTCTAAAACTTATTCATCTTATATGACTGAAACTCTGCACCCATTGAACATCTCCCGATTTCTCCCCCTGGCCCCTGGCAACCAGGAGCGCCTGTGCCTCTATTTTAGAAATCTCCCATTAGTGGGATTCTGCAGTGGGAAACAGTATAAAGACGCCTCAGAAATGTGAGACAGATCCTTTCTTTTTTCAAGATAGTCATGATCCACTGTATTGATGTCAGGATCCACATACGTGTTTGAATTACATTCATTGCAAGGGACTTTGAATTATTATTTTTTTTTTTTGCTTTAAATTAAATAGTACAGTAAAGGTGGTATGGAAGACATGTGACATAGGTAGGAAGAGACAGAGGAGGCACAAAAAGAGAGAGAGATTTTTAAAATGAATTATTGATGGCAACACAGTGGAAATATTAACATCCTCATGCATTCTTAATTCTTGAACTGAGGAAGAGATGCCGCTTTTATAAATGCTGCTTTTTTTCCCTACAGGCTGATTAAAGATGATGAAATACCAGATTGGCTTCACTAAGTAGACATCTTAAAGTCCAAAGAAAACTAAAGCTCAAAGATTAATTCATCTTCCGAGTCTCAAATAGTATTCATCAGCTCACTTGCTAACCAGGGCAAGTCTCTCTCTGAAGCAAAATGCACCAAAGAGCATGGATATCATTGTCCACTAGATGGCGACATAGAACAGGAGTAGCCCCTTCCTTAGGGGGTACTCTTCCTTAGGGGGTACTTTACTGACTGGTAGGTTGATATATGCTACAGAATTTCTAAACCCAGGGCTACCCAAGAATTCTCGTGAATTTAGCCTGAAAGTTTACCCACTGCTCCTGGCATGTTCCTGCCTCCTCTTGGCCCATCCCAGGAATTTAGCTTTATTCTTGCTGACAAACTGCCATTTACAATTAGTAATATTCTTGGCTATTTCCTGTGGCAGTACTGATGAACTGCTGCTGTGTAAAGTCGAAGCCATCATAATGTCTGCACTTATTAATAATCTGAAAATTTACCATATGCCATTAAGCTTTTATTTCTTGCCTCTTCCATGTAACATTTAAGAAACATTATGGGTCACTGTGTCATTTCCCATTGTTAACAATTTCTATCTCTCTAAATTATCCTACATATAATAAAGTTGCCAGAAATATTTAATGGACATTTTAGTTTTTATCGTTTAACTGAAAAAAAAAATGGTAACGGTATTTTCAAATACACATGGGAAAGCCATTTCCCCTGAAAGAACTAATAACTGGTAAGTTGAAAATGTATCATAAACAAAAATGTATGCTTTTTGCAATATGGAAAGAGTCTTTTAAAATAATCATATGTGTGAGAGACTTTTTAAATTTTCATCAAATGATGCCTGTTCATAAGACTTATTTACACTTACTTGCAACTCTCACTTATTTGAATAATTTTTTAACATAGGCAAAGAAAATATATTTATGAATGATTGTCTCTTGCTAGTTGTATTTGTATATCATTTGAATTTTTGTGAGTCCATATTACTTTTACAAAGAGGAAAATAAAGATGTTTTGTTATAAAAATAATATGTAATGATGAGGGAAAACATGAACTTTATTATGGCATCATTTGGAAAGTTATTACTAACAGATTAGTTGAATGCTCACACAATTTAAGTGCCATGTATGTTAACTTTGGCTGTGAATTGCTGGTTTTAGAAATAATATTTCTTAATTTAGGTCATTTCCACTGTATTCTTATCAATAATTAACTATCCTTCTTAAAGTGGAAAGAATATCAAGTTGTTCATTATCATTATTGCAAAACAACTAGTAAGACAATTGGTAGAAGCACTTCTAGTTGTTAAAAACAGAAAAATCAGTATATTGAATATTTTACCATGCTTCAAGCTGCACAGTAACCCGCTTACATTAGCTCATTTTATACTTGTAATAGGTGTGTGACCTACGGGGGGCGGGGGCAGATCAAGGTTCTAAGAAAAAAATTTCTACATAAGGTCATACATCTAATGAGTTCCAGAGCCAGGAAAGGACAAACCCCATGATTCTTTTTTTAAAAATATATTTTGATTTTTTACAGAGAGGAAGGGAGAAGGATGGAGAGTTAGAAACATCGATCAGCTGCCTCCTGCACACTCCCTTGACCGGAATCAAACCTGGGACCCTTGAGTCCACAGGCTGACGCCCTATCCACTGAGCCAAACAGGTTAGGGCCCCCTGATTCTGAGTTCAGGCTATTTGTTTTTCATTTTTGTGTGCTTGAAAACTGAGCCCACAAATGTTCCCTACACATGGATGAGGAAGTCTTTTTAGCAGACATTTAAAGTATTGGATGCTCCTTCTTGCTTTTTCTTCACCTACGTGGGGAGTGAGCCAGGGGAGGCACAGGAATGATTCAGAACAGGCTGTGTGTCCCCATCATGCTCACACCCAGTGGTGATTGGGCCCTTCCCGACACCTGTGGGGTAGAGTGTATAGGTCCTAATGATGCTGAATCTTGATGTCATATTGATTTGTCACATTGTCCATCATCACCTTTCAAACTGCAACTCCCTGAGGTATATAGCATGTGTTCATTCAACTGATAAGCATGTTGAGTGCCAGGGACTTGTATCTGGTGCTGCATGCACGGAGGTGAGCGCAGACAGGCTCCCGGCCCACGTGGAGTCTGAAGTCTAGCAGGGTACACAGACACTGACAAAATCAGCACACAGACAAACATACAATCACTAATTCCACTGTAAGACCAATGTAAAGGCTATATGAGAGTCAATTGCAGAGTCAGGCATAATTTAGAGGGAGGGGTGTGTCAGGAAGTTTCTCTCAAGAAGCATTGTTTAAGCTGAGTGAGTCCGGATTTACCAGGGAAGATTGGAGGAAATGTTCCAAGAAGGACTGTGCTATACAAAGGCCCTGAGGTAGGAAAATGCTTTACTTGTTGGAGGAACTGGAGCTCCCGTGGCCCCAGTAGAGTGAGCAAAGGGAGGTGGTAGAAGCTGGGGACAGAGAGGCAGGCAGGGCCCCAGCATTGGGACCTTGTTGTCCATATTAAGAATTTTGGATTTTATCCTAACAACAGTGGTAAGCCATTGATAAGTAGAGAATATATGGAATCTTTATGTTTCTAAAAAATGACATCAGCAGTTTTGATGAGATTGAATGGAGTAAGGGTTCACAATGGAACAACAGCTCAGAGGTGCCTACTGTAGTCTGGGAACAGGTGGCAGCTGATGGATGATTCTCTCTCATCATTGATGTTTCTATCTCTCCCTCTCCTTTCCTCTCTGAAATCAATAAAAATATTTTTAAAACACACACACACACACACACACACACACACACACACACACACAAAACACACACACACACACAAATCAGCAGCCTTAACCATTTTGCTCAGTGGATACAGCTTCGGCCAAGGGACTGAAGGGTCCAGAGTTTGATTCTGGTCAAGGGCAGGTACCTCCGTTGCAGACTCGATCCCCAGCCCTGTACTGGGATGTGCGGGAGGCAACCAATTGATGTGACTCTCTCACATCAATGTCCACCCCCCTTCCTTCCACTCTAAAAATCAATGGAAAAATATCCTCGGGTGATGATTATTAATAAAACAAACAAACAAAAAAGCACAGCAAGTGTTAATTCCCTTCTTCCTTCTGCCAGCGGACTCTACCGCCACTCATATAGATTCACCCACATTTCCACCAAGATAGAAATAGACATTAAACTCTTCCTAAAAGTGCTATTGTACACATTTTACAATAAACTCTTTGTAGAGAAGGACAATGGTGTCCAGTGAACCCACCCCAACCCGGGAAATCATAATTCCTCCAGCAGAATCCTGCTCTGCTGGTGCTGAGCAAGCTTATGCCGCCCACCGTCCTCTTATTTGTAAAACCAGAACAATAACCATCTGTATCCTACAAGGACAAAATTAATTGGTATTTTCATATATTAACTAATATAGCCCTGGGGTTCATAGCAGGCTGTGAACATTTCGCCTAACCTGATGTATTTTCAGTTTGCCCCACGGGTGCTCTGGTATTTTCATATATTAACTAATATAGCCCTGGGGTTCATAGCAGGCTGTGAACATTTCGCCTAACCTGATGTATTTTCAGTTTGCCCCACGGGTGCTCTATCTCCCCCCAGTGCTAAGGTGAGGCCTGGAGGACACAGGCCTAAATCAGGGACCTTCTGTGCAGAGTGTTGCACCTGCTCAGATTTGGCAGCGGAATCAGGACTAAAGTTTCTAACTTGGTCTCCCCAGTTCAAATGTCTATTATTAACCCCTGAAAGAGGTTACTGGGTCAGTTATTTGTTTATTTTCTTGCTTTATTTGTTTGTTTTGTAACTCTGGGATTTAAGAAGATCATACATGAGAGTGATTTGTGGAAGAGAGGGTTTCTCAATCCTAAACCTGGTTTTAAGGAACCCAGAGGCACAGTTGAGGTAGCAGCACCTTTTAAGATTCAATTAAAATTTGCTTGAGCCTTTTCCCCAATCTCTGTGAGAAGCCTAATGATCTCCCCAGATTTGTTTATTAATTGTTGAGAATTTACAGACTTGTCTTTACTTCTGGTTCCAAAATTCTGGTCTTGCTGAACTCACATCCCTCTTGGGGTCCACTCCTACTTCTGACTTTTGTTCTGTGCTGGCCAACCCAGACATAGAATTCAGCCTCTGCTTTGATTTCCCCCAACAACTTTCCCAAGCAGAGCCTTTTGGAATTCCATTTCTCTCTTTAATCTCTCTCCCTTCTACTCTCTTGACTGTTGTGCCCCCATTCCCAAACTCCTGTTGACGTTTAGGTTCAGATTGATTTAGCTATGACTTTACTTCCTTGTATTTTCTATCCTTGGCCCAGGGCCTTACTTTCCATCTACAAGTGGATAATCGAGGTATTATTCTAAACAAAAATAGTTCTCTTAAGAGTAACTCTGGTGCAGCCTGGCCAGAGTGATTCAGTTGAGCTTCATTCTATGCACCAAAAGGTTGGAGGGGGGGCCTTACTTGGGGGGTGGGGGTTGAGGTGGGGGAGTAGCTGATCAATGTTTCTCTCTCTCTTTCTCTCCCTTCCTTTCTTTAAGTATGTCCTTGGGTGAGGATTACAAAAAAAAGAGTAACTTTTGTGCAAATTTTTTAAAAAAGATATATGCACACACACATAGAAACACAAAAACACACATATATACACATGCATATACCTAATACATATCATACATGTGCATGTGATATAATACATAGAAATATATAAATAATTGCATAAATAGGTAATTGAATATATAATACATATTTTTAAATATATTTTCTTGATTTTTCTACAGAGGGGAAGGGAGAGGGATAGACAGAAACATCGATGAGAGAGAAACATCGATCAGCTGCCTCCTACACACCCCCCACTGGGGATGTGCCTGCAACCAAGGTGCATGTCCTTGACTGAAATCAAACCTGGGACCCTTCAGTCCATAGGCCAATGCTCTATCCACTGAGCCAAACTGGTTAGGGCTATAATACATATTGTATATACATATACATACATACATATATACCCTGCTGCATGAATTCATCTACATAATCTAATCTAAACCACGATGGGACTGTGAACTCGACCTCCTGTCTCCTTCTGTAGGGTTCTAATTCTCACCTTTCTGTTTGTGCATTGCTGCAGACCCTCCTCTCAGGGTGAAATACAAGGAAGTAAAGTCATAGCTAAATCAATCTGAACCTAAACGTCAACAGGAATTTGGGAATGGGGGAGAGATTAAAGAGAGAAATGGATCCCATCCAGTTTGCACTGTTTAGTTTGGGAAATGGAACTGTAAATATTTGTTCAGTTAGTCATTTATTCAACCACACATTCATTCAGCATACAGTAATCAAGCACCCACAATAGAATGCCATATCGAATCCTATGGAAGAGAAAAGATGGGTAAAGAAAGGAGGGGTTCATAGCTTTAGAAACTTAAAATCCAGCTGGATGTACAATGCTTAACACGAAACAAAACGTTCCCAAATGCACAATTCTCATCAGAGGAACAGCAAATTAGAGCAGAAAGCTAAAGCCTCGCAGTGTACACCAATGCTGCTGTTTCAGCAGAATGAGCGGGAGGAAGAAGCCACTGTGGTTAAAAGAAACTGCTGGCTTATGGACTTTTTGAAATTACAATTTGCATGCTCTTCTAACAGTGTTAGTTCTGCTTAGGTGGCAGAGTGGCTTTCATGAAAATTTGAGCTCAGCCTTGCCTTAAGCCTGTTTTAAAAAAAAGAGGTCAGGTAAAATGACTGTAGTAACTGCACCAAGCTGGTTGAAAACCACAGTGTCTTTCAGATGAAACAAAAAAACCACATACTGGAAATTTTTTGCCCGCTAAAAACCCCTCGAAGTTGTCTCAGAAACACACATACAGGCAATTTCCTCTTTTCTCTTTAGGACTGTCCTCAAAGGAAACAGCTTTCCAAATCTGCAGGGTTAGGCCAGTGGGGCAGTTTAGCAGCCGGGGTTAATTCTGAATTGAGCAGTAAGTGCTCCCTGAGTAGTAAAGTAGCCCATGGTCAGGGAGAACCTGGGCGTGCCAGTGGCTGACTAAATTGCATGTGCCTTGAAAAGGAGTTATTCTGATTCACCTGGGTCTACACAAACTCATAAGGCAACTAAGAATACGGTCCCACTAACAGCCGGTTGTTGTTTTCTGTCAATTTGGTTTTAGATTGTGGCAAAAGGGGAAGATGAGAACTGAGACAAGGCAAAATAATAAGGGAAGTAACTTATTTTTTAAACTCCCTAATGTGGTTATATTGGGATCAGGGACTTAATCCTTACGTAGCTCTTCCAAATCTCTTCCTATAGTGCTGCAACTTATAACTGAACTCTACACTGAATATTCTTATCGTTTAATACATTTTAAACGACCTTGGGACAGAAATGAGCAATGACTGAATACTTTTGTAAAAACCCCCTGCCTTGTGTTTCGTTAGAATGTCTACATAAAAGCTGAGTAACTTCATCAGTGTTCATTTCACATCAGGTAAGGGCAGAAAACAGGAGTCTTTTTATCCTGTATGTTGATAAACATGGTCTATGTGTGTAATCAATGATATTTTTAATTCACAAATCAGATGTATACTGAATGTACCCAGGGAGGAATTTATATACGAATTTCGTGAAGAACAGCAAGTATTAAGATAATGAAGGGAGAGTATTAGTGTGTACAGAGGAGAGATATGATCGCCTATTTCTCGGTGGTAAAAAATATGATAAATGAACCTCAAAAACAGAGTGATACAGGTACAGGAGTCTCCCCTTATCCACAGAGGAGATGTCCCAAAACCCTCCGTGGAGGCGTGAAACCGCAGATAGTACCGAACCTCGTGTAAAGTGTTTTTTCCTACATGTACATATTTATGCTAAAGTATCATTTATAAATTAAGCACAATAAGAAATTGACAATAATAACTAATAATAAAATAGAACCATCATGACAATACAATAATAAAAGTTATATGAATGTTGTCTGTCTCTCAAAACATTTTATTGTACTGTACTCACCTTTCCACTTAAAGGAAGTATTTTACAGCTTCTCTGGCATTGGCAGCTTCACTACTCTTGCACTTTGAACCATTACTAAGTAAAATAAGGGTTCCTTGAACATCAGCTCTGTGATACAGCTACAGTCCATCTGATAACCAAGTTGGCTACTAAGTGAGTAACAGGGAGGAGTATACACAGCATGGAGATGAAGGATGTTGGGATGAGTCACGTCCTGGCCTGCCTGAGACTCGCACAATTTTATCACAGTACTCAGAATGGCACATAATTTAAGCTTATGAATTGTGGAATTTCCCATTTATTTTCAAACCACAGTTCTCTGTGAGCAACAAACCACAGGAAGCTAAACTGAGGATGAGAAGGACTACTGTATTCATGTTCTATTGAAGTTAGACAATGCTCTTCTAGGAATTGGTTCTGTTTTTCCTTGCACGCTTCTGTGCCAAAATTCAAGAGGAAATACTAATTGTCCTCATTTGAAAACATTTGCAAGATGAACCTGGCATGCTGGATGTGAACCTGAGAGAGCCGTGCCTCATTCTCATAAGCTTGCAGTTTCTAGTTTTCATATTTCCCAAATCATAGAAGAACTGCCATTCCTGGGGGATCCTTACTTCTCACATAATGCTCCATTTTATTCTATTTGCTTATTCATTACTGCTGGATGAAATCAGGCAGTCACATGATGTACTCTATCTTGAAAATCCTTTAAGCTGATGCTTCAAATTCTATAAATTATGTCGAGATTTAATATTAATTCTCTAAGTTTGTCTGAATGCTAGATAAGTCCTCTCCTTATATTAAAGAAGTGATATTATAAACAAGTGGGGAAAGGACAGACTATCAATAAATGATGTTAAAAATATCAGTGGTGCCCAGCAGGCACGGCTCAGTGGTTGAGTGTCAACCTATGAACCAGGAAGTCACGGTTCAATTCCCAGTCAGGGCACATGCCCAGGTTGTGGGCTCAATCCCCAGTGTGGGGTGTGCAGGAGGCAACTGATCAATGATTCTCCCTTATCATTGATGTTTTTATCTCTCTCTCCCTCTCTCTTCCTCTCTGAAATTAATAAAAATATATTTAGCCCTAACCAGTTTGGCTCAGCGGATAAAGCATCGGCCTGCGGACCAAAGGATCCCTGGTTCAATTTCGGTCAAGGGCACATACCTCAATTGCAGGCTCCTCCCTGACCCCAGCCCTGGTCAGGGCGCATGCAGGAGGCAAGCAATTGATGTGTTTCTCTCAGACTGATATTTCTTTCTGTCTTTCCCTCTCTCTTACATTCTCTCTAAAAATCAATGGAAAAATATCCTTGGGTGAGGATTTTTTTAAAAAGCCTTACAAATAAAAAATAAGAAAAATATATTTTAAAAAATACAACAGTGGTGACTATCTAAGAGCAGTAGGGTTTCAGATGACTTTAAATATATTTCTTCATATTTTAAATAATTGCTTGAATTTTAATAATGATCATGAATTGTTTATATAATCAGAAAGTTATTTCCATTGTAAAATTTACAGTATTGAAAAAAATGGTTTCCTATATGTAAGTAAATAAAATGAGATCTTCACCTAATACTCTCTTTACAAATGTAACAGAAAGGATAAAGCCCAAAATATATGAAGCAAACTTTTACTAATAGAAGGAAATATACAGATTATCTTCATGACCTTGAGTTCAGCAGAATTTCATAAAACAAGGCAGAAAGCGCATGCAACATAAATGGCAAGGTTTATAAATTTGCTTATAATTAAAAAAAAATTTTTTTTATTGATTTCAGAGTGGAAGAGAGAGATAGAAACATCAATGATGAGAGAGAATCATTGATGGGCTGCCCCCTGATAGGGATCGACCCTGCAACCCAGGCATGTGCCCTTGACTGGAATTAAACCTGGGACCCTTCAGTCCGCAGGCCAACGCTCCATCTCCTGGGCCAAACAGGCGAGGGCTGCTTATAAATTTTAAATGACACCAAAATTAATGCTTAACTTTAAATTTTGATTTAAAAACAAGCCACAGATGAGAAGATGTTTGTAATATGTATTAAGTATTTAAACTACAAGAGTTAATATTACTAAGCAATAAAACAAAGCCCCAACTTTTTAAAAAATGGGCAAAAATATGAAGAGAAAAGGGAAACAAAATTCACAAAAATATGCTCCTCACTATACTTAGAGGAGTACAAATTAAAGTAGATACCACCTTATATCCCTCTGATTATCTACAAAATGCTTAACCTGAAAATATGCAGAATAGATGCAGAAAATATGAAATTGTGTGGAGTGAAAATAAATGCAACTATTTTGATATCAATGCACAATACAATAAAACTAAAAATTTATGTTCCTCATGACCTTGAAAGTCCTCTTCTGGAGAAGCTTGCAAATATGTGCACAGGAGACAGCTACACAAAGTTGGGAACAATCTAAAATCCATTAGGGGGGGGATGAAAAATAAAGGACATTATATCCCCAAGGTCATTAAAGGAGCAGTTTTAAAAAATGAACTAAGTCTCTATGTCAGGGGTGGGCAAACTTTTTGACTCGAGGGCCACAATGGGTTCTTAAACTGGACCGGAGGGCCGGTACAAAAGCATGGATGGAGTGTTTGTGTGAACTAATATAAATTCAAAGTAAACATCATTACATAAAAGGGTATGGTCTTTTTTTTTTTTTAGTTTTATTCATTTCAAACGGGCCGGATCCGGCCTGCGGGCCGTAGTTTGCCCATGGCTGCTCTATGTAAATTAACATTATTAATATAGATCACAAAAACATACCATTAGGAGGGAAAAAACAGATTGCAGAAATATTTAAACAGTATGATACAAATTATTTTAAATTTAAAAAACACTATCTATTGAAAATATGCAGAATAGATGCATATTTAAATTAAATTATTTAATTTTTTAAATTATATAATAAATAGAATAGGTTCTATTTATTATATTCTTATATAATAAATAGAATCATTTACCTAAAGACACTATAAGAGTTATCTCCTGGGAGAAAAGTAGAGGGAGGCAATTGAGAAGAGGAACAAAACGGATCTCAATTTTTTCTTTTCTTTTTTTTAAAAAAATATATTTTATTGATTTTTTTTTAATATATTTTATTGATTTTTTACAGAGAGGAAGGGAGAGAGATAGAGAGCTAGAAACATCGATGAGAGAGAAACATCGATCAGCCGCCTCCTGCACACCTCCCACCGGGGATGTGTCCGCAACCCAGGTACATGCCCCCGACCGGAATCGAACCCGGGACCCCTCAGTCCGCAAGCCGACGCTCCATCCAGTGAGCCAAACCGGTTCCGGCTATTTTATTGATTTTTTACAGAGAGGAAGGGAGAAGGATAGAGAGTTAGAAACATCAATGAGAGAGAAACATCGATCAGTTGCCTCCTGCACACTCCCTACTGGGTATGTGCCCACAACCAAGGTACATGCCCTTGACCAGAATTGAACCTGGGACCCTTGAGTCCGTAGGCCGACGCTCTATCCACTGAGCCAAACCAGTCAGGGCTCAATTTTTTTCTGAATATTATATTACTGTTACTAAAACACACACAAAGCATATTGCAAAATACAAAAGTAATATACTTGGACTCTCGTTTCCACTGGTCACAGATGCAACCAGCAGACCAGAGTCACAGAGCACCCGGTCTGCAGGGCCCTTGGGTGGGACTGCAATCTAGCACTAATTGGACAGAGCAGTGCTCCAGCCTCAATTTCTATTCATAATCATGACATGGATAAAACACTACTGGATGCCCACAAGAAGTTGGTGGTGTCCCCCTAAGAGCACCCACTGTGACCCACCTCACTCATAGACACTACAAGATACTAATAGGATGTTCTGAAACAGAATCCCATGGCTGGAGGAAAAAACAGCTCTCAGCCTGAAGAAGATTATACTGAAAAAAGAAATTGAAAGCATTTTGAAGGAAAACTCAGATTAAATACGGGATTGGTTAAGTCAATCTGAGAATATCTCGCCTCTGAAAACAACAACAACACCTGCCTTTAAACATCTGTACGCAGCCAAAGCACACCAGGCTCTCTCAACATGAGGACCACACATTATGGAGACAGAGGGCATTTCTGCGTCAGGCTCTTCATCAGTGCACGTTGCTCTGTTTAACCTTATCCTTTGTCCTGAACTTTTGGAGGCTCTTACAATCAGCCTTATTCTAAGCATGTCTGTGGCGATGTTAAAAAAAAACTGGAAATAGAAAAAAAAAATCTTTGCCAAATCCTTCAGAGATTACTGTATTTGCATATGGTTTAAAACGAAACTTTATCAAAGCTTTTTTATTAAATCATAAAAAGGGTAATTTACTTAAAAATAAACATTTGTTCTTTCCCAATGTTACTTGGGGACCTTTCTGGCCGGGTTGGGTGATTACAGCTGGACCCAGTAGCAGCGACAGGAGCGACCGTATCTTTGGCTTTTAACCATGCAAGACCTCAGAGCGCTTAGAAGGTCAAGAGACCAAAACAAGAGCACAGCCACTCCTCTGGGACCTCACTGGACGCTGCTTGGGCAGAGGTGGGGCTGGTGGGATGACAAATCTTCCCCCGGCTTTGCTGAAGGAAGCCAAGCTCTGTGTTGATTTATAGCTGTTAGTGACTATTTTTATTTGTCAATATTCTAAAAGATTATTGGGAAATCTGCATCTTTAAAAAATTATCTCTCAACTCAAAGATAAGGCAAGCAGTTTTCTTTAAAGTCGTCAATATTCCTTGCTGTATCTCAGCCTGGCTTTTTAATTTTATTTTATTATTGATGAGGGGGAGAGAGAGAGAGAGAGAGAGAGAGAGAGAGAGAGATCGGTTGCCTCCCACATGCACCCCAACCAGGACTGAATTCACAACCTGGGCATGTACCCTTACTGGGAACCAAACCTGCCACCTTCTGGTGCACACACTCCAACCAATACAGCCATACCGGCCACGGCAGGTAAGAGGTTTTCTTTTGAGAAAAGTATAGCTTGATATTTTTCCCCTCTAGATTTCTAGGTCAGTATAAGGATAAACTGTTGGATGTTTGATACGAGCATCACAAGTGCTGTGATTGAAATAGCTACATTTCTCAGAAGACTCCTATGTTTTTTTGTAACCTCCTCTCCATTTTAACAGGCCTAATTAAAACAAATTAAGCCTGATGTGTCTTGGAAATTGAAATTCCACCAGTGTTGTGTATTAATGATACCTGAGGCACTCATAGATATGCACTCTGTGTTTTTGACAGGCCCTGGAGACAAGGCCGGTGATCAGCAGGTGCTGACACCCATCTGGCATACCGGCCAGTGTCCCTTTTAGTTGGCTAGTACCTGAGCCTTACCGGGAGTTCAACGCTGTGCCTACCACCCTGTCCTGGAAGATCATTATGGGCCCAGATGCGTGGGTCTGGGCAGATTTATATCTCAGGACTGAAATCTGGTTGAGCCCTTCCTGGCCCCTTGCTTTTCCAGCCTTCCCGTTGCTGGAGCACAGTGTGGTCCTCATTGCCACCCTTAAGCTCAACCGGTTTCTGGGACCAATCAGAACTTCGGCAGGAAGCATCTGAACTTCTCGAACTCACCACCTGGATGTAGTGCTGAGTCTCTAATAGGGAATACAAGGTCTGACACCTGAGGACCTCTACAGCCTTTCTTCCCTCCTTCCCTCCTCTTTACATACACACACACACACACACACACACACACACACACACACACACACACACAGTTGTTCTCAGGATGTGCCAGCCTGTTTAATAACCCAGTCATAACCTCAGTCACACTGCTTTCCTCTGCCTGGAACGTTCTCTCCTCTGCCTGAATGCATCATTTTTCAGCAAAAGTGGTTGGCTGATACGATAGTCTTTGATCACTCATGTTTCTTTGAACACTATTACCTTTTTTTCTGTGCCCAAAGCAAGCTCTAGTTCCAGCGGAAAGCGTGGCCTCTGCAGGCTGCCCCGGCTGCCCCTGTCATACAAGTAATACACTCACCTTGTACTCCTACTTTACATGCTATCATTAAAATCCTTCTACAACTTTTGTGAGGGAAGAACCATTACAATCAAACCTCAGTTCTCGAATCTCTCTCATCTCAAACAATTCAGTTTTTGACCAAGTTTTTCAAGGGGAGGAAACATGTCTCAATCACTGAACAAAACTTTGGTTCTTGACCTGACAACTATTTCATGCTGATGCATCTCTCCTCGGGACACAAAGGAGAGAATGCGAGTTGATTTACCGCTAAACCTGTGCTATGAATATTTTTGCTTTTGTTGCTGGTGAAATGGATGATTAGCACAATTTTAAAACATAAAGAGGCCATCAGGAGTGCTAATGTTGCTAAGGATGTGAAAGAAACATTGATCACAGGCAATTGAAGAGGTAGAAAAAGAGTTGTTGATTTAGATAAACGAAAAGCAGTTAGCCTGTGATAGCACTTCAGAGGCGGTGACAGATGGGAAAGCAGAGATGCCACAGACTGACCTCCTGAAAAATACCCCTGGACTGAGTGCTGAAAGTGATTCGTTTGAGGCTAGTAGGGGGCGGTTCAATTAATTCAATAAAAGAAGTGTTTGTTTATAGATTAAACAGTACATTATAAGAAAGGTTAAAACGGAATCCATTGGGGATCTGGAACAAACTAATTTAATTTACATTATTTCTGATGGGGAAAAAATGATTCAGTTTTTTAACACATGCTTCCCCAACAGCCTTCTGGAACAAAATTAAGTTTGAGAACCGAGTTTCCACTGTATCCCCATTCTACTGATGAGGAGACTGAGCTCAGAAACGCTACACTACTCACCCAAAATCACCCTTTTGGGAAGTTAGGAAGCTAGCTTCTTAGATTTCAAAGCTCTTCATTACTATCTCCATGGCCCAGTCTTAGACTCACTTCTTTTTTGTCCCTGTTGCCAGAGTTCACGTGTTGTTACATGGTCAGTACCAAAGTCTCTAGGACTGCCGCCCGGCTTTGTCCCACAGCTCATCCTCCACGAATGGAAGGCTCCCTCTGACCCTGACTGAGCACCCACACCTAACTCTGTGTTGGCACCAGTCCCTCTCACTGCCTGACTGCCTGGCTGCCTGGCTATCCAAACCCCACCCGACCCCGCAGTGATCATGCTCCCTTCCCGGGTAGGGTGGTAGACTCACGCAGGCCAGAATTTGGAAGCTGACTGCTGGCAGAAACCACATCTCTTATTCCACACCCTTTGCCTACTGCCATGGAACCTAATTTTCTCTCCACCAGCAGCTGGAGCGGAGTCTCCAGTGTTCAACCCACCCCAGCAATCAAGTCCACCTACCAGTCTGCCCCCCTCCCCAGCCTTCTCCATTGGATCCCACTTCAACAAGCTGTATAGTTCTCCCCTGAGGCCCTGAGCAGGACAGTCTCAGCGGAACTAATTCAACAAGACTCTGACTTAAGCCTCTTATCTTTATTTGTTCACTGGCGTCATAAGTTGGGTTTCCCCAGAAGCCAGCTTTCAGACAAAGATTTGAGGCCAAGAAGTTTATTTTGGGGGTGACCCAAGGAAATGTTGAGCGGGTTTCCCCTGTGAGTACCTAGGGTTCAGTGTCACTGAGGAACTATGGATGACAGCACAGAACATACCTCTGAGTCAACCCACTGAAGTAAGGCAAGGAAGCTTGGGGGTTTTTTCCTCCCATTCTCATGGTCATTGGCTAAGGGCTGCACCCTGCACTTTGGGCTGAAGCCTGCAAGTGGAGAGTTGTGGGTGTTTACAGTTGGTTGCTCTGGCATAAGCTGTTATGACAAATACCTAGGAGTTATAGACAGAGCACAGATAGCATCTGATATACTCAGTAAAAAAAGCATTTAAAGCTGCTGTTTCCGTGATTCTGGAAAGCCTCTGGAGGAACTATTCAGTCACAAAGAATATTGCCTAAGCCCTAGCTGGTTTAGCTCAGTGGATAGAGCGTCAGCCTGAGGACTGAAGGATGCAGGGTTTGATTCCGATCAGGGGCACATGCCTGGGTTGTGGGCTCGATCCCCAGTAGGGGGCGTGCAGGAGGCAGCTAATCGATGATTCTCTCCCATCATTGATGTTTCTGTCTTTCTCTCCCTCTCCCTCTCTGAAATTTTATACACACACACACACACACACACACACGAATGAATATTGCCTATGGAAGTCTTCCAAAGTTTCTTATATTTGGCTCATGAATTATACATCAGAGTCCATTAGGATTGCCGTAGAGCCCCCTCCCCATCTTCAGAACATGCACCAGAATCCTCAGGTCTTTCAGGAAACTCAGAGGTCTTTCCCGTGTTTTTTGCTCTTTTACTAACTGTGAGAATATAGTTCATCATTCATATTTAGTGAGTCCTCTCCTCATATGAAAGGGATGAACTAGTGGTTCTAAAGAGCACTAATGAAATACTCTTCCTACTCTCAAGGAACCTGTAGTCTAGTTGGGCAATTATAATATGTATTGTTATTCTTCTTTGATGGAAGAATATGGGGTAAGAACTAAAAGGGTGAGTTGCTTAAAAAGTAGAAAAACTAGATTTTCCTGCTAGGAAATCTATAAGAACAGAAATCAAGTTATCTTGAGACTAGAATTGAAATGCCGGAATCACAGACTTGAGTCCCTTATTTAAACCTCTTCCAAGTTACTGAAGATGGCATGATTTTTCTTTTAAATTTTTTTTTTCAAGTATAGACTATGAGAGAGAGAGAGAGAGAGAGAGAGAGAGAGAGAGAGAGAGAGGAATGAGAGGATGTATATCAGTTCTGAAACCAATGATTAATTTCTCTGTATAAAAAACTTTCTTTCCTAACCAGCATTTCATCTGAGGTAATAATGACACATTCTCTTTTTTGAAATTAAATTTATTGGGGTGGCATTGGTTAATAGGATCATATAGATTTCAAGTATACATTTCTATGATACACGATCTGTATATTGCATTGTGTGACCACAACACAAAGTCAAATCACCTTCCATCACCAAATATTTGGCCTCCTTTACCACCCTCACCTTCCCAGATGAAATGCTGGTTAAGAAAGAAAGATTTTTTATACAGAGAAATTAATCATTGGCCACAGAACTGATATACATCTTCTCATTTCTCTCTCTGAATCTCTCTCTCCCTCTCTCTCTCTCTCTCTCTCTCTCTCTCTCTCTCTCTCTCTCTCCCTTCCCCTCGCTTTCTCCCTTTCTTCCTCTCTCCATCTCCATCTTTATCATTTCCTCTATTTCAGGGAAGAGTACTCATGTCAGATATTTGTGAAAATCATACATATTCCTGGTCAATTCAGTCGTCTTCTCTGTTTTGGGTGATTTAAATCATGCATAGTAATACTAGCATTTCTTAGCTGTTGACAGATGAGTAAGTCTCAGATTGTGTACTTCATAGGAATTACAGGGGGGTTCCCAAGAGCTACAAATTCTGCAAAACAGATCCCTTAAGTAAATAATGGAAAATGATAGTTTATTTTAAGTCCTTTGAAAAGTTGAAAAATGATGCAAATGGAAAGGACTCATCTGTTCTTAGTCAGCTTTTGACCTTTGACTATATAAACACAAGAAACACATGAGCTAGATAGAGCTAGGAAACAGTGTTCCTTCCCTGCTATCTAGAAGCACTAAATGAATCTTTCCATTGAGCTTTACAGAGATATATGAGAGCACCGTCACACAGAACACTTGATTTAATAATGTATTATTAAAGAAGAAGGCAGTTTTTAAGATCTTGGCAATCTCGGCAACTTTAAAAAATCTGTTAAGTGAGTAAACTGGAACAGATCTTTTCTAGTTTTTTTTTCTCTCTCTCTAAAATGTTAATGTTGGGACTCATCAAATCAGACTATCTCAGAGCCCACACATGCCATCTTGACATTAACACACAACAGTTAACACACAGTAGTGTGCAAGTCCCCGCCAAAAGCATCTTGCTTCTACTAAAGACAACAAAGGCCCTAGCACTGACATGAAGTGCCCTGTTACTATGCACTGAAATTACCTGGTAAGAAGTGGCCTCCAGAGGAATAGGGGAAATGTCTCCTCCAATCTTTTTTTTTTTATCTGAAGAATCAGTTTAGGAGGTTATTTGCCACCTTGACCTTTTAGCAGCTAATAATGCTTTTCTTCCACTTCTTTTAGGTGAAAATGTCTCTCCTAGAAATCCTATTTAAGGCAAATTCCTATGGAGCCTTCAAGGGGCAGCCCAACACTAACACCCCCAGTAAGACTTTGGCTCCTTCCTCTAAGTTCCAATTTCATCTGTATCATAATTGTTTCTCTGTAGTGTGTAAGATCTACCCAAGAAGGTAGCAACCGAACTCAAGGGGCTCACCTCTCCAGTGCTTTATTCAAGAACAAGATATGGTTGTTGTGGGTGGTTTTATTTACTTGGTGCAAGTAAAGGAGACAAGTCATTCATATCCAAAGCTCTGTTTCTCTGAAGGGAGGCTAAGTCATTGCTTATAAACACTATTTAGTCAATTACATGTTGATTTCTTATTTGCAGTTGGCTACATTTATCCTATTGAGTTCCTGTTAAATTCATCCTTACATCTAGTCTGCAAAATACTAAACCACATTTTTAACATTTAGCAAGAACAACATCTATATCTTACCTAATAATAGACAAGCATGTAAATTGACCATCCCTCCACTCCGTTCATCAGCCAATCAGGAGAGTATGCAAATTAACCCAACAAAGATGGCGGTTAATTTGTATACGTAGGAGCGAAGCAGCGGAGCGGGAGCGGCGAAGACTGAAGGCTCTGGCCGGAGCGAAGGCCTGGGTCCCGGGTGCTGGAGGAAAACTGGTGCCAGCAGCCAGGGGAAGGGAAGGCCTATTGCACAAATCTCTTCGTGCAACAGGCCTCTAGTATATATATTAAAGCCTAAGCAACCGTTACGACTAAATGACCAGAATGACCAGAATGACCAGTCGACCAGACACTACGATGCAGACTGACCACCAGGGGGCAGACGCTCAACACAGGAGCTGCCCCCTGGTGGTCAGTATGCTCCCACAGGGGGAGCGCCGCTCAGCCAGAAGCTGGGCTCATGGCTGGCAAGTGCAGCTGTGGTGGCAGGAGCCTCTCCCGACTCTGCAGCAGTGCTACCGAGCAGCAGGCACAGTGGGCCGGATGAGCACAAGCGGAGCGGCGCCAGCTCCTCCCTGGCTGCCTGCCACTTGGCACACTGCTACATCCCCCAAGGGGTCCTGGATTGCAAGCAGGCACAAGCAAGACTGAAGGAACCCCCTCATCCACCCCCCCCCCAGTGCACGAATTTGTGCACGGGGCCTCTAGTAAAACTATGAAGAAGATATGTACTGTTACTAAACTGAAGCCCAGAAAGACTAACTTGCCTAAAGTCACATAGCTAGAAAGCAGCAGAGAGAGGATCCGAACCAGCAGTCTGATTCTAGAGCCGATTCTCTTAACTATCATGACAGGTATGCCAATGAGACAAAGAAATCAGCTGAAGGCACATCTGGGACACTTGAGGTAAGAATTATTTTCCTGGAAGCAGAAGTGGAATATATACAAGCATGGTGCCCACTGTAAAAAAAAAAAAAAAAAAAAGGAATTATTTTCCTTCTTGGAAAGCTGTCATCTACATAGAATACCTGGAACTGCTGCAGCTATCTTGTGAGTCACAGCTGAGTCTGGTGGAGGAGAAAGATGGAAGGTACTCAAGTTTTTGAGGACATCCTTGAGCAACTGAATTATCTAGCCTTGGAACTGTTCTACCTCTGGAATTCTTTTCATGTGAGATAATGAATCCAATGCTGTTTAATCTATTTTAGTTAGGTCTCCTGTTACTTGCGGCAAAAAGCACTCTCACTGATACACATACATATACACATAAATTCAACCTCAGGCATACAACACATGTAGGGAGGCCAAATATTGGCACCATGTACAGCTTTTCATTCAGCCAACAAATATTGAATATCCTTCATATGCCAGGTACATTGCAAATTGTTGAACAAAACAGGTTGGGAAGGGCAGGTTTTTGTACCTATGGAGGTTATAATTGTGTGGTAAATGTGGACATGAAAGTGAAAGCAGGCATATTTAGGGAAGCTATCATGAGGACTAATCTAGACTAGGAAGTTAGAGAAGGCCCTAATAGAATCTAACAAAAGCATACATACCAGATTCAAAGAATCCATGCCATATCAGTTAGTATCATCCACTTTTAGTGTGCATGTATTTAATTGGTGATATACTTTGGTTTTAGTTGTGTAAGAACTGTAAGTACAATGTTGTGTGCATAATTGTGTTGGGTTTATATGTATTTAGGTAACTTCATAATAAAATAATTTAAATCAGCACCAGAATATTTTCCCCTTTTAAAGGGGAAATACTGCAGCCAATTTTGGAGAAGCAAACTAATATAAAAGACAAAACAAAGGAAAGGGAACCAGGGTATTTGGCATCTATTTCTAGCTCACTGGCTGGCAGCCCTCTGTGACTTGAATTCCATAATTTGTAAAATATGATTCATCAGGAGTTGCAATAGAATATTTTAGAGTGTTTAAATTAATGAGGAATAAATCCTAAAAACCCTTGCAATGCTGTGAACGTTCCAGAAGTTATTCATAATTATTTCTTTGTTATAGCAAATAAAATGGGCAAAATAAAGGAGGTGGATACAGGACATGAAACACAAGAACAGAAAGCAGAGGAGGGAAAAATCAGGAGGCAGTAAGTGGCTGGCAAACCCTCCACAGCAGGAAACTTGCTGTGCATATTGTAGCTGTTACTGAATAAGTACTTACTGGAACTTCCAGAGATGACCAAACATCAAGAAGGAAGTGATTTTTTTTTTAAGTTTTATTATGGAAAATTTCTAACATGCACAAAAGTACCAAGAATAGTAATGAGAACTACCACGCAGCCTCAACAGTCAATCACTCGTGCTCAATCCTGTTTCATTTATATCTCCCACCCCTCTTATCTGAAGCAAACTCCAGATATCATATTATTTCACCCTTAAATAAGTCGGCAAGTATCTTTAAAGCAACAGAATGGGAACCAAGGCATTTGGGGGGTCTATGCCTAGCTCACTCGGTGACAGCCCTCTGCATCTTCAATTCCATAATTTGTAAAATGATTTGTAGGGAGTGAAAGGGATTTTTTTTTTAAGTAACCACGGTAAAAAAAAAAAAAAAAAAGAAAGAAAAAAAAAGATGATTACATCCTAATAAGGCTCTCCAGAAGGGAATCTCACCCCATAAATCCAGGTCCCGGCTTCATTCCCCCAAGAGCCCAAGGCGCCCTTCCTTTCAAGGCTGGGACCCCAGAGCAGCTGGCAAGACCCAGCCTTTTAGGGCGCTGGCTGGTCCTCGCCCCGCCCCTCTCCCCGGGAAGTCTCCGCCCACGAGGCCCCAGCAGCCCCCGCGCGTCCTCGCGCGCCCCCGCGGCCTCGGCGTAGGGAGCGGCTCGCCGCCCCGGACGCGCTGGGCCTGGCTCCGGAGCGCGCACGCCGTGCGTCCCGGGCTCGCCGGGGATCCGCGCCGGGCGCTGCGGGGAAAGACTGACAGTTTGGTCCGCCATGTTCTTCGCCGCGGCGTTCCGGGCCCGGGCGGCTGGCCTCACCGCCCAGTGGGTAAGGAGGCTCGGAATGAGCCCGGGCACTGGCGCCGCCCTTCTCCCTCTCTCCTTGCCTCTTTGGTGGTGAGCACACGAGAGCCCTGGGCTCCGGGCCAGCCTTCAGGCGGCGGCAAGGACACTGCGGCCTTCGCCCTCTCCTGGGAGAGGTTGCTGCAGCGAGGAGCTCCGGGGGAGGGTCGGCAGATTTAACGGAGGCGGGTGCGTGGCCTCCTCTGCAGGACGGGGAAGTGCCCGCCTGATTTTGTGAAGAAGAGGATGCAGGAGGGCCGCTCGGTGTTGTGTTTTGCCCTGTTTCACTGTAGCGCCTGGGTCGGCCTAGTGCCCGTGCTCCCGAAGCGGGCAGCTGGCACGGCGAGCCTGGTGCCCTTGTGGCCGTCGGGTCGCATTGTTCTGGAGAGAACTCTGGGTTGTAGGTCTGGCTTGCTTGGTTTAGGAGCGTCTCCCGAGGCCAAGAGAAGGATGACCACAGTGTTTTCTTTTGTGCCTTGCATATCGGAAAAGTTCGGCACGTTCGTATCGAAGGACGTAAAAGAACAGCACCAATACTGCACAGCAGGATTTTAGAGCTTGAATGGTGGTTTTGAGATCCAACTGCATCTCATTTTAGGCCAAGAAATGGAATCTCAGAAAGGTTGCAACATTCAAGTTCACTTAAAATGCAGATCCCAGAAACTGTAACCACGGGGCATTTACTGGAAAGAACGCAGCCCTTTTGTCTCTGCAGTAAAATAGAAGGGTTGATCAGTTCGCAGCGGAAGAGAGGGATGTAGATGGTGCCCAGGAGTGTAGAATGAGCTCGGGGCTTTAGAGCGACACCAGAGTTTGGATGGTGACCTCACTGCGTTTTTCGCGTTGTGACTTTGGCTGTTATTTTTCTCAGTTTCCTCAGTTGTAAAATGGGAATACTGTAATGTGCTGAGTTTAGTCTTTTAATAAACGTTTGTGGTCCCACTGTGGGTCATGCACTGATGGACTCCAGGTTACAATGTGGGTAAGGAGGATAGGTGACACTTGGGGACGACGTTCTATGTGCCAAGCACTGTGTTAAATATTTACGTTCTAAATCTCGTTTGTGAGGTTGGTACTCTGATTTCCCCATTTTACATAATCAGATTTAGACAGCCCCTGTTCTTGTGGCGTTAATAGTCTTGTATAAGAGGAAAGACAATGCAAGAAAAGACTATTGATAGTTGGCAAGAGAAAGCTTGAAGGTATGAGAAGCACAAGCTGTGTTGCTAGACTCCATTGTTGGGAGGTAAGGTGAGTTCCAAGATGAAATGAGAGAGGTGGCAGGGCCCAGATCTTGGAGGTCCTTGCGTGCTATCCTGAAGAATTTGACTTTATCTTAGAGGCAGTGGAGAATCAGTGAAAGGTTTTAGAGGAGCAGAGGGGCATGGTCAGGTTTCTGCCTTGGATGGATCACTGGATGGGACTGAAAGGAAAATAGGTTTGATGGGAGCCAAAGGCAGGGAGACCAGATTAGAGGCTCTTGCAGAACCCCAGGTGAGACTAATGAGGATCAGACCTTGTCTACTAATAGAAAGGATATAGAATACAGATAGATTTTGGTTTCTTTTGTTTTTGAGGGAAGAGGTTAGAAGGTGTAAATTGAAAAACAGTGTTAACTGAAAAAAAAAACTTCAGGTAGTGGAAGAAAATCAAATTGGTGGGTTTTTTTTAAAATATATATTTTTATTGATTTGAGGGAGGAATGGAGAGGGAGAGATAGAAACATCAATGATGAGAGAGAATCATTGATTGGCTGCCTCCTACATGCCCCACACTGGGGATCAAGACGGCAACCTGCGCATGTGCCCTGACCGGAATCGAACCATGACTTCCTGGTCATAGGTCGACATTCAACCACTGAGCCACACCAGCCAGGCAAATCACATTGTTGTATGCTAACTTTGGCAACTTTCTCTTTTTTTATTAATCATTACCTGGTATGTAGTATGTACCTAGTAAATATTTGTTGAGTTGATGAATAAGTTTAATTTTTTTGTTCATTTTCCCCTCAATTTTATTGAGAAATAATCAACATACATTACTGTAGAAGTTTAAGGTATACAGCATGATGGTGTGATTTACAAATTTAATTTTTTAATTACACAAGTAACATTGTCAGAAAAATATAATATTAAGAACAGCAAATAAAATAAGCTCAAAAAATGAAAATCACCCATAGTCTCATCAACTTGGAAATTACCAAAATGTTTAATATTTTGAAGTCTGCAATTAATAGACCTTAACAGAACTTTAAAAAAATCAGGTGATATTGTTCACACAGTTTTGTAGCCTGTTTTATTCCTCATAATACGTTTTGATCAGCTTTCCTTATCAGCAGACATTTTATACGGTCATTTTTAATGCTGCATAGCATTCCATTGTATGTTCTATAATTTATATAACTTGGCCCGTCTTCTAATATTTTACAAATAGTGGGATATCAGATGACCTAGGGAAAGTATGAATAAAGAGGTTCCTAATAAAATTGCTTTCCTAAAAGAGAACCCTTTAAAGAAACCATTTACATTTTCAAACCATTTACATTGCTTATTCTGTTATAATTTATGCTTTGTTAGCTAGCTGCTGTTTTCTTCAGCAACAGGCTTTTCAGCTCATCATTGCTTAAAAAATATCAAGAACTTAGTACTATGTCTAGAATTGCTTGAAAGACACTACTTCTATAACCTTGAGCCATATTTCTTAATCTCTTTGATCCTCATTTTCTTTTCTGTAAAGTGCAGTAATACCTTGAGTGATTGTCAAGAATTGCCTAAAAATTATGAATTATGGATGAATAGGTACTCAGAATAGACTTTTCTTCTTTCCTTCAGTAATTGTCTGTGGCTTTCTGTAATGTTGACACCACTGTATACAGCTCATTACTGCCTCACACCTAAGTCAGTACTTAGTTTTGTAGGGGTGAGAGGATTGTGGCATTTTCAGGGGTTGTGTTTTCAGTTTTAGAATTTTCATGTTTCATTTTTATGGTTTCTATTTCTGACTTTTCAGTCATTGATATTTTTCTTTATGTCCTTAAGCAGAATTGCAGCTGTTTTGAAATTGTCTGGTAATATCCATTGATTTTTTTTCTTGAAAATGGGTTGTTTTCTTTTGTGTGTATGCGCATATGGTTTTTTTGTTGTTATTGTTTGTTTGTTTTTTATGTTGAGTGATTTTGGATTGAGGATTGTATGTCATAGAGGCTTTAGATTTTGTTAATTCCTCCAAAGAGTTGTTGTTGTAAGCAGTTAATGTAATTGAACTCAAACTGCAATTCAACTCCCTTGAGGGCAGCAACTCAGATATTGGTTCAGTTCTTTCACCAGAGCTGCTTGGAATCTGCCTCATGAGCATGAATGATTTGGGGTCATCCACAGATTTTGGGTTTTCTCCTCGATATTCCTTTTTTGGGATTTCCCACTTTCCCATGCCTGTGATTGTCCCAAACTCACCCTGTGTTTATTCATACCATCAAGGTTGCAGGTTTTCCCTTAGGAGTTTACTGCCCTGTACTGTTGAGGGTCTGCCTTCAGGCTAAAAGATGTAAGGAAAAAACAACTCACTTCTCTTCTAAGTATAGGCTTCCCCTCCCTCCTGTGTTTGCATGCATTTGGTTTTTCTCCAGTGCTTTCAGAAAGTTTTTTGTCCTCTTATTTTTTAAAAGAAGTATTTCGTCCAGAGTTTGTAATTGTTACTCAGTGGTTTGGACTGATAATATCTATTCAACTACACTAGAAGTAGAACCTTCTGTGGTGGCATTTTTCTTTCTAAATTTTAAGTTTTATAGAATGAAATGCTCTCATTCCATTGGAGACTCATTTTTTATATATTGCTTTTCTTAATTTTCTGTCATTGTTGAGAGTATTACAGATGTCCCCATTTTTCCCCCTTTGCCCCCCTCCACTTGACTCTCACCCCACACCAGGCCTTCGCCGCATTATTGTCTGTGTCCATGGGCTATGCACATATGCATATAAGTTCTTTGGTTAACCGCGCCCCACACACCCCCAGCGCCCCACACACCCCCAGCACTGCTGCCTTCCTCCCTTCCCTCTGAGATCTGTGAATCTGTTCCCTGCTTCCATGTCTCTAGACCTATTTGTTGATTTTTAAACCTGATTTTGCAGTGTCCGAAGGTATCTCCATTTTGCCTTAAAGATTCTAAAATTTTTAAAAGTAAAAAGAAAAAAGGCATTTGTGTTAATTTTCTATTGCTGCTGTAACATTACCACAAGTTTGGTGACATAACACAACACAAATTTGCTGTCTTATGATTCTGTAGGTTAAAAGTCTGACATGGTCTAAAATCAAGGTACACTTCTCTCTGGAGACTCTAGGGGAGAATCTGTTTTCTTAGCTTTTCCAGCTTCTAGAAGCTGCTCTCATTTGTTGGATGATGGCCCTCTTCCATCGTCAAAGCCAGCAAGGGCCGAGGAGTTTCTCATGTCACGTCATGTCATATCACTCTGGCCTTGCTTCTGCCATTTGTCACATATCCTTTTCTGACTTTGCTCCCTCTTCCAAATTTTAAGGGCCTCTGTGATTACCTTGGACTCTGATTATCCAGAATGATCTCCCTATTTTAAGGTGAACTGATTAGCAACCTTAATTCCAGCTCCTTTGCTGTGTATATTAACATATTCACAGCTCCCCAGAATTAGGACATGGGTATCTTTGAGGCATTATTATTCTGCCTAACACAGCCCTAAACAATTTCTTTTTTCAGCCTTAAACAATTTAGGGGAAAGAGAAAATGACAGATTTTTAAGTATTCAGTGAGGTTCAGTAGGCCATTTTTGGCATACTACAAATTCAGATCTTTCTATTGGATATGTGAACTCAGTCTCCATTTCAAATATCTAAATAGCTGAACTTCCCTCTCTTTAGCACTGTTTAATATCAGTGCAGTACATTTGGTAATAAATTGTAGGTTCATTTACCATGTTGGTCTGGTTTTCTATTGGGAAACCTTGACTCACCACTTTTGGAGTCAGGTCAGGAAGCATGTTATAAATCAGGAAATTTCTTTCAGTAAACATTAAGGACCATGTTCAAACACTTTTTGCTTTGCCTTGTTGGGGGAGAAGGAAAGCACCTTTATATGTGGGATACTTTGCTGGGTGTTACCCCATTTTGTAGGTGAGAATCTGAAGATGCCCAGGCAAATGTGCCCAACATTACATAGAATACGCCTGAACTGGGTTTGTTTGCAAGTCCTATTTTAAAAAAAATATTTTTTTAACCTACCTTTCTGAAATCGCTCAAGTTTACTGAGGAAAGTTGGTGAGTATGGTGAAGTTTTAAATCTAATAGGTGCTATAAAGTGGTTTCACTTTGCTTAAGGAAGAGAGACTCTGGTTCAGGGGCCTTAGAGAGATAAGAGGAGGAGGTTAACTTTGGTCATGATGGATGAGGGAGGTATAGGGTGACATAACGTTGTCAGTACAGGTAGCTCCATGTACAAGGACAGTGAATGTGAGAGAGCATGACACTATGGACAAGAATAACCTGCTGTGGAAGGTGAGACTGGAATAGGTCACAGAGTAGAGGCCTTTGGTATGTCATACCACAGAGTTTAGATTTTATTCTGTAGGCAGTGATTTTAGATTGATCCCCACCACGGCCACCTCCTTCTCCCCCATCATAATTTTAGGACAAACATCTCTGGAGATGTGGAGAAGGGTGAGATTGCAAGGCAAGAGACAGAAGGCTATTGCTGTAATCTAAGAGGGAAATGAAAAGAGTTTGAACTGGGGATAGTTGTAAGAAACATGAAGTAGTATGAAAAACAGAATTGAAAAGTTGTTTAGGTAGAATGGGTAGGACTTGGTGACTGTCTAAAATGAGAGAGAGTAAGTGAGAGAAGGGGATCGTGGAATGTTTTTCATGATCATAGTTTAAGCCACTGTCTGTAATGACTGTCTAAAGCTGAATTACCATTGGGTTAAAAGAAATATTTTGTTACTTTTTTTTAAGCAAGGTGAGGCATAATTTTTTAAAAGTTGTCATGAATAGCAAATTGACATAAAGATAGGAAAAATGTAATCATAATATGGCATTTCTCTGCATCAAAAAGTTACTAGGTTTCCTTGGGGATCAATATAGTAGGCAAACATATTTGAAAATTTCAAAGGTGAAAAGGTGCAGAACCTACCTATTCGTAGAAGTATATGACAAATCTATGAATCCTTTCTGTAGAGAAGCAGTTATTTGGAATTAAATCTCAGAATTACATAGCTATGATGGCTAATAAATTTAACTATCAGGAACAGGTAAATATATGATTGTGTTATATCACTACCTTTACTTGTTATGTTTGCCTTCTTTGAATTGTTCAACTCTTCGCCAGTTCCATACTTGGTAATCCAATGTTCTACCATCTGTGTTTAGTAGAACTCAGAAATTGGAGGATTTCTGGACCATAGTTGAACTGCTTTTGGGGGTAGTGGGTGTTGGGTGGGGGAGAGGTGGAGAAGGTAGGAATGATTGGAGAAGCAACAGAGCAAAGAGAAATGAAATGCAAAGGAGAGGGGATTCCAGTGGGTTTCTTCCAAACAATTGAGTATGGTCAGTCTATAGAGCATCCATCATAAGCAGCTTTCTGAAACTTTTTATGGCTGGAGTTTTTAAACTAATTTAGTAAAGAATTGAAAAGGAGGATGCAGTTGACTCATTAATACAGAGTATATGACTCATTTGTACAGAATGAAAACCTGTTTATGAATATCCACACTAAATGAAAGCTGGCCTCCAACTTGATTCACACAAAAGTGAAAGGCTGTAAGTTAATGGTATATTAACTCTTCAAATGTATGCTAACAGAGTGTTGTAGAAAGGATACATGACTGGGTTTGATCCTGGCTCTTCCACTAACTCTATGTGTGACCTTAGGCAAGTAAATAACCTTACCTTTGGACCTCTGCTTTTTTATACCTCTCCTAAAATAGAATGGGCAGGATGTAGTGTAGTAGACTATAACTCTTAAGATCTTTTACTTCTGTAAGTTGATTCGATTGTTTTTAGTTATGGATCTTAAAGTATTTCCATATGAAAAATTTCTTAAGGCTTGTGATTTACAAAATTTTCTTAAAATTTTTAGGGAAGACATATAAGGAATTTGCATAAGACAGCTGTGCAAAATGGAGCTGGAGGAGCCTTATTTGTGGTAAGTAATTAACTTAGATTTCTTCAGAATGAAAAGACTTGAAAATTTGGGTAACTTTGTTATAATAATCCAAATATCTTAAATAGCCATGTCTTTAGTATATCCTGGCCATTGTGGGAATTTAAATATAGATAATTGAATTCACTACTTTTAAAAAGATATATGTGGTTCCAGCTGAACTTCTCAAGTTTAAATTGGTACCAGAGCAAATCTAAGAATAAGAATTTAGATTATTATTCGGTGAAATTACTATGAATGAGCTTTAACCCAGTTTCACACTTTGAATTTTTAAAACTCAGTCATTTTGGTTCACTGAAGATTCTGAGGCTGCAACTTGGGGATTCCCAAAATGGCACTAGTTTGAAACTTACAGATTTTAGTAATAGAATGAATACGTTGGTAGTTGGCCTTTGTATTTTTGGTTCCCAGGGTTAACTACAGGTAAAGGTCAGTGAACTCCCTAGCTTAGTTGCACAATTCAGAAAATATAAGATAATTTATCCCTCTTCTCTGGCAAAGGTACAGTGTTCAGGAATTAATCTGGTGTTGTTTAAAGGCAATTTACTGGACTAGTATGATTTAGAGTTAGTGGTATAGTCTTGTAAACTGAGTTATTCCAAAGCTGAATCTTAATGTTAGTTGGCATACTATCGATAAGTAGATTCCTGCTTTATATTTTATCATCTTTATCAAATATGCCATGTGTTTGAGATCATTGTCCAAAGTTTTAATTTTCTTTTTTCTTGTGTGTCTTTGAAAAAGAACTGAGAGTTAACATATTAAGAGATTCAGTTCTGTGTTCATCTTACGTACAAAACATTAATCATTGTAAGTGTTAATCTTAGTGTGACTCATTTGATTTCCTGTTGACATGCCATTTCTTGTCAGTTTTTAAAGAGGGCTTGCTTTTTTATGAAGAAAAAAATAAAGCTTCTTGCTGTTGGCTAGTTTCTATTACAGAAAACTAGCTGTTGGCTAGTTTCTGTTACGTGGAGAAGGCTTTTGTACCTTCCCTAAAGTAAGTGAATCCCTTTGACAATTTGATACAGTCTCTTTGGAAAAATACACGTATGTTCACACTGAAAATTCTGTCTTCATAAGGCTTCCAATACTTAGTAATGTTTTGGTAATTACATTTGAAGATCCTATCCTCTAATCAAGTTGGATAACCCTTTGTTTTTTGGTCCTAACGCTACTTCTCTTAAACCATTAAATGGTAATTTCTAAAACTGTCTAAAATTTTGAATTCTGCTAACATTACTTGGGTAATTATACTCATCACATGTGTATTTACTAATTAGTTTAGCCATTCTTTTTGATGCAAGGATAGATTGATTTGTATTGTGTTGAAAATAAAGTGAAGAGATTAAATGAGCAACAGTAATGTGCAAAATTATTCACACTTTTGAGGAATTTTGATCATTTTGGAAAATATTTTTTTCCTTTTGTGTAGCACAGAGATACTCCTGAGAATAACCCAGATACTCCATTTGATTTCACACCAGAAAACTATAAGGTATGATAAATTAATGTTAAATTAATGGTACAAAATATTTAGTATCTTCCAGATGTATAAAAATGGATGCTTTTCCTTTGATACAGAGGATAGAGGCAATTGTAAAAAACTATCCAGAAGGGCATAAAGCAGCAGCTGTGCTTCCAGTCTTAGATTTGGCCCAAAGACAGAACGGATGGCTGCCTATCTCTGCTATGAACAAGGTACTGAATTCATTTTTGCCTTAGTTCAAAAAAAGGAGATTGTGTATGAAATTTCTTGTATAGAAGTTCCTCTGACAGCCATTAATGTCAAAATATAAGAGTTTGAATTCCTTTAATTATGTTTTCTCAAATTACGTATGTTTTTGTTGGTTCCCTTAGTAAAACAGAAAAAGTAGAGTTTTTTACCCTTGTAAGAAATAATAAAAGCATTATAATGAGGTTTTCTTTTTTCCCCTTCTTTTTGGTCATACTACAGATAAAAGATCCCAAATGTGTATAATTTGCTGTCAAGATATTCTGAAAATCAATGTACTATAAACACCAGAATTAAAGAAAAAGGATCTGCTTATAGCTAATGGTGAATCTTTACAATATTTTTATCTTTGGTAACAGGCTTTAACAAAAACCCATACAATATATGATATGTGACACTTGATTGTGGCACCTTGGAATCAGCAACCCATAACAGAAATGTTATGAGTGACCCATTTAAATGAAGTTAGTCTATTCATACATATTCAAGATTTCAGGTTTCTTTTACTAGTTGTATTTTCAGTACTAATCCAAATATCAAGTTTATTCCTATTCTATTAATATAACTGCATTTGTGTGGTATTGTGTTAAAGTGTATAGTTTACAAAGTGCTATACAAAACCATATACGGTATTTGATTCTTACGAGAATCACAAAACTAATAAGTGTGATGTAATGGAAAATATATTTGACTTTGAGTTAAGTCATTTTTCTTTGGACATCCTTCCTCAACTGCAAGTAAGATTTTGAACTAAGTAGGTATTTTCTAAGTGTTGTTATGATTTCTAAATGATAAGAGCTGGGGACTACTTCTAATTCTTTACATTTTCTAATTGACTTACAGGGATTCTGCTCTACTTTATTTCTCTTTTCACTTTTTAAATTTTATTTGGTCTGTTACCATTGTCATCTTTCTTGGAGAGTAGGAATGTCCTCAATTTATCTAATGGAATCCCAAGTGCAGATTTTTTATTTAGTTCATTTATCTCTTACTTGCTTTGTATAGTACCCTAACACTGTTGTGGACCCTTAGTATTTTTTTGACTATGAAAAAATGTTATAAAGCAAGTTTGGTTGGTACCATAGTTAGTAAACATAGCCAGATGTGTGTGTGTTTGTTTGTTTCTTTAATTAATCACATATTTCTTTGGTGGTTTCTAAATAACTTATATTGGTTTCTATATTATAATAGCCAACTTTATAAATAATTATTGAGATGTTTTTAAATCATAGATACTTTTTAGCAAAAATGTATTTTTTTAAATAATGACAAGCTTGTTGAAAGTCTTGCAGCATGGCAAATTTAGTAGAGCAAAATAAAATAAATGAGAAACTAATGTGAGAACATTTCAGAAATACTGTCCTATTTCAAATTGGATGTGTATGTGTAAAAGCAGAAAATAGCATATAAAGAATAACAGTGATGGTGAACCTATGATACGCATGTCAGAGGTGACACGCGAACTCATTTTTTTGGTTGATTTTTCTTTGTTAAATGGCATTTAAATATATAAAATAAATATCAAAAATATAAATCTTTGTTTTACTATGGTTGCAAATATCAAAAAATTTCTATATTTGACACGGCACCAGAGTTAAGTTAGGGTTTTTCAAAATGCTGACACGCCAAGCTCAAAAGGTTCACCATCATTGGAATAGGATCAAGATTCTTTCCACTTTACATCTGAGACTTTTAATATTTCTGTTTCTCTCTGACCCCAAAGAAAAGCCCAGCCTTACAACAATAACAAAATCCAAAAACTCACACATTATTTCCGTAACCATCACTATGGTGCACAGCAGCAGCCCCAGGGAAGTTTTTTCAAAGTAGACGTCAGGGCCTTACTCCCAGTGATAGGGCTCCAGTACATATATTTTCAGGCTTCAGCATGTGTATTTTGAGAGAGCTCCCCAGATTTAGAGGTACATGCCTGGTTTAGTATTACCAAATTAATCTTTTCACAGGTGAGCTGTGTTTAGATGTCTTCTAAGAACACATCAGAAATGCAATTTAATGAGCTCTTCTTTCATGTCAAAACGAGAATATATACGTAATTTTTAAGAATATCAGCTATCAAATCTTAAGACCTGATCAGGTAATATTAAATCACCCAGAAAGTTGTAGCCAGGATTATAGTCATGATAGACTGTGTGTGGACCAGCCCTAGCAAATAGCTAAAAAACCTGTTTTCTCTAACAGACTTGCCCTGACCAAGAGAGTTGTGCTCAAATATTGAGTCCCTTGGTCCTGAACACCCCCCACCCCCACACCCCTTCACTCTCCACCTTTCACCTCCCCACTGCCTCCCCAATATATCAGAACAAGTATTTTCTGTAAATTCATTGATGTGAAAGGTTGGGAAGTAGTAGTCCAGAAGATCTATTGGAAATAATAAGGTTTGATTGTTCTGAAGGGGTGTGTGTGTGTGTGAGTGTGTGTGTGTGTGTGTGTGTACCAATACGAGCTAGTAGGTAAACTTTGATTCTCAACTTTTTCTGTACCCATACCATTTGCACACACTATACTTCACCAGTTACATCAAGGCCTTTTTGAAAAATGGGTGAAAGGTTGAAAATATAATTTAACTTATTAGGGTTTGGTCACCAAATTTTTGCTATTTAGAAATTTTAAATTGCAAAATATCGAGTTAAATGACCAAAGTAGAAATTCTTAATGAGAGACTTAAAAGTTTAGAGAAAAAGACACTTTTGCAGAGATAAGGGCTGGGGTAACCATTAATTAGCCTCTGGGCTTTGTAGTGTAAGTGTAAGATGTCTGTAAAAATTAAAGGATTTATACTTTGCAAATAAGAAATACAGGTATATTTTCTGCTTTTGAAGAACTTTTCTGTTTTTACCAAATTGAAGCAGTAACAAAATATGCTTTTAACCAAGCTCAATTATTAAACCTTATAATTATGTTTTTTTAAAATTTCCTACTATTTTTAGGTTGCAGAAGTTTTACAAGTACCTCCCATGAGAGTATATGAAGTAGCAACTTTTTATACAATGTATAATCGAAAGCCAGTTGGAAAGTATCACATTCAGATCTGCACTACTACACCTTGCATGCTTCGAAACTCTGACAGCATACTGGAGGCCATTCAGAAAAAGCTTGGTATGGGACACATTATACGTATAACTTTTATGAAAATTATAATTGTCTTTCTAGAGTTGATCAATTTCTACCTAACTTTTCCAACTTTTGTCATCTTATTGGATCTCTACTTCATGAGTAAATTTTGTCTTACTGTTTGTCTACATTTATTTCTTATTTTGTTCTCCTAGTTCTCAGCCTCAAAGTTGAATTTTCATCTTATCTTTTTCTAGTCATTAAGTATGTTGGAAAAGCTAGGAATTTTAAAGTTTTCATTATTTACAAATTAAGTTTCATTGTGTAATAATAGCATGTGGTATGTAAAAAGTGACTATCTTATCCTTAGGTCCTTTCAAATTAGCCTTTGGACAAATAAAATAGTAAGAATGTGTCAGGAAGAGAAATTTGAAATGGGGTTTTATTATAGTAGCATTTACAAAATTGAAAGGGCATTTTTCCACACAAAACTGTCATTACTGCACATATAACTTTACATAAGTAAAGTAAAAGGAGGTTTTTGGTTTTTTTTAAAATTTTTGTTACTGAATATAAAGTACTTGGATGTGGTAAAATTTGAGCAGTATTGAAGTATATATAACAGAAATCTGAAATCTGTTCATAATCGTACCCTCCACCTTCAAGATACAAATTCTGATAATAGTTGAATAATTAGTTTCAGGTTTTATATTGTTTTCATTATTGAATACATAAATGTAATGTGTCTGTGTGCTTTTTGTACTTTTTTTGACTACAGCATAATAAGTATGTCTGCCTCATATTTCTATTATCTCTTAAGTTATTTTGCGGTTACTTTTATGTATATTCCTCTTTGCATACCTGCTATATATACTGAGATTATTTACAGGAAGTAGAATTGCTGTGTCAGGTTTTGACAAAATGCCTTCTCTAAAGATATTAGAGTAATTGTTTTCCTCTCATTCTATTTTTAAATTTATTTTTTTTATCCTTATCCGAGGATATTTTTCTATTGATTTTTAGAGAGATGGAAGAGAGAGGGAAAGACAGAGAGAAATATCGATGTGAGAGAAACACATTGATTGGTTGCCTCCTGCAAGCGCTCAACCAGGGCTTGGGCTGAGGAGGAGCTTGCAACCATGGTACATGCCCTTGACCAGAATCAAACCCGGGACCCTTCAGTCCACAGGCCAACGCTCTATCCACTGAACCAAACCAGCTAGGGCGTCACATTCTTAATGATGTTTGATATTAGCAGTTTTCTGAGTCTTTGCTAGTCTTACAATATGATTTTAGTAGGTTAATTATCACTGTCAAAATGAAAATTGTACTGTTGGTTTTACTGCTATTTGACAACAAACACTGGAGATAAGTCACCTGAAATTTGATTGTTTTAAAGGAACGAGTTCACATAAGAAATCCTTGAATTTTCTAGTATAATTGTGCAGGCTTGTTTTGTTTAAGAAATTTAGTGCTCTTAAATATTTTTTGTATATCTCCGTAACATGTCGTTGGTTTTCTTTTCTTTTTTTCTTAAATCATATTGCTATTAAAATATAACCGGGGGGGGGGGGGGAGCAGGGGCGAGCTGAAGGGGATCAGTGGGGGAAAAAAGGGGACATATGTAATACTTTCAACAATAAAGAATTATTTATAAGTTTAAAAAAACTGGAAAAAATATAACCTGGTCCTAACAATGATCATTTATATTTTTAGGAATAAAGGTTGGAGAGACTACACCTGACAAACTTTTCACTCTTATAGAGGTGGAATGTTTAGGGGCCTGTGTAAATGCACCAATGGTTCAAATAAATGACAACTACTATGTGAGTATTTCATTTAATATGAATTAAAACTGTCTGATGTCATGTTTAAAATACTTATTTTCCCGGCCTATAAATGTTGGTTTCTAAAGTATGCATTTAGAAGAAACTTGGCATAAATATCCAAGGTTTGTTTTGTTTGTTTCTTTCTTGGCTTCCTACTTATAAAAATGTCATAGGAATGGAAAACCTTTCATAAAAAATGTCAATTTTAGCTTCCACGTTATTGCCCATCAGGTAGTTTTTAAAAATTTATCTTTAAATATTTTTGCATTTAAGTCTTGGAGGTAATATTTTTAAAACTTTTAAATTATGAAAAATTTAATTTACATACAAATACAGAAAATAGCTATCAAGATTTAACAGATAATAATACTTTCCACACTTAAGGAAATTATTTTTATCCTTATTATTATTTGTAGGATTAACCTACAGATGCAAGTAAACTATTCTCATTACCACCAAAAATCCTATTCCTTTCCATTCATTCCCAGAGGTAACCACTATCATAAATTCAGTGTATATTCTTCTTGTACATGTTTTTAAACTTTTAAAATATATGTATAAGTTACACTAATAATGTAATACTATATTGCTTTTTCTAACAATTTTATAGAGGTGGTATCATACCTGTCTTTTAGTACTGTTTTAGCCAGGTCTCACAAGTTTTGATAAGTAATATTTTCTTCATTTAGTTCTAAATATTTTTAAATTTGCAGTTTTTTCTTAAACATGTTTTTAATATCCAAGTGGGTGGAGTATAGTTATCTTTTTTTAATTGCCTGCTACCCTAATTGTATCACGGTTTTCATTCATAATATCTTGTTAGCTCATACTTCTTAGAAATTTGCTCATGGAAATTCTTAGAGTCCTGTATTAAAGGTGGATTCTTCAAGAAGAGATTTGCTTTGCTACTGTCTTGCTCCTGGAAATGCTACTGTCCCAAAAGAGAGACCCTCTCTTTAAACCCTTCCCTCAGCCTTCAATGTGTAAGATTCTAAGCTAGCAGACTTTTTAGGGACAGTTTAATTTCTGTTTACACTTATATTGAGGATATAGCTTTTTGGGGTCTTAACTTCATGTGATTTGGATGTTTCTTGTGACCTGGGGCTTTGTCCCTTGCCCCTCCAGACCAGTGGGGGGGGGCAAGGGACAAAGCACATCTCATAGCACATAAACTAATTACTAAAATTCTGCAGCATCTCATAGCACATAAACTAATTACTCATCTCATAGCACATAAACTAATTACTAAATTAGTAATTTTCATCTCATAGCACATAAACTAATTACTAAAATTCTGCAGTATACCAAAAAATATATATTTTTGCCAATCTGACCAAAAAAAAAACCCCAAAGGATATAATTGATTCATTCACACCAGACAGCTATTATTGTATTGGCTGTTGTCATTTTTTTTTTTATTTGACAACCTAAGGGAAAAGAGTTCAGTGCCCCTGACTAAGGAGTCAGGTATTTCATATTTTAAAAAATTCCTGTGGCACACCAGTTGAAAATTGCTGCTCTAGACTATGAAATCCTGAAGCCAAATTTGCATGGTGTTCTACCTCTCTCTACCTGAATTTTGAGGTTTTGGTTTCTGGGTATTTCTTTGCCAGTATATTGATGAAATTTAAAAGCACCTGTAGTTGTTACAACAAGAAGTTCAGTCAGGATAGTTATTCTGCCATAATGCCTGAAATGGATATCTATAACTTTTTTAATGAAGATGAAATTATATTTCTTTGGCCTTTTAGATTTCTAGGGTGTTTTCATTCCCTATAGTGATATTCTTTATTTTAATGATCAGTGATTTAAATTTCTTCTCCATTTCCCCTACTTTAAAAAAAAGTCCTTAAAAAATATGGCAACAACTTTCTCTTTTCCAACATTCTGCAATTTATTCATAATAATGAGGATCTTGATTTAAGCAAGAATTAGAGTGGCCAAGGCTTTCTTTGAAGCATAATAAGTCTAAATATGGTAGCCTATGGACTTACCCAAGAGCTAAAGATTCTTTCAATTAGTATAGTCTTTGGCAAGGCAATTAGTAACTTGTATGTATCTCAGTTGATGAGTGGATAAAATGAAATAGTCACATAAACTTGGATTGGATCCTACCTGGGGAAAACACAGTTACCACATTTTGATGATGGTTAGATAGATTTGAATATGGACTTGACATTTGATTTTATTAAAGGAATTATTGTTAGCTAATGAGGTGTGGAAATGGCATTATGTTATTTAAGAAAATTTTCTTATTCTTAGGAAATGGCTTCCTGAAGTATTAGGGATGAAGTGTTATAATGTCTGCAACTTGCTTTCAAATGGTATAGCCCCAAAGCATGTGTGTACATAATGAAAATATGGCAAATTAAAAATTGTTCAGTCTAGGTGGTAGGGATATGGTATTCATGTATAGTTTTCAAATTCTCATAATAAAGATTTGGGGGAGGAATAAAATCAGTAGATAATTTAAAGATGTATTCTAGCTATGAAGTTCTTAACATCTGTTAAACCCTAAGCAGTTTCAAAGCAGCTTTTTAGTTTCAAAAATGTTTCATTATTAAACAATATTAAAGGCAATTTTTGACTAGGCACTGGAAATATAGTATTGAATCATGATTTCTCTAGCATTTTCTCATTTAATTCTCAAGTAAGTTTACAAATGAAGAAACAGACTTAGGGAGGCTAAGTAACTTGCTAGGTGGTACTGCAAAACATTTTGTTAAATACTGAACAGTTTTAGAGGGGGATGAATGGATATAATGTAGTTTAGATAGTTTTCTCCTAGTTTAATCTTACCATTCTGTTTGACTCTTTTGATTAAATGTAGGTTGCAGCAACTAGGCATACGAGTGGGCATGTGTTTATGTGTTTTATTTCTTTTTTTATTTTAAATAACAGAACCCTTTCTTGAGTCAAATATTTTACACAGGTGTAGTGTGTAAAGTATAGAGCTGTTCTAGTTGAAATGGGGTTTTGAGGGTCTGCATCATTAAAATGTGTCAAAAATAAGGTGGGTTTTTGTTGTTGTTTTCTTACCTTTCCCTTTGAAAATTAAATGAATTTTGAAATGGTAAAATTCACCTGGGAAAAGAAGATATCCCTAGGATATTAGATCTTTAGGTTAGGGATAGATATTAGTCATCTACTTTTAAGTTACTATGTCTGCTGGTGCTATTTTATTTACTACTAGAGGCCCAATGCACAAAATTCGAGGAAGGGTAGGCCTTTGCAGCCCTGGCTGCCTCACGGCCCTGCCCCCCTCCCACACCCACCTTGGCCTGGTGCTGCCCACATCCGCTGCCACATACCCCCGGTTCCCCGGTTCCGCAGAGCCCCCCGATGATCGCCCCACATAGGGTGGTCTGGGCCTCCCTCTTTGGGGCAATTGCGGAGCCCCCCCATTGATCGCCCCTTTGGGTGGTGGCCTGGGCCTCCCTCTGCAGGGAAATGGTGGAGTGATGGTGGGCCCCCCGACCAATCACATCGCACCCGCCTTGGCTGGCCTGGCACCAGTGCGTGTCGCGTAGCGTGGTAGTCCAGACGGTCGTTCTGCTGTTTGGTTGATTTGCATGTTACACTTTTATTATTATAGATGTGCTGCCTCAGCATTGTTGAGCATGTGCCATAGATAGCACCGTTCTGCTTTATATATTTTCTCATTTAATTAATTCTCAAGTAGGTTTACAAATGAAGAAACAGACTTAGGGAGGCTAAGTAACTTGTCTGAGATTACTAGCTCGTAAGTGATAGGGTTGAGGACTCAAATGCAGAACTGTTTCGCTCCAAAGCACTACTCTATTGCTTCTTTAGCTGCAGCTCTTAATACATACAGCATTTAGCAGTTTATACTATATGTAGAAGTTACTCCATTGCTGCTATCTTGGTAGCTAACTTGTAAGTTGAGAAAGGCAAATAATAAACTAATTGATATTAGGGATTTGCACAGAGTTCAAGTAGAAAGTAATTTTTTTAAAAAAATACATTTTTATTGATTTCAGAGAGGAAGGGAGAGGGAGAGAGAGATAGAAACATCAATGATGAGAGAGAATCATTGACTGGCTGCCTCTTACATGCCCCCCACTGGGGATTGAGCCTGCAACTCAGGCATGTGACCTTGACTGGAATTGAACCTGAGACCCTTCAGTCTGCAGGCTGATGCTCTATCCACTGAGCCAAACCAGCTAGGGCGAAAGTAATTTTAATATTTTTTTTTTATAGGAGGATCTGACACCTAAGGATATTGAAGAAATTATTGATGAGCTCAAGGCTGGCAAAATGCCAAAACCTGGGCCAAGGTACGCTTTTATTTTTATATAATAAATTTTAATGGTTTAACCTAAAGTAGTCTTTCATGTAAACTGATGGTAAGACAACACTTTCTTTATTTTGACATTATAAACAAGTATTTGTGTGCTGAGATTGTTCTTATTTTAAGTTAAAGTATTGAAAATAACTTCTAAACTTGTTTTCAAATTATTAAATAGAAGTTTATTTTTCAGTATGGATTAGCTAAAAATAATTTTGAATTCTTCATGTTTAGTTTTATAAAGACATCTTAAATTTTGCAGAATTCTGTGGGATGCAGAATATTTTAGATGTAAAAAATATATAGGTAGGCTATAAGTATACATAAAAATATATAGGTGGTGGCCAATGGATAACTCTAGACATTAAAGTCACTTTTTTTATATAATAAAAGTAGGGACAGTGGTGGATATATCTCAACAATATTAGCACTAAACTTTCATTAAATAGATTTTCTTTAAAAAGCACTTTTTTAAGCCATAAAATCTGTATAGAGCTGCTCTTTCTATGGAGCATGTCTGCCCTCGCCTTTCCCTAACCTCTTCCCTCAGGTGCATTTTCCTTGCCTTTCTCCTAAGCTCCAAAGGCCCTTTTTATACCTAGGTAACCTGTTTCCTGAGCTCATTTCTTCTACGGCTCACTTCTTCTACCTCTGTGACTTTCTAAATAAACTCTTATTAAAAAAAAAATATATATATATATATATATATATATATGTATATGAGATCAAGCTTTCTAGAATGCAAATGAGTTAAAATGATGAATGTACAAATAGTGTTGGAATGGCTAGAAAAAACAGATTTACCTCTTGAATTGTGATGAAGAGAACAGTAATTAGTGGATGGCATTTTAATCATAAATTATCAGGAAAACAATTTTTGGTTTTTATTAAGTGAAAACCCTAATTTAAATTGTAACTGTCAGGTGAATGAATAGGGCTTAGATCACTGCCTCTCTATTTGCGTTCTGAGGAATGCTTACAGATAAAATGAGGAAAGTTACAACTAGTAGATAAAACAAAGTTTGTAGGCTTTACTGGAAGATTTTACTGCCTTTATAATATTTTAGTATGTCTTTTGTGAATGGTAGGGGAAGGAGAACATTTGTAGGCAGACATAAGAACCCCTGGGGCTCTGTTTTTCCCCTCAAGTATGTCATGGGACTGTCATTTCATAGAACAAACTTTAGGAATCTGGACCAGGTTATTCTTAAAATAACTGTCTTCTATAAAATTCTATAATCCTGTGAAGAACTCAGGCAGTATACATAATTAACTCTTCCATTTATTCCAGAAATTTTGGTTTTTATAATCTTCTTAAATCAGAGCTTTGTGTGGATAAAGAGCTTAAACCACAAGGGGGAACCTAGTAAAAGAGCAGCAGGTATACCTGTGTGACTAGTTAACATAAAAAAATTACAAAGCCAAGTATTGTTTTTATTAAAGCTAAATGTTATTTTGCCATTTACCCTGAAACTTTCAGGCTTTGACATTACACAGGGTCTGCTTTTTGATCTGGTTTTCATAGTAACTTATAATACAAATATACTAATTTCTGACTTTGTAGCCATTCTTCATTATAATACTCTACTTAGCTACTTGCATTATGTAATGTACTAGTAATAGCTAGAAAGATCTTATAAATGATTGTGGTATCACTTTTCTGTCCTCTCAATAAAAAATGATTTCCTAGGACTTGAAAACAGACTTACAAGATTAATGACAGAATGTGAAGGGCAAAGCCAGAGGGAGTAAAAAGATGTAAATTGAACAAATTCTTCAGCTAAAATCGATGGGAGGAACAAAGTAAATGAACAAAGCTAGGGAATAGGAGGTGTGAAATGGTAGGTGCTGAGTTGGGCTCTAGCAACAGAGGTTAGACAGGGCAGAGGTTGAGCGAATACCTGGGAAAGTATGTGTGTGGGTGAAACAAAAACCAGACAGGTTCTTCTACCTCTGTGTTGCTTTTCTTCATAGATTCCTATATAAGTACCTGTTCTTGTTTCCTTTCTGGCTATTAGCAACCCTGGTCTGGGTCCTGTTTTTGAAAAATTAGTACTATTATGGCCTAAAAACATAAATACAAATAGATTTTGTATTTACTACTTCTAAGAGACATCCCTCCCAAATCTTCAAATTCCTCAAGGAATCCAGTTTCTATTTAAAGTATAATATATAAGTGTGTATTCCCTCTGTTCACAATGACAGATCTCATTCTAAATAAAATCCAAATATAAAAGATGTAGTGTCTAGTTTATTAAAACATGATTTTTTAAAATGTCCTCTGGGTTAGGTTATTTTCCTGTAGTTAAGCTCTGATACTGGGGCACTTGCTGAATCCCCCAATACTTGGTTTCTGTATAAAATAAGGCCAGTAATCACTTATCTCATGGCATTGTTGAGATTAAAGGAACTAATACTGTATATACACTGCTCAATAAATGGGAGCTAGTATTAGGTTATTTTTATATTTTTCATATTTATATAGTGAATTTGATATGTCAGTTTTCATGTTTAACTTTACAAAGAGAAAATCTTGCAGCAGTTGAAATGTTTGGATTAAATAATATATGCTAGCTATTAGGTGAAAAATAGTTACTTAACTGGGCTGTTGTGAGGTAACAGTTACAATTTTTTAAGTAAAAATTTATAAATAGTAATAATAATAGTCAATTTAATGTTAACTTGCTTTTCTTTTCAGGAGTGGACGCTTCTCTTGTGAGCCAGCTGGGGGTCTTACCTCTTTGACCGAACCACCCAAAGGACCTGGTTTTGGTGTGCAAGCAGGCCTTTAATTTATATTCAACTGTAAATATGTCACTGGAGAAATAAAATATGAATTTCCTATCTACATAAATTTTTAATATTTATTTCAACCTGTGAACACCTTATTGGTAACTTAGCAACTTATAGTTCTGTAAGTATCATGTCAAACTTAATAGCTCCATTTTTTTTTTAAATCCTCACTTGAGAATATGTTTCCATTGATTTGAAAAAGAGAAAGAGAAACATTGATTGGTTGCATCCACCTTTTGGTGTATGAGACAACACTTCAACCTACTGAGCCACACCGGCCAGGGCTTCAAAGCTCCATTTTAAAGTCTTCTGCTAGCTTTGGCTAACTATGAAGACGTTATTCCATAATCTAGTTAATAGTAACTCCAAAACCCCATTCCCACTCCTATTTTCAACTGCCAGGTTATTTTTATCAAGATTACAGGTTATTGTGAAATAAAAATTCAAATTTCAAATACATTTTGCTTTTCCATGTTTAGCCATAGCCAAGTCTTAAGTTAACATGATCTTTCTATAAACTTTATTTATGCCAGTGCACTCTTGAAATATTTTTATATTTACAGCATACAATTGTTACTGTATTTCCAACTGTGGTGATACTTCAAGTAGACTGTAAGTGTTAGGAGGATAAGGTAGTTGTTTGTAGGTCATTTGAGTTGAATCTTGCTTAATTTTTTTTGCCCATTTTTCTTGAAAATCTATTATATTCAACACAAAAGCACTGTTTCTAATGATGATGTCCTGAATAGCTTTTAAAAACATTTGGCAGGTAAAATTTCACTACAATAATCCAAGATGGTTCCAAAATGTATATGGATACAGTGAGTAAAATTTCCTTGCCAATTTCCAGGAGCTGGAGGTAACAGCTATGTCCTAGCCTATGTGTTTACCACCACTCAGTCCTTCACTTCTTCTCAGTTCTTAACTGTGCTGGTTTTAAAAAGGTACATTTGGGGAGGAAATTTACTTATTGCTATTTAATGGCAAAAATAAACTAAAAATTCAACTTTTCATCCTCCCTGTTGGCAAAAAATCTTAATATCTGTTTTGGTTTTTGAATTGCTACTGAAAGTTATTAGGGGAAAAGTTACTGATTGCTCAGATTTACTTGCTGTAACTGGAAGAGGCCATTGCTCCAGAAAATTCTACAGCACATAATAGTTTTGCAGCCCTGGCCAGTGTGGCTTGGTTGGTTGGAGTGTTGTCCCGAACACCAAAAGGTGGTAAGTTCGAATCCCAGTCAGGGCAGGTACACAGGTTGCGGCTCCTGGGGGAGGCACCTAGATGTTCTTTCTTTTCTCTCTCTCTCTCTCTCTCTCTCTCTCTCTCTCTCTCTCTCTCTCTCTCTCTCTCTCCCCCCCCCTTCTCTAATAATTTTAAAATTTTGTTTAAAAAGTACTCATTGCAAAGGCCTTACATCTGTAGAGACTAAGTCATATGATAATTTATCATCTGAGATTTTATTTTACATTTATTATATTCACCTTCCTGAAGTATGGCAGTTGTTAAAAAATTTTTTTTAAATATTTTTTTAATTGATTTTTAGAGAGGAAGGGAGAGGGGGAGACACAGAGAGAAAAACATTGACTTGAGAGGAAACATCAGGGGAAAATCAATTGGCTACCTTCTGCACACCCCCTACCTGGGGCCCAGCCAGAAAGCCTAGGCATGTGCTCTGATTGGGAATTGAATGACAACCTTTCAGAGCATGGGGAGATGTCCAACCAACGTAGCCATACTGGCCAGGGCTGGCAGCTTTTTGAATGATCTAACTGGACTTACTGTAGTTCAAACATAAGGGTCATTAATGCTAAAAGTGTGAAGCTCTAAATAAGTTGGAAAGTAGATTTTGTAGAATGGGTTCTAGTTCATATAAATCAAATATACACATTTTGGGTGTCTGCTAATAATAACTACTCCTAATTATATGTGATAAAATTTTTCTTTGACTAAGAGTGATGTTTAATGCTTGAGGTCCTTGATCTCCTGGTACTGTAAGGAAAACATATTTTACCCACTTGCTGAAGATGGATTCTAGGACTTGAACCAACGAAAAACCAAGCTATACAGTTTGAAGCCTTATTAGCAGCTTACTAATCAACTAGTTTTCTTCAGGCTTCTTTTGAGACCTATTCATAATATCTATAATAAGAATTACTTTCTTGCCCTGGCCGGTTTTGCTCAGTGGATAGAGCGTCGGCCTGCGGACTCAAGGGTCCCAGGTTCGATTCCGGTCAAGGGCATGTACCTGGGTTGCAGGCACATCCCCAGTGGAGAGTGTGCAGGAGGCGGCTGATCGTTGTTTCTCTCCCATCGATGTTTCTAACTCTCTATCCCTCTCCCTTCCTCTCTGTAAAAAAATCAAAATATATTTTTTTTTTTTAAAAAGAATTACTTTCTTGATTTATATTTCTAGTTTCACATCGAAAAGGAAAATAAGGTCCTCTTGTCTTCATGAGTTTCATTAGAACCTTTCAAATAACAGATTGTTCCTGATTTATAATTTTCCATGTATAATCTTAATATGAGCTTCATTAAAAGATTTTTTGCAACTTGATTTCTACAAATAACTTTTACAGGTAGTGTCCTATTGAGCATAGTCAATAACAGTAACTTGGATCATGATTGCCTATGAGTCTTCCTGTATTCATTGATTTTGATAGGTTGTATATATGGCTGCTGCCATAAATTATGGTTAATGTACTTCAGCAAATTCAAGATTAGCTACCTTTCAATTTTTAAGTGAGGTACTTAGTGTTACAGAAATAGCTATTCCCATTGAAATCAATACTACTTGACCTCTATGACAGTGACTTAAATGAGAACCAATTCAAATGACTTAAGCGATATCAGTTATTTAAATGTTTAATGGATTTCTTTTTTCTTTGTATTTCATGCCAAAAATATCCAAATTAAATTTAATAATCTTCCATCTCTAGCCACAAGGTGCTCAATTAATATTGACCCTATGTTTTAGAGTAGGGAAATGAGGAACCTAGGGGGGGAAAAATAGTGATCTTTAATGCAGGTTTATGCTTTATGTAGTAATTTGTTGGGATTTAGCTTTCTCTGTCAGGTCTGAAATGGCACATCTGTGATTGGTGACAAAGTTGTAACTGTACTCGTCACAGGTGGGTGTTGTAGCTTAGAGGCCACTATTAATGATGCAAGAAGTGGTTTCACTCCAATTATAATCCCTTTGGTGGTTAAATAAGGCATGTACACAATTTCAAGAGTTACCCTCTTTTTAATTGCTCTTGACCGGAATCGAACCCAGGACCCTTCAATCCGCAGGCCGTCGCTCTATCCATTGAGCAAAACCGGCTAAAGCGAGAGTTAACCTTGATGTAAATAAAGCGCCCAGAAGGAAGTCAGAATAAAATGGTTTCCTTCCGATTATGTAACCCTTTTGGTGGTTAAATAAAAGCATGTACAAATTGTCGCAGATTAAACTCAATATAAGTAAGACGCGTCCAGAAGGAAGTCCACCTGCTGCTGGGAGAGGGTAAATTTTCCTCATGCACTCTTCTCCAGTACCTGAGAAGTTCCCTCTTAAATACCAAACTCGATGTAGAAAAATGCACTTAAATTTCTTTACGAAGGTCATTGGGAGGTGTGAATGGGAGAGCGTATTGAGTCTGTGCTGTCTCAGGTGCACGTTCACGTTCTTTCGGGGCGGCATTGCGGACCCACCTGGCGCTGGTGAAAGTCCGCACGCAGCGGCTCCGGCTCCGTGGAACTCCCAGGCACTGGTCGGGGTCCCGCAGGGTCCAGCACAGGTGTTGCCGCGCAGGCGCCCTGCTGTGCGGGCAAGGGCGGTCCGCCTCCCCCGATGCCCACAACATAGCGGTAGATACCCCTCCTTTGCCTCTAGCCGAGATCGCAGCATCATTTTCCCCGACCGAGCTCGCAAACTTGTCCACATGCAAAAATAACGTGAATACCCTATCTAGAGTCTCATTTTCATCGCCGTCGTCGCCATTTCCTGAAACTTGCAGTCCTATCCATTGCCCTTGTCGCCACAAAAAGCTATTGCAGATCCCGCCTGGCCCAGCAGCGTCAGCGTCAGCGGCGCCTGCGCCTCTTCTGCTCACCCTTCGATTCCTCTTCCCCGCGCCGGCTTAGGGGAAGCAGTGACAGCCGGGTGGGGTGGGGAGGCGAACCAGAGCGCCGGGAGGAGTTCCGACCGCACCTCCCCACCTCCACCCCCCACTTGGTACGCTCCCACCGCCTCGCCCGCCGCTGACACTGAGCTGAAAGAGAGGCGGGCCGCGGGGAGGGGCCGGCGGAAAGGGCGGGGCGGTCACGCCGCCTGTCCCGTGCCCGCGGAGTCACGTGCCCGCGCCGCAGCCAATCACCGGGCGGCGCTGCCCTGAGAGCGAGGAGGCTGTGGTGAGAGACAGACCGAGACCGGAGATGTTTTTAAGCCCGGCGCTGGCGGCGTTAGTGGCGGTTGCAGCGGCGACGAAGACTACGACAGCGACGGCAACACCTAGGCACTCGCTCAGGGGCTAAAGCCGCCGGTGTCGACGGTGCCTGGGGTCCGTGAGTGTGAGGGGGGCGTGGCGACAGGCGAGGAGGAAGGAGGGGCGCGGTTTCGACCCCGTCCCCGGCGTCCGGGAGGAGACCGTCAGTTCTGCGCTGCACCCGTCCCCCTCCCCAGAGCAAGGTAGGGGACGTGCCCTGCCCACCTCGTTCCTTTCCGCGCCACCGGGCTGGCCCGGGGAGCCGCCGGGCTGGCGGTGACAGGCCGTTAGTGGCCGGGCGCGGGGCCACCCCGCCCGCCGCCGCCCCTCCAGCCGTGTTGGGGAGCCGCGGCGCAGCTGGCAGCTGCCGGCCGGGCGAGGGGCGCCGCGCGGGGCGGGGGCCGGGCGGGGTGCCCCCCGCCACCACTCCCCGTTCCCGGGGCTGGGCTGCCGCTGCCGCCACTCGGAACATGGCGGGGTCGGGAGGAGCGTGTGCGTGTGAGTGCGCGCGACCGAGAGGGCGCCGCCGGCTTGCCGCGACCGGACCCGGCAGGGCGGGGCGGGAGGGGGCGGGGGCGCGCCCAGCCCGCGGCCCTGCCGCGGTCCGCTGGAGACCGCCGCGACCCCTCCCGGGGCAGCCTCGGAGGCGCCGGGGTCGGAGGAGAGGGCGGCGAGGGGAGAATCGCCACTTGCATACTCTCAGGGGAGGGAGCGCGGCCGCGCTGCAGTCCTGTCTCAAATGCCCGTGCGGTCCTGGCCGCAGCGGGCAGTCGGCTCTCCCTGGTTTCGCGAGTGTCCCTTGGAAGGATGTTCTACCTTCAGAGCGCGTCCGGCTCTCGGGGCTTGTCTTGAGGTGTAATATGGTGTGACGTATCCCGGGAGATCGCAGAGCGTGGAGCGAACGGTTGTACAAAGAGGGTGCCGGAGCCCAGCTGACAGCTGTTTCGGTAATAACAGGAACAGATTCGGATGGGAAGTTCACGCTGCCGCACCAGTTGAAGTCGTAGGACACATTTTAAGCAGCGTAGTCATCGAGGCTGTCATTTCCACTGCTCACCCGCGGCCAGGAGGCGGACACGGGTGAAATGGGTTGCAGATCCCATGGTCTGGAACGTTTTGCAATTACTCTCTCTAATCCTGAAGTTGCAATGAATCGGTGTTTTCAATCATGTATTTCTTTTTTTTTTTAATTTTAAAAACGGTTTATGTAAATAAAGTAAGACTAATAAAGTAGCTATTTTTAATGGACTATTAAAAACACATGTTAAAGTAGGCTGTTAAAAAATCTTGGGCACTGATGTGTTTCAGTTTCTTCAATCATACAAAGGCTTTCCTGGAGATTAGCTCAGAACTGGCAGAACATATGTTCTATTGGTGCCAAGTGGCTTAAAAACAAATGAGATAGTGTCGGACTGTATAAGATCAAGTCTCTATATTAACCAATCATGTTGTTGAGCAGAGTCTTTAATTTGGGCTAAACACAAAAACATTTAATGATTTGAAATGTTTCCCCAGGAGATTATAGGCAAAAGTAGAAGTGTTTTACTGCTTAAAGATCTTTTATATTTGACACAAGCACTAACTAAATATCTAAAGATCTGTATACGGTTTGACTAAGGTTAAGCCTAACTGTTCAGAGTGTGTTCTTTTTAGGAACAGGCACGGTGTTAAAATGAAGTAAAACCCAAGTTAAGTTGTATTCATGGAAGGAAAAGTAAAACAAACAAAAAAGCAGGATGCCCTTAATATCTTAATTTCTATAGTTTCCATGGTTGTTGCTAGAATGGCTTATGAACAAGTAGAGCTGGGAAAGTGGGAATCTTTAGTGTGTATTCCATAAAGAATAATTGAGGAAGAGTAGAGAGAACAAAAATATTCAGATAAGGAAAAAATTAGTTGGATATATGTTGTGTGATCTCTGCTTTTCGTTCTTTAATATCAAGAAGGGCGGGCTCTCACCTCCTCTCCCCACCCCTCCTTTTATGTTTCTTTTTTAAAAAAAATGTCACTTTTTTTCTATAGAATTGTTTGAAAATGTGACATTCTTCTGAGGTAGACTGGAGAAATGGCAGTCGGTAGGGATATTTGGAAAACGTTAGAAAAGAGGCTTTTCTAAATAATAATAATAAATTTAAATTTCTTAGTTGAGTAGCAGTTACATTTTCTTTAAACTGTTCTTATGTTTTAAGAACATCATTTTAGTCTAAAAAGAGAATGATTAGTGAGATAACTGGATTTTTTTGTTTTGTTAATCCGCACCTGAGGATGTTTTTCCACTGATTTTTTTAGAGAGAGGGAAAGACAGAGAAACATCAATGTGAGAGAAATACATCTACTGGTTGCCTCCTGCAAGAGCCCTGGGGAGGAGCCTACAACCAAGGTACATGCCTTTGATCAGAATCGAACCTGAGACCCTTTGGTCCGCAGGCAGATGCTCTATCCATTGAGCCAAGCCGGTTAGGGCTAGACTAGACTATTTTCTTTATATAAACTTGGTGATACTGAAGCAACATCTATCAGATAGGCATGAAGAATTTATACAGTAATTGTAATAGGTTGCCTAAGAGCTAGTGACACTACTTTCTGACTTGGAACTTGTTAAAACTAATATCAACATCTATTTGTAAAATACCTTACTGTGTGAAGAGTACAATCTTGGAGATTCATCCTTAAAACTGGAAGAAACGTCATATTTTCTAATCTCTTTTCCTCATTTTACAGATGAGAAAATAAAGGCCTAGAAAGGATCCGGCCCGTTTGAAATGAATAAAACTAAAAAAAAAAAAAAAAAAAAAGACCGTACCCTTTTATGTAATGATGTTTACTTTGAATTTATATTAGTTCACACAAACACTCCATCCATGCTTTTGTTCCGGCCCTCCGGTCCAGTTTAAGAACCCATTGTGGCCCTCGAGTCAAAAAGTTTGCCCACCCCTGGGCTAGAGGTTTCTTTCTGTGAAGAAGCTAATTTGCCTCTTTCTTTAAGAAGTAGCTTTATGGAGTAGTGGAAAGAACATCATATATATATATATAATAATGCCTAAGCGACCAGTAGACCGGCCAGTAGCTATGACGCACACTGACCACCAGGGGGCAGACACCCAATGCAGGAGCTGCTGAGCTGCAGTCACTTGGCAGCTGTAGTTCTCAGATGACACCCAGAACCAGAGTGGAGGGAGACCAATTCTGGGGTGCGTCGCCCGAGAACTGCCCTCTTGCAATCTGGGACCCCTCGCGGGATGTAGGAGAGCTGATTTCAGCCTTATCCTCGCAGGCCAGGCCGAGGGACCCCACGAATGCATGAATTCGTGCACCGGGCCTCTAGTTGAAATATAAGTGAGCAGGCCAGGGTTTAAATTATTGATTTGTGACTTCCTAACTGTGGTTTTTGACAAATCACATTAACTTTCAGAACCTTGCCTTCTTAATCTATAAAAATTTTTTCTACATAATTTACAGAGCTGCTGGAAGGAACAAATGTGATTACATATGGACAGCACATTGTATGTTATAAACTTTTTATACATATACGAAGTGGTGATGCTATTTTTAAAACAAATACAGATCTTACTGTGTAAGAAGGTGTCAAGATCCCTTGGTTTTTGCTTAGCCTTAGCTTTGTTTTCAGCACCTGCTGTTTTATAGGTTATAACTCCCTGCAGATATGTTTTCTGATCCCTACTTCTAATCTTAGTAAAGCCACTTATGGAACATTTTAAAAATTGTAGTTGACTTCCTCTGGAGAGAATATAAAATTTCTTCATATAGCATTTGAAAACATTCTCCTATACACTCATGCATACATAATCAGTTTAACAGTGGTTTTTTAAAAAAGTAATAGTGAAAGTATCTTAGTTGCAATGCTGTCTGTTACTAGTTTCCAGATACAGCAATAACAGGAGATAATTTTCCTTTGTAAACTTAGCTTTGAGTAGTTCATGTTAAGGTTATCTTGTAGAACTAAAATACATTGAAATGTTAAGACAGAGGTTTTGTTTACTGGCTTATGCTGTTAAGTTTAAAGACCTTTTTTTCTAGTGCTTTAAATTGATAATATTAGAAACCAATATAGCATATTTTAGTATTGCACAGATTACTTGTAAATTTGAAGCTAAAGTTTACAATAAACAGTTGTTGAGCATCTATATATATAAAAGCCTAAGTGACCGTTCGGTAGCTATGATGCACACTGACAACGTGGGGGCAGACGCTCCATGCCCAGGCATGGAAACATGGAACAGACTGATTAATCTCAGAGGGAAGCAGGAGGACAGGAAGAGATTAACTAAAGATCTTATAGGCATAGTAGAGGCCCAGTGCATGGATTCATGCACCAGTGGGGTCCCTCGGCCTGGCCTACAGGAATCGGGCTGAAACCAGCAGTCTGACGTCCTCCAAGGGGTCCCGGATTGCAAGAGGGTGCCGGGCCAGGCCAAGGGACCACACCGGTGCATGAATCCGTGCACTGGGCCTCTAGTTTAGAATATCTGTGTTCAAAGTTTTAAGTGAAACATTCAGACAATTTTTATAACAACTTTGTAAAACAGATACTATTATTCTAACATATTGCTGAGGAAAATGAGGCTTTGAACATTTATGTGAGGTGTAGATATTCACAGGCCTAAAAAAGTGACATTTCTGTTGTCCCCATTCTTAATCACTTCTCTGTGTTCTGCCACGAAGAGTCTTAGCTGAAAAAGAGGCAGTTTCTTAAATTTGGGACTTAATGAAAAATATTTAGGGACCAGCTATTCTACTTTTTACTTTTGGGTCAAAAAATAAAAAAGAAAAGAAAAATACCTTATTAGAATCATGGAAGATTGGACAGTAAGCCTATGAGATCCTGATATAGTTGTTGTTGGTGGTTGTTTTTTTTAAAGCTTTTTATTGATTTCAGAGATGAAAGAGGAAGAGAGCGATAGAAACATCAATGATGAGAGAATCATTGACCGGCTGCCTCTTGCATGCTCCCCCCACTGGAGATCGAGCCCACAACCCAGGCATGTGCCCTTGACCGGAATCGAACCCGGGACCCTTCAGTCCTCAGGTTGATTCTCTAGCCACTGAGCCAAACTGGCTAGGGCAGTGGTTGGTTCTTTTTATGTGAGCTGTCAGAAGCAAATTATTTTCAATAGCTACAGAAGGACTACAGTTAACATTTCAAGAGGCTATTCTAATAAACTTCACCTTGATACTGGTATCATTGTCCTAAAGAAACATTTTAATCAGAGTGACTAAAGAAAAAGATAACTCACTAACCTCCTAAATTGTATTGGGGCCATAATTGGGGAAATATCACAAATATTAGTGATAAATATCTTATTTTTAAGCTACCTTATTGCTTGAAAGAGTGGTGAAAGTTCAGATTTCAGATTGTTCTCCCTCGTACATAGGAGTTTTGTTGACATTCTGACTTTTAAAGTATTTATTTTTAATGATTTCAGAGAGGGAGGTAGAAACATCAATAATGAGAGAGAATCATTGATCGGCTGCCTCCTGCAAGCCTCACACTGGGGATCCCGGGCATGTGCCCTGACCAGGAATCGGACCGTGACTTCCTAGTTCATAGGTCGATTCTCAACCACTGAGCCACGGTTGCACCTCCAAGTCCATCACACTGTAAAAGGTCAGTGTATATTTATTGATTGGCTAAGAATGTCACGAGAATGGTCTGACTGACATAAGAGGATGAACTGGGAGTAAGGGAGAAAACATGGGTAGCAGATGAAAAAGGCAATGATTACTAGAATAAGGGGCTTAATAGAAATGAATTTCCAAAATGGGGAATGATGTAATACCATTTTTTATTTTATTTTATTTTATTTTTTTAAATATATTTTATTGATTTTTTACAGAGAGGAAGGGAGAGAGATAGAGAGCTAGAAACATCGATGAGAGAGAAACATCGATCAGCTGCCTCCTGCACATCTCCCACCAGGGATGTGCCCACAACCCAAGTACATGCCCTTGACCGGAATCGAACCCGGGACCTTTCAGTCCGCAGGCCGACGCTCTATCCACTGAGCCAAACCGGTCTCGGCTGTAATACCATTTTTTAAAAGAAAATAATTCTAGAAGTATGGAATTCAGAAGGCAAGGAGATTATTGAAAAAGTTTTTAGGTTTTAAGGTATTAGGTTCCAATGCTAAGTACAAGCAGAAGACACTGCGTGTATGGAACTTAAAATTTAGCAGAAAAAGATAATTATGTAAAACAAGGTTCCATAATTAGGGAGAGGTCCTATAAACATTGTAAAGTTATATTGCAAATTCTTTACTAAATAGGTGTTCAGGAGAAAGGACCTAATGACTTTCAGGCTCTGAAACAGGCCTGTCCATAAAAGATTAAGAATCACTAACTTGCAAATTTAAGTTCAGTTGTTTTTTTGGTTGTCCATGGTTTATTGATAATATTACAGCATAGCAAAAGATTCAAATGGCTCCACATGGTGTTTTGAAATTCATCTCAACTGTAGGCCGAGTGACCTGCAGGTTGGACAGACTGCCAAAGTCCAAGAGCTTCAGCATTTCCTTAGTGTCAGGATCAACTTCAATGATCTCCTGATCCAAGGCTGAGACCTCAGGCACATAGTTGTCTCTCCTCTCCATCTCCTCCTCCTGCAGCTTGATGGAGGTGCCTCTCACGGGCCCCCATAGCCCAAGACCTTGTTTTGGAGCTTCTTGCTGGGATCATGGTGATCTCGAACTTGCACTTGTTGGTGTGGAAGTCGTTGCCCAAGCACGTGTAGTACTTCTCGATGATGGCCCCGGCACCTTCTTCACGGTCTTGGTGCGAATGCAACCCATATTGCCGAGTCCCTGGTGAAAAAGCTTAAGTTCAGTTTTTTGATGTAGAACTATACTATTCTTAAATAGTCCTAAACTTATGTTTTAGGCATTTTTACAGTATATTTCCTTTAATAGATAAAGCTTTTTAATATTGGTACCATCAGTGGGGCTTGTCTATTTTTCCCCCAATTCATAACATTTGTGTGATTAAGACATGTTTTATTTTAAAAGTAAAACCAAATAATGCACATATTCTTTCCCAGTGGGGTTGGAGTTTTCACAGTACCACCTTTTTCTTGTTACTTTCTTAACAGCTATTAGAATACAGTGAATTTACTCTGCACTGGTCCCTCATTACCATATTTCTCTTTATTCTTCTCAGCATACTTTGGCAGGGAAACAGTTTATAATTCTAAACTGGTCTGGCCAGAAGAGCTACCGATAATACATACTGCTACCCTCAGCCAGTTTAGAGCATGTTTTCTTTTAAATTCCTTGAAATATGCAGTTATCCTGAATTCGTGTGTGTACTATAGTAAGTAGATTTATGTTGGAAAGGGAGCAGGATACAGAAAAAGTGAAATAGCAGATCAGGGCTTAAACAGTTCAATCCTGGTGTGAAGTCATATGGAAGCTTTAATTTTGTCTATGATTTAAGCAGTATTGTTTATAACCTACACTATTGTTGGGTTTGGGTGCAAATAGTATGGTATGCAGATTATAAATAACTTAATATTGATATTAGCATTGCTCTGTCATATAGGGTACTGATTTCAGCTACCTAAAACTGCAAAAAGAGTTTGGGCATCAATAAAGCTGATTTTCAGGATCACAGACTTATATTTCAAAAGCAGTGATTATGCTTAGCCCATGTGGCTCAGGGGTTCAGCATGGACCCAGGAACCAAAAGGTCATAGTTCGTTTCCGGCCTGGGTACATGCCGGGGTTGTGGGCTGGATCCCCAGTAGCAGGTGTGCAGGAGGCAGCCAATCGATATTTTTCTCATTCATGTTTCTATTTCTCTATACCTCTCTCTTCCTCTCCTAAAAATCAATAAAAACATTTTTTTTTTTAAAAAAAGCAGTGATTAAAAAACTATTCTGGCTTTTTATGTTGTGACCTTTATCCTAAATTAAATCTCTTCTATTTCCATGTGCCACTATTAAAACTACACCCAATTTTGTAAGCAATTAAAAGTCCTTTCCTTTCATTTAAGCCTAAAGTATGTGCTGATCCTTTTTTTTTTTTTTTTTTTTTTTTTTTTTTAACAAAAGCAGTTAAAGTGAGTTAGGGCATTATTTGGGATTAAATTTTGAGTAGTACTTAGAATGGCACCTGAGGTATATGTTGCAAAGATCAGCTGCTTGTCTTTTGAGGGAAGGAGAGGGGGCAAACTTACAATATCAAAAACTTTTTACTTTGAAATATTTCAGATAATTTAAAAGGCACAGAAAATAGCAAAATGAGCACCTGGGTGCCTATCACCAATTAAGAATTAAACATTATAAATTCAGTTGAAGGCCCCTATATACCTTTGGTCTAGTTCCTAACTCCCCCAGGGGAATTTCTATCTCCCTTCCTATGCATAAACTTTTTTCCAACAGTGACTTTTCCCTTTCTCTGTAGACACTGTGTAAATTAGTTTCTTTCTTCAAATTTCACCCCAATGACCTTTTCATTTTAACTCTATTTTATATTATTAATATAACAGTAAGAGTGGTCTGACTAGGGGAGTTGAAAATAAGTTGTATACATGAGGTAGAAATCTGACTTAAAATCTAGGCAAAGGAAAGTTAGACTTCAATGCTGCATAGTGCAAAACAGAATTGATAAAGTAGATGTGAAAGTAACCTAATGAAATAATTATTTTAGGATTATTAGTCTGGTAGTAGCGTGTGGAGCAGTGGGTCTGAAAGGAAATAGAGAATTGCTAACTCATTTTGACTGACCTTTTCTCCTAATCACTGTTAGTGAGATTTTATTTGGCCTCCAAACACTTTACCATTTTGAAAGGAGAAAGGAGCTGGTGGCAAAGTGCTGAATTAGTGGTGGTTCTAATTTTCAGGATTTGGGAGATTATTCCTGTCCCCTTTTAGAATCTGTTGACAGCAAAGTGGAAATGTAATGGCTCTTAGATTTTTTTCAGCTCTAAATGCCGGAGATACAAGTAAAACTGCCTAACCATTTCTCTGAGTTGTTGCAGCCCTCTACTGGTCTGTTGAAGCTGCACAGTGTAGAACCCAATAGAGCTAGAAGGAGGTCAGTAAACTCAGCAACTTTTTTTAGAACTTTAGACAACATTTATGTCAACTGTCCCAATTGGAAATGAGTATTTTATATATTCACCTTAATCCTGGAAGTAAATATAGATACAGATATAGATATTAAGTACCCAGGACAAATAGATAATTATAAACACAACTGCCTGTATTACTTTCTTTTTAAAACTCTAAATGTATTGTTAGAATGTGGTCCTTTATGGTCCAGTGTTTGACAGTATAAATAAATATTTTTCCCACTAATCTTTTTTTTGTTACCATTATCTAATGAAGTAGTGAGAATTAATTTATTAATTTATTTATTTGTTATTTTTTAGTCCTCACCTGAGGAGATTTTCCCATTGACTTTTAGAGAGAGTGGAAGAGAGAGAGAGAGAGAGAGAGAGAGAGAGAGAGAGAGAGAGAGAGAGAGAGAAAGAGAAAGGGAAATAGACACATTGATCAGTTGCCTCTAGTACATGCCCCAACCAGGGATGGAATCTGCAATCTAGGTATGTGCCCTGACTGGGAATCCACCCACAACCTTTTTGGTGCACAGTATGACTCTCCAACCAACCAAGCCCACCCAGCCAGGGCGAGAATTTTATTTAAAAAAAAGTTGAGCCGAAGCCGGTTTGGCTCAGTGGATGGAGCGTTGGCCTGTGGACTGAAGGGTCCCGGGTTCGATTCCGGTCAGGGGCATGTACCTGGGTTGCGGGCACATCCCCAGTGGGGAGTGTGCGGGAGGCAGCTGGTCGATGTTTCTCTCTCATCGATGTTTCTAGCTCTCTATCTCTCTCCTTTCCTCTCTGTGAAAACTCAATAAAATATATTTAAAAAATAAAAAATAAAAAATAAAAAAATAAAATAAAATAAAAAAAAGTTGAGCCCTGGCCAGTTTTACTCAGTTGTTCATTGGACTGAAGGGTCACAGGTTCGATTCCCAGTCAAGGGCACATACCTCAGTTGCAGGTTCAATCCCCGGCCCTCCGTTAGGGCGCCAGCGGGAGGCAACCAATCGATGTGTCTATCTCATGTTGATCTTTCTCTCTCTTCCCACTCTCCCTTCCACTCTCTCTAAAAATAAATAGAAAAAATATCCTCACTCCTTGGGTAAGAATTTAAAAAAATTTTATGAGGTATTGTTTAGTTATTACTATTAGAAGATAAATTACTATTTGTTATAAATTAAATATAACAAATGTCAATTCTTTTAAATTATTTTCAAAGCGTTTTTACTTCTTGTTGCTGGAGTCAGAAATGTGGGTGTTGTTCTAGCCTACTTGCTTATTTATTGTTTCTTTCTAACACACAATATAGTCATTGTACTTTAAGTGGTCTCCTTGTCTCATCTAATTCCTCTAGTCTGCCTTCAAAGTTTCAGCAAGAGCATATTTCTATTCGAATTGTTACTACTTTTTTAAAAGCCTTAATTTGTTCCTTTTTTTAATGTTTATACTTTAGAGAGAAAGGAAGGGAGAGGGATAGAGAGAGAGAGAGAGAGAGAAACATCAATGAGAGAAACATCGACTGGCTGCCTTCTGCACACCCACTACTGGGGATCAAGCCCACAATCCTGGTGTGTGTCCTGACCTGGAATCGAACTGGCAACCTCTTGGTTCATGGGTTGATGCTCAGTCACTGAACCACATTGACCAGGCTTAATTTGCTTTTTGTCATAATGTTGAAACAATACAAGATGCTTCATGATGTGACCCTTTGCTACTTTTTTTATGCTACTTTTTTTAGCCTCATTTTCTACTGCACTGTTTTTCAATTTTTGCTGTACCTTCAGTGTGGCCTGCTTTCTTGTGGGTTGTGTGCGTTCACACTTGTGCTGATGCTCTTTCCTCTACAGCACCATCTATGTCTGTTCCATCTGTGTCTATCTCCTCATAGTCATCCTTAAGACTCTATTTCAGTATTAACCTCTTCTCTAAATTCCCCACCTATACCCCTATATACAGCACCCAAGTTGGGTGATCCCTTTGTGCTAGTACTATCATTTCTGCAGCATTTATTATTTCATGTGGTAATTAACTTATCTTTTGTTCCTTAAAAACTGTAAATTTCGTTTAGACTAGAATTGTGACTTATTCATCTTTAGTTCTATTGCTTGGCATTTAGTAAATGTTAAATGATTGAATAATTACATGAGGAAATGGATATGATAGCTAAAGGAAATAACCATACTTGAATAATTTTAACACTAATTCTTTTTTTGCTTATTTCATACTATATATTTAGGAAAAAGAGGAGGAGATAAAGAATTTTAGAATTTTAGGACTGGAATGGACCTCATTTTAAAATGTAGAAACTGAAACCTATAGAGTTTACTAGAAAAAGTTAGAATAACCCAGGTGTTCTAGTACATTTTTATATTGCTCAATTCCTCCTAATATATTTTGCCTTAGACTTGGCTAAGATTAGTGGGTATTGGTTGTTTATATTTCAAGCATTGGGCTATCTATATATTATTCTTTTATATCATAGGTTTACCTTTGTGGAATTTTGAAGGTGATACACTCATTTAGCCAAACCAAGTTGACCATTTATAATGTATTTACTTTGTATAATAAGTCTTGAGTTATCTGCCATGCTCAGATTCCTAAAAGATATAATATTTAGCAGCACCAACCCAAAGTGCAGTCTCTCTTTATTGGGTTGAGCTTCTGTCCTGAATATTTGCGTCCTTTATATTCTGGTGGCTGGGTTAAAAAACATAAAACACCTTTTTATCTCTTTTGCTCTACCTTTGTCTGAAGCAGTCTCTCATTTGCCATCTTATTATTATTCTTTCCCCTTGTGTTCTACCCAGAGAATTGTAATCATCTAGAGGAAATCAAGTGTAAGTCAACCTATTATGTATATATTTTTAATTTATATTTGAAGATTATACAATACATGTTCATTATAAAAGCTAATATAGAACTGTATAAAATAAACTATAAACATCCGTTAAGGACTTTTAAGGACATTGTTGAGAACGGTTTATTTTAAAGGATGTGGATGTTTTGTCTTCATCTTTGGCATGCTGTTGATTAAATTTGTGATTTTATTATACTAATTTCTTGGTCTGAAATTACAGCCATCATATTCTTATGGGAAAATGGTATGGAATAGCTGCCAGAAAACATTGTGGTGAAAATCAACCTGGAAGGTGTGATAAAGAAAGCACTCATCCTTTTCAAGATCTAAATTCTCCCTTGCATGATTTAAGTAGTTACTGTAATGGGGAGGTGGGGGCAGGGGCGGGTAGTGGAGAGATAGGGGAATCTAGTAATATTCCAAAAGCACACCATTTATTTTAAAGCCTTTTCCATTGTTTTTTTAAAACCACTTTTTAAAGTATGATGACGGCATTAAGCTCTTTGGTGTTTGTTTAACTAGGAAATACTTAGTTTTTATTTTGGTTTATTCTTTATTCTAATCGTTTATTTTTTTCTGTCTGGGGGAGATAATAATTATTTAATAATTTAAGCTATCATTTTTGCATTCATAGAAATATAGAATTTGGAGTGAAATTTTTCTAAACCTCTTAGTCTGGAATTAGAATTTTGGAAGGATTGATGATCTTCAGTGTTAGTCATCTAACCTAACTTTACTTTTAAGAAGAAACAGGATCTATAATACTATCAACAATAAAAAATATTTTTAAAAAAAGAAGAAGAAACAGTAATATTGAGTATTGATGAAAGTCAACCAAAAAGCCAGTGGTAGATCTCAGAATAGAATAGTGGACTTAAAGTCCCCTGCTCAAATCACTGAGAATGGAATGGTCACTTTCCTAACTGAATGACTGTTAAGGATCATTGAATTCTGTTGCTGTGATTTGATCCTTTACCAGTTGCCTTTATTCTCAATAATTTTGGAGGAAGCATTTTTTTCCCCCACAGCAACTTCAGTTCAGTGAAAGCTAGAATAGGAAAAGTGTTAGCAATTTCCATTCCATCCTTATGGTTCTGCCTTTACTTTCTTTAAGAAGAATGTAAAATTGATAAATTTATAGTGCAGCATTTGAATATTTTTATATACACCAAGTACTGAGCTAAGACATCATTTTAGTTCTCATAGCCTTAACAGTTGAGCTTTATCATTTCATGACAGATGAAGAAATTAAATAACTTGGACTTTGTTTTCAGTTGTATTTAATCTAAAGTGCATGTTTTGAGGATTTCAGGACAAGAAGGTGGACTGAATGAGCTCCTTTTTTCAAATATATGGAAATGCTAGATAAAAATAAAAGGTGTAAAAAATACACAGCTCAGCTTCAAAGCAAGAAAGATGAATCTGTAGGTGCCTAAATAGGAAAGAGAAAATTCAAAGTCATAATAGAAAACAGAAATTTAAGCCCTGTCCTAAAAGGAAAATAGACAGATACGTCTTAGTGTGTGAGCTTTAATGCAGTACTGGAATCTACAGGCCCAGGAATGACAGGGAGCTGAGCCCAAATTAGGAAGAATATGAATTATTCATGAATGGGGCCTTTAAAAAAAGTTAATCTTCCAACCTGGGTTTATATTTCCTGATAAAACTTCTTCCAATTATTTTACTTTTAACACTCTTTGTGGTCTCTTTTACAAAGTATATTGTTGAATCTTATTTTTATACAGCCTTACAGACTTATATTTTTATTAATGACCTTAATCCATTTTCATTTATTGTAATCCTATATAATAAAAGCCTAAAATGCAAATCGACCCAACTAAGGAACAACTGGTGGAATGACTGGTCACTATGACACACACTGACCACCACGGGGAAGATGCTCAATGCAGAAGCTGGCCCCTGGTGGTCAGTGCGCTCCCACAGAGGGAGCTCTGTTCAGCCACAAGCCAGGATGACGGCTGCCAGCACAGCAGTGGTGGCGGGAGCCTCTTCTGCCTCAGCAGCGCTAAGGATGTCCAACTGCAGCTTAGGCCTGCTCCTTGCTGGCAAGTGGACATCCCCTGAGGACTCCCGGGCTGCCAGAAGGATGTCTGACTGCCAGCTTAGGCCCAATCCCCCAAGGAATGGGCCTAAGCCAGCAGGTGGACATCCCCCGAGGGGTCCCAGACTATGAGAGGGCACAGGCCTGGCTGAGGGACTCCCCCCCAAATTTTTGTGCACTGGGCCTCTAGTAGCATATATTGAAAATTATTTATATTTTATTTACTATACTTATATTTATTTCCCATAGTCAGCGTCTTAATCTCAAATGTATGTTGTGTATACACACATATATACAGAATGTCTGCAGTTTCTATAGCATTTTTACAACAAAATGTATTTTAATGAATACCACCTTTATAATTATTCAAAATGTGTATACATTTTTTGGGACACCCAGCATGTATATACGTGTGTGTGTGTGTGTGTGTGTGTGTGTGTGTGTGTATGTATGTATTCCTCCAAGGAAGACAAGTGCTTTAATCACTTTCTCACTCATCTCTAGTCTTTTCCACTCCACCCCTTACCCCCAAGTTTCCCAACAGGCATGTTAATGTTCTGTAGAATTTTAGTTCTGGATTGTTAGGGGTGTTTTCCTCGATAATTTTCAATCAGTCCAGTCTACATTCTTTTTCATGGAATAGCATTGACAGCTTTGATGTTCTATTTCTGACCTTTTCAGAAGTAAGCAGGTAAAGTTTGTGGAACAGTGTTTATAAAGTCTGCAGTAGTATGTAGCAATGTACTAAGCCTTCACATTCATTATGTAATCATTTACCAAGAGCAGCTTCCAGTCCTGCAGGCTCCAGTCATATACCTGTACAAGTGTACCATTGTTTATCATATATACCATATTTTTACTGTACCTTTTCTATGTTTATCAAAGTTGCCTATGGTATTCAGTACAGTAATGTGTTGTATAGGTTCATAGCCTAGGAGCAATAGGCTGCCATACCATATAGCCTAGATGTGTAGCACGCTATACAATTTAGGTTTGTGTAAGTGCACTCTATGATCCTTTTTTTTTTCATGGCAAGAATTTCAAATTTTATTGTACTTTATACATGACCATTAAATATTACTGGGCTCTATGTCCAGAGTTTTGGATGGCAGCTCCTGTAAGGGTGAGGTTATACAGTAAGGAATTCACATTTAGGGGCTGCCCAAGGAAACCAGAGACTGATAATCTAGTTGCAGTTGTTGGAAAAACCCAATCAGGGCTGAACCGAGGTCCTTGGTTGCTGTCAGCAGTTGGTCCTTTCCCAGCCTGTACCAGGAGAAATAGCAAAACCTGTTAAATCTCTGGCTCCTGACAACCGGTGGTGGGTCACAGGCAGGAAACCTGGCTAGTGGCTGCAGCTCATGTTCACAATCTAGGGAGAAACAGTAGATTGCAAAAATCTAGAGGCAGAATGGTTATTTCATGTCTTACATCCTTTCTCCACACCACCTCCTGGATGCTTTCCTTAAACGGGGCATGCTATAATCTTGACACAATATCAAAATTGCAATTAGGTTAGAAAAATAAATAAGAGACATATAAATCAGAAAAGAGGAAGTTGTATTGTTTGTTTGCAGAGGCATGACCTTATATATAAAAAAATTCTGAAGACCACAAAAAGAAACTGTTAGAACTAATAAATGAATTCAGTAGTTCATTTATGTATTCATTCAATAAATGAATACAAATTCAACATACAAAAAGCAATTGCATTTCTTTCTTTTTTTAAGTCCTCACCCAAGGGTATGTTTATTGATTTTAGTGGGGGGGGGGGGAGATCTATGTGAGATAGAAACATCAATCAGTTGCCTCCCTCCCGTATGCACCCTGACGGGATCAAACCTGCAACCCTTTTGGATGACGTTCCAACCAACTGAGGCACTTGGCCAGGGCGCCGTTGTATTTCTGTACACTAACAATGAACTGTTTGATAAAGAAATTAAGAAAAAAATCATTTAAAATAGCATCAAAAAGAAATAAGAAATAAATTTAATCAAGGAGATGAAAATCTTTACACTGAAAAGAATAATGCATTGATGACAGAAATTGAAGACGCAAATAAATGGAGAAATACTCTGTGTTCGTGGATAGGGAATAATCAATAATATTAAAATGCCCATACTATCCTAAGCAATCTATAGATTTAGTGCAATCTCTATCAATCTTATAATGGCATTTTTCACAGAATTAGAAACGCCAATCCTAAAATTCACGTAGAACCACAAAAGATCTTGAATAGCCAAAGCAACCTTGAGAAAAAGGGGACAAAGCTGGAGGCATCACACTTCTAGATAAAATATTACAAAGCTGTGGTAATCAAATCAGTATGGTACTGACATAAAAACAGACACAAGGATCAGTAGAACAGAATAGAGAGCTCAGAAATGAACCCATGCATATATGGTCAACAACCCTCTGATAAGAATGTCAAAAACACAAAATGGGTCAAGAATAGTCTTTTCTGTACATGGTATTGAGAAAACTGCATATGCTCATGCAAAAGAATGAAATTGGACCCTTATACAAAAATTAACTCAAAATGGATTAAACGCTTCAATGTGAAACCTAAAACCATAAAATTCCTACATGAAAACATAGGGGAAAAGCTTAATGACATTGGTCTTAGGAGTGATTTCATGGATATGACACCAAAAGCAAAAATAAGTGGGACTACACCAAATTAAACATCTTCTGTACAGCAAAGGAAACACAAAATGAAAAGGCAACCTATGGGGGAAAAATCTGACAATGGGTTAACATCCAAAATATGTAAGGAAATTATACAACTCAATAGCAAAAAATAACCTGGTTTTAAAAATGGGCAAAGAACCTGAGCAGACATTTTTCCAAAGAAGATACACAAATTGCCAAGTATATGAAAGGTGTACTCAACATCACTAATCACGGAAATTCAAATCAAAACCACAATGAAATATCATATTTGGCCTTTTAGGGTGGCTATTATAAAAAAGACAAAAGATAGCAAGTGTTGGTGAGGATGTGGCAAAAAGAGTTCCATGTACACTATTGGTGGGAATGTAAATTGGTATAGCCAATATGGGAAACAGTGTAGAGGTTCCTCAAAAATTAAAAATAAAACTTCAGTGTGACCTAGCAAGGCCACTTTTAGGTGTCTGTTAATGGATGAGTAGATAAATGTTATATATACATATATGTGTGTGTGTGTGCACATATAGGTATACACACACACACACATACACACACACACTATTATTATTCAGCCATTACGTTAAAAGGAAATCCTGCCATTTGTGACAACATGGATGAACCTGGAGGACATGTATGCTAAGTGAAATAATCCAGACACAGAAAAACAAATACTATAGATCTCACTTATATGTGGAATCTAAAAACATTGAACTCACAGAAGCAGAGAGTAGAATGGTCATTGCCTAGGACTGGGGATGTGGGAAATGGGGAGATGTTGGTCAAAAGGTACAAACTTTCAGTTATAAGGTGAATAAATTTTGGAAACCTAATGTACAATATAGTGACTATAGTTAATAATACTGTATTGTATACTTGATATTTGCTAAGAGAGTAGATCTTACGTGTTCTCACCACACACAGAAAATTCTAACTGTGAGGCGATGGATGTGTTAATTAGCTTGATTGTGGTCATTTTGCAATGTATATGCATATCAAATCATCACATTGTACACCTTCAATATATACAATTTTTGTTTGTCAATTATACCTCAATAAAGTTGGGGGGGTGAGAGCTGACATCCTTGCCTCATTGTTGATCTCAATAGAGAAAGAAGGCATTCAAGTTCTGTTCTATTGTTAACTAGAAGCCCGGTGCATGAAATTCGTGCATGGGTAGGGTCCCTAGGCCTGGCCAGCAATCAGGGCTGATCTTCCCTGACTGCCAGCAGCCAGCCCTGCCCACCGCTGCCACCGCCACCCACCCTCTGTGTGTGGGTGACCGGGGCCCCACTTGCACCCGCCTTGGCCTGGTGCCACCCGCATCCACCACCACCAACCCCAGTTCCCTGTTCTTCATGGGGTGATTGGGGCCTGCAGGCTGGGGGCAGCTCCTGCATTGAGCGTCTGCCCCCTGGTGGTCAGTGCGCATCATAGCAACCAGTCGTTCTGCTGTCTGGTCAATCTGCATACTATACTTTTATATATAAACTAGAGGCCCGGTGCACAAAATTTCATGCGGGGGGGGGGGGGGGATCCCTCAGCCCGGCCTGTGCCCTCTTGCAGTCCAGGAGTCCCCAGGGAATATCCTACTGATGGCTAAGCTGCAGTCTGGCCTCCTTCTGTGGGAGATGACTGGGCCGGCCGATCAGGGGACGGTGCCGCCCCCATCACTCCGCCACTTGCCGCCGCCCACCCTTCCTCTGCGGGAGGCGACTAGATGGGTGATCAGGGTACAGTGCCACCCCCATCACCCTGCTGCTGCCGCCACCTGGCCTCCCTCTGCAGGAGGCGACCAGACGGGACCAGGGGATGGCACTGCCCCCATCACCCTGCCATTGCCACCTGGCCTCCCTCTGCGGGAGGCGACTGGACAGGGGATCAGGGGACGGCGCTGTCCTCATCACCCTGCCATTGCTACCTGGCCTCCCTCTGCGGGAGACAACCAGATGGGCCGATCAGAGGATGGTGCTGCCCCCCATCTCCCTTCTGCCGCTGCTGGTTGCCGCCCCCCCCCCCCCCATCACCGTTCCCTCCCTCTGCCTGCTGGCACACACCTTGGCTGGCCTGGCGCTGCCTGCTTGCCGGCCCCACCCCCGGCTGACTGGTCGTTCCACTATTCGGTTGATTTGCATATTATGCTTTTATTATATAGGATGTTTTTAAGAGTTTGTCATTAACACATTTCGTACCGCATAGAAATCTCTAAGACATACGCTGGGACCGCACGTTTTGGGGCAAACTGCACGTTATTTAAATCATCATAACTACAGATCATAATGCACTTTAGGTGTTGTTTTTCAATAATTATGACATTTTTATTTACAAAAACACTTAAACAATTAAAGTTCCTAGTACTTTTTTAACGTATGGTACCGCGTAAAACATTTTCCTCTATGAAGAGGGACCAAACAAAATTTACGTAAGTATCTAGATTCGCTCCTTTTTCCATGGGCGGCACAAACTCTGCAGGCTCTCATAGGAAATTTTTTCTTTCCACTCACTAGAATACACGTAGTTTCATGTTGCTTCATGTCACCTGACAACCTTTTGGGTGGATCTTTACGAGGTACTCTCCTTGCACCCCCAGGGGAAGGACTAGACCGATTTGTTTCTGGTTCCGGAGAGCCTTCATTATTGTCATCCGTTATCCAGTCTCTCTCTACCGATAGCAGAAACTGTTTATACTTCATTTTTGCTTGTGGATTGAGGACGTTGTACACTCTAAATGAATTGAAAAGTCCACAGTTTATAAGGTACAGCACTACTTTTTTTGTCCATTTCATCGTTTTCCTTAGAATGGAACAACACGAAAGGAAGTGTATCAGTTTCGTTGGTTTCCTTCCTTTTTCTGAGAGAGGGCATTTCTAAAAGCGCCGGGAACTTGAAGACGAAGACTATTCGAATGACCAAAATACAATGTAACTGCAATGCTTTATGGGTTCGTGCAATTATATAGTTTTTCGTAGATTGAACTGCACGGTTTCCACCAATAAGATCGCTTCATTCAATGTGGACAAGACAGTGTGTTGACATTTAAGGTCCATAACAGATGGAGCATGAAAAACGAGAACACTCTTGAGCGGTCCTTAACAGATGGCGCGCGAAACACGAGAAAACTCGTGAGCGGTACGAAAGGTGTTAATAGGTATTAAATCTTATCAAATGCTTTTTCTGTATCTTTTTGAGATGATCATTTGTTTTTTTGTTTGTTTTAAGTCTGTTAATTTAATGAATTACTTAAGTTGATTTTCAAACATTAAGCCAACCTTAAGTTCTGGGTAAGTCCCAGTTTGTTATGGTGTGTTATCCTTTTTATGTGTAGTTAAATTTTATTTGGTAATATTTTGAGGATTTTTTTGTGTATGATCATGAGGTAAATTAGTTTGTAGTTTTTTAATAAAAGACTTATTCTGGGTTTGGTATCAGGATATTGATGGCCTCATAAGATATTTCTGCCTCTTTTCTATTTTATAAGTGTTTGTGTAGAATTGGCATTATTTCTTCCTTACATGTTTTGTAGAATTCACCATTGAAGTCATTTGGCCCTGGAGTTTTTGTTTTTAAATATGAAATCAAAATCTTTAATAAATATCAAGCTATTGAGATTGTGTGTTTTTTTAGTAAGATTTGATAGTGTGTGCCTTTCAAGGAATTTTATTTAGTTTGCTGGATTTATTAGCATAAACTTGTTCATAATATTCCCTTGTTATCCTTTATGTGTTTATAGGATCTGTAATGATATTTTCTCTTTCATTATTGATTTTGGTTATGTAGGTCTTCTCTCTTTTGTTTCTAACTAGTAGCCCAGTGCACGAATTTGTGCACATTGTAAGGAAATTAGAAGAAAGATTTTAATATCGCTATTTGCCCTTTTTCTATAATAGAAGTGTCAACCAAATTCATGATCGACAATGACAGATGGAAACACGCCTGCGATTGGCGCCAGCAAGAGCTTTATTATGTGTCGCGCATGTGCAAGTCAACTTAGCCTTTTATAGATATAGAACAAATTTGCTTAATTAGGCCTACTTTTTGATTTAGCTAAACTTTTTTCAGCCCAGTGAAGCACCCCAACTTCTCTTTCAGATAATTGTCTGTAACACAGCAGTAAATATCAGCACAAAGCAGATTATTATTGTAGATCACGCATGGAGAACAAAGGGTAAAATATTTAACTGCAGCAGTGTTTGACTATATTCTGCGCAGTGAGAAAACCTGAAGTCATTTTCAAGGTCCACCATTTTTTACTTCTTTTCAGTCGGGTCAAGTTTCTGAGCTTTCTAAATCTCCCTTTTCCGGCCAATGAAAAGAAAATAGGATTCCACCGAGTCTCCTATCTACCTACTCCAAGACTTCTGTGAAGATCAAATGAGATGAGGCACGGAAAAACACTTTACAGACATTTGGTTACAGTGTGAAGTGTTTGCACCTAGGTATAAAGCATGCCGTTTTCCTGGGCTGAAGAAACTGCAAGGAGGCTAGTAGTTACTAGGGAGAGGAAGCTAGGTGTTGCTACTTGACGTCATTACCCAAATGGAGGGAAAGACACTTAGCCTTTTATATAGATAGACTAGAGGCCCATTGCATGAAAATCGTGCACTTGGGGGAGCCTCAGCCTATCCTGCACCCTCTCACAGTCCAGGAGACCTTGGGGGATGTCCGACTGATGGCCTAGGCCCGCTCTCAGCTGTCAGTCAGACATCCTCACCACTGCTGTGGAGGCTGGAGAGGCTCCCGCCACCACCACTGCACTCGCCAGCTGTGAGCCTGGCTTCTGGCTGAGCAGTACTCCCCCTGTGGGAGCGCACTCACCACCAGGGGGAAGCTCCCGCATTGAGTGGGAGGATTGGGCCAAAACTGGCTCTCTAACATCCCCTGAGGGGTCCCAGATTGTGAGAGGGCGCAGGCCAGGCAGAGGGACCCCTCTGGTGCACTATCAGGGCCAGAGAGGGACACAGGGGGGCGTGTCCAGCCCGTCACACTCAGTCCTGATCGGCCGGACCCCAGCAGCAAGCTAACCTACCAGTCAGAGCGTCTGCCCCCTGGTGATCAGTCACATCATAGCGAACGGTTGAGCAGCCTTAGCATATCATTAGCATATTATGCTTTGATGGGTAGAACTGACAACTGGACACAGCATATTAGGCTTTTATAATATAGGATAGGTCTGGCTAATGATATATAAACTTAATTGATCTTTTAAGAACCAGTTTTCAGTTTCATTGGTTTTTCATTATTTTTTAATTTGGCAATAGCCCTGATACCTTTCTATAATTGGTTCTCTTTTAACTTTTTATTGTGTGAGAACAAACTTTGTATGATTTTAATTTTAATTATTTTGAATTTATTGCATTTACTTAGGACCCATGATGCTCTATCTTATATATTCTGTGTGCCCTTGAGAAAGAAAGAGTATTCAACTGTTCTTGGACAGATTTTTCTATAAATGACAGTTTGAATCAATGGCATTTTTTTTTTCAGTTTTTTAATATCCTTGTTGATTTCCTGTCTCACTGAAAGAGTAGTTGAAACCTCTGGCTATAATTATGAATTTGTCTGTTTCTCCTGTCAATTTTGTCATTTTTTGCTTCCTGTATTTTGAAGCTCTGTTGCTAGTTGCATACACAATTAGTGAACTGGCTCTTTTATCAGTATGTAATATGTAATGTCCTCTTTCATGGGATATCTTCTTTTCATTCTTTTATTTTTAATTATATATGTCCTTATATTTGAAGTGAATTTCCAGTTAGTACCATATAGTTTCATTATTTTTTTCCCTCCTGAAAATCTGTCTCATAATTGGCATGGTTAAACCATTTGCTTTTCATATAATTATTGATATTTTTGTTATGCCTCTTATTTTCTTACTGTTTAGTTTGTTTCTTCTATTTTTTATTCTGCAAGGTGTTTTTCCCCCCTGCCTTATACTGGGTTATTTGTGCATTTAAAAATATTTTAATTTACCTAATGTGATTTTGATTATCCCTGTAGTTTATATAGTGGTGCTCTAGTGATTATAGTAGATATTGTGGGCCCAGACCTGTATTAAATGTAATATTTGTTGATTGATGTAATATTTTGGAATCTAATTTTTATTTTTATTGTTAGTGCTGAAATTTCCTAAATAAAGTTATTAAAAATAAAAGTTTTTTCTAACATATAGTATTAACTAGAGGCCCGGTGCACAAAAATTTGTGCACTCTGGGGTGGGGGGTCCCTCAGCCTGGCCTGTGCCCTCTCGCAGTCTGGGACCCCTCGGGGGATGACCACCTGCTGGCTTAGGCCTGCACCCTGGGGGATTGGGCCTAAGATGGCAATCAGGCATCCTTCTGGCAGCCCGGCAGCCCTCGGGGGATGTCCACTTGCCAGCGGGGAGCAGGCCTAAGCTGCAGTCAAACATCCTTAGCGCTGCTGAGGAGGCAGGAGAGGCTCCCACCACCACCGCTGTACTGGCAACCATCAGCCTGGCTTGTGGCTGAGCAGAGCTCCCCCATGTGGGAGCGCACTGACCACCAGGGGGCAGCTTCTGCATTGAGCATCTGCCCCTTGGGGTCAGTGTGTGTCATAGTGACCAGTCATTCCCAGTCTTTCGCTCTTAGGGTCAGTTTGCATATTACCCTTTTACTATATAGGATAGAGGCCTGGTGCACGGGTGGGGGCCAGCTGGTTTGCCCTGAAGGGTGTCTCGGATCAGGGTGGGGGTCCCGCTGGGGTGCCTGGCCAGCCTGGGTGAGGGGCTGATGGCTGTTTGCAGCTGATCACACCCCCTTCAGGGTGGGGGTCCCCACTGAGGTGCCTGGCCAGCCCTGGATGAGGGGCCAGTGTTGCTCAGTTGGTTGGGCATTGTCCCATGCACTGAAAGGTTGCGCCAGTCAGGGCACATGCCAGGTTGCAGGTTTGAGGGGGGACAACGATCAATATCTCTCTCTCACATTGATGTTTCTCTCCCCTCCCTTCCTGTCTCTCTAAAATCAATAAAAAAACATTTATTTTTTTAAAAGAAGGGTTTAATTAACTTTATTTAATTTAAAGTAGAGTTAAATGTTGTAAAATTACCAATCAAACCTATAAGGTTCTTAGTTGGACCTTCAGAAATAACTGCCAGATCAATACAGAACTACCAGGGAATATATTAGGAGTTCCTACCTCTGGAGCCATGCTCAAATGACAAAACCTTTGTCATTGCTTCCACTCAGTTGCTTCTGTTACCCAGAAAAATGGAGGTTTAATATTAGTTTAAAGAAGGTGGGAAGAATTATAAAAGTAGTTCCCTTTTTTCTCTTCAGTCGAGTAGACTTGAACAAGAAAACTTTAATTAGAGGCACAAATTGTTTGATGAAAACTTATTTTAGGTTATGATAGCCTCTCTGAGAAAATAAATTATCTTATAGAGACATAGAGAAAACCTAATTGCACTAAACTGTATAAACCTTAAATAGGTTTTATTGCGGAGGTATACACATAACCTTTATACATTCATTCTTTATAGATCCAGAATGAGAAGACTGATAAAAGAAGCAGCTAGCTGAAGAGCTATAAAATGCCCAAATCTGGGTTCACAAAACCAGTTCAGAGTGAAAATTCTGACAGTGACAGCAATATGGTAGAAAAACCATATGGAAGAAAGGTATGATATACTAAATATTTGTTTATTGTTTATTCTTGGATCCTATATCAACAGTGACTTTGCTGAACTCTTGGGGAAAAGAGTTGTGCAACCATCATCACAATCTAGTTTAGACTATTGCCATCATTGCTAAAAGATCCTCACACCCATTTACAATCAGTCCATTCCTACCCCAACCCTCAGATAAACCCTAAATCTGCTTTCAAAATCAGGAATTGTAAGTTTTCAAATTTCTTTTCAAAAATTGTTTTGGCTGTTCAAGGTCCTTTGAATTTTCATAGGGTTAGTTTGTCAGTTTATTTTAGAAAAAAAGCCTGCTGGTATTTTAATAAGGATATTATTGAATCTGTAGATCACTTGAATGGTATTACCATATTAACAATATGTCTTCCTATCCATCCCCACAGAATATCTCTCCATTGATTTAGATCTTCAGCTTCTCTGAGAGATGGTTTGTCGTTTTCAGTGTACAAATCATGTGCTTCAGTTGTTCAATTATTCCTGTTTTGTTCTTTTGGACACTATTGTAGATAATTTCATTTTGGATTTTTCATGGCTAGGATATAGAAATATATTTGTTTTTTATATAGTGATCCTATATCAACAGTGACTTTACTGAACTCATTTTTTTAATTCTAAAACTTTGTGGATTCCTTAAGATTTTCTACAAATGAGATGATGTCATTGGCATATGAAGATAATTTTACTTCTTTTTAAATATGGATACTTTTATTTCTTTTTCTTGCTGATTGCACTGGCACTTTCTGCTTTTTGACTGTAGTGTTTAATCTCACATTTACTGTAATTGTTGATAAGGTGGTATTTATATCTGCTATTTTGCTCTTTGTTCTTATATGTTTTATGTCTTTGTTTCTTATCTATGCTGCCTTTTAAAGGATATTTTTCAGTTTATTATTTAAATTTCTGTGTTTTTTAAAGAATGTTTCTTGAATTATCTTAAAATATTGATCTAGGGATTATAATGTGCATCCTAATTACTACAGGTTAATATTCACTTAATTCCAGTAAAAATAGCAACATTGCTCCAATATAGCTTCATTTTCTCTCCTTCATGTTATCTGTAATATGTTATATCTATATTTGTTAATTAATGCGACAACAGAATGTTAAAATTATTTTACACAATCTTCTCTTTTAAAAAAATAAGAGGAGAAAAGAAAAATACGTTTTTTTTTACTGGTTTTTGTTTTTACCTACATACTTACCAATTTTGGCACTCTTTCTTTCTTTCTATGGATTAAAGTTACTGTCAGTATCATTTCCTTTCAGTCTATGAGAATTTTCCTTAGTATTTATTGTAAAATCTTCATCCATGATTTCTCTCCGTCTTCATTGATCTAGGACTATCTTGATTTTACCATTAAGAAAACAAACAGTTTTATTGAGCTATAATTCATATACCATACAGTTTACTCATTCAAAGTGTACAATGCAGGAGTTTTTACTGTATTTACAGAGTTGTGCAATCATCACTATTATCAATTTTAGAATATTTTCACCTGAAAAACACTTTGTACCCATTAGCAGTCCTCGCTGTTTTGTCCCCAACTTTCATAGCTGTAGGCAGTCACCATTCTGCTTTTTATATAGATAGACTTGCCTATTCTGGATAGTTCATGTAAATGAAGGTATGCAATAGGTGGTCTTTCATGATTATTTGCCTTTATTTTCAAAGGATGGTTTTGTTGGATACTTGAATTTTTAGTTGACTTTTTTTTTTATAAGATTGAATATGTCATCCCACTTCTTTCCTGCTTTAACTGTTTCTGATGAGAAAACTGTTAAATAGTTTAACTGTAATGTGTTTACGCTCCCTTATTTTATGTGGGATTTGTTCAGCTTCCTGGATGTATAGATTAATGGTTTTTCATGAAATTTGGGGTGTTTCATTTATCTTTTTCTTTTCTTTTTGGCCATCTCATACCTACTGTTGAACATATCTAATATTTTCAGTTACTATTTTCAAATCCAGTATTTCCATTTGGCTCTTTTTGTAATTTTTTAAAGTTGATATTCTCTATTTGATGTCATTGTTGTCATATTTTAATTCATTAAAAAATTTTTACTGCTTTCTAGTCTTGCCACATATAATATCTGGGCTCACTCAGAGAAGATTCTATTGAATATGTGTTCCTTGCCTTTTTATATATCTTAATTTTTATTAAAAACTGGACAATTTAGGCCATATATTATAGCAGCCCTGGATTCATTCTCATTACTTCCCAAGGATGTTGTCATTGTTGATAGGGTTATTGTTTTGATTTGTTTTTAGTAAAATGTCAGGAGCTTACCTGTGGAATTTGTCATGATACTGGTGTCCATTTTTCTCTCTCTTTTTTTTAGTCTTGCTTCCTAGGGATTGCCCCTGTGTCTGCATAGATAAGTCAGCAGCCATTGATTGGTCAGAGATTGTACTCAGACATCATGAGCCAGTAAGACTTTCTTTCACCTTCATTTTTTTTAAATTTAAATCATTTTTACAAAGTTAAAGTTGACATACAAAATTATATTAGTTTCAGGTGTGTACACTCCAGTGATTAGACATTATATAACTTGCAAAGTGATCATCCCAATAAATCTCATACCCATCTGACACCATACATAGTTATTATTACTATAGTCCCTACGATATACTTTATATCCCCATGACTGTTTTGTAACAACCAATTTGTACTTCTTAATCCCTTTACTATTTTCACTTACCCTCAATCCCCCTCCTCTCTGGTAACCATCAAAACTTTTTGTATTTATGATTCTGTTTCTTCTCTGCTTGTTTATTTTGTATTATAGAGTCAATAGTTGGTAGATATATATTACCATTTTACTGTTCATATATTTTATATTTTTCTTATTAAAGAAGACCCTTTAATATTTCATGTAATACTGGTTTGGTGGCAGTGAACTCCTTTAGCTTTTTCTTGTCTGGGAAGCTCTTTGTCTGTCCTTCAATTCTAAATGATAGCTTTGCAAGGTAGAGTAATCTTGGTTGTTCTTCCTTGCTTTGCATCACTTTGAATTTCTTGCCAGTCCCTCTGGTCTGCAAAGTTTCTGTTGAGAAATCAGCTGACAGTTTTATGGGAGCTCCCTTGTAGATAACTAACTGCTTTTCTCTTTCTATTTTTAAGATTCTTTGTCTTTAACCTTTGGCATTTTAATGATGATGTATCTTGGTGTGGACCTCTTTGGATTCATTTTGTTTGGAACTGTTTGCACTTCCTGGACTTGTATGTCTATTTCCCTCAGGTCAGGGAAGTTTTCCATCATTATTTTTTCAAATAGGATTTCAATTTTTTGCTCTCTCTCTTCCCCTTCTGGCACCCTGATGATGTGTCAGATTCTTTTTTCTTTTTGCTGTTCTGATTGGGTATTTTTTGCTTCCGTATATTCCAAACCGCTGATTTGATTCTCTATTTCAACTACTTAACTGTTAATTACCTGTAAATTATTCTTCATGTCAGTATATCCTTCATTTCTAACTGGTTCTCTTTTAGGGTTTCCATGTCCTTTTAAGTTCATTGAGCATCTTTATAACCAATGTTTTGAACTTTGCATCTAGTAGTTTGCTGTCTTTGTTGTGTTTAGTTTTGGGGTTTTTTTCTGGAGTTCTTTCATTTGGGACATGTTTCTTTGTCTCCTCATTTTGGCAGCTTTCCTGTGTTTGTTTTTATGTATTGGGTAGAGCTGCTACATCTCCCATGCTTCATAGAGTGTCCTAATGTAGTAGCTGTCCTATAGGGTACAGTGGCAAAGCAGTCCCATTCCTGAACTGAGCTTTCCAGGTATTTCCCACCCCTATGTGGGCTGTATACACTTTCCTGTTATAGTTGACCCTTGATTGCTGTTAGCACGTCAATGGGAGGGATTTACCTCTAGGCCTATAAGCTATAAGGACTGGTTGGGACCACCAAGGAGGATCAGCCGTGCAAGGGCCCACACCATAGAGTAGGATTTACTTCAGCAGGGCTCTGGTGCCACCTGAGTCCACCCCTTGAGTGTGTCTCTTGTGGAGGTGGTTGGGTGGTGCTTCAATGTGGTCTGAAGCTGTCCACGATGTGCACTGGCCTGGATCTTCCCAGCGGTGCAGGTCAAGGTCAGCTGCCACCTGTGTTCTGCCACCCAGGCCACTCAGCATGAGCTACAAAATGATTTGCAGAGGACTGCTACTTGTGCTTGGCTCAGAGGTGCCCAGGAGAGGCCAAGGTGCAAACCATGGCCAGCTGTCACTAATGACAGGCCTAGGATCATTTAGCAAGAGGTACAGGGCTAGCAGAGGCCAGATGCTGCTTGTTTGAGAGATTTTAGGAAAGTCTGAAGCATGAGCCAAGACAGGCCACTGGTATGGAAAAACCACTGGAAATAGCTTGGGTGGGCACCCAGGTTGGGTGAGGCATGGTCTCAGGAAATCACCAACATGAGATGAACAGTGATAGCCATGTTGATGGACACTCAGATATGGCAGCTGACTGCTGACTCTGTGGGAGGAGTCCCAGAAAAGGAACCGTGGCCTTTTTCTGCCCAAAACCACTGGGCATATGCTACAAAGCTATATGTGGATGTCTGCTACTTGTACTGGGCTTGGAGGTGCAAGGCAAGGCAAAGCTACAAACCAAGGCCAGCTGCTGCTAGTGCCAGGCCCGGGGCAACTTAGCAAGAGGTTTGCGGCACTTGGAGGCCAGATGGAACTTGTTTGATGCTACTTGTTTGAGAGATTTTAGGAAAGCTTGAAGCATGAGCCATGACTATTTGTTTTGTTGGTGTTGTTTTAATATATTTTATTGATTTTTTTTACAGAGAGGAAGGGAGAGAGAAAGAGAGTTAGAAACATTGATGAGAGAGAAGCATCGATCAGCTTCCTCCTGCACACCCCCCACCGGGGATGTGCCTGCAACCAAGGTACATGCCCTTGACTGGAATCGAACCTGGGACCCTTTAGTCCGCAGGCCGACGCTCTACCCGCTGAGCCAAACCAGTCAGGGCAAGCCATGACTATCTGTAGGAAAAAGCCTCTGGAAATAATTTGGGTGGGCCCTCAAGTTGGGTAGGGTGGGGTCTCTGATAATCACCAGGTCTAGGCAAACATTGTTAGCCATGATGATGGAGATAGAGATATTGGGAGTGCTTGCCAGCTCTGTGGGGGGAGTTTCAGAAAAGGAGCAGTGACCTCTGCCAGCACTTCTGTCTGGTAGAAAACTGCCCCTCCAGCTCTCACCCTGATGCTGGACAATTCAGTTTCTCCCTCTATGTCCCTGGTACCTTTTGAGCCACTGTCTCAGTACTGAAGTGGTTCTCAACTTTCTGGCCCTTTAAATACAGTTCCTCATGTTGTGACCCAACCATAAAATTATTTTTGTTGCTACTTCATAACTGTAATGTTGCTACTGTTATGAATCGTAATGTAAATATCTGATATGTAGGATGGTCTTAGGTGACTCCTGTGAAAGGGTCGTTCGACCGCCAAAGGGCTCACGAACCACAGGTTGAGAACCACTGCAGCACTGGAACTCAGGGAGTGAGTCTGAGTAAGTCTTCGGTGAGCTTTTGAGAGGAATTCCTGGGACTCTGCGGCCCTTCATCTCACTGAGCCACAATCCCTGCTGGTTTTTCAGCCAGAAGTTATGGGGACTTTTCTTCTTGGCTCTCAAACCCTAGTCTGGGGAGCCAGGTAAGGGGCTGGGACCCTTAGCTCCTCAGGGGGGACCTGCTCAGCTGAAATATCCCTCCCAATTTTTATTCACCATGTGGGATCAGCTTGTTTTGCATTAAATCCTTAGTTGTAGGACTTCCATTCAGGTAGATGTCAGGTGGTTCTGAATGATGGTTTTTCTGTAATTGTCATTTTGATGTGGTTGTGGGAGGATGTGAGCACTGCATTTACCTATACCACTATCTTGACTGGATAACTGTCTTTCACCTTCTGCTGACAGACTTATATGTGTGTTGAGAAGTACAGGCATTTTTCAAATCATCCCTAGCATTTTCTTTCTGCTGGGCTCACCCAGATCTTGGGTTTACTTGTGTAAAGCATCTTAGTCAACCAAGGATGTGTAGATCTCTCCTGCGCATGCATACAATCTCCCAGTTAGAGAGCTATGGGTGGAGAACTTAGCCCTTCTTAAGTCTTTCCTGCACATTTACATAGCTTCCCTGTCAGCAGGGCAGATGTGGCAATCTTATCAGCACCCCCTACATCTCTCATTTCTGCTATCTCCCTATTAAATTTCTGCTTATCCACAAGCTGCTGCTCCTCTGCAATGGGACCACAACATTAGGGTACTAGAACTATGTTTTTACCCCCCTACTTTTGTGTTCTACTATTTGATATTTTTATTAACAATATGATTGGGTGTGTGGTTTTGACTCTCTATATCAGTTCAAGTCGGCACTCTGGCAGCAAAGATTCTGGTTTTTGTTACTAACCCAACCCTAACAATAATTTCCATTCCAAATTTTCTGCATATAGACGATGTTACTTCTACTTCTTACAAAATTAAGTTAGAAGGGAGTTTAGGAGAGAAGAAGACATGACAGTATTACTCACCTGTACATTTGTAAAGCATATTCTCACAATTGTCTTTTTGTAGTGAGTGATTGGCCTTGAAGCCAGCCTCTAGCTTCTGCTAAGTTTTTCTTCCAACAACTTTTTAGAAATGAATATGCAATTGTTCTGTTATGTAAAAGAGACTTTATTTACAGTTTAATGTGGCACAGACTATTGCTATTATGAGATCCCAAATTAATAAAATAACCTGAACCAAAATTTAATTTCTTAAATGCATTTAAATAGAGCATAATTTTAAATAATACATTCTATAGTAATATACTTTTATATAAAGTGCTTTCATTGCCTCGTTAAATATGTCAGTAGTTAGAGCTTCATCAAAAATATCTACTCATACAAAAATAAAAAATTCAGATAGGGGAGGCTAGGGGACTGTCTAGGGCGGGGGGGATAAAATGGACACATATGTAATATGCTTTGTAATACTTTAAGCAATAAATTTAAAAAAAAAATAAAACATTCAATGAACCTTAAAAAGAATACCTACTCACAATTCTTCAAGCATCTTCTTGTTAACCTGTGAGATTTTCCCCCCATTAGTTTTAGTTTAGAAATTTTCCCACTATAGTTTTTAGCAATAAATTAGTATTTACAGCCCAGGTGGTGTGGCTCTCTGGTTGAGCATCAACCTATGAACCAGGAGCTCACAATTTGATTCCTGGTCAGGGCACCTGCCCAAGTTGCTGGCTTGATCCCCAGTCGGAGGCATGCAGGAGGCAGCCGATCAATTATTCTCTCTTATCATTGATGTTTCTGTCTCTCTCTCCCTCTCCCTTCTCTGAAATCAATAAAAATATTTTTTTTTAAAAAAGAAAGTGTTTTTTCTCATATCTGAAAATAATTTTTAAAGTATTAAGAATCTCACAAAACTCTTAGTTTAAATAACACGTCCAAAAGCAGTTTTATTTTACAGAGAACAGGACAGGTTGGTGTCAATTATGAATAGTCATACCAATCACCATATTACACAGAAGAGCCTGATCAATATATTCATGTAAGCATTTTCCATTTAACATGCCACCAAGTTGGTTTCTTTCCACTTGTTATATGGCACAGGTTCTTTCATTAATAACAAGATTCGTATTTTTTAAGGGAAGTCTCTTGAATTTTGTTGGTGTTAATCATGCCTTTTTATTTATTAGTAGAGGCCCGATGCACGAAATTTGTGCAAGAGTAAGCCTTCGAAGCTGCAGCGACTGCAGCCCTGGCTTCATCTGGAAGGTTGTCCAGAATGATGTCCCAATGGCCATTCGGTTGATTTGCATATTACGCTTTTATTATTATAGATATTTTGACATCTGGGGCCTTGCAGAATATGGGGAGACTGTCCTTCCCAGTGCTAGTCAATTTCTAGAGATAGTAAACAATTCCCTTTTGTTCACATCTTTCATAAGCAAACCAATCAATCCAGAGTCCATCCCCAACCACCAAATTTATTCAGCTCTTATACTCTGGGTCATACTATCCGTCTGCCCTAAGCACCCCAGAGCCAGGTATCAGATAACTAGAGAAACAGTACCTATACCTTCATAGCCTGTTGAAACCACAATAAAAGCTTTTGCCCACACTCCCCTCCTCTCCCTTTGCTCTTTGACCTACCTTGGTGCTTCCTGATGTGGCCCTGCATAATATGGCTTGCCCCCTCTTGGGAACTATGAGGAGCAAACTGTCTTTCAATGGCAGCGGTCTCCTGATCTATTGGCCTCATCATCTATCTATCTATCTATCTATATGTAAACTAGAGGCCCAGTACACAAAATTTGTGCATGGGGTGGGGGTGGGGTCCCCTCAGCCCAGCCTGCACCCACTCCAGTCTGGGATCCCTCTCACAGTACTGGACCACTGACTTCTAATCGCTCACCTGCCTGCCTGGTCAGCTCTAACTGCCCCCTCCCCTTCCTCCCACTGGCCTGATCACTCCTCACTGCTTCTGCGTGCTGGCCTGGTCGCCCCTAACTGTCCCCCCCGCTGGCCTGGTTGCCCCCTGCTGGCCTGGTCACCCCCAACTGCCCCCCTCTGCCAGCCTGGTTGCCCCTCACTGCCCTCCCTGCCAGCCTAATTGCCCCCAACTGCCCTCCCCTGCTGGCCTGGTCACCCCCAAATACACCGTTTCCTGCTGGCCTGGTTGCCCCTAACTGCCCCCCTGCTGACCTGGTCGCCTCTTACTGCCCCCCCCCGCCTGCCTGGTTGCCCCCAACTGCTCCCCCTGCCAGCCTGGTCACCCCATGCAGCCTGCTTGTTCAGTTGTTTGGTCGTCCCTCACTAACCCCCTGCTGGCCTGGTCATAGGCAGCCATCTTGTGAGGGTGTGAGGGTTAATTTGCATATTACCTCTTTATTATATAGGAAGCCTAAGCGACCCTTATGGCGGAACAACGGGTCACTGTGACACATACTGAGCGGTTAGGGGCGAGCAGGTAGGCAGGCGGGCGAGTGGTTAGGGGCGAGCTGGCAGGCAGGCGAGTGGTTAAGGGCAAGTGGTCCTGGATTGCGAGAGGGATGTCCGACTGCCAGTTTAGGCCTGACCTGGCAGTTGGACATCCCCTGAGTGGTCCTGGATTGTGAGAGGGCACAGGCCGGACTGAGGGACCCCCCCCCATGTACAAATTTTGTGCACCGGGCCTCTGGTATATATATATAAAAGCCTAAGTGACCATTGGACCATTCGATCGTTCCACTGTTTGACCGGTAGCTATGACACTCACTGACCACCAGGGGGCAGATGCTCAATGCACAGGCATGGAAACATGGAGCAGACTGATGAATCTCAGAGGGGAGGGGGTGGAGGGAGGGCGGGAAGAGATTAACCAAAGATCTTATATGCATACTAGAGGCCCAGTGCACAGATTTGTGCACTTATGGGGTCCCTCAGCATGGCCTGCAGGGATCAGGCTGAAACCAGCAGTTCCACATTTCCCAAGGGGTCCCAGATTGTGAGAGGGTGAATCCATGCACGAATCCATGCACCGGGCCTCTAGTATGTGAATAATAATTAAACCTAAATTTTAAAGAATCTTTATGAACAAAATGCATGCCTGTTAAGCTCCATTTCATTGGCAGAAGTGAAAAAAACAAGTTAACAAGATTTTACTTTATAACTGGGAAATAAGAAGCTTTTATTTTTAAGCAATCTTTACCACTTAACACATTGTTTGCGGGAAGTTTTTATCGCGCGCTAACAGGTGGCGTGGGCATTTTTGCTAATTTTTTACGCAAATGGCAACGTTCAGTAAAATTATGATAACTTTAGTTTACGTATTTATACGTTACCCGCATTCTACCGCTAGTCTATAAAAAACGTATTAATACGTGTCCCGCGCTCTACTACCAGTCAACGTAAAACGTATAAGTAAAACGTATAAATACATTTCCCGCATACAATGTGTTAAGATATAAGGTAGTCACCTTCTCTTCCTAATTTGCTAATAGATTTATTAAGAATTAATGTAGTCTATTCAGATGATATCACCTGTCACTGGTTTTTCTTTAATATTTTTTAAATATTATTTTATTGATTTTTTAAAGAGAGAGAGGAAGCGGGGGAGAGAGAGAGAGAAACATCGATTTGAGAGTGAAACCTCAATGGGCCATCTTCTGCACGCCTTCTACCTGAGATCGAGCACCGCAACCTGGCCATGTGCCCTAATCCTGGAATCAAACCAGCAGCCTTTCAGTGCATGGGATGACATTCAGCTGAACCACACCTGCCAGGGCTTTCTTTAATATTTTGATACAATGAATTGCTATAAGATTATCTAATAATGAACTATTCTTGCATTCTTTGGATGAATCCTGCTTGACTATGATATACTAGTACAGTAAACCTCAATTTTGTGGCCCTTGATTTTTCGGACCTTGGACTTAACCAACCAAATGTCCAGTGCATATGTCATATGTGAAAATTAACACCCTGTTAATTTTTAAATGATTTTAATCACAATTTGCTTATAATTAAATTAACAGATTATTTTTTGTTATTAATTCACTATTATTTTTAACAAATTTTAGCAAATAGGCCATATGTTGGGAAAAACACTGTAGTAATTTCCCCTACATAAATAAATATTACATATCTACAACTATTGTCTGCATATTTTAATCTAAGAGTCACCACTCCTAAACAATGTTTGGTGAATGATTAGCATGTGATCACAACACACTGTGCACAATGTAATTGGTTCTCTTTTCCCATGGCGTGACTTCCTACAGCAGTTTTAACACATGCACTAAGCCATTCTCCAACTGTGTGCATTTTTACTTGCAGTGACTGGTGAATGCACACATATACTAGAACTATTCAGTATAAATTTAAAATTATTATAACACATATAGAAAACTGTGAAATTAAACTTTTCATACATACTTAATTTTAATTACACAAGTGTGCCTACATAAGTAAAAAACGTAAACTAACTAATTTGTCAATTTTTTAACGTATGCGTTCTGAAAACCTACTTTATTATATATAACAGACTTTTGGCTTTAACAGACACCCAGACTCCCAAATTAGTCCGATATATCAAAGTTTTACTGTATTATCTTTCTAAGATACTAATTTTATTTCACAGTTTATTTAGGATAGTTTATGTTTGCATTTATTTTATAAGTAATTTAGTCTGTAATTTCTGTTTTGGACTCTTCTTAGGTATCAGTTTTATTTTAGACTTAAAAAAATGAATTGGGTACCATCTTATCTTTTATGCTATATAGTATTATTTATATGAAATGGGAAATATCTGTTTCTTGGATTTTTCTTTCATAAACTAATTTTAGAAATGCATGTTTAGAAAATAATCCATTTTTCAGGTCTTAAATTTTGAATGGTAGAAAAATGAATATAGTATTTTTCTGTATCTTTTTAACAACTCCTCTGGAATTGTATTTAGGTCTCTCAAGTTTTATTTTCCTCTTCTCTCTCATTTTTATTATTAGACTCACTAAAAGTTGTATTCTATTGCTGTTTTAGAACCACTTTTTGATATTAACAAATTCTACATTTTAAAAAAAAGTCAGTACTTTTATTTTTATGTCCCTTTTTCCCACCTTGTTCTTCCTTTAGTTTGTTTTCTGTTTTGGGTTGAAAGCTAGTGTTTTCTTCAATCTGAGTCTACTTCTAATTTGCTTCTGAGATTCTCTACAATTATGATGTCTATTTATTATTGTTTGAAGACTATTCTTTTAAACTCTCCTGCTAAGGTGATGTCACTTAGTTCTTAGTATCTAGCATATTTTTCACAAAAGAGTCATCATCATAGCACAGTTTAGCTGTGCTGCACCAATTTGGATGTTAGATTATAAGAGGGACCTTGGCCAAAACCGGTTTGGCTCAGTGGATAGAACGTCAGCCTGCGGACTGAAGGGTCCCAGGTTCTATTCCGGTCAAGGGCATGTACCTGGGTTGCGGGCACATCCCCGGTGGGGGATGTGCAGGAGGCGACTGATCGATGGTTCTCTTTCATCGATGTTTCTGACTCTCTCTCTCTCTCCTTTCCTCTCTGTAAGAAATCAATAAAATATATATTTAAAAAAAAAAAAAATAAGAGGGACCTTGGTAATAACTGTAGACCATGAGGGTAGGACAATTCACCTGAATGGGTGAGCACATGATATTAATAAAACACACTGTTTAATTAAATACAGAATCAATTTTTCAGATTTATATTCATTCATTGGTATTAATATATTAAGTAAAAGTATGGGAACAAATTAAAATAAATTGTAATTGTTGAAAGTAGTCTTGAATGCATTGAGGTCAATGATGGTTTATAATACCCTCTCTACTTTTGTGTATGTTTGAAAAGTTCCTTCATAAAGTGTTTTTTAATACTTTATTGCTTAGCTAATATTGTTATAATTTATTCATATTTTATTTTTTAATAGAGTAAAGATAAGATTGCATCCTATAGCAGAACTCCAAAAATTGATCGAAGTGATGTGGGCAAGGAGGTGAAAGAGAAATCGTCCATGAAACGTAAACTTCCTTTTACCATTAGCCCATCAAGAAATGAAGAACGAGATTCAGACACAGGTAGAATAATTTGTTGTTTTCTGTAAAATGTTAATCATCTTTTATTCTGATTTTTCTCATATCATTCCTCTTTCACCTTAATAGAGAAATTTTCGTATTTCAGTTTTACCGTTTTTGGGGCAGAAATTCAAATAGTTCTCACCAAACATGATTTCTAATCCAAGATAGAAAAAAAAATTTCTTTTTTTCTTACTCTCTCAATGTTTATTACAAATCTCATCACTTTCAGACTTAATTTTGGGGGGCGTATTTAATAGTGAAATTTACTCAGTGATAGGGAGCATAGGATATGGTACATGTGAGAAAAAGTTGAGTTATTGTGGACATTGTTGAACCCACCAAGAAAAAAGTTTAGGCATCTTAGATTCAGAAATAAATCACCCTCCACTAAAAAAAGAAGGGGAAATTATTGAGGCTAACTTCCTAACTCATAATACTTTTTTTCTAAAAACTCTTGTATATCAGAAATAATACTTGACATCAATCAATTTCAGTTATTCATAATAGATTAGGACCTTATTACCACTGATAAATTACTAGATTTTGTTTTAGCCCTGAACTAACCATTTCTTGAAACTAATTTAAACTTGAATGTTTATATATTTATCATAATCCTTTTATACCTTGCATTAAGTACTATATTAATGAACCAATCTTACCACTGTTTTAGCTTCACTCACAGAAAATTAGTGTTCCATTCTGAGTTTATGTACATAAATTATGTGCTATTTCTAACTTTGTAACCATCTTAATCAGCAATATGGAAATGATCTTGATTCTGAAATCTACGAAAATACCTAAAGACTTTTGAAATGCCCTATATTAACAAAGCATTAGAAAATATTTAATTTTTAGTATACACTTTTAGAAGTAGGTAGGTAGTAGGTAGGTTTCTTAGCTTGAACTATAAATTGTTCTTAAACACTCATGATATTTTTAAATCTTGAAAATTACTCTTTGTTTTGAAGTAATTAAGAACTTGTGTGCTTTGTTCATTGTAAGTTACAGTGGCTTTTTCTAGAAATTCAAAATCTTTTTGTTTTTTCTGAAATGTGATTCTCCTTATCTTTAAGCACTGTTTCCAAGCTGTTACTAAATCACTTAGCTCAGAAGAAGGTGCTTATGTACTTTTAGATTAATAAGATTTAACTTATATTTTCTCCCTAGAGATCCTTTTGCCACACACAGGCTCTGACTCACTCTCTCTCTCTCTCTGTCTCTCTTCCTCTCTCTTTCTCGCTCTCCATCCCTCTCTCCTTCTCTTCATCTCTCCCTCTTTCCCTGGCCAAAGCAAAATATTTTCTTTACAATCCAGCTGCCTTATTTTTATTATTTAAAAAAATAAAATAGCCCTGGCTGGTGTGGCTCACTTGGTTGAGAGTCATCCCATGCACCAAAAGGTTGCTGGATTGATTCCCAGTCAGGATACATACCCAGGTTGGCTCGATCCCCAGTTGGGGGTATGCAGGAGGCAGCCAGCCAACTAATGTTGCATTTTCACATCAGTGTTGTTTTTTCACATCAATGTTTTCTTATCTCTCTCAGTCTCCCTTCTTCTCTCTCTAAAAGTCAATAAAAATATTTTTTAAAAATAGAATGCAAAGTACCATTCAGTGATACTTTTCATATAAAAATAATTATAACATCAAACCTCACATTTGACATTGATCTTTTTTATACAGTGTACTATATTTTAAATTAGCTAAAATTGTAAAGATAAAACTTCAGAAGTAAGATTTCTATTTTAAGATTTTTTATTTTTTTTCAGAGAGAGAGGAAAGGAGAGGGAGACAGAGAGACACATTGATTGGCTATCTTGTGCACACCCCTACCGGGGATTGAGCCAGCAACCTAGACATGAGCCGTGACTGGGAATCAAACAGGCAACCTTTCTGTGCATTAAATGATTCCCAACCCACTGAGCCATACCAGCCAGGGCAAGATTTTTTTTGTATATATAACAACCCGTATCTTAATATATTTAGTATTTTAAAATCTCTTAAATGTGAAAAGAAAAACACAAAAATGGAAAAATGGACAAAAGGTACAAGGAAGTAGTTTAGAACAACAAAATTACAATTGGCAAATAAATATATGAAAAAAATTTATGACGATTGATAAAATTACTGTTGGCCTAAATCATATGAAGTGGTCCCTGGTTGGAAATAGGAACTTGCTTTATTTAGTAGGTTTTAATTATAGTGATACGTTGTTGGAGGTATATATGACAGCATATATAAAAAACTAAAAATTTGTTAACACTTGACTTATTATTCTTTGGCAGTTAGTCTATAAATAATTATGGATGAGAGCAAAAATTATCTTTAAGTACATTTATCTCAGCATTGTTATAATAGCAAAAACAAAAACCAGGAAAATACTGTTAAGTAATACAGGATTTGTTAAATTACAGTAAATTAAAAAAAGAAATATTATTTTATCCTTAAAAACAATATTGCAGAAGAATGTGCAGTGTGCAAAGTTGTTCACAGTATGTAAACTTAAAAATCTACACTAATAAAAGAGAAACATGGTAATTGGCGTACGACCGCTACCCTTTTCATTGGCTAATCAGCGAGATATGCAAATTAACTGTCAGCCAAGATGGCGGCCGGCAGCCAGGCAGCTTGAAACTAACATGAGGCTTGCTTGCCTCAGTGACGGAGGAAACCAATGTTCCCCGCCTGCAGCTGCAGGCCTCTGAGCCTGCAGTTTCAAACATTGTAACAAATACTGCCGGACTTCAGCCAGCAGATTCGCAACATTGTATGCAAAGGCCAGAAACCTACTTTCAGGAGCGGAGGACTAAGAGCTGGAGCCAAGCCTCAAGCTAAAGCTGGCCCAGAATAAAAAAAAAAAAAAAAAAAGGAAAAAAGGAGCGTTTGGGAGTTCAGTCACCCCCAGCCTGAAAACAGCCCTCAGCCCCTCACCCAGACTGGCCAGGCACCCCAGTGGGGACCCCCACCCTGATCCAGGACACCCTTCAGGGCAAACCAGCCAGCCCCACCCATGCACCAGGCCTTTACCCTATATAGTAAAAGGGTAATATGCCTCCCAGCACCGGGATCAGCGGAGCAGAGAGGCCTCCCGGCACCAGGATCAGCATGACAGGGGGCAGCGCCCAAACACCCTGATCAGCCCTGCGGCTCTGTGTGCGACAGGATGCGGCACCCCAACCCCCACCCCCCCACGGGCCCTGGTCTGTGTGTGACGGGGTAGAGCCATAACCTCCCCATCAGCCCTGCCCTGAGTGTGAGAGTGGCGGTGCCCCAACCCCCTGATCGGCCCTGCTCTGTGGATGATAGAGGGTGTCGCCCCAACCCACTGATCCGCCCTGCTCTGTGTGTGACAGGGGACAGTGCCCCAACTCCCCTATCGGACCTACTCTGTGAGTGACAGGGGGGAGCTCCTCAACCCCCTGATGGGCCCTGCTCTGTGTGTGACAGGGGGCAGTGCCCCAACCCCCGGATTGGCCCTGCTCTGTGCGTGACAGGGGGTCATGCCGCAATCTCCCCATCGACCCTGCCTTGAGTGTGATGGGGCGGTGTCCCAACTCCCCAGTCGGCCCTACCCTGAGCGTGACTGAGGGTGGCATCGCAACCTCCCAATCTGCCCTGCTCTGTGCATGACAGGGGAAGGCGCCCCAACTCCCCAATCGGCCCTGCTCTGAGCTCGACCAGGGGCTGCACTAGGGATTGGGCCTGCCCTCTGCCACCCGGGAGCAGGCCTAAGCCAGCAGGTTGTTATCTCCCAAGGGGTCCCAGACTGCGAGAGGGCACAGGCCGGGCTGAGGGACCCCCTTCTTCCCCCCGAGTGCACAAATTTTTGTGCACCGGGCCTCTAGTAGGTTATAAAAGAATATGTACTCTTTGGTTGCATTAAAGATCACATTCTGTGTATTTATATGTATGTGCATACAGAACAGGTATTAACACACATATGGAAAGAAGATTGTTTAAAAGACTGTTTCATTATAGAATGAGATACTACAACTTAGTGGATGTTTTGTGGGTCTCATACCAAACGATTCACTGATATTGTCTAAAACTGAAATACATATATATTTTTAAATGATTGCTTAAAATTTTAAATCTTTCCATATTCAGAAATTTTTATGTGTTTATATATGAGTTTATATTTAGTATATGATACAGAGAAGTAATTTCTTTAGTTAATTTCTTTAGTTTTTTTCTTTTTATATTGGATTAAAATAAAATTAATCATGACAGCTTTATATTTTAAAACTAGAGGCCCGATGCACAAAAATTTGTGCACTCAGGGGGTCCCTCAGCCCAGCCTGTGCCCTCTCGAAGTCTGGGACCCCTCGGGGGATATCCACTTGCCAGCAGGGAGCAGGCCTAAGCTGCATTCGGACATCCTTAGCGCTGCTGAGGAGGCAGGAGAGGCTCCCACCACCACCGCTGTGCTGGCAGCTGGCAGCCTGGCTTGTGGCTGAGCAGAGCTCCCCCTGTGGGAGCACACTGACCACCAGGGGGCAACTCCTGCATTGAGCTTCTGCCCCCTGATGGTCAGTGTGTGTCATAGTGTCCAGTCATTCCCAGTCATTCTGCTGTTAGGGTCAATTTGCATATTACTCTTTTATTATATAGGATAGTGTATGTATATGATATTTTCCAAATCTTAAATAAATTTTTTTCTGTCTCTTTCTCTGTCTCCTACTTCCTTTGACTTTACGTATATTTAAAGGGGTACTCAAATGTTAACATTTTATATCCAGGATTTGGGGTGATTTGTTACTTTCTTTGTATATTTTTTATGGCTGGAATTTTTAAAATAATGAACATATTTGAATGAAACAGTCATTTCTGTTTTTTAAAAAGATATTCATATTGTCCAAGGAAGGCTCAGTGGTCCCAAAATCAGCAATAACGCCATCAGCAGAATGAGTCATTCTCAGTCTTCATTTGGAGATACCCTGGTATGAACTGCTATGCCTATGCCATAGCAGTTCAGTAATGCCATCAGGGACTGGGCTGTTTTTATCTTTCTCTTCTGCCACCGTTAGCTCATATATGGGGTTTGTCTTTAGCATTTTGCCTTATAGTCACAAGAAATTGCCTGCTTCTTCTTGGGCAGAAAATAGGGAGGAATGACCAAGGGCAAAGGAATCTTTCTACCAGTGAGACTTTGCCATTTTTACTGATGAAACAACTTCCCTAGGAACTTCTGCCTGCATCTCATTGCTTAGGCTACCCTAGTTTCTGGGGAGTCTGGAAAAGTCTAATACTTTTAGCTGGGCAGATTATCACACTAATCAAAATTAGAGTATTTCTGGTAAGAAGGAGAAAATTAATATTGGGTAGGTGCCTTACAACACTGCCACTGTATAGTATAAACTTTTTAGCACAGTAATTAGTAACTGATGTTTCTCCCTAAGCAAGTTTTATTCCTACACAATCAGTCATAAAATCATAGTTATTTTCTTTCCTAGTCTAATGGCATCCAAGGGAAAGCCATAATCCCTTGACATCAAGTACTGAACAGCTATCTTGAGTCTACACATGAGAGAATCTCTTCTTGACCTCCAAACTAAATTTTCAATTATTTTATTATTAGTAATGCCATAAAAAGCATTTTTCACAGTGTATTTTTATTATACTGTGAATTCTTTCTTTTTTTTTTAATCCTCACCCAAGGATATGTGTGTGTGTTTTTAATTTTTATTTTAGAGATAGAGGGAAGGAGAGAGAGAAACATCAGTTGGCTGCCTCCCACATGTACCTCCATCAGGGATCAAACCCAAAACCTACGTACTGATGATATATGCCCTGACAGGAATCAAACCCACAACCTTTTTGGTATACTGATGATGCTCCGAACAATTGTGCCACCCGACCAGGGCTATTTTCTTTCTTTTCATTCCTAGAAGAAGGGTTACAGGCTTAAAGGATTAACCATTTCTGTGATGTTTCTCCAAAATAATTATAGTTACTAAGCCTCCAACAGTATATGAATATTCTTTAATCTCAAATAACATTGGGACACATGTTTTTCTTTAGGTTTGATAGATCTATGTTCTATAGAGGTAAATGAGTAGTAATTCGGCATTTTAGTTTATATGCTTATATAAGTGGAAAGTTATAAAATTCTTCACTTTTAAAATATTTGTTTCCTCTTATGGTGACAGTTATAGAGCATGTTCAAATGTTTTGCACTAAATCTTTTCTGCCAGCTAGCCTTAGAAGCTTACTTTCCTTAAGCTTTAGATGCCATTAAAGGATTTACTTTATTTAATATGACTTAAGCAAATTTGGAAAGAGGAATTTTTTAACCATTTGTATGCCTTTAGCGTCTATAGATGCAGTCAGCGGACCTTTTTTTTTCTTTTTTTAAATATATTTTATTGATTTTTTACAGAGAGGAAGGGAGAGAGATAGAGAGTTGGAAACATCGATGAGAGAGAAACATCGATCAGCTGCCTCATGCACATCTCCTACTGGGGATGTGCCCGCAACCCAGGTACATGCCCTTGACCGGAATCGAACCTGGGACCTTTCAGTCCGCAGGCCAACGCTCTATCCACTGAGCCAAACCGGTTTCGGCGCAGCGGACCTTTTTAAATTCAGTTCAAAATATCATGGCAGTTAACTGGTTAAACTAAGAAAACAAAGCCTGCCCTGGCCAGTGTTGTTCAGTTGTTAGAGCGTCAGCCCATGCACTGAAGGGTTGCTGGTTCATTCTCAGTCCAGGCACCTTCCTGGGTTGCAGGTTTGATCTGTCGCATTATTGGGTGTGTGTGGGAGGCAGCCAATTGATGTCTGTCACACTGATGTTTCTCCCTCTCTCCCTCCCTCATGTTCACTCTCTAAAAATCAGTGGCAAAATATCCTCAGGTGAGGATTAAAAAAAAAAAAAAGAAGCAGCAGGAAGAAAGAAAGCAAGGCCCTGGCCAGATAGCTGTTGGTTCGAGCATTGTCCTGATACACCAACATTGCTAGTTCAGTTCCTGGTCAGGGCACTGAATGCATAAATAAGTAAAACAACAAATTGAAGTTTGTCTCCCTCCCACTCTTCCTCTTCCCCCTTTCTCTCTCTAACAACAAAAAAACAAAAACAAAACAAAAACCACAAAAAACAATAAAAATGTTTTTTAAAAAACAATTTTTCTGCTAACTGTTAAAATAGCAAATAAAATCAATGCTTATCACCTTTTGAAGATTTTCATGGAGATTATCTACTACAGACTTACTCTCATCCTTTTATTATAAAATTTTCAAACATACAGTGCAAACCTTTTAAATCATTCTTGGTATTTTTTTCTTATTCTCCTACAACCCAAAACAGCATATTAACTTTAAAGACAGCTTTTAAAATATAAGTATTGCTTGTCTTGCCTTGCTATGCATAACATATCAGGGAGAGATAATAGCTCTGCTTAACCCTTAAGAGTTTTACAAAAACCTCAGTAGGTAGCAATAGTCTCATTACCGTCTAGATCAGTGGTTCTCAACCTTCCTAATGCTGCGACCCTTTAATACAGTTCCTCATGTTGTAGTGACCCCCAACCATAAAATTATTTTCGTTGCTACTTCATAACTGTAATTTTGCTACTGTTATGAATCATAATGTAAATATCTGATATGTAGGATGTATTTTCATTGTTACAAATTGAAAATAATTAAAGCATAGTGATTAATCACAAAAACGATATGTAATTATATATGTGTTTTCCGATGGTCTTAGGCGACCCCTGTGAAAGGGTCGTTCAACCCCCAAAGGGGTCGCGACCCACAGGTTGAGAACCACTGATGCAGTATATCATAGAAAGAAATGGCTTGATTGAAGGAATAGGATATGGTAGCATATAATTTTCCATTCCTCAATTAAATCTTCGTAGAATACACATTCAGATGCCCCAAATATGAACATACTTTTTTGAGTAAAATCCAAGGGGTATGTGGAGTTCAGATGTGTTGATTACTTCCAAAGGAAGATCTGGATAAACTGTTAACACTACTACATTAAATTAATGAATGTAATTGAAAGTTAAGTTTATCCACTGTGCTTTTATCTATCACAATAATATTATCTGCTTTTGATAATCCCTTTAATTCTATTAGTTTGTCACTTTTTCTTTGCTATGTAATCTGTGGAGACCATTTTGAATTTTTGCTTTTTCTTAAATGAAATTTTAAATATTCTTCATGGAATTCTTCTAGTTGTTAATTTAATTGTGTTCTGTTTTGAAATATAAGTGTCCATCAAAAGGCTTGTCATTCAATCCATTTACCCACTTGCTTTAGAATTGGTCTGAATGTTTTTTTATTAGATTTCACTTTCAGTTGAGTGAGCCTTCTCATTACTAAACTTTTAGACTTATCTTTAAATTTTTCAAATGCTATATTTTGGGGTTGCTTGGCCTCTAAATGGTTTTTTAAATACTTTTGTTTTCTTATACCTGACTGAGCTCATAATGATATAATGTCTATAATAATGATACTGGAAAGAAAAGTATGTCTCAATAAGTTGAGAATATGAATATCAGAATAATATTATTGTAGGTTAAAATGGCATATCTGCTATATGCCATATTACCAAAAGTCAATTCTCCATATTGTATATGTCTTGAATTGTTAGGCAGAATTCCATATTCTTAGCTGATAAACATATTTTGATTTAGCTACTCTTTCCAAAAGGTCTTTAGTAGTGGTTAGTGTAGTAATGCAAACCATTAGAAATATGTATAATTTATAGAAAGTTCTGTGGTCTAGAATGATACTATACTCCCAAGTATTCCATTGTTTTCTGAATATGTTTGCCCTTTTAAAACAAAAATGCTGATTAAAGTCCATTATTCAAGTTTTCTAAAGACAAATTCTAAACAGAAAAACAGTGATAGAGTACTGCATCTTTTATCATTATTCACAAATTTAAAAATGTATATAACTTTAAAGGCCATGATATGTTTTAATAAACAGCATCAGTAATATCTACTGAAAACTGCATGGTTGATTTTCCTAACTTTAATATTCTAATTGAAGAAACTGAAATCTTAGGTATGGGCCAAACCTGTGTTTTACTTATGTGTACTTTTGGCTTTACCTAAAAATAAACTTTTGGAAAAACAATGCATTATCATTGACTAACTAGTGGTCTTTTGAAAAATGTTGGCTTGTTGAATTCTGCATTTCCCTTCGTGTGCTTTTTTCTTTTCTCCTGTCTCTTCTCATTCTGTAGATTCAGATCCAGGACATACAAGTGAAAATTGGGGGGAGAGACTTATATCTTCTTACAGGACATATTCAGGTAATTAGATTATCAGGGGCTCCTGTTTAGCCAGTGGTTTCTGTCACATTTAAAAATAAGTATTATACTATAAATAATTTCTTTTCAAACCAGTATATAGATATCTTCGGTTGAATAAATGAACTACATCATGACACCAGATTTCCCAGCTTTTGTTTGAGATATCAGTACATCACTTCCAACAAATGCTATGTATGAACATAAGCAGGATTACTGTTTAACTGCCACTCACGTGTTGTGCGGTACAGCATGGGGCGTCATTCACGTAGAAAATAATGTGAAAGTCAACCCCTTGTAACAGCCCCCCTATGGAAAGATACCCAAGGTGCTTAGTCTCTTTTGCTGTATACCCTTCATAAGGTATACCAAGTTGTTTTTTTTTTTGATAGACAATGTCATGTGACCCTTCAGTTATGCAGCATTTTTTAAAAAACATGTTTTAGAAAATTTTGAATTTGAAATCTTGAATCTATAGACTTTGCTGCCTATGTTGAAATTAAAAGTGAGTTAAAACACCAGATTTCCTGGAAAACTGTCATCACTATTAGCTGTGTTGGAACCTCTCTATTTGGTTATGACACCAGGTATTATGCTTCATAATTGCTCCAGATAGAAGAATACAAGAGAATATATAAATAATATTATTTTAAAATAAAAAATAAATGTATATTTTAGAATGTGACAACACACTCAGTCTTTTTTTAATGGACTTGCATTTTTATGTTTGAATGTTTTTTAATATAAAATGTTACTTAGTCCCTAGGTCTCTAAGTGTCTACTTTTCAGCATATGACATTTAGCTATAAAATATGAAATAAATCTTATGTTTCTGATATACTGTATTTAATAAATTTGTAGTGGTGGTCTAGAACCAACTAATTATTTTGAAAATTATTCTGAAAACTGTTAATTGAGTTGATAAGTCAGTTTTATTTGATTATCCAAATTTGGGGGTGAGGTCATGTTTATAATCGGCATTAAATTTAAAAGACCTACACTTACTGTGGAGTTAGGTGTACTTTTCTAAAATGAGACTCCTAAGTGCCAGGGTGCATCTGAAAGAGCTGTATGTGATGAAGCCATTCATTATTTGAGTATCTTTGATGGAAATACAAATTTATAGGCACCCAGCTGTTAGAGATTTGGATAGATAGGTTAGAACCAAAGAATAATGGGAACATTTTTTTTCCTCAGCCTTTAAATATACACATTCCAGACATGATTCATGTAGTTATGTTCATCTGTATTTGAATTGTTGTCTTACACAGTGGTTGCTTAGTGGAAAAATGCCATATTCTCTAGGTTTTGAGACACTGGTAAATTTATCAACCAATTTCCAAAGAAAAACACATTTTTTTACGTATCCTCACCAGAGGATATGTGTTAAGAGAGTGAGGAAGGAGGAAGAGAAAGAAAGAGAAACATTGATGTGAGAGAAAAACATCAATCAGTTGCCTCCTGTATGCACCCCCACCAAGAATCAAACCTGCAACCTTTTTGGTGTATGGATGGCACTTCACCTAACTAAGCCACCCAGCCAGGGCCCAAGGAAAACAATTTTGTCTCTTTTCCTTAATATACTCTACTTAATTTGGATGTGACAGTGTTGAGCTTTCTATTCTGACAAGACCTGGGAAAAAAAGCATTTTTGAGATTATAAGACTGAAACATCTCCATATTTCTAAAGATCCTCTCTGAACATTGAAATAGTGTTAGATTGCTGAAAAGTTTATTTTTCTGTTTTTCTTTAGTCATAAGTGAATCACTTGAATTAAAATATATAAATATAAGGTGGCTGACTGCAATTTCAAGTCTATAGTAGACTGTACCTTAAATGAGTACATGTGTCAGTATTCCTGTGTTTAAATTTTTAAAATGCTGATTGGCTGTTCAGACATATAAACACATACTTCAGTTACTGAAACTTGAGAAGACAGGTCAAAGGAAACAGGTTTTTCACAAGATAGATCCAAAATAGCCAAAGTTTTGTTCAATGCTTTAAACTTGAAAAATCATCCTTAGAGACATGTTAATGTAACACTTTTATAATTTTGAAGAATGGTATATAGTTATCTTTAACCTAACTGTTTACACCTGCTACTGTTTACTTACCTTATTCTTCTAGCTCATTTAAACATGAACTCAGACAAATGACTAGAGACTCTCAAAGGAAAAAAAACAGAATTCAGATTGGATGCTAGTATCTAATTTGAATATTTGCTTGAATATTTGGAGTATATCCAGTTTGTGTATTCTTTTTCAAAATGTAATGATTATATTATTGATCATTTGGCAGCATAGAATTCTAATAATGAATTTGTAAATGTCTCATGTTTTCTCTAAATGGAGTGTATATCACTTAAGAGCATTTTATTCATTTATTTTTAAGAGCATTTTCTTTTTAAAACATTGTATTAAAATGCAATAAAAAACAAAAATAATCAATTGTTTTGCAAATGAGAAAATAAAAGTTTCCCCCAAAATTTTAGAAATTATTTTTAAGGCCAGATATTATGCATTCTTTATTTTGTTTCCTCCAATTACTAGCTTTAACTTAATTACCTTAATATATTTTTTCTACTTTCTATAAAATTTTCACATTGTAAAATATTTTTAGGTGAAAACAAAATATTTTAAGAATAAAATATTTTACAGTGTGAAAATTTTATAGAAAGTAGAAAAGATATATTAAGGGAAATAATACAAGAGAACCAAAATGAACAGAACATTAATAGGAGAAAGTATATCTTTTGGAAAAATATAGGCTTCTCTAAAAGACCTGTTTAGTACTTTATAAGATATTTAGTAAGTTAGATGAAAGCTTGCTGAAACTGGATTTATACTAAATTGGATCATTAATGATAATGAAATGAGGAAAATTAAGATAATATATTAAGAACTCAATAAAGACTGACTTAAATCTTTTAAAAAATTTAAATATATGTGTGTGTTTTTTATTGATTTTAGAGAAAGGGAGAGGGAGAGAGAGATAGAAACATCAATGATGAGAGACAGTCATCGATCAGTTGCCTCCCACACCAACAGGGCTTAAGCCCGCAACCTGGGCCTGTGCCCTGACCAGGAATCAAACCATGATCTACTGGTTCATAAGTTGACACTTACCCACTGAACCACACCAGCCGGACTTGAAATGTTTTATTATAGAAAATCAAATATCAACAAAAGGGCCAACTTAGGAACTATTGAATTTTGAGTGATTTGTGGGCAGAGGAGTTTAAATAGTAGGAACTCGAATTGTTCTAGATCATTACAATGCCAATATATTTTAATTAATTAGTACACTGCAAGAAGTATTACTTTAAGTTCTATGCTATTAATAATATTTAATGTTTAATATCAAGCTTTTATTGGTTTCTTGAAACTTGCTAGATTAATAAATGCTATCTCCTAGAGTAGTTTAGCTGCTGGCCACAGTACTTATGAATAAGCCTTTTCTTCCACTCATTTTTGCTGCTTTTAAGTTTGTTTTTAAATTTTACTTATTTATTTATTTTTGTAGCCCCTCTGCAAGACCCTCAAATCTGGTTCAGTAAATCCCAGATATTTGTTTAGGGTTTCCCAAGAAATACTAGTAGATGCCTCAATAGTTAATAGGCTGACCATCAGCATTAATTCTTTTTAAAATACATATATATATATTTTATTGATTTCAGAGAGGAAGGGAGAGAGAGACAGAAACATCAATGATAAGAGAGGATGATTGATTGGGTGCCTTTTGTATGCCCCACACTGGGGATTGAGCCCACAGTCCAGGCATATGCCTTTACCTGGAATCAAACTGTGACCTCCTAGTTCATAGGTCGATGCTCAACCACTGAGCCACACTGGCTGGGTTGCATTAGCTCTTTTAGGACCTCCTGAATTAACTCCCAGAGAAGTCCAAAAAAAAAAAAAAAAAAAAAAAAAAGAACAGACATCGGTATCTTTTTGACCTGTAGAATCCAGTTCCATCTGATTTTTCTCACATCTTAATTATTGGGGAATACTGTCTGTATTGCCAAAGAATTTCCCAAATAGCTAAGTTTAGCACTAACTTAAGACAGATCAAATTGCTTTGAAAAATCTTTAGACATTTTTGAATTTTTCCCAGCTCTCTCTTAACCCCCCCGCCACACACACACACACACATATACACAGAATCTTTAATTTGTTCATGTTTAACTTTAATATTTCTTGTTCAACTTTCCTATGACTGGAATAAAGTGATTCATTGTTTTTTAAATCAATAATAGGTCTGTGTGATGAGACTTGTCTCATGTACTTATCTTTTTAGAAGATTGTATAAATCATTAGTGAAATTCAGGAAGTAATTTGAAGGAGCATTGCTATGTAGACTTCCCAATAATTAAAAAGTGTAAAATTATAGTGAGTGAAAGAGAAGTTTCAAAGATGTAACACTAAGGAATGTTTGAAATGTTGTTGAAGTTAAATTTTAATAGAACAAATCATTAAATACAAATTTTACTTGGAGTAAATTTCCAAATGTTATTAGTTCTCTGAAAACAATAGAATTAATAACATTTTTAAAAACATTCAGTAAGAAAATTGATTGTATAATATAATAAAAGTATGGTACTCTTTCATCTGCCTATTGTTGGTTCATACACACTTTCCCATATACATGTATGACATCTATTTTTAAAAAGTCATGTTTTGCTTTTTTTATCTTTATTGTTGAAAGTATTACAGATGTCCCCCATCCCCCCCCCCCGAGTTTTGCTTTTGAGTGCTTACATTTGTTTCAAATTCTTATATACTTATTAATAATTCCAGAGAAAGAAGGTCCAGAAAAGAAGAAAACAAAAAAGGAAGCTGGAAATAAGAAGTCCACACCAGTTAGCATTCTTTTTGGTTATCCACTCTCAGAGCGAAAGCAGATGGCACTTCTTATGCAGATGACAGCAAGAGACAACAGTCCAGGTGAAATTTACCATCACTGAGTTCATGTTTACTCTTAGTTTTCCTCCAAATCCAGCCTTGTCTTAACAGTTATTTTTAACTACTTTAAATTTTTATTCCTAGATTTAGTCAGAATTTCTTGTAACATAAGTTTGTAACTACATTTATTTGTGTGACAGTTGTTTATTGTCTGTCTGTATCCTCCACTAGATGAGAAACTACGCAAGAGCAGGGATCATTGCATTAGTGGACATTCAGTAAATACTTGTCAATTAAAATGAGCAATTTAGAAATTGGTCAGTCAGCTTGAGAAATCTGTTGCTGAACTGGGTGCTTTTATCTCACTGAAGAATTTCTTTACTCCTGTTTCTATAAAGCTGCTTCTAGGTTTATAGTTTACTTTTCAGTTCACTAGCATCCTGGTGATAAACTGATGATCTTATCATATTATTACTTTTAGAAGTAAGAGTTTAATTCATGTTTTATTGTTATTTTATTGTTTAAGATCTAGGTAATTATAAAAGAAAAAATATCTGCAGTATGTTGTATAAATTTATCTCATATTTCATTTCACACTTCCAGTTAAGGAAGTGTGTGTGTGTTTTTTCATGTACTGTGTCCCCCAGAAATAATTGAAAATGGCTTACCAGCAGGACCAAAGCAAAATGGAACAAACAAATCAACCTGTTGATTTAAAAAGGAACTCAGATAGCTGGACTGATATAGTTATTACTTTGAGCATTGAATTTTGCTGTGCATTCTGGCAGCTAACAACACAAAAGAAAAGTTTTGAGTTGTATAATTCTCATTGAGTGATACAAGAAAGTAAATCTCTTTTGTCTATAGAAAAAAATTATTTTAGCTCTAAATTCAAGGCATCTTTGCATAAGACTTTGGGTAACATAACAGACCCTGTTGAAGTGCACTGAAAAAGACACAATTTTTCCAGTGAACTTTTCCTGTGTTGGCTCTTTTTTTAAAAACTGAGACAGCATGCTAAAATTCCTAGAGTTTATGTATCAAAGCATGTGTGTACCTAATATCTTTCACTAATAAAAATGTTAGGGCTTTCTGCCATTTTAAGTAGAACAGGTTTTGGTTATTGTCCCACCTTTCCACCCCTACCTTGGTAAAGAATGTAGCCAAGTTAAGGATTTTTTACAATGTTAAAACTTGAAATGTTTCTGTAAAATACTGACTTTGAATCAGATATAATAGATGGAAAGACTTTTAATTTTTAAAACTGATTTTTTTATAGCATGAACTTCTATCCTTAAAATAAGTTAAAGAGTTAATGCAATAAGGCATTAAGTTAAAGCCCTTCCTTATCTTAATAGCCTCCTATCTTGACAGACAATGACTATTATCAGTTTCTTCTAGAAATGTACTAGCCATAAGCATGTAAATATATTACATCTTTTGTTATAGATTTTTTTTAACTATAAATAAGATCATTTTTTAATACTGTTCTGCAATAGGTTCTTTTTATTCAAGGAAATATCTTAATCAACTTATTAATATACTAGAGGCCCAGTGCATGAATTTGTGCACGGGTGGGGCCCCCTGGCTTGGCTGGCGATCAAGGCCTATGGGGGGGGCCAACCAGCCAGGGGGAGGGACCCCGGAAGGTTGGCCAGCCAGCCCCCCAATCGGGGCCTAATGGGGTGGGGGGGAGGCCGTATGAGGTTGGCCAGCAGGGGGTGTGGGGGGCGGGGGAAAGGGCCATGGGGGGTTGGCCAGCTGGGGGGAGGTGCCACAGGTGGCTGGCTGTGGGAGCGCACTGACCACCAGTAGGCAGCTCCTGTGTCGCACATCTGCCCCCTGGTGGTCAGTGCGCACCATAGCAACTAGTCAACTTGTCGTTCAGTCATAACGGGTGCTTAGGCTTTTATATTTATAGAATATAGAATTAGAGTGAAAAGCTTTAGAAATATCAAACTATTTGCCAACAGCACATTGATATATTGTTCATTGTTTTATCTGTTTCATAATTAATTTTCCATGTTTTTGTTATGTTTAACCTGCTTGCCATTATGGATAGTACTACTTGTATGTGTTTTGGTATGGCTAACAATATTTTATATAAATTCCTTGCAAGTTGTATGAATTAAAAAGTATGTTCTTTTGTTTTTAGGAAGTTCAACAATTAGTTTTCTTAATAAATAACGTGACTATAAAAATTATAAAATACATTTATTCATTCAGCAAATATTGCATGAGTACCATGTACTAAGGAGTCTAAGACATCAAGATGTAGTGATAAATAAGATAGACAAAGTCCTTGCTCTTATGGAGAGTATGTTATAGATACAGATAGGAAGCTTATAATGACAAAATATACTTTAAAAGTCAAAAGGTGCCGAACCGGTTTGGCTCAGTGGATGGAGCGTCCGCCTGCGGACTCAAGGGTCCCGGGTTCGATTCCGGTCAAGGGCATGTACCTTGGTTGCGGGCACATCCCCACTGGAGGGTGTGCAGGAGGCAGCTGATCGATGTTTCTGTCTCATCGATGTTTCTAACTCTCTGTCCCTCTCCCTTCTTCTCTGTGAAAAATCAATAAAATATATTTTAAAAAAAAAAAAAGTCAAAAGGTAAACTTTAACCTTTTTTCTTATTGAGAAAAGGATGATGTTACGTTAGTGCTCTAACTACACTAGAAAATAATTTTCCATGGACTTTTCTCTTAGAGCAGTTGTTTCTTTTAAATAGTTGTAAATTTTAGAATTAATTATTAATGTTATACATACGTCTTGAATCCTTAACTGATTAAGAAACTGGTTTTTGTTTTTCCCCCCAATAGTTATGAAATGTGGAGGAGAGGACATTGACATCATCTAGTTTACCATTCTTGTTTGTGATAGAGAAACTGAAACAAATCAAAAGATGGGAATCATAGCAAAGCACTTTTTTTTCTCTTTAAAGGCCTTTCCCCAGCCTCTTCTTATTTCTTATAGTTGTTAAATTTCATTTTCATACTAAAATCGTCACAACCTTAGTTTGCACATAATATCCAAGTACAACTCCAATGCTTTGTCTGAGTCAGAGGTGTGTCTCTAGTCTTAATGTCATTTCATCTAGGTCTTAGAATAATAGCAGTTTTATCAAATTATTCATTGAACAAACACTTTTAGTATGCATACCTGATACTTTATTATTCATTTTAGACCAATTTTATGAATAGAATGAATAAAATATTTTTTCTAAATTGGTTCATGCAATATTTGATAACCCTAAAGGAAAATCTACTCCAAGTATTTGGGTAAAATCCAAGTCAAGTTTTGGATTGTGAAGGTGAGAAGATATTCTTCCTGTTCCAGAAATTAGCACATTATCTATAAAAGCCTTTAAATGAATATACAAAATATTTAGCCTAGAACTTTTAACTTTCTCTTTCTTATAGATTCCACACCAAATCATCCATCACAATCAACACCAGCCCAAAAGAAAACTCCCAGTTCCTCATCTCGACAAAAAGATAAAGTTAATAAACGAAATGAACGTGGTGAAACGCCTTTACACATGGCAGCTATTCGAGGAGATGTGAAACAAGTCAAAGAATTAATAAGTTTAGGAGCAAATGTGAATGTGAAAGATTTTGCAGGTAAGACTTGTAATTAAATACTAATTATCAGGAACTAAAATTTAAAATTTATCTAAACAGGTTTTGAATACAATTTAATCTACATTTTTTTATTCTTCTTGTTAAAAAAAAAAGAATTCTAAAACCTTACTTTATTACAGAACTGTTTTGGATTGTGTACATAAAACCCTGATCTTTACTACAATTCCATGTCAATCAATAATTACTCAGATTTTTAAATGTTAAATTTTTTTTTAGTTGACAGATTATAACATTTTAAAATCTTATTTAGGTTTTATTCTAGGTGAATTAGAGTTATATAATGTTTTCATAGTAGTTAATTTATAAGTCTTTCAAGATATTAACTTGAACATAAAGGACTATAAAGAGGTGTGGTGGTGTTTTATTTTTTATTTTTTAATCCTCAAAGGTTAGGTTTTTCTTTATTTGAGAGAGAGAGAGAGAGAGAGAGAGAGAGAGAGAGAGAGAGAGAGAGAGAGAGAGAGAGAGAGAAACCTGACCAGGGATCAAACTTGCAACCTGGGTTTGTGCCTTGACTGGGAATCAAACCCAAGACCTTTCGTTGTTTGGGTTGATGCTCCAACCAACTAAGCCACACTGATCAGGGCAGTGGTGTTTTATTTTAGTTACTCAAATATATCTATCAGCCTTCAGTTCTACAACCTGCCTTTTTTTACTTAATGCGTTACAGATATTTCTGTCAGTACATACAGATAGTTCTACTTCATTCATTTGAACAACTGTATGGTATTGTATAGTATAGATTCTATGGACAATACTTTAGTGAACACTTGTAGAAATGTCTTTGTGTATAGTTATGGTGGAAGGATTGTCAGTATTCCAGTTAGAAGGAAAACCGTTGAATCAAAGGGATTGCATATTTTAAAATATTTGAAATACAGGCACATGACCCTCCAGAAAAATCTTTTATCAGTTTACCCTACCATCAAGAGTACTATAGAAAGAGCTCTTTTCTTCACATCTTCACTAAAAGTGGATATTATAGATTTAATTATTAGCACTCTGGCAATTGAAAAAAATATCTTTAATTTGGACTTTCTTAATCAGTAATGACAGTGAATATTTCTTGTATTCTGTGATTGTGAGATTCAGTTCTTTGCCCATTTTTCTTACGTTTGGTAGTATTAATATGTAAGAGCCCTTCATTTTAGTGTAGATTTTAATGATTGAATATGTAAAGGTTTTTACTTTCTGTGGCCATGTTTGAATTTTCATTACAGTGTTATTGTACTAAAGTTTTTAATGTAATCATATAAGTTATTGTTTTCATTTTTGGGTTCTTTGGTATTTTATTTAAGGCAGCCCTTTCTGCCCCTAAATCATAAAACCATACCCTTATATTTTCTTTTTTTCCAAATTTTATTTTTGTTTTACTTTTACACATAGCCCTACTAAAATACATCTGGAATTTATTTCTCTATTGGGTGTGAATTAGGGGAAGGGTGATATAAAATATCAACTTTAAAGAATGAACTTAAACTTGATATTATCTATCGGAAACCAAAAATTTGTACTTTTTTTTTTGGTCTAACAATTCACTTCCTAGCATTTATCTTAAATGTATAATTATGAATGTGCATAAAGATTCAGTTGTATGGTTATTTGTTGCAGCATTGTTTCAAATTTTTAAAAATTAGAAATAATTTAAATGTCCAGCGACAGGTACTTGTTTAAACAAATTATGGCATGTTCAATCAATGTGATACTATATTGTAGAAAAGTGACATGGGGGATTATTTTCATTGTAGTAAGTAAAAGAAGCAGGTTAAACAATCTTCCAAGTTTTGTTTTAAAATTATAGATATGAGAGGGACAGAATCTAGTAGGATTTATGTTAAATTATTTAAATTATTGTATCTAGGTGTTGGAATTATAGGTAATGCTTATTTTGTGCTTTGTAGATTTTTGTTTCTTTTAAATCCTCACCCTAGGATATTTTTCCATTGAATTTTAGAGAGAGTGAAGAGAGAGGGAAAGACAGAAACATCGATGTGAGAGAAACACATTGATTGGTTGCCCTCCTGCATGAGCACCAACCAGTCCTGGGCCAGGAAGGAGCCTGCAACCGAGGCATGTGCCCTTGACCAGGAATCAAACCCGAGACCCTTTAGTCTGTAGGCTGACGCTGTATCCACTGAACCAAACCAGCTAGGGTTGTGCTTTATCATTCTTATGTTTCCTAATTTTTCTTTCATGAACATATAACTTTATTTTAATATAAAAGTAATTAAAATGATAAATTTATTCCAGTTTAAATAAATATTAAATTCAGAAAAGATGGTATTGACTTAACAGATGAAAGCCCTTAAAACAAAGGGGTTTTTTTTTTGCTGAATGAAAGACCCTTACAAGGTTAATATTTTGCCTCTTTTTCTATTTGTTTTCTATTTTTTCTATAGTCAGTTGATTATAAATTTTAGCAAGTTTATATTTATTGGATAAGCTTAAATGTTTAATATTTTGCCAAATAATTTAGCTTTAATGGAAATAATATTATCATGAATGAACCTTCTGTAAGATTAGTGGTGTTCCCAGGTATTTATTTCTTGTTCGTCACTCCTTTTTCTTTCTGTAGTATGTGTATTTAAAATCAGTATGTCACACATGCTTATGTATATGGAAATATATATATATAATTATTTTTATTACAAGGCCAATCTGTCAAATAGCTAGATGTAGTGGTTAAAGTAGATGTTATTTACAATAAAAATTGTACAGTGTCATGCTCCCTATCTTTTTTTAGACTTGTTAATATTTAATGATCCCTCTATATATATAACATTTATTCCTGCATTTTAGTGAACTATATGCTTAAGTTAGTATTCTAACTTTAGGTTGGACACCACTGCATGAAGCCTGCAATGTTGGATATTACGATGTTGCTAAGATACTTATAGCAGCTGGAGCAGATGTTAACACACAAGGATTAGATGATGACACTCCACTCCATGATTCTGCTAGTAGTGGGCATAGAGATGTAAGTATGATAGAAAAATCAATAATACTCATTTTCAAAATATAAATTCAACCCAGAGTAATTTCTTTTCCTTCTTAGTCATGCGATCTCCTGTCATATTTCACTCATTGCTTATCTGTATTTTATGTTTCTTTTTATCTGCCTTTGAACTGTTAATTCCTATCGTAGTCCGGTTTAGTATTATACTTACATAAAATTTATTTAATTTGATAATTAATTATATAGGTTGGCAAAATTTTATTTCCAGGCCATTCACCACACAACTAGATATAGTGGTTAAAGTGGATTTTTCTTACAATAAAAATTGTACAGTGTCATACTGCCTATCTTTTTTTAGACTTGTTAATATTTAATGATTCCTGTATACATAACATTTATGCCTGCATTTTAGCTGACATTATTTTTCAGATGGTTTATTTGTATAATAATAATAACATGATATTATAATCAAACATTATAAATGCTCACAAACTAATGGTATCTCTAAACATCATGTTTAGTAGTTTTGCTGTAATATTATGAACCATACTGGATTTTAAGTTTCATTTGCATTTTCAACCTTTGGCATGTTGATATCAAAGCTAAACCATTCTTGGTGTGGGCCTCTTTGGATTCATCTTGTTTTGGACTTCTTGTGCTTCTTGGACTTGTGTGTTTATTTCCCTCACCAGGTTAGGGAAGTTTTCCATCACTATTTTTTCAAATAGGTTTTCCTTTTTTTTAAATATATTTTTATTGACTTTAGAGAAGAAGGACGAGGGAGAGATAGAAACATCAGAGATAAAAGAGAGTGATTGGTCGGCTGCCTCCTGCACGCTCACACTGGGAATTGAGCCTAGGCATGTGGCCTGACCATGAATCGAACCCTGACCTCCTGGTTCATGGGTTGACACTCAACTACCTAGCCACACCAGCAGGGCAGTTCTTTCTTTTTCTTTTTTTCTTTTTTGCTCAGTCCCTTTACCCCCCAAGCCTCCTCACCCCAGAGCTATCAACTCTTCTCTATTTATAAGTGTCTCTGTTTTGCTTGTCAGTTCAGTTTGTTCATTAGATTCTATACGAGTGAAATTATATGGTAAAGGATAAATTTTTCTTCTTTTTTATAGCCAAGTAATATTCCATTGTGTAAATGTATCATAGCTGTTTTAGCCCATCATCTACTGATGGACACTTGGACTGCTTCTAAATCTTGCCTATTGTAAATAACTGCAGTGAACATGGGGGTGCATATATTCTTTCTAATTAGTGTCAGTTTGATTCGGGTTTCTTTCTATGAATTCTCAGAAGTGGAATTGCTGGGTCATAAAGCAGTTCCTTTTTTAATTTTTTGCCATAACTTCATACTGCTTTCTACAGTGGCTGCATTAGTCTACATTCCTACCAACAGTGCATAAGAGTTCCCTTTTCTGCACATCCTGGGCAACACTTGTTGTTTGTTGATTTATTGATGATAGCCATTCTGACAGGTGTGAAGTGTTATCTCATTGTGGTTTTATTTTGCATTTCGTAACATTGAGCATCTTTTTGTATGTTTACTGGTCATCCATATCTCCTCTTTGAAGAAGTGTCTATTTTTTAATTGGGTTATTTTTGGGGTGTTTTCTTTTTTTTGGTGTTGAGTTGTATAAGTTATTTATATTTTGGATATCAAGCCCTTATCAGATGTATCAGCAAATAATGTTCTCCCATTTAGTGGGCTGTATTTTCATTTTGTTGATGGCTTTCTTTTTTGTGCGAAAACTTTTTAGTTTGATGTAGTTCCATTTATTTTTTCTTTTGTTTCCCTTGCCAGAGGAGATATATCAGAAAAAAATATTGTCTGAGAAATGTCGAAGATTTTACTGCCTGCCTATGTTTTGTCGGATATTAATGGTTTGAAGTCAAACATTTAACTTTTAATTCATTTTGAGTTTATTCTTGTGTGTGGTGTAAGGTGATCTAGTTTTATTTTTTGTATATATCTGTCCCATTTTCCCAGCACCATTTATTGAAATCTTTAGCCCATTGTATGTTTTTGCCTCCTTTGTGAAATAATAATTGACTATAAAGGCGTTGGTTTATATCTGGGCTCCCTGTTCTGTTCTCTTGATCTATATGTCAGTTCTAGTACTTTTTTGATGGAATCTTTATAGTTCTCTATTAATAGTATCATGTCATCTGCAAATAATGACAGTTTTACTTCTTCCTTTCCAGTTTGGATGTCTTTGTTTCTCCTTCTTATCTGTTTACTGTGATTAGGACTTTCAGTGCTATGTTAAGAGTGATGAAAGCAGACACCCATCCCTGTCTTATTCCCAGTTGAAAGAGGAGCACTTGTAGTTCTTGCTTATTGAGTAGTTTAGTAGTAATTTTGATAAGGTTGTGGGAGGATATGAGTACCACATTTTCTTTCACTGCCAATCTTGACCAATCCTTATGATTTTCTTAATAAAATTTTATTTTTTCTGGCTTACTGTATGATAAGAATACAGTATGTAATATACAAAATATGTGTTAATTGATCATTATTGGTAAACCTTCTGATCAACAGTACACTATTAGTAGTCAGGATTTGGGGGGTCAGAAGTTATATGTGGATTGTCAGCTGTGCAGGGCTGGCACCCCTAATCCCTGCATTGTTCAAGGATCAACTGTATATGTTCCATGAAGCCAAGGAACTTGTTATACTTGTTTATTGATGTATCTTCAGAACTTGGAGCAGTACTTGTTAATAGGTTCTCAATAAATAATTTATTGAATGCATGATGAAAAGGGAAGAAACTGATGAGATTCACTGCTAAAATTGCCCAGTTTAAATTTTAAGGAGGAAATTTCTTTGTAGCAGGTATAATCATCAGATGGGGGAAGGCAATGAAAATGAAACTTGAAGAGAGTAATCATGATTTAGAAGAGACACACTGTAAGGAATGGAGGCAGAATAAATGAGGCAGAATGATGTTATGAATGTTATCAAGAGAATGGTCAAAATGATACAAAATATGAAGTGACTAAATCTTCCTACTATTTAATTCAGATAGTGAAACTGTTACTTCGTCATGGTGGAAATCCATTTCAAGCTAATAAACACGGAGAGCGTCCAGTGGATGTTGCAGAAACAGAGGAGTTGGAATTGCTACTAAAACGAGAGGTGCCTTTATCTGATGATGATGAAAGTTACACAGGTTTGTTTCAGATAATCTGTATTCAACTGTTTGTTTGACATGATGTTTAGTAGGACATTTTACTTCTACTTTATAGTACATAAAATGTTTGAATACCTTAGAATAATGCTAGCTAGCTAGTAAGACTGGTGAATTTAGTAACCTAGTTATTTGCTACATGTCCTCTGTGTAAATGGAGTCATGATGCCATTGCCCTATTTTCATGATTTTCCTCCCATAAATTGCTGATATTACATTCAAGCCCATTGTAGAACCTTTCCCCATTAATAGCTACCACCACTGCTCTTCTGATTTCTTTACATTCTTTCATAAATTAGAGATACACTAACCAAACCCTTTCTGTCTTTTCCTGGCATTAATGAATTGTCTTTACATTTTTAACTTTTGTCATTTAGGTGGTTGAACTCTGGTCATTGTTTAAAGGTAGGGGCACAGTTTCACAAACACAGTTTTTAAAAGGAAGAGCCAAAATAATATTTCAGAAAACTTTTGGTGTACTCAGAATTTTTTTAAAAAGCATAAACAGTTTAAAATATAACGAAAAAAACTTCCTTGTATTGAAGAAAATCTTTTGTGTACAGACTAGAAATGTTCACCATGTTTCAGGTAAAAATCCATTAAAAAGAATGTAGTGAGTTTCATAATTGACCATATGTCCAAAATATCTAAAGAATTCCTAGGAACAGTTAAGTCATATTGCTATTATATTGTTATATGTAAGGGAATAAAAATCAAACCACACTCATTTAATCTCAGTCACTGCCCAAAGGCAATAGAATGACATCTATAGTTTTGAGGCAAAAAAGGTCTATGATATAAACATCTGTACTTTTTTTTCCTTAATTGAGGTAGAAGTGAACATTATATTAGTTTCAAGTATACAACATAATGATTCTGTATTTGCATATATTGTGAAATGATCACCACAATAAGTCTATTTAACATCCATCATTATTCATAGTTAAAATTATTTTCTTTTTCCTTGAGATGAGGACTTTTTATTTTTATTTATTTATTTATTTATTTATTTATTTATTTATTTATTTTTATTTTTATTTATTTTTTATTATTAGTTAAGGTATTACAAATGTGTCCTCATCCCCCCCATTAACCCCCAACCTCCCCACCACACACAAACTCATGCTCCCATCCCCCTGTTGTCCATGTCCATTGGTATGGCTTATATACATGTATACAAGTCCTTCGGTTGATCTCTTCCCCTTACCCCCGCCAGCAATCAGGCTATCAATCCCCAGAAGGAAAGTAGGGGAGGGCGGGGGTAAGGAGATGAGGACTTTTAAGATCTATTTTCTTAGCAACCTTCAAATATGCAATACAGTATTAATGGTAGTCACTATGCTGTAGATTACTGCCCCATAAATTATTTTATATTTAAGTTTATACCTTTGATGCTCTTCATCTGTTTTGCTCACTCCCACCATCCTCAACTCTAGCAACCACCAATCTGTTCTCTGTAACTGTGAGCTTACTTTTGTTTTTAGGTTTCACATATAAGTTAGAATATATAGTATTTGTCTTTCTCAGGCTGATTTATTTCACTTAGAATAATACCCTCTAGGTCAGCCGTGGGCAAACTACGACCCGCGGGCTGGGTTTGAAATGAATAAAACTATTGAAAAAAAAGACCGTACCCTTTTATGTAATGATGTTTACTTTGAATTTATATTAGTTCACACAAACACTCCATCCATGCTTTTGTTCCGGCCCTCCGGTCCAGTTTAAGAACCCATTGTGGCCCTCGAGTCAAAAAGTTTGCCCACCCCTGCTCTAGGTTCATTCATGCTGTTGCAAATGGCAAACTTTCATGGCTGAATATATTCCATTGTGTATATACTGTATACTACACCTTATCTATTCATTCATCTATGGATACTTAGGTTGTTTATCATATCTTGGCTATTGTAAATAATGCTGTTCTGAATATGTGGGTGCATTTATCTTTTTAAATTAGTTTTTGGTTTCTTTGAATAAATAACCGAAATTGCTGTTTTCTATATGGCTATACCAGTTTAAATTTTGATCAGTGGTGCACCAGTTTTCTTTTATTTCACATTCTTACCACAACTTGTTATTTTTTGTCTTTTTTATAATTGTCACTCTAACAGGTATGAGATAATATCTGATTGTAGTTTTGATTTGCATTTCCCTGGTGCTTAATGATGTAGAACATCTTTTATGTACCCATTGGCCATCTGTATGTCTTCTTTGGAAAAACGTCTATTGCGATCCTCTGCCAGTTTCTCAGTCATTGAAATCCTCTCTCCATTTTTCAATTGAATTGTTTGTTTGCTGTTGAGTTGAATGAATTCTTTATATATTTTAGATATTAACCCCTTATCATATATATGATTTGCAAATACTTTGTTCCATTCAGTACACTGCTTTTCATGCTATTGATGATGTCCTTTGTTATGCAGAAGTTAAAATCCCAATGTTTTATTATGAAAATGGTCAAAAATACTGCAAAGTTCAAAGAATTGTACAGTGAACACCATGTACCCACCAACTACATTTTACAGTTAACTTTTTGCTGTAGTTCCTTTACTACATTATCACATACATCTCTCTCTACCCTTCAATCTATCTTATTTATTTTTTATTTGTTAATTTATCTTTATTGTTGAAAGTATTATAGATGCTCTCCCCCTTTTTTTCCCCTTTGACCCCCTTCACCCTGCACCCACCCCTCCCAGGCCTTCACCACACTATTGTCTGTGTCTGTGGGCTATGCATGTATGCATATAAGTTCCCCATTTAATCCATCTTAATTTTTGATGCATTTCAAAATAAGTTGCAGACCTCTAAATACTTTAGCATGCATTTTATTCATTAACTAGGTTCAATTTTTGTGTATGAATATTTTAGGTAATATTTATATTTGAGAAATTAATTTTTTTATTTAATAAAACATTCTTTTAGTTTTGAGAAATTCATAGACCTATATAATTCAGTCTTATAAAGATACAGACTATATCATTCCAGCAAGTTTCTTTTTTTATTTTATTTTATTGTTTTCTTATGCTGCCCCTTCTTACTCAATCCCTGTCCCTACCTGATCATGTATACCCTTTATGGTAAATAGAGATTAGGCAGGAATCACTAATAGATAAATCTAGGTGGAATTTTTTTATGAAAAACAGGATATTTACATTGTCTTCTCCAGTTCTGAGAGAGGAAAGGATAAAAACCAATGGTTGTATAGTGGAGAAATCAAGCAGCACCTGAACTGTGATCAAAATTAACATCTTCACCCCTGGCTGGTTTGGTTCAGGGGTGGAGCATTGGCCCACGGACCAGAGGGTGGAGGGTTCAGGGTTCTATTCCTGGTCAAGGGCATGTACCTGGGTTGCAGATTTGAGCTCAGCCATGGTCTGGGCTTGTGCAGGAGGCAACCAATCTGTGTGTGTCTCTCTCACATCGATGTTTCTCTCTCTCTCCCTCTCCCTCTCTCTCTCTCTCTCTCTCTCTCTCTCCCCCCTCTCTCTCCCTCTCCCTCTCCCTGTTTTTCCCTCCCTATATTTCTCCCTTCCACTCTCCCTTAAAAAAAGTCAGTGTTGCCGAAACCGGTTTGGCTCAGTGGATAGAGCGTCGGCCTGCAGACTGAAAGGTCCCAGGTTCGATTCCGGTCAAGGGCATGTACCTGGGTTGCGGGCATATCCCCAGTGGGAGATGTGCAGGAGGCAGCTGATCGATGTTTCTCTCTCATCGATGTTTCTAACTATCTCTCTCCCTTCCTCTCTGTAAAAAATCAATAAAATATATTTAAAAAAAAAACAAAAAACAAACATCAAAGGAGAGACAAATGCACATCATGTTTCTCCAGATATGATTTCATGAAAAGGGTACATTATCACTTTTGTGGCTTTCTGAGAATGCATAATTATGAGGAATGTTCTGGGTTTTTTCTTTTTAAGACTGGTGAAAGATTAAGAAATGGCAATGTCATGAAAAACTAAAAAGGCTATAGAAATGTTCCAGACAGAGATAGTAAATTAAAGGCAATACCTGTTCCCAGACTGAATCCTGTACTGGAGAGGGAAAATGATTATAAATAACATTATTAGATCATTTAACAAGGAATATGGACAGTAAATTAGTGTTGTATCATTGTAAATTTTGAAGTTGACAACTGTACTTTGTTGACAAGAGAATATCCTTATGTCTTAGGAAATACTTATTTCTTAGGAGTTACTCACTGAAGTATATAGGGGTAAAGAGCCATGATGTATATAATTTGACCTCATCTAGTTCAGGAAAAAAATATATGTACATATTTGCATATATAGTGAAAGCAAATTATAAAGCAAGAGAATGAAAACATTAACAATGGGCAAATCTGGATAAAGAATATAAAATTTTTAGTAGTTTTTATTTTTTAATTTCTGTGAGTTTGAAATTATTTGCAAATAAAATTTCAAATATATACAAATACATAAAATTGCCTTGCTTTGTCCATTGAAAAGATCTAAAAGCATTGACCCCACAATTCCAATAATCTTTCCTAGTGCCCAGATTATAATCTTGACATGCTTTCTACTAAAAGAAAACCAAGGCTTTTTAGAAAAAAATAGGTGATTTTAAGTCTGGGATAGGAAATATATAAGATGAGCTGTCAACATCTTGTCATTGCTGATTACAAGGAAGCTATGAAAGATTACTATAAGGTTTTGTCAAAAGGCCTTAGGAGACAACTTAGATCAGTTTCCCATTGACGAAAGATGGGATAGTTTGAGCTTCAATAAGGCTATTAATAACAAATATTTGAAATTCATTAAATAAGTTTAAATCCATAGTCCATGGTCATAATTATTTTAATTAATCTATCATAAGAGAACCAATTTATTTTAAAAATTAGGCAGAAATAAAAGAAAATAATAAATTATTTATCTTTTCTTACATGAACTCTGTCACTGGGTAACCTCATTATAGGTGAGAAGTTTTTGGTTTTGGTCTTGGTTGTTTTTTAGTATGTTTTTATTGATTTCAGAGAGAGGAAAGGAGAGGGAGGAGAGATATAGAAACATCAATGATGAGAGAATCATCAATTGGCTGTCTCCTACATGCTCCCTACTGGGGATCAAGTCCGAAACCCTGGCATGTGCCCTGACCAGGAATCAAACCATGACCTCCTGGTTCATGGGTTGACCCTCAACCAGTGAGCCACATCGGCTGGGTGAGAAGTGTTTTTTAAATAAGGTTAATGCAGGTAAAAAAGAAAAAAGTTTGACCATTTTGTAAACCACATATCAGTTAATATGTGTAAGCATTGAGCATCAACAGTTGCTAACATTAGATTTTTTAAAAAGAGGGGGAATAAAAGCATTGCATGCTCCCTGCTGAAAGAACACATTACACTACTATTCTTCACTCCTCAGGATCCAGCTGCCATTTTCAGAAAATACCAAAGTCAGAGGAACATCCTGCTGAACTGCACCAAGCAAAATCTAGACTATGGGAAACTCAAATGGCTTTGATTTTTCAAGAGATAAATTGTATGGGAATGAAAAAAGAAGAATCTGTAGGGAAAAAATGTTAATGTTTAAAAGTCATATCAAAGCTGAAAAATAGGCAGCACTAAAAAAACAATGTATTTAATAGGTGATTTATACTTCTCGGGGAAATTTGTACAAAATTTAGTTAAGATAAATGGCACATACAAGATCCAGAATATTCTTTAAAAAATATGTTTTTATTAATTTTAGAGAAGGAGGGAGGGAGAGGGATAGAGAGATAGAAACATCCATGAGGGAGAAATCTCAATCTGCTGCCTCCTATATGCCCCCTACTGGGGATGGAGCCAGAAACCTGGGCATATGCCCTGACCGGAATCAAAACAGTGACCTCTTGGTTTATGGGTCAACACTCAACCACTGAGCAACACTGGCTGGACAGGATATTTTTTTTAATTCAAAGAAATTCTTATGTTAAGGGGAAACCTAATATGTTGGGGGTTTTTTAATCCTTGCCTGAGGATATGTTTATGGATTTTAGGGAGAGAAGAAGAGAGAGAAACATCAATGTGAGAAAGATCTATCTGTTGCCTCCGTATGTGCCCCAACTGGGGATTTGAACCCACAACCTTTTTGGTGTGTGGGACAATGCTCCAACCAACTGAGCAACCCATCTGTGGTCTGCTAGGTTTTTTAATAGTTTTGAGAAGGGTCCAGCAATGGTGATAGTTACTTTATTTTACTTAGGAAATGATTAGGACTTCTACTTAACTATCACGTATCCAAAAGTGGGACTAATTATAAAATGAGGAGACCAGGGTTAGAAGGGTGAATAAAAAGACAAAAATATAACATTGGTTAAAGCAGTATTTATTAGTGGTAATGTTAACAAATGGAGCAACATCCCTTTTAGTATATATTTTCACCTTCCAATAAATGTAAATAAACTCCTTAAGTGTTTGGTACAAAGATATTGCTCAATAAATATTTGTTAAATTGGTGGAGAGTGGTTACTGGCCCTTAGGGATTTTTTAGGACTCTCCAAATTCCACAAATCCAAGAAATAACTGAATCTGTAAGCCAGGTTCATTCATTACTGAGACTGGAAAAGTTTGAGAAGACCTAGAATCAAACAACAGGAACGGTTCCTCCTGGTGCTTCAGCTGCTAACTGGCAGTCACAGGTGTGAAGACCACTTTACCTTCTACCTCCAACAGGAGGGCTGCCTCTTAGACTACTCCAATAAACTACTCATGTTTCAATGAGTTATTGAAGAAAGACAACAGTCCAAGAACCTAGAAACCTAAGAAAACAATCATTTGAATAAACAGAATGTTAACCCAGCTAAATAAAACTACCAGATCGTTCAGCAAACAACAGAAATGAATACTTAAGAAAATTCAGTTATAGCTCAAAAGACTTTTTGGAGCTAATAAAAAAAAACAAAAAACATGATTATACAACCAGACAACAAAGTGGATGATTGAGAAATGATCATTGTTGGGACTTAAATTATTATTGGAAAATCAAGTAAAATAAGTCCTCACAATACAGCAATATTATAGAGAACGACTTCTTAAAGAAGATGAAAAATACTTAGAAAATAAATCAAGGAGACCTAACAGATCTAACATGTGAATAATTTTTGTGGGAATTTAAAAGGCAAATAAAGGTGGAATATAGTCCACAATTATACAAATAGAAATTTTTCCCAAGCTGAAGAAAGCCTAAGTTTTAGTGGCAGATAAGATCCCAAGAAAACAGAAACACCAATCAGAAAGGATATATGCACCCCTATGTTCATAACAGCACAATTTACAATAGCTAAGATTTGGAAACAGCCTAAGTGCCCATCAGCAGATGAGTGGATTAGAAAACTGGTACATCTACACAATGGAATACTACGCTGCTGTAAAAAAAGAAGGAATTCTTACCATTTGCAACAGCATGGATGGAACTAGAGAGCATTATGCTTAGTGAAATAAGCCAGTCAGAGAAAGATAAACATCACATGATCTCACTCATTTGTGGGATATAATGAACAACATAAACTGATGAACAAAGATAGAATCAGAGTCATAGAAGCATCAAACAGACTGTCCAACCTATGAGGGAAGGTGGGGAGGGGGGTGAGGGGATAAGAGGTCAACCAAAGGACTTGTATGCATGCATATGAACATAACCAATGGACACAGACGGGGGTTGTCGGGGGATAAGTGAGGACATGCACTGGGGGGTGAGGGCAGGCGGGGAGAGGTCAGGGGGAAAAGGAGACATGTAATACTTTAAACAATAAAGAATTGAAATTTAAAAAAAATTAAATGCTTTAAAAAAATCAAACTTGCCAAACCGATTTGGCTCAGTGGATGGAGCGTTGGCCTGCGGACTGATGGTTCCGGTCAGGGGCGTGTGCCTTGGTTGCAGGCACATCCCCAGTGGGAGGTGTGCAGGAGGCAGCTGGTCAATGTTTCTCTCTCATCGATGTTTCTGGCTCTTTGTCCCTCTCCCTTCCTCTCTGTAGAAAATCAATGAAATATATTTAAAAAAATAAAACTTGGAGAAAAAAACTCCTCTACCTGACTACGGTATTATTTACCTGTCAGGATAAAAGAAAAATCACTGTAGACATTAAGGATTTAAAGGTACATCAATATGTATATATTATACATTTTAAAAGAAATAATGGAGGGAGGAGGTTAGATGGAGGTGAAAAAAATGAAAGGATTAAGAAGTACTAGAAAATAGTCATGGGGATGTAAAGTACTGCATGAGGAATATAGTCAATAATCTATAATAATAAAAGCATAATATGCTAATTAGACCAGACAGCCAAACGACCTTCCAGACAAAGCTGGGGCTGCGAGGGCCAAGCCCTTTGCATGAATTTCATGCATCGGGCCTCTAGTATGATAATAACTGTATATGGTGCCAGGTGGATACTGGAAGTACTGGCGGGAACATTTTGTAAGTATATGATTGTCTAACCACTGTGCTGTACACCTGAAACTAATCCTATATAATAAGAGAGGAATATGCTAATTAGCCATTATGCCCTGAGGTGTAACGACCAAGCACATCATGACCAGATCACAGATCTGCAGGAGAGTGGGCCAGTAAGGTACTAGCGGGCTGTGGAGAGCTACAGGAGGGGGCAGGGAAGCAAGCTATGGGCGGGGGAGGGGGGGGGCGAGCAAGGGGAGCTACAGGAGGGCAGCAGCGACTTACTGGCTACAAGTGGATGGCAGAGAGCTACAGGACGGGGCAGGGCAGCAAGCAAGCAGGAGGCAGAGAGCTACAGGAGAGGGCAGGGCAACAAGCTATAAGGGGATGTGGGGGGAGCTACAGGAGGATGGCAGTGACCTACTGGTGCACAGATTCGTGTGCAGAGCTACTAGTGTAAAATAATATTGAATGTAAGCTGTCATTGAAAATTTAAAAAAAAATAATGGAAGAATAAACCAACAACTTATAAACTTGGTTACCTAATAGGAGAAAAGGGTAAATGGAGGTATGTGTGAATTGTTACAGTCTTGAAAAACAGTCTGACAACAGCTGGTGAAACACAAGAGCTCTTATCTTTTGAAGATACATGCTGAAATATTTCTAGATAAAATAACTTGAATGGGGATATGCTTCAAAATGATAAAGCAGTAGGATGAATAGAGAGTATGGATTGGCCAAAGATTGATGCCTATTGGAGCTGAGTAATGGGTACCTCGGGGTTCAGTATAACATAACATTCTGTCTACTATGTTGAGTTCAAAGTTTATTATAAAACATTTTTAAAGATACTTACACACTTTGAACTATCAGTCACTTCTGGGAATATCCAGTGTTTATTTTAGCGCTGTTTTGACTAGTAAAAGCATAAATATATAGTCAGATAGGGCATTGGTTATATAAATTGATGTATATAGCCATACCATGGGTTATTGTACAACTATGAAAAAATATATTCTAATGCTATCCCAGTTACTTGGAAGGATTTTCATAAGAAATTGACTTAAAAAATTAAGATGAATAATTATATCTAATTTTGTAAAATGAACAATGTTATAAAAAGCAATATATATGTTCATATATGTACATATATTTGCAAAATTTTATAAGCATGGAGAAAATCCAGAAGCATGTATATCAGGCTGCTAATAAGGCATGTGTCAGGTGAGGGGTGGTGAGTGGCAGAGAAGGGGGTAATTTGGGTGGAAGGAAGGGAGCTGAACGCAATCATGTGATAATATTTTTGTATACATAAATATACAACTCAGCAGAATCTTCCCTTACCCTGCATCCCTGTTTATTTAACCCCTTATGCCCTTCCCTTCACAGTGAATCTTCTTAAAGTGCATTGTAGTACACTCTATTGAATCTATGTTTACTAACATCATTATTACTAACACTAGAAGCCCGGTGCATGAAAATTCGTGCACAGTCCGGGAGCCCTCAGGGGATGTCCTGCTGAGGGCTGGGGAGCGGGCCTAAGCCACAGTCTGACCTCCCTCCGGGCTGATCAGGGAAAGGCACCGCTCCCATTATCCCGATGCTGCTGCCACTGTTGGCCCTCCTCGGCTCTTGCAGCCACTGCAACTATACAGTCTAATTAGCATATTACCCTTTTATTAGTATAGATGATCTAACTGCCAGATCCCTTAACTGTCTTCTCGGTCTCTCTGTAGAATTTTGACAGTGTTGACCATATTCTTCCTAAAATTCTGTCTTGGTTTCAAGACATAATTCTCTGGCTTTCATTTAGCTTTCCAGACTGTTTCTTCTCAGTTTCCTTCTAGAATCTCATCTTCATTTTTCCCCTCAATCCCTTCACATACTCCCATGTGTTGATTTTTCTGAAGATTTTACTTTTTGGACCCTCTTCTCTTACCACCCACACTTATATTCTCCCACCCACACTTATAGTTCTAACTGCCATCTATATGGTGAAGCCTTCCAAATATCTCTTTATTCCATACATTTCTCTTGAGCTTTCAAACCTATATATTTAGCTGCCCCTCTGGCTATTACCACTTAAGATTTCCACAGAAATCAGAATACCTGAATGGAACTTGGTTCTCTATTTACACTCCTCTTGTGTTTTGTTTTTTTTCTCTCAATGGTAATGTAAATCAGCTATACTTATGTCATATGCTTGATAGTCATCCTAAACTCCTCTTCCTTCAGCTCAATTATTTAGCGACTATTTTTGAGCACCCATTATGTGTTGGGCATTGTTTATGCACTGGAGATACAGCCTATTAAGAAAATGTATCGCCGAAACCGGTTTGGCTCAGTGGATAGAGCGTCGGCCTGCGGACTGAAAGGTCCCAGGTTCGATTCCGGTCAAGGGCATGTACCTGGGTTGCGGGCATATCCCCAGTGGGAGATGTGCAGGAGGCAGCTGATCGATGTTTCTCTCTCATCGATGTTTCTAACTCTCTATCTCTCTCCCTTCCTCTCTGTGGAAAATCAATAAAATATATATATAAAAAAAAAAAAGAAAATGTATCTACATAACATAATTATCTACTAATCCCTGTCATTCCTACTTTAAAAGAATTTTTTTAATTAAATCTTTATTGTTCAGATTATTACATTTGCTCCTCTTTTTTCCCCCCATAACTCCCCTCCTCCCAGTTCCCGCCCCACCCTCCGCCCTCACTCCCCACCCACTGTCCTCATCCATAGGTGCACTATTTTTGTCCAGTCTCTTCCCACATCTCCCACACCCCTTTCCCCCCCAAGAATAGTCAGTCCATTCCCTTTCTATGTCCCTGATTCTATTATAATCAACAGTTCATTCTGTTCATCAGATTATTTATTCACTTGATTCTTAGATTCACTTGTTGATAGATGCATGTTTGTTGTTCATAATTTGTATCTTTACCTTTTTCTTCTTCTTCCTCTTCTTAAAGGATACCTTTCAGCATTTCATATAATCCTGGTTTGGTGGTGATGAACTCCTTTAGCTTTTCCTTATCTGTGAAGCTCTTTATCTGACCTTCAATTCTGAATGATAGCTTTGCTGGATAAAGTAATCTTGGTTGTAGGTTCTTGGTATTCATCACTTTGAATATTTCGTGCCACTGCCTTCTGGCCTGCAAAGTTTCTGTTGAGAAATCAGCTGACAGTCGTATGGGTATTCCCTTGTAGGTAACTGAGTTTCTTTCTCTTGCTGCTTTTAAGATTCTCTCTTTGTCTTTTGCTCTTGGCATTTTAATTATGATGTGTCTTGGTGTGGTCCTCTTTGGATTCCTTTTGTTTGGGGTTCTCCGCGCTTCTTGGACCTGTAAGTCCATTTCTTTCACCAGGTGGGGGAAGTTTTCTGTCATTATTTCTTCAAATAGGTTTTCAATATCTTGCTCTCTCTCATCTTCTGGCACCCCTATAATTCTGATGTTGGTACGCTTGAAGCTGTCCCAGAGGCTCCTTACACTATCCTCGCATTTTTGGATTCTTTTTTCATTCCGCCCCTCCGGTTGGGTGTTTTTTGCTTCTTCGCATTTCAAATCATTGACTTGATTCTTGCGCTCCTCTGGTCTGCTGTCGGGAGTCTGTATAATATTCGTTATTTCAGTCCGTGTATGCTTAATTTCTAGTTGGTTCCCCATCATAACATCGAGGGTCTCATTAGATTTCTTGTAGATCTCGTTAAGTTTATCGGCGGCTTCTAAACAGTTCTTGAGAGACCTTAAAAGTGTGGTTCTGAACTCTATATCTTCCATTGACAATTTTGTCCTGTTTCTTTGTCTCCGCATTTTGTTATGCTTCCTTGGTGCACCCCCTAGTGGTCTTTGTGCGCAGTCTTATAGTTAAACCTTGATTGTTGTAGCTAATACCAGGGAGGGTTTGACCTCCAGGCCAAGTGGCGATGAGAATCAGCTGTGTCTGCAGTGAGAGAACTTCTGTCCTCTAGGGAGGTGCTAATCTAGCCTTTGCCTGAGGCTATTCGGCAAATGCCTCTGTGCAGGGCTTGGGTGGAGCGGGTCGCACAGGATCAACAGGGTGGGCCGGAGAGAGCAGTTATGGCGGCTCTCAGTCCTGTCCCCAGGGGCTCTGCCTCTCTGAGTCCCAGCACCCGCTGCAAACCTCGGAGAGAAAGCTGCACTCGCTCTGACCAAAGCCAGACAGTCCCGCTTCTCCCATTTGAGTCTGGGTCCCTAAAGACTCGCCCGTATCTGAAGCTCAGAGTCTGCGACTCCCTCCCGATTGAAAACGCCAACCGTGCCCTCCGCCGTCAGCCCGCTCCGCACACTCCGCACCTCAGAATTTGACTTCAGCACTGTGCCTCCTCTGAGTGTCCGTATGCGTTTCTCTTTCCTCCTAGTTGTAGGACTTCCACTCAGCCAGCGTTCCTGTGGTTCTGGGTGATGTCCGTTCCGTCTTTTAGTTTCACTTTTGAAGTAGTTGTTCAAGGCAGCAAACTCCGGCGTTAACCTATGCCACCATCTTGGTTCTCCGGTTCTGTCTGGATCCTTTCAAAGAATTTATAAGTCCATCTAGCAGTGACAAGCTGAAGGTCACTTGAACATCGTTGTGTAAAATGAGGATTATGATAGCTGAAATTACATTGGCTTCCATAAGAAAACAAGAAAATACGATTTGAAAAATAGAAATTTTATATGGTATGTTAATTTTTACATGTTTTGTGGCTACAAACTCTAATTCTGGTCTCTTTAGAAAGCAGTAGCTGTGGAAAGCAGCCTTGTTATAAAACTTTCTTTTAAAAATCTGCAACAGATTTTTTCCATGGAAGAAGAAAGCTGTTTTATTTGAACTTACATATTTAATTAGAGTGGAACACGACCTTCTAGAACCTTTTTTGATTTTCATTTATTTTGATTATTTCATGTGTTCATTAGCTATCTGTTGATTTTTCAGAATATTTATTTTCTACATGGTGAAAGTGCCTGAATTATTGCTTGATCAAAGTCCTTCAAGGAATGATGCAAAAATCATCAGTAAGTATCTTACAAAGATTTTGGAGTTGCTAAAAAAGACTGATGAAAATACCCAAATTTATTGCTTAATTTACATGAGGTCCTTGTTAGACTTGACTTTATCAAACACCATCCAATCTAAATTCAGAATATGTTAATATTTAATAGAGAATTAACTGCCCAGAGATGTTTGTGTATAAAGTCTGATAGCATTGTTACCCATCTGGTATATCATGTCATCCATGTGACAGATACACTTTAAGTGTTGCAAAGTTAGAGAATAAGATCAAGACTATGAATTTCAAAGAAGTTAATACATTTGGAGTAAATAAAGGGTGTTATATATGTAGCATTTAAGTGTGGTTTATTCCATTAGGCATTGCGCTATGCTTTATGACAGTGCTACTCAGAGTAGCTATTCCACAAACTATTGCTGTTTCTCATGATAAAGAACTTTTGCCAGAATGTAAATGTACTGCTTTCTTCATCAAAAAGGTAAAAATGCTAAAAAAAAAAAAAAATTTTTTTTAAATGTTAGCTGAACTCAGTGTTCTAGTGACTAATTAATTCCCATTTCTGGTACAAGATCCTATTTCACCATGGATTTGTAATAAACAATATGCAGACTGGCCTCAGTTCATGAGCTACACTGCATAGCAGTTTTATGTTGTGCATATCAGACATTTACACTATTGTTGCAGGAATACATGTCCTGGTTAATACAGCTTATTTGTGTACAAATGTGTGACACTTTTAAGTTTGCATAATTCTTTAGTCTTTTCCCCCCTTAACTTCTGCCCTTTTCCCATGGTTTCATTTCAATTACATTCCTATACAGGAATTCCATTTAATAATAGTATTTGCTACAGACAATTGCTTCTTGCTATTCTGCTGAGAATTCAGTTATTCCGAGATTGTGCTCATAAAGCATAATTATGGTAGTAGAAATGAGGGTAGTAACTCTGTGTCATGTAGTATCCCTGCCCATACTTTCAGACATTCATTAATTGCCAGAGTAGAGATTCTGTTAAAGTTTGCAGACACCGATTTTATTACTTAAACAGAGCTCTCAGTGTACAATGTTGAAAATGCCAGTCATTGTCAGAATTATTAACCTTTTTCTTATCTTACTTTGACTACTAATAATCTGGCCTTATTTATTTAGCAGCTGCTATAAACTTCCCTTACTTGCATACTTAAACTTAACTTAGGAAATGCTCAAATGCTCCATCATAATAAACAGACAAGCTACTTTTAGATACTGATATAAAATAGATTAGGAAACTGGTGCTTACTGAGAGCATCTGTGTGTCAAAAAATACACAAAATGACCAATATTTTGAAGCCTTATTTTCTTAATGTTAAAACAGTAAATTGTAACTATTTTAAATATATTGTCATAATTTTTTAAATTCACTTCCTCAGTTTTATATTTCAGGAATTGTGAAATACAAGTGTTGATGCATGCATATATGGAACTATAACATTTAATAATTCAAGAGCTCCAAAAACCAATTATTTAAACCAAAATATACCATACATTTTTACTAAATGGATTATGTGATGTTAACAATTTATCCATAAGGAAGAAGAATCATCACCTTAAAAAGTTTTAAAGCAAACCAAACTTAGAAGTATAAAAACTACAGGAAGACGTTACATAGGGTGTTTTTAGAGTATTAAAATCTATATCAGGGGTCCTCAAACTACCGCCCGCGGGCCACATGCAGCCCACTGAAAACATTTATCCAGCCTACTGGGTGTTTTTGTCACCGCTGCCTGTTGCTTAGCAGCCGACTAGTTTTTTTTTTAAACTATAGTCCGGCCCTCCAACGGTCTGAGGGATAGTGAACTGGCCCCCTGTTTAAAAAGTTTGAGGACCCCTGATCTATATCGTAATTGATCATTAGAAATTTAAACTTGATAGAGCATTTTATAGGGAAAGGAGTTTGTGTACTAGTGTATACCTAAAATTCAAGATTACTCCATTTAACCTGTAAAAAATATTTTATCTTCTTGCTTTCCAATTGGCATTTTAAAATCAATTCCAGTGTCTATGTTAGATAACAGATTAGGCCTAGTATGAAAAATTATAATCCATTTATAACCCAAGAACCTTATTTAATTTAACTAGTGCTGTAAACAACTTATTTGATTAAATCTATTTCTCAACTTGTTGAGTAGCAACAAGCACCATGTTTGGTACTTATCACTTTTATTTTTTACATAGCCCTGTGGTATCAGTACTTAGAAGAAATGAAAAGGCAGTTAAGTGTCTATGATGTGCAGAGAGGTAGCATACAGCATGGATAGACGATGAGATATTCTTTTATTTAATGACCAATTAAAAGAAATTCCATTATAGTGTTTTGCATTCTCTACTTTTTCTCCTCTGCTTTGTGATTTATGGTACATTTTTTTCTAAATATCTTAAACAAACCTGAATCTTAAACAAAACCTCTACATTTAACTTTTTTTGAAAGCCAATACTTTTAAATCAGATTGTATCATGTGTTTTATGTGTAAATAATATCAACCTAGTTCCAAAGCTTAAGAATTTTTAATTCTAGGTGGAGTGTTTTTTAAAGAGAGATGTCTATGTCAAATTTTGCTAAGTGGAGAAAAAGGGAAAGAAGTTAATGAATACCTAAATTACCATATATTGTAAACATTCACCCTTTATCAGTATAAAAATTATATAGTTCTATATTTTTTACATGCTTATATATCAGAAAAATAAATAGAAGATCGTGGTTGCATCTAAGATGTTCTTTGGATATCTGCAAATTAATGTATGTCTTTACATTTTGTATGTTACATAAAACAGTAGGCTGCCAAGTATCTCTCTTTGAAATTAATATAAATATAGTAATCAAGAAATTTCAAGTGTATTTGCCCAAAATATGTAAAACTGTTTATTGCAAATACCAAAACTAACGGGTTTTTCATTTAAGTATGTTAGCTTGATGGTTTTCCTTAAAAATTGAATTTCTACTGGTGCCTAGCAACTTAAAGTGAGTCTGTCACATAATTATAATAGTTGAGATATTGCTGAATATTTAAAACTAAAACTCTATAAAGGGTACATTTGGGCAGAACCCTTAAATAAAGAGATTTGAATTAAAAATATTAATTTTATATGCGTACATTTAAATGAGTTCGGCCTTAGCTATATCATCCTGCCTGCAGAAAAAAAATGTTTTATCTAGTCATGGTTAAAAGGACCTCCATGTAATATCTATATTTATGATGGAATAGCTAAGACTGGGTGATTTTGTCAGTTTCCTTTAGTGACATCAAAATTTTTGTAGTGATACCACTATTATCAGAGGGGGATTGAATATCTTGATAAATTTATATTTTATAGAATCAGCTTCTGTTACTGGTATTTTAGTAGAAAGACAGTGTAATAACTAATTGAGGGAGTATACAGAGTGCTTTGGTACTTTATTTTAATTCTTATGTAGATTTTCTTTTAGACAGTATTTTCAACTTATTATATTCTCTTCCCTCTCAGCTTACCCCTAAATTAACTTAATTATCTACCTATATCTAGTATTATAGAAATAAAGTGAAAATATGTTCTTATATGGAATATTTATTTCCAACTAGATGTATAACTTCTCTTCTCTTACAAAATAAAATTAAAATACCTAATCTTTACTTAGGAAAATTGAGGTAAAGAAATGAAAATTTAGACGAGACTGTATAAAATTACCTAATATTATATTTCCCTATCTGTGAGCTACATTTCTCAATCATTTTAGGAATATGAAACCTATAAAGTTTTGTTTCTGAAAATTCAAGTCTTTTTCTAATGTTACTTCTTTGCCTAAGTAACATAAATAAGTTATATTTGTATAATTCTTAAATATATTAGTTGTGTTAGTGAATTATTGCAGAGCAAAGGAACAACCCAAAATAGACATGAGAGGCCTGCAACCATTGTGAAATATTCATCCCAGTGAAACCCCAGAGATCCTCTGAAAGTAAGACTCAGCTTGTTCAGGTAATGGTCTTAGCAACAGGCTGAGATTAGAGAGAACCAGAGATCACTATGAACAGGCCTCTAACTCAAGGGTGAAGCCTGTTTTAAAGATTCTCCACAAAATGCTGAAGAAACTAGTTTCTCTCTCTATTAATATGAAAAGAAATCCAGATATTTTAGGAAAACCAACTGAATGAAAGACAAGAAGGGCCAAGATGATCAAACAGAACCATTGATCCTGGAAAATGTAAATAATATAGGAAGCAGAAGGGTAAGTTATTCTCAGTATTTCTGGAGATTCTTGGTGGGAATTGATCCACTAACCATAATAACAAAAGGCTACTATGAAAAATTAGACCAGGAAAATCCTTAGAATTAATAATAATTATAACTGCTGAAAGTAAATATTCTATATAGGACTAAAGAGTACACTGGGCATTGCTGAAGATCTGAGAGGTCTAAGAGAAGGGCAAAATATAAAACACTTTTTAAAAGACATTGGAAATATAAGAAAAATGATTTTAAAAAAACATAAAACCATACCCAGGATTTATAGTATTTATCTTACAAAAATTAGTAAATAGAAAATATTTTTAAATTAAAGAAAGTGCCCTTTAACTGAAGAAAGACTTGTCTGTAGATCAAAGGGGAATGGTGTAAAAAAAAAAAAGAGGGGAGCAGGGGTAGGAAACCTCACATCTTGATAAATCACAACCTCAAGGATAAAAATTTTTTAAAATCCTACAAGCTTCCAGAAAACATGGTAATTAACCGTACCCCCGACACGCTTCCCATTGGCTAATCAGGGCGATATGCAAATTAACTTCCAACCAAGATGGCAGCCGGCAACAAGGCAGCTGAAGGGAACAGGAAGCTTGCTTGCTCCAGTAATGGAGGAAGCCAAGGTTCCCTGCCTGCCGCTGCCGGCCTCTGAGCTGCACTTTAAGAAACAATGTTGCAATTATAGAAGCTAAACAAACCCCAGAAACCTGCTTTCAGCCAGCCGGCCTCGGAGCTGGAGCTGCAACAGTGTTTCAGTTATAGAAACCAAACCCAGATACCTGCTTTCAGCAGCCGAGCCTCAGAGCTAAAGCCAGCTCTCAGTTCCAGTGACAGCCATAGAAGGTAAATAAATCCCAGAAGAAAAAAGAAAAAAAGGAGAGGTTGGGAGCTTCAGTCACCCGCCAGTCTGAAAACGGCCCTCAGCCCCTCACCCAGACTAGCCAGGCACCCCAGTGGGGACCCCCACCCTGAAGGGGGTGTGACCAGCTGCAAATGGCCATCATCCCCTCATCCAGGCTAGCCAGGCACCCAAGCCGGACCCCCACCCTGATCCAGGACACCCTTCAGGGCAAACCAGCCAGCCCCCACCCGTGCACCAGGCCTCTATCCTATATAGTAAAAGGGTAATATGCATACTGACTCTAACAGCAGAAAGACTGGGAATGACTGGTCATTATGACACACACTGACCACCAGGGGACAGACGCTCAATGCAGGAGCTGCCCTCTGGTGGTCAGGGCACTCTCACATGGGAGGAGCTCTGCTCAGCCACAAGCCAGGCTGATGGCTGCCAGTAAAGCGGTGGTGGTGGGAGCCTCTCCTGCCTCCTCTGCAGTGCTAAGGATGTCCCACTGCAGTTTAGGCCTGCTCCCCCCTGGCAAATGGACATCCTCCGAGGGCTGCCGGGCTTCCAAAGGGATGTCTGATTGCCATCTTAGGCACAATCCCCCGGAGAGCGGGCCTAAGCCAGCAGGTGGTCATCCCCCGAGGGGTCCCAGACTGCGAGAGGGCACAGGCCGGGCTAAGGGACCCTTCCTCCCCCCCGAGTGCACAAATTTTTGTGCACTGGGCCTCTAGTCTATAATAATATAAGTGTAATATGCTAATTAGACCAGACATCCTTCCGGACGAAGCCGGGCTGTGAGGGAAGCCCGGGACCCAGGTGCCTGCCGGTGGTCGGGGAGAAGCCCGGATCCCGGGTGCCAGAGGGAAGCTGGTGCCAGCAGCCAGGGGAAGGAAGGCCTACTCTTGCACGAATTTCGTGCATTGGGCCTCTAGTCTATATATATAAAAGCCTAAGGGACCATATGGCAGGTAAACCAGTTGTTATAATGTGCACTGACCACCAGGGGCAGACGCTCAATGCAGGATCTGCCCCCTGGTGGTCAGTGCACTCTCCAAGGGAAGCGCCGCTCAGCCAGAAGCCAGGCTCACAGCTGGCGAGTGTAGAGACAGTGGCAGGAGCCTCTCCTGCCTCCACGGCAGCACTAAGGATGTCCGACTGACAGCTTAGGCCCGCTACCCCCGAATTTCCTGCACCAGGCCTCTAGTATTTAAAATAAAGCTATTAGTGCCCTGGCTGACTGGCTTGGTTGGTTGGAATGTCATCTCATACACCAAAACATTTGCAGGTTCAATTCCTGGCCATGGCACATACTTTGGTTTCAGGTTCCATCTCCCATTGGGGCACATATGGTAGGCAACTGACCAATGTTTCTCTCCCTTTCTCTCTCTCTAAAAATCAATAAACATCCTTGGGTGAGGATTTTTTTTTTTTAAGTTAAAATCTGTTGCAGCTTTCAAATAGACAATACAGTATTATTAATTATAGTCACCATGCTGTACATTATATCTTCAGAGCTTTTTCATCTTATCACTGGAAATTTGTACCCTTTGACCACTACCTATTTTCCCCATACTGGACTTTTTTATTTTCTATAAATTGAATTGCTTTATAGTCATGAATGAGGTGTTTTTAATCTATGTTATTTCATGTACATATGGAATATATAAATCAAGGTATTGTGTATCTAAGATGTGAATATTTCAAGATCAAGCAAAGAATAGACAAATAGCACGTTTATATTTGAAATTCAACTGTAACCTCAGGTGGGTATGTTTAAAGCATTGTTACTGCTTTTTCTTTTTTGTTCAAAGCCTTTTATATGTAAACTAACAATAAACCTCATTTAATACCATACTTTATTTTAGATCCTAGATATTGTGGCAGAGTTGTTTATTTAATCATGAAATAAACATAGAAGTGGAAGGTATTTATTGAGGTCTTATGAATGATCACAAATTATGGCTTTATTTTCCTGGGTGTTTGTATAGTTCATCTTGACTACATTTAGTGTCTTTTATGTACTCAGAAGTAATATGGCATAATGGTTGTTAAGTACCAGTTTTGGAGTAAAAAAAAAAATTGGATTTGAAGACCTTGCTCTGCCACTTACTAACTGGTCAGCAAAATTTTTTTTGACATTATTACATAGTCATATTCTGGGCCTATAACAGTGATGGCGAACCTTTTGAGCTCGGCGTGTCAGCATTTTGAAAAACCCTAACTTAACTCTGGTGCTGTGTCACATACAGAAATTTTTTGATATTTGCAACCATAGTAAAACAAAGACTTATATTTTTGATATTTATTTTATATATTTAAATGCCATTTAACAAAGAAAAATCAACCAAAAAAATGAGTTCGCGTGATACCGGTTCACCATCACTGGCCTATAAGGTAGATACAAAGATGAATAAGACAACTTGTAGACTTGCATGAATATGGTGTTCATTTTAAGCTTTTGCCAAGGATAATTTTCTTCCACATAAGTTGTAGAAACTCTTTTTAAATCATGACATAATGGGATTTTATTACAGTTAGCACATGAAATAGAGTTTATGTAATTGTGTCCCCTCTTCACTATCTCCACTCCCATTTCCCTTCTCCCTTCTTTGAGGAATACTAAAAAATATTTTATGCAAGTGGTCATCAATTATGACTAGTGCTTTTATTTATAAAAATATAAATTCCACCAGACATTAATATAAGAAAATTATTTCTTGGTTCGTTCTATTTCTTCTCTCCCCTCATTACCCTCCCTTTTCCCCTCCATGAAAAATCCATATTTGTATATATGCTTTTTGTTTACTTGAAAGACTAATGTTTTCCACTGCCCTCAGTCTAAAGGACCACTGCCTTCCATTGTAACCCTATAATAAGTGAAGTGCCTAGAGTTAGCTTGAATCTTCATGTCTTTAATCTTCTGGTACAAAGTTAAGCAAATATGAGAAATTCTGGAATTCAACTTTGGCATTTTTAAATTAATGTGTGCTTTATTGAATAAGGCAGTATTTGATGTTAAACATATATTTTATTTAAATATCTTAATTTAATGATAACATTTTTCTTGGCAGTGAGTTAATATTTATCACATTCATGGTATGTGTCAGGATATGCTAGGCACATTACATTAATAAGTTCATTTAATCCTCACAATAACCCTATGAGTTAATCCCTCATAATAGATTACTGACCTATTAAGTGACAGAGCAAAGATTTGAACCTCGAGTTAATGGCAGAACCTGTATACATTCAGAGTCAGATGACTCTAATGTCAGCATATACCTGCAGTATGAATTTAGTGTGTGTTTATTTGACTTAATGATACCTGTTATGATGTATGCTGAGACTACAGCCTTCATTATATTTAAGTACTAGAGGCCCGGTGCACAAAAATTTGTGCACGGGGGGGGGGGGGGGTCCCTCAGCCCGGCCTGTGCCCTCTCGCAGTCTGGGACCCCTCGGGAGATAACGACCTGCTGGCTTAGGCCTGCTCCCGGGTGGCAGAGGGCAGGCCTAATCCCTAGGTGCAGCCCCTGGTAAGGCTCAGAGCAGGGCCGATTGGGGAGTTGGGGCGCCTTCCCCTGTCATGCACAGAGCAGGGCAGATTGGGAGGTTGCGATGCCACCCTCAGTCACGCTCAGGGTAGGGCCGATTGGGGGGTTGGGGCACCGCTCCCTGTCCCACTCAAGGCAGGGTCGATGGGGAGGTTGCGGTGCCACCCCCTGTCATGCACAGAGCAGGGCCAATCGGGGTTGGGGCGCTGCCCCCTTTCATGCACAGAGCAGGGTCAATCAGGTTGTTGGGGAGCTCCCCCCTGTCACGCACAGAGCAGGGCCCATCAGGGGGTTGGGGAGCTCCCCCCTGTCATGCATAGAGCAGGGCCCATCAGGGGTTGGGGAGCTCCCCTGGTCACGCACAGAGCAGGGCCCATCAGGGGGTTGAGGAGCTCCCCCCTGTCACTCACAGAGTAGGGCCGATAGGGGAGTTGGGGCACCGCCCCCTGTCACACACAGAGCAGGGCGGATCAGGGGATTGGGGCACCGCCCTCTATCACCCACAGAGCAGGGCCGATCAGGGGGTTGGGGCGCCGCCACTGTCACACTCAGGGCAGGACCGATGGGGAGGTTATGCCTCTACCCCGTCACACAGAGCAGGGCCCGTGGGGTGGGGGGGTTGGGACGCCGCACCCTGTCACACACAGAGCCGCAGGGCAATCAGGGGGTTGGGGAGCTCCCCCCTATCAGGCACAGAGCAGGGCTGATCAGGGGGTTGGGGCGCCTTCACCTGTCACGAACAGAGCAGGGCAGATAGGGAAGGTTGTGGCCCCGCCCCCTGTCACACACAGAGCTGCAGGGTGATCAGGGGGTTTGGGCGCTGCCCCCTGTCACGCTGATCCCGGTGCCGGGGGGCATATTACCCTTTTACTATATAGAATAGAGGCCTGGTGCATGGGTGGGGGCTGGCTGGTTTGCCCTGAAGGGTGTCCTGGATCAGGGTGGAGGTCCCCACTGGGGTGCCTGGCCAGCCTGGATGAGGGGATGATGGCTGTTTGCAGCTGGTCACACACCCTTCAGGGTGGGGGTCCCCACTGGGGTGCCTGGCCAGTCTGGGTGAGGGGCTGAGGGCTGTTTTCAAGTTGGAACTGAAGCTCCCAACTGCTCCTTTTTTTCTTTTTCTTTTTTTATTCTGGGCCAGCTTTAGCTCTGGCTCCAGCTCTGAGGCTTCAGCTGCTAAAAGCAGGTATCTGTTTTGTTTGGGTTCTATAATCGAAACAATGTATAACTCCAGCTCTGAGATCCCGGCCAGCTGAAAGCTGGTTTCTGGGGTTTTGTTTAGCTTCTATATTGGTTAAAATGTTTCTTAAACTGCAGCTCAGAGGCCGGCAAGGCAGGCAGGGAACGTTGCAGTCCTCCGTCACTGAAGCAAGCAAGCCTCATGTTCAGTTTAAGCTGCCTGGCTGCCGGCCGCCATCTTGGCTGGCAGTTAATTTGCATACCGCCCTGATTAGCCAATGGGAAGGGTAGCGGTCGTACGCCAGTTACCATGTTTCTCTTTTATTAGATAGGATAGCACCTTCTGTTGGGCAAAAGGGTTCTGAAAATGAAAGAAACTAGTTGGTGGGTTTTTTTGCTATAGAGCCTACCATTAACTAATTTAAAATCTTTGATGAAATGATATATGCTCATATATAATGTATTTCTGAAAATATTTTGCATCTTTCCTGATTTTGTTCAGAAAATTAGGAAAATTATATTTAAAACTATAGTATATGTATTAAAGGGTTTTCGTTTTATTCTGTACAAATGTTTTTACTTTCATTATAGAAACCTTCTAATATATGCAAAAGTAGAAATAGTAGTATTGTAAGCCCACATATTTATTATTCAGTTTTAATAATTATCACCATATGTTCAATCTTGTTTTGCCCCTCACAAGTCTACATACATTTTTCTACATTGTTAAATATCTATGATATTAAATAATTAGAGACAAACCGAATGTCCTGTGAGTAGAAAAATCAGTTTAAATGATTACATATTAATTCAAGGTAATACACTGCCCTTAAAAATAGTAATAAAGAAATGTAACTTTAAAAGAAAATTTCTGTGATCTGTTAAATGAAAAGAAAAATACATGAAATGGTATACATGCTGTAATTTGAGCTGCTTGTTTATACCCTTAAGTTCTACCTGAAATTTTTATATATCCTTTATACCTTAGTTTCAGTGCTATGTTTTTGAGAAGTCTACTTTCATTCTCCAGTTCTCTCAAGCTGACTTTCCCAAGTACACTCTTTGGACCTAGTATCTACTGCCATTTTAGCAATTGGCAGATTATATAACTGTTAAGGGGCAGGATTGGGTTTTTTCATCTTTTCACCCCTATCTCCTAGCACTGTGTGCCTGGCAGAGCATAATTAATATTTAAGACTCATGCTTAGTGTAGAACTGATATTTTATGGGATATCCAAAGGAAAAAATTATTCCCAATTTCCAGTAAAATTAATCATTTGATGAGAAACAGAATATAAATAGAATAGTTATATATAAACATAAGAATTAAATCCTTGAAGACTGCAAGTATGGAAGTCCTTAAGAACAAATTATAATTAAGATGTTAACAGAAAAAAATAACATCTGCTGTATAAGTACATATTTTTGTATTCATTTAATCAAGGACCAAAATAAATACTCCCAAAATAGTTGTTCCTTTTTTGCAACATAAAGTTTTGTAGTTTGGTATTATGTATTGCAATATTGGTAATTGGGAATGAAAAATTATATTTTTTTACATATGTACGAGTAGTTAAAATCCAAAAATGTTCTTTTTTTATATCATGTGTCAGTATAACTGTATCACTCATTGGCATTTAGTAACAATATTGTCTTAGAATATTACCATATCATCTCCAAAAACAAGGTTGTGATCTGTCTAGATCTCCTCTATAGTAGTGCCCAGTAACTTTATAGATTCTCCGAAATACTTGTGGAATTTAAATTTTCATGTGAAGCAAATATTTGAGAGCTAGATCACTTTAGAAGAAACAATATATTACAATAAATTTTTAATTCTTTTATTAAATACTTAGCAAATGAAGTTTTATCATATTTGGAATGATTTTTTGTATTCCCTTCCCTTGGTCAGAGGCCTCAGTTTTCTTTTTTTTTTAGTTAGAGACCTGGGTTTTGTTTTCAGTTAGAGGCCCATGTATGCAAAATACATTTCAGCTAAGAAAAGGTGCTTTCCCTGGCTGATGTGATTCAGTGGTTAGAGCATCAGCCCACACAAGGAAGGGTTGAGGATTTGATTCCAAGTCAAGGGCATGTATCTGGGTTGCAGGTTCAATTCCTGGCCCCAGTCAGGGCATGTGCTGGAGGCAACCAATTTACCCGTTTCTCTCCCTTTCTCTTTCTCTCTCTCTCTCTCTCTCTCTCTCTCTCTCTCTCTCTCTCTCTCTCTTCTCTCTCTGTTTTTCCCTCCCTTTCTCCATCCCTCCTTTGTTTCCTTCCTCTATTTCTTTCCCCTTCCTCCTCGCTCTCCTTCCCTTCCACTCTCTCTAAAAATTAATGGGAAAAATACCCTTGGGTAAGGATTAACAAAAAATATGCTATGAAGTAGAATCTAGCAGTGCTTTGGCTATATTAATGCAAAAGTTTGGATGCAATTAAATTTTCACGCACTTAATATAAATATATACTTAAAAACAGGAGTTGAGCCTGTTATTTCCTTTATTGTACATATATATTATTATTATCAAGATTACTATAGATAAGAAAATTAAGAAATAGAGTAGCCTTCTTCAGATTGTGTATTTATTTGTCATACTCTTGATTATGGGGATATAGTTCTTTTAATTTTTCTAATTTTTTAAAACTAGATAGCCATTTCTTGTATAATCAAAATGATCTACTTTTACTTAAGTTACTGTCCTTTATGGGAACCACTTGATACCTTTATTAATAAAAATTCTGAAACATAAAACAATCTGTGATATTTACATAATTAAACCCTTTAAATCAGTGGTTTTTAATCTTTCTTTGCATCAAAGAATATTAAGTTAAATATCCTTTCCAGAAAAACAGTACATATATGTAAAATTTTTATATAACATTAGTAGTCAGTATTTCCCCTGAAACCCAGTCCCCTGCTTTATATTACATATTTCTGACACATGTATTGTAAATTCAGTATATCATGTGCTTTTAGATGTATTAAGGAATCCTATCCTGAAGTAGATTCTCTATAAAGCTTTTCCATGACACTGTAGCAGAGTTCTTACATGTTTTTATTGCATTATTCACATGTAATTCTGAAATTTTTTTCTGAATTGTTTGAAATGTTTATTGTATATGCTATGTTTTTCTCAGTCTTATTTTTCTGACATTTGTCTTTCAACCAACAATAGATTTTTTTTTTCTTATTCTAGATTCTGAAGAGGCTCAGTCTGTAAATCCTTCCAGTGTTGATGAAAATATTGACTCTGAGACAGAGAAAGACTCTATCATCTGTGAAAGTAAACAAATAATTCCCAAAGCACCTCTTTCAACTGCCCTGGATGAGTATGAGTTCAAAGATGATGATGATGAAGAAATAAATAAAATGATTGATGATAGGCATATTCTTAGGAAAGAGCTCCGAAAAGAGAATGAATCTGAAGTAGAAAAGAATAGCTTATTTGCAAAACAGGATAAAGCTTTCTACCCTAAATCATTTAAAAATAAAAAACAAAAGCCATCTAGAGTTTTGTATTCAAGTTCTGAAAGTTCAGATGAAGAAATTCTACAAAACAAAAAGGTTTCTACTCCATGCTCTATACCTGAAACATCAAATTCCGACACACAGACCAAAAAGGAATATGGGGTTTCAAATGAGCACAAACAGAAAGGTAAAGTTAAAAGAAAATTAAAGAACCAGAACAAAAATAAAGAGAACCAAGAGCTGAAGCAAGAAAAAGAGGGGAAAGAAAATACCAGAGCAACAAATTTGACAATTGCTACAGTAGATTGTTCAGAAAAGACAAGAGAGGAGGGGAATTTTCGGAAATCTTTTAGCCCTAAAGATGATACTTCATTACATTTATTTCATATTTCCAGTGGTAAATCTCCCAAACATTCTTGTGGACTAAGTGAAAAACAGTCAACACCACTAAAACAAGAACACACTAAAACATGTTTATCACCAGGAAGTTCTGAAATGTCATTACAGCCTGATCTTGTTCGATATGATAATACAGAATCGGAATTCTTGCCAGAAAGTTCAAGTGTAAAATCTTGTAAGCATAAGGAAAAAAACAAACATCAGAAAGATTTCCACTTAGAATTTGGTGAAAAGTCAAATGCTAAAATAAAGGATGAAGACCATAGTTCAACATTTGAAAACTCAGATTGTACACTGAAAAAAATGGACAAAGAAGGTAAAACATTAAAAAAGCATAAATTGAAACATAAAGAGAGGGAAAAAGAAAAACATAAAAAGGAAATTGAAGGTGAAAAAGAAAAATACAAAAATAGGGATGGGGTTAAAGAGCTACAGCGGAGTGTTGAATTTGATAGAGAATTTTGGAAAGAGAATTTTTTTAAAAGTGATGAAACTGAAGATATATTTTTGAGTATAGAACATGACCCCCTAACAGAAAAAAAATCAAAATTGGAAAAAAATATAAAAGATGATAAATCAACCAAGGAAAAGCATGTCTCAAAAGAGAGGAACTTTAAAGAAGAACGAGAAAAGATTAAAAAGGAAAGTGAGAAATCATGTAAGGAGGAAAAAATAAAAGATTTAAAAGAAGAAAGAGAGAATATACCTATAGGTAAAGAAACAGAATTTAGTTCTTTAGGTATAAGTGCCAGTGAGGAATCTATAGGGTTACATTCAATGGAAAAGGAAATAGAAATTGAAAAACAAGAAAAGCACATAAAAGAAAGTAAGGAAAAATCTGACAAACGATTTCAAAGTAAAGAAAAGGACATTGAGAAAGCTGAAAGAAGAAATTCTGAAAAAGAGAAGAAAATAAAACATGAGCATAAGTCAGACAAAGACAAATTAGATCTTAGTGAATGTGTTGACAGAATAAAAGACAGAGACAAACTATATTCACATCATACAGAGAAATGTCATAAAGAAGGCGAGAAGATAAAAAATATTACTATTAAAAAACCTGATGACAGAGAGAAAAGTAGAGAAAAAACAGACAGGAGACATGACAAAGACAAACCTGAAAAAGAGAGACACCTAGCAGAAAGCAAAGAAAAGCACATGATGGAGAAGAAAAGCAAGCAGTCAGATAATAGTGACTACACCAAATCAGAAAAAAGCAAAAATAAAGACAGGGAGGTAGATAAAAAGGAAAAATCTAGAGATAAAGAAAGTGTAAATATAAGTAATTCCAAACACTTTCAGGAAGAGAAGAGGTCAAGTATAGCAGACAGTAGTAAAGCACAACAGGAAAAAACATCCCTTAAGGAAAAAACAAAAGATGAACCTTTCAAAACTGATGGAAAGGAAAAAGATAAAAAAGATAAAGACATAGACAGATACAAAGAAAGAGATAAACATAAGGATAAAATTCAACTGAATAGTTTATTCAAATTAAAATCTGAAGCAGATAAGCCCAAACCTAAGTTATCACCAGCATCAAAAGATACTCGACCTAAAGAAAAGAGGTTGGTGAATGATGATTTAATGCAGACAAGTTTTGAACGAATGCTAAGTCTTAAAGACCTAGAAATAGAGCAGTGGCACAAAAAACATAAGGAAAAAATAAAGCAAAAAGAAAAGGAACGGTTGAGAAATCGTAACTGTTTAGAACTTAAAGTAAAAGATAAAGAAAAAACAAAGCATACACTAGCTGAGTCCAAAAATAAAGCGCTTACTAGGTCAAAGAGTTCAGAGTTGACTGAGCCTTATACCAAGGAGAAACAGTCTAAAGATGCTGTAAGTAACAGATCGCAATCTGTTGACACCAAAAATATAATGAATTTAGGGAAGTCATCTTTTGTCTCAGATAATAGCTTAAACAGATCTCCTAGATCAGAGAATGAAAAGCCAGGTCTCAGCTCCAGATCTGTATCCATGATTTCTGTTGCTAGTTCAGAAGACTCCTGTCATACTACAGTAACCACCCCAAGACCTCCAGTTGAGTATGACTCTGACTTTTTGTTAGAGGGTTCAGATTCCCAAATGTCCTTTTCCCAATCACCTTTTCTGCCAATTGCCAAATCTCCTGCACTTCATGAAAAGGACTTCGATAGCCTAGCTGAACTGCCAGAGCGGATTAAACCACCATATACAAGCAGACTTCCAACATCCCATCTCCGATCATCTTCTGTAGAAGATGTTAAACTTGTTATAAATGAGGGGAGAGCAGCTGTAGAAGTTCGAAGATGTAGCATGCCATCTGTCATTTGTGAACATACAAAACAATTCCAAACATCAGAAGAAAGCAATCAAGGTGGCTTAGCTGTGCCAAGAGATATTTGCCCTTCTCCCAGATCTGAGGTATCCTCAAATGTGCCTGAAAGAGAACTTTCAAATGTATCAAACATACATTCCAGTTTTGCCACCTCTCCAACTAGATCTATAAACAGCAAATATATTTCAGCTGATATAAATGTTATCAAGAGTTCTGCTCCAGTGGGCACTTCGATGGACAGTCCTGTTCATTTAGAGCCATCTAATCAGGTTGGTGTGATCCAAAATAAATCATGGGAGATACATGTAGATAGACTGGACTCATTAAGCACCAGTGACTTCATCGGCCCAAATTCTAGTACTTCCGGTCAAGATTCTTCTGTTCAGGTTTTTTGTAATTCTGAAAACAAAATACAGAAAGAACAGAATACTGACCTTTTATGCCTGCGCCAGACTGAACTGCCAGTAAACTCTTGTGCTCAGGATGCAGCATCCTTTCTACCTTCACAGCAACCAGGCTCTTTCCACAGCCAATCACTTTCAGATACTGAATCAATTTCTAAACATATGTCTTCATCATATGCTGCCAATCAAGATCCAGGTATTTTACAACATAAAAATGCAGTTCAGATTATCAGTACTCTTTTAGATACTGATAATGAATCTACAAAAGATACGGAGAATACTTTTGCCCTAACAGATGTTCAAAAGACAGATACCTTTGTTCCAGTGTACTCTGAAAACTCTGTTCAAGAAGTATCACCAAATTTTGAGAAGGCTAATACTTTGCCTATGTTACCATTAGAGAAGGACTTTAATGGAAGTGATTCCTCTTCCCAGCTAAATATACATTATGCATTTAGCAAACATATATATAAGTCTTCCAATAGCCATGAAGTTGAAAATAGCACTTCTGATATTCAGGTTATTTCACACGAAAAAGAAAGCAAGCTGGAAAGTTTGGTTTTAACTCATTTGAATGATAAGTGTGATTCTGATTTATGTGAAATTCATGCAGGAATGCCAAAAGGAAACCTAAATGAACAAGATAATCCAAAGCTTTGTCTTGAAAGTGAAAAGTGTTTGCTTTCCATCGAAGAGGAAGAATCACAACAAAGCACTTTATCATGTCTGGAAAACCATTCACAGCAACCAGCTCAACCAGAAATGCATAAATATGGGCAATTAATTAAAGTAGAATTAGAAGAAAATGCTGAAGATGATAAAACTGAAAACCAAATTCCTCAGAGGATGACTAGAAACAAAGCAAATACAGTGGCTAATCAAAGCAAACAGATTTTTGCTAGTTGTACAATATTACCAGAAAAAGACAGTGAATCTTCATCTCCTAGAGGAAGAATAAGATTAACTGAAGAAGATGATCCTCAAGTTCACCACCCACGGAAAAGGAAAGTGTCACGTGTACCTCAGCCTGTGCAAGTGAGTCCCTCTTTACTACAAGCAAAAGAGAAAACTCAGCAGTCTCTGGCAGCCATTGTAGATTCTCTGAAGCTAGATGAGATTCAGCCATACAGTTCAGAGAGAGCAAATCCATATTTTGAGTATTTGCACATAAGAAAAAAAATTGAAGAAAAGCGCAAATTGTTATGTAGTGTTATTCCTCAAGCACCTCAGTATTATGATGAATATGTGACATTTAATGGATCATATCTCTTGGATGGAAATCCCTTAAGCAAGATTTGCATTCCCACAGTAAGTAAGATTACTTGATATACATCTGCAATGCTGTACAATAGAAATAATAATGCAAGTCACATGGAGTATTAAATTTTCTGGTAGCCTCATTTTAAAATGTAAAAATAAACTGGTAAATTAATTTTAATATTTAACCAGCTATATACATATTTCAAAATATAATCAATATGGACAAGTTATAATTGAGACAATCGATATTCTTTTTTTGTTATACTAAGTATTTGAAATCTGGTGTGCTGGTGTATCTACAGTACATCTCAATTTAAACTGCCCACATTTCAGTAAGTGGTCAGTAGCCATATGTGGTTAGTGGCTGCCTTATTGACCAACACTGAGGTACAGTATTTTGTTTCTTATTACCTGCTTTTCTTTCTGTCCCAAAGATATGTTTTTATTGCTTTAAAGGATAATTCCTTTATATGTGCTTTTGATTCCACTCAGTCCACTCTTCTCTGGAACCTTCCTCTATTACAATATTTCTCACTAGTATATTTTTCAATTTTCCTTCTACATTGGCCTATATCCCCCCATTTCAAACATACTTGAGTCCCCTTCATCCAAGGGAGAAAAAGTTACACCTTGGTAACTCTGCCAGGTTGTCAAGCTCGCCCTCTCTTTCCTTTATTGCTGCACTCTTGGAGAGTAGTCTGTGCCTCCTGTGTCCTCTGCATCACTTCCTGTTCCCCCTTGACTATTAGGTATTGGCAGAGGTCACCAGTGAGCTTGCAACTGCCAGATCCATTGCCCTCTTTCTTTTTCTTTCTACTTGACTTCAGTTATTGACATTGTGACCATCTTGGTCTAAATCAAATTCTCCCTCTCCCACTCGCATGCTGGTTTTTTGGTGGCACTCTTTTCTAATCCCCTTGCCCCACTGATGAATCCTTTCTCTCTTTTAATGTCTCCTCTACCCACCCTTTAAACATCAGAGTTCTCTAGGAATCAATTATTTTGTCAGCTTTTTGCCAGTGTGGTCTTACATATTGCTATGGTTTCAGTAATTTTTCATGTGCCAGTTAGTCCCAAAAAATTATTATTTAGCTACATATCATTTTTGTTGACCTCCAGAATCAAATATAGGTGCCTCCAGGCATCCTTACCTAAATGACTTTCCGATACCTGTCATAGGAAGCTAACTTGCACATAAGCTAACTATGGAATTGTGTGCGAGAGACTTATTAGTTAGTGCTATCAGGAACAATACCTATAAGTGTGTGAGGGAAGCCAAATTGGGCAGAGCAAGAAATTAAACTGAAATGCAGTTGCAGCAGTGACCTCAGCTGAAACCACAAGAGCTCTACAGGGATGGCCTTCCTGATAAGTAGCCTGCACTCAGAGAAGAAACATAACCTTGGCCAGGCCAACTCACTTCCCTGAAAGGTAATTCTTATAGAGGTACTCCAGTGAGAGCTGTCAGCCAACACTCCTAGATGCTGGGGGATGAGTGTCTTATTGCTGAAAGCAGGCGGAAGGGGAAGATTTAACCATGCACCATGGCATTCACTCTGACCTCATACTTAACATAGACTATAAGGAATGATTTCTCTCTCCCTCAAAAACACATTTTATCCATTAGTGATGATACCAAAGTAGAAACCTACCAGTCACCAAATTCTAACCATTCTACCTTAGGACTTTCTGCAGAATCTATACCTTCTTCTACCACTGCCCTGGCTTAGGGCGCTCATCATTATCTGTCATTTAGAACATTACAAGAATTTTTTCACCTTTTTTTTTTTTTTTTTTTGAGAGAAACATTGATGTGAAAAAGAAACATCTATCGATTGGTTGCCTCCTGCATTCTCCCTGACTGGGGATTGAACCCACAATCTGGATATATGCCCTGACTGGGAATTGAACCCACTACTTTCTAGTGTATGGGACAACTCTCCAACCAGCCGAGCCACACCGGCCAGAACTTTTTACTACTTTTTTCTCTTCATGTCTTTCTGCTGGAGCGTTTTCTTTTGTTAAATTTATATTTCTTTTAAAAAAATAGAAAGCTATTTTTTTATGTAAAGATCTCAGCTGTGATTAGCTGACTTCCCGTCTTCTACAGCTTAAAATCCATATCTAAGTATAGCACAACCATTCATTTCATATTCTGACCCCAATCTACCCATCTGGCTTCATTTTCTTACTGCTACTTCCAAACTCACCCACTACATCAGCCAATCTGAACTCTTCTATGAAAATCTCTTGTTCATTAGTTTTGGTAGTTTGGCAGTGTTCTCCCTGCCTGAAATGTTGCTCTCTTCAGGTCCCCTTTGTTAAGCTTCTTTCATGCCTTTGTTCTAAGCTGTGATGTCACCCCTATATGAAATCTAGTCAAGGCAGAATTGCTTCTGTCTTCCTTATACTTCCCCTATAATATTGTAGGTAACTGTTTAGGTGTCTGTCTCTGTCTCTCAGTGATAATTTTATTAAGGGCTAGGGCACTATCTCTTGTAGAATAGTTCCAAGTTTATCTTCAGCCATGAATACACTACTGATTTCTATAACCATGTTTCTAGCTGCTTCTAGACAGCTGAATGCCCCACACTATCCTTAAAATCAGTATATCTAGCCCTATATCTAGTGTTTCTCAGTGGTTAGAGCATCAGCCCACACACCAAAGAGTTGCGGGTTCGATTCCCAGTCAAGGGCACATTCCTGAATTGCAGATTGGATCCCTAGCCCTGGTCAGGGGGTGTGCAGGAGGCAACCAATTGATGTGTTTCTTTCACATTGATCTCTCTCTCTCTCTCTCTCTCTCTCTCTCTCTCCCTCCCTCCCTTTCTCCCTCCCTCCCTCCCTCCCTCCCTCCCTCCCTCCTGACACTCCTCTCTTCCTCTCTCTCTAAAACAAAAATATAAATGGAAAAAAATATCTTTGGAATGATTAACAAAAAAAGAAATCATATCTAATACCAAACTTGTCTTATCTCAGAAGTGCTCAGTGGAACATATTTTAAGAAAAGCTGGTTTACAGACTAGACTACAATCTTTATTACTTTGCCCCTGCTGATCTCTCTATCCTCATATCCATCATTCTTTCCTTCCTGTTATGTTCCTGGGACTCAAGCCTGCTTATAATTGCCTCCAAGCTCCATACTGTTTGTTTCATGCATTTGATTATACCATCCTCTCTTCTGGGAATTACCTCCCTCTTTTCTTTCTCTTTCCTTTTTCCTCACAACTCATTTCTCTTAACTCTTCTTTTAGGTTAAGGCTCAGGCATTACTCTCTGAAAGAAGCTTTCTCTGACACTCCAGCCTCAAAGGAATAGATACTTTTCCTCTGTGTTGCTTGAAAGAGGCCTGCATGATTGCAAACTACAATAGCACCAAACACTCCACTTAACTCTTCTTGTTATAAATGTAAAGTTTACAGGACATAGAAATCAAGCAAATGTATCATTGCAATTAGAGGCCAGCTCATTGAAAAATGATCAGCCCCCAAAAGTTATGTCTTGTATTTTCCATATTGATTCTACTAATTGAATCCGTATGATATTTAACAGGTTTTTCAGTCTTCCATAATTCCTGTAAACTGTTTACTGATTATAGAGTCTTGATTAGATCCAGGTTTGATTCTTTGGCAAGAGCTTTTCATATATGGTGTTGTATAATTCCTGTTGAACATCATGAAACACACTATCTGTTTCTCTTAACCTTCAGAAAAGTCAAAAGAGTCAACTAAGTTAGTATACTGTGCCAAATATACTGAGCTATCCTACTTTGTCCTAATAATGCTGACAATATTATAAGCTGGGATGAGAGAGGAGGAAATACAGATTCTCTAAGGCAGCAGTTGCCAACCAGTGGTCTAAAAGTTTGGTGACCCCTGCTCTAAGGTGGAAGAATATTTAGGGTTTCAAACAGGTGAAATTGAAAAGTAATTGTATAATTGTTACTATATTATTTAATTCAGAGAACATCTGAATTTATATCTTCATTTTAAGTTATCTACTAACAGGTTTTAATTTTATAAGTGTAGCCCATTATTATAAATAAAACCTAATACTTTTAACTATTACATTTTTAAAATTAGATTACACCACCCCCTTCACTGTCAGATCCGCTCAAAGAGCTGTTTCGGCAACAGGAAGTTGTAAGGATGAAACTACGCTTGCAACACAGCATTGAGAGGGTAAGAGATGTTTACATTTATGCTAAGAAATAACTTTTAACAATATATTACAATGGCCTACAGTTTTTTATTAGTGAATTTTTCTTATTTAGGTCCATTTTGAGATATGGTTTGTTACCTTGTGCATATCTGATTAGATGGAGAATTTGTAAGCCTGTTTTAGGGTAGCTGCCCCCATGTTACAAAGCCTGTTTTAGGGTAGCTGCCCCCATGTTACAATTTATGTTCAGTATATTTTCAATTTATAAAAATTTCTAATAATTTTCTCTTTAAAAAAAAATACTTTTACTGATTTTGGAGAGGGAGAGAGAGAGAGAAAGAGAGAGAGAGAGAGAGAGAGAGAGAGAAACATCAATGATGAGAAAGAATCATTGATTGGCTGCCTTCTGCAAGCCCCACACTGGGGATTGAGCCCATAACCCGGCATGTGCGCTGAACGGAAATTGAACCATGACCTCCTGGTTTGCTCAACCACTGAGCCACACCAGCCAGGCTAATTTTCTTATTGAATTTGCAGAACTATAACAGTGAATTCCTAGTTGGACATTTGGATTTCCACATTTTAGAACTGTTGCTTGGTACCAGTTAGTTTAGTGCAAAATACTTACAGAGGCTGTGCTTACTGATCCTTACTTTAGTATTTCAGTTTCTAGTGGTTAGTCTTGGCATGAAATTACAGGGGGGGAAACCTATATAATTATTTATAAAAAATCATAAAAGGCCCTGGTCCGTGTGGTTCAATTTGTTGGAGCATCGTCCCATGCACCAGAAGGTCACAGGTTCAAACCCAGTTAAGGGGAGAGTACTGAGCTGGGGTTAGGGAGGTGTAGCCAATTGATGTGTCTGTTTCACATTGCTATTTCTCTCTCACACACACCCTCCCTTTCTGAAATAAAAAAACACCTTCTTAATCTTTTGGGATGGTCAGGGACTTCTGCAAATGTGATATAACATAGTTATATACAAACAAAACCTTGTCTACAAGCCTTTGATTCATACATGATCAATTCCTGAGGGTAGAGCTTAATCTTTTTTGTGCCATGGACCCCTATAACAATCTGGTAAATATAAGACCTTTTCTCAGAATAATGTTTTTGTGGGGATTTTTTTCAGAATAATGTTTTAAAATTAATAAATTGATAGCATTACACTGAGAACAAATAAAAGAAGGAAGCACTGATACAGAACTTTCAATGCATGACCCATGTCATTGAGCAGTAAGTTAGATCATATAACACATATATCAATAGTTGTTTTAACTGTCAAGCACCTACTACAGAAGCCATGCTTTTTACAGACAGTAAAGAATTGTCATTTGAACTGTGCAACTTGCAGAATCTTGATAGTGAAAATGACTCTTTCTCCTTCGTATTGACCATCACACACTTTAGAATTGCATAATACTACTAAGCAATTTAAATGTCTGACCAATATGAAGACAAACAGCTTAATCATTTGTTGACTGAATAAACTACTGGCTACAGAATTGCTTGATAGTTGGCCGCTGTGTTGCACAATTTACACAGAAAGCTGCTGTCATGTGTCATGAAGTTGCAGGTCTAATAACTATAGAATTTCAAAGAAGAAATGAGTATAAAAATATGGGAGCAATATCTGCAACAACTGTAATAAGAATTGAAAATATTTGTGATTTTTCTGTTGGGTTTTGTTTTTGTTTTTAATCCTTACCCAAGGATATTTTTTTCCTTTGATTTTTTTAGAAAGTGGAGGGGAGGGAGAAGAGAGAGAGAGAGAGAAAGAGAGAAACATCAATTGGTTGCCTCTGTCATACACCCTAAGCAGGGATCAAATCTGCAACCCAGGTATGTGCCCTTGACTGGGAATTGGACCCACAATCCTTTGGTATGCAAGCTGATACTCTAACCACCGCACAGGGCTAGAATGGCTGTAATTTTAAAAGACAGATAGTGAGTATTGGCAAGGATGTGAAAAAATTGGAACCTTCATACATTGGTGGGGGAATATAAAATGGTACAACTGCTATTTAAGACAGTGTGGTAGTTCCTCGACACGTTAAACATAGAATTACTATGTGACCTAGCAGTTCTCTTATTTACCCAAGAGAAATAAAAACATACATTGAAACAAAAACTTAAGCATGAAATATTCATAGCAGCATTATTCATGATAGCCCAATGCTAGAAACCACCCAAAAGTTCGACAACTGATAAATGGATGAATAAAATGTGGTATATTCATACAATGGAATATTATTCAGCCGTAAAAAGGAACAGTGTACTAATTAATACATGGTATGACATAGATGAATCTTGAAAACATGTGACATGAAAGAAGCCAGTTACAAAAGATCACATATTATATGATTCCATTTATATAAAGTGTTCAGAATAGATCAAATTCATAAAAGCGAGAAACCAAGATGGCGGCATAGGTAAACACCTGAAATTGCTGCCTCACACAACTACTTCAAAACTACAATTAAAAGACAAAATGGCCATCATCCAGAACCACAGGAAGGCTGGCTGAGTGGAAATTCTACAACTAGAAGGAAAGAGAAAAGCACACTGAGACTCAGAGGAGGTGCAGAAGTAAAGTACAGAGGTACGGAGGCACACGTGGAAAGGGCTGGCAACTGAGGACACAGTTGTCTTTTTCAATCGGGAGGGAAGAGGAGAAAACCAAGATGACGGCATAGGTAAACACCGGAGTTAGCTGCCTCAAACAACCACTTCACAAATACAACTAAAAGACGGAACGAACATCGCCCAGAACCACAGAAAGACTGGCTGAGGGGAAATTCTTCAACTAGAAGTAAAGAGAACAGCATACGAGACTCAGAGGAGGCGCAGTGCGGAAAATACAAAGGTGCAGAGGTACGCGAGGAGCGGGCTGGTAGCTGAGGACGCGGTTGTCATTTTCATTGTCGTTTTCAATCGGGAAGGAGTCACAGATTCTGAGCTCCAGTTCTGGGCGAGTCTTCTAGGGACCCAGACTCAAACGGGAGAAGCGGGACTGTCTGGCATCGGTCGGAACGCGAGGGCAGCTTTTTCTCCGAGGTTTGCAGCGGTTGCTGGGACTCTGAGAGGCAGAGCCTCTGGGGACGGGACTGAGAGCAGACATAACTGCTCCCTCCACCCGCCCTGTTGATTCCGTGCGACCCGCCCCGCCCAAGCCCTGCGCAGAGCCATTTGCCAAATAGCCTCAGGCAAAGGCTAGATTAGCACCTCCCTAGAGGACAGAAGTTTTCCCACTGCAGACACAGCTGATTCTCACAGCCAGTTGGCCTGGAGGTCAAATCCCCCTAGTATTAACTACAACAATCAAGGCTTAACTACAGGAGGACTGCACACAAAGACCACTAGGGGGTGCACCAAGAAAGCGTAAAAAATGCGGAGACAAAGAAACAGGACAAAACTGTCAATGGAGGATATTGAGTTCAGAACCACACTTTTAAGGTCTCTCAAGAACTGTCTAGAAGCCGCCGATAGAGTTATTGAGATCCTCAAAAAATCTAATGAGACCCTCGATGTTGTGATAAAGAACCAACTAGAAATTAAGCATACACAGACTGAAATAACGAATATTATACAGACTCCCAACAGCAGACCAGAGGAGTGCAAGAATCAAGGCAAAGATTTGAAATGCGAAGAAGCAAAAAACACCCAACCAGAAAAGCAAAATGAAAAAAGAATCCGAAAATACGAAGAGAGTGTAAGGAGCCTCTGGGACAGCTTCAAGCATACCAACATCAGAATTATAGGGGTGCCAGAAGATGAGAGAGACCAAGATATTGAAAACCTATTTGAAGAAATAATGACAGAAAACTTCCCCTTCCTGGTGAAAGAAATAGACTTACAAGCCCAGGAAGCGCAGAGAACCCCAAACAAAAGGAATCCAAAGAGGACCACACAAAGACACATCATAATTAAAATGCCAAGAGCAAAAGACAAAGAGCGAATCTTAAAAGCAGCAAGAGAAAGAAACTCAGTTACCTACAAGGGAGTACCCATACGACTGTCAGCTGATTTCTCAACAGAAACTTTGCAGGCCAGAAGGGAGTGGCAAGAAATATTCAAAGTGATGAATGCCAAGAACCTACAACCAAGATTACTTTATCCAGCAAAGCTATCATTCAGAATTGAAGGTCAGATAAAGAGCTTCACAGATAAGGAAAAGCTAAAGGAGTTCATCACCACCAAACCAGTATTATATGAAATGCTGAAGGTATCCTTTAAGAAGAGGAAGAAGAAGAAAAAGGTAAAGATACTAATTATGAACAACAAATATGCATCTATCAACAAGTGAATCTAAGAATAAATAATCTGATGAACAGAATGAACTGTTGATTATAATAGAATCAGGGACATAGAAAGGGAATGGACTCACTATTCTTGGTGGGGAAAGGGGTGTGGGAGATGCAGGAAGAGACTGGACAAAAATTGTGCACCTAGGGATGAGGACAATGGGGGGGGGGGGGAGTAAGGGTAGAGGGTGGGGTGGGAACTGGGTGGAGGGGAGTTATGGGGGGGAAAAAAGAGGAACAAATGTAATAATCTGAACAATAAAGATTTACTAAAATAAAAACAAAAAAAAAAAAACAAAAAAAGAACCTCAGAAATTGAAAAAAAAAGAAATTAGAGCCACTCGGTTTAAAGAAAGAAAAAAAAAATTGGGAGGGAGACACAAGCTCCCGACTGCTCTGAACTCCAGTTCCAGGCGAGTCTCTGGGGACCCAGACTCATATGGGGAGAAACTGGACTGTCTGGCATTGGGTGGAACTCAGGGGCAGCTTTCTCTCAGAGGTGCTTGCAGAAATTACCATGGGACACTGAGACCCAGGGCCTCTTAGGGTAGGATTGAGGATCAGCCATAGCTATTTGCTCTGCCCTGTTGATTCCCTGAGACCCGCCCACCCAAGCTGTGCACAGAGGCTTTTGCATATGAATGGGCTGGCCCTTTGCAATCTAAAATTACCTAACAAACTGCAGCTGGGTCAGAGAGACCTAGAACATCCAAAAGAAGGCCCAAGGCCCCACAGCAGCTTGCATTGCTTCACAGCTGGCCCTCATCTGGGCACCTCCAAACCCCAAACAAAGAAGGGGAATCTGAAGATCTCTCCGTAGCTCCTGCTGGGTAGCCTCAGGCAGAGGCTAAATTAGCACCTCTTTAGAGATCCAAGAGCCAGTGTACCCAGTGGTCAGAGTGGGACCATCCAGATTACAACTCCTCAGATCCATAAGGGACACACTCAGGGGGCAGACTCAAGTGAGCACCAAAGCCCCACTGAAGCAAGTCTTGCCCCAGAAGGGTGTCTCCAGCACATAAGTTCTCCCACCATAGACACAGCTGATTGTCACAGCCAATTGGCCTGGAGGTCAATTCCTCCCAGTGATACCAACAACAATCAAGGCTTAACTACAACAAGACTGTGCACACAGCCCACAAAGGGATGCACCAAGAGTGTCCACCTCAGGTAATTGGGGAGGCTGAGCCACTGGGCCCTATAGGACACCTAGCACACAAAGCCACTCTTATCAACACAGGGAAGCAGCCAAAATGCGGAGACAAAAAGGTCACAAATGACAGAAATGGAGGAAAGCAAACTACTGGATATAGAGTTCAAAACCACGGTTATAAGGTTTTTCAAGAATTTTCTAGAAACTGCCGATAAATTTAATGAGACCCTCGAGGATATGAAAAAGGACCAACTAGAAATTAAGCATACGCTGACTGAAATAAAGAATACTATACAGAGATCCAACAGCAGACTAGAGGATCGCAAGAATCAAGTCAAAGATTTGAAATACAAAGAAGCAAAAAACACCCAACTGGAAAAACAGAAAAAAGAATCCAAAAATATGAAGATAGCATAAGGAGCCTCTGGGACAGCTTCAAGCATACCAACATCCAAATTATGGGGGTGCCAGAAGAAGAGAGAGAGCAAGATATTGAAAACCTATTTGAAGAAATAATGACAGAAAACGTCCCTTACCTGGTGAAAGAAATAGACTTACAAGTCCAGGAAACGCAGAGAACCCCAAACAAAAGGAATCCAAAGATGACCACACCAAGACACATCATCATTAAAATGCCAAGAGCAAAAGACAGAGAATCTTAAAAGCAGCAAGAGAAAAACAGTTACCTACAAGGGAGTACCCATACAATTGTCAGCTGATTTCTCAACCGAAACTATGCAGGCCAGAAGGGAGTGGCAAGAAATATTCAAAGTGATGAATAACAAGAACCTACAACCAAGATTACTTTACCCAGCAAAGCTATCATTCAGAATTGAAGGTCAGATAAAGAGTTTCACAGATAAGAAAAAGCTAAAGGAATTCAGCACCACCAAACCAGTATTATATGAAATGCTGAAAGGTATTCTTTAAGAAGAGGAAGGAGCCGAAACCGGTTTGGCTCAGCGGATAGAGCGTTGGCTTGCGGACTGAAGGGTCCCAGGTTCGATTCCGGTCAAGGGCATGTACTTGGGTTGCGGGCACATCCCCTGTGGGAGATATGCAGGAGGCAGCTGATCGATGTTTCACTCTCATCGATGTTTCTAGCTCTCTATCTCTCTCCCTTCCTCTCTGTGAAAAATCAATAAAATATATTTAAAAAAAAAAAAGAGGAAGGAGAAGAGAAAGGTAAAGATAAAAATTATGAACAACAAATACACGTCTATCAACAAGTGAATCTAAAAATAAAGTGAGCCGAAACCGGTTTGGCTCAGTGGATAGAGCGTCAGCCTGCGGACTGAAGGGTCCCAGGTTCGATTCCGGTCAAGGACATGTACCTGGGTTGCAGGCACATCCCCAGTGGGAGATGTGCAGGAGGCAGCTGATCAATGTTTCTCTCTCATCGATGTTTCTAGCTCTCTATCTCTCTCCCTTCCTCTCTGTGGAAAATCAATAAAATATATTTAAAAATAAATAAATAAATAAAAATAAAAATCAAGTGAATAAAAAATCTGATGAACAGAATAAATAAACTGGTGAATATGATAGAATCAGGGGCATAGAAAGGGAGTGGACTGACAGTTCTCAGGGTGAAGGGAGTAGGGGGAGTGTGGGAAGAGATTGGACAAAAATCGTACACCTATGGATGAGGACATTGCAGGGGAAGGGGGAAGGGCAGAGAGTGGAGTGGGAACTGGGTGGAAGGGAGCTATGGAGGGGGAAAAAAAGGAACAACTGTATTAATGTGAACAATAAAGATTTCTTGTTAAAAAATTCATAAAAGCAAAAATAGAGTTAGTTGCCAGGGAAAGAGGGTAAATGGAGAGTAGCTTTGCTGATGGGTATGGGCTTCTTTTTGGAGTGATGAAAATGATCTGGAATTAGTGGTGATGACTAAACATCTTGTGAATAAACTAAAAGTCACCATTGTACACTGTACAAGATCATTTTTAAAAAGAGACTGCCAGTTTAAAAAAAAGAAAGTTTACTTACACTTTTCGAACACTAGTTCTCAAATTTCTCAAGCTTACTATAAAGAAAAAACTCTGAGATTAAAGTTCTTTAGCATATTTTAAGTGTTTTATATTTTATTTAAAAACAAGTAGTTAAAGAATTATTATTTTTTTTAAATTCTTTGTTCAACTAGGAAAAACTCATTGTATCCAATGAACAGGAAGTTCTACGAGTTCATTACAGAGCTGCAAGAACACTGGCAAATCAAACACTGCCATTTAGTGCGTGCACTGTTTTACTGGATGCAGAAGTCTACAGTGTGCCACTGGATGCTCAGGTACAGTGCTCACTGAAACAGTTAGAATGTTCTTAATACAACTTGGGGTTTTTTGTAATGTATTTCCATTGAAGAAATTTGAGTTCAACAATCAGTAAAGCTCAAATGAGAAAAACATTTTCTAAAGTCCTCTAATACACCAGTCGCCAACATTTCGGACCTCACAGACCACAGAACCACTGGTTGGCGACTGCTGCTCCAAAGGTTTCCTTAAATCAGGGGTCGCCAACCTTTCAGACCTCATGGACCACCAGTGGTCCGTGGACCACCGGTTGGCAACCACTGCTCTAATATAATACCATGTCTAATAATGTTTATAGCATAAAAGTTTATCCTATATAATAAAAGGCCAATATGGAAATGGTATAGAAAGGGAGTGGACTGACAATTCTCAGTTCGATTGCTTGCTGTGTTGTGCCCTGACTACCAGGGGACGGCGTGGAACATGGTGGGCAACCAGCGGCGGTGGTGGGGCGCTGAGGGAGCAAGGGAAGGAGGAGGCAGGGAAGCTGATCAGCCTTGATCGTTGGCCAGGCCTAGGGACCCTACCTGAGCATAAATTTCGTGCACCGGGCCTCTAGTGTATTATATATACTAGAGGGGGTTCCCTCAGCCCAGCCTACACCCTCTCGCAGTCCAGGAGCCCTTGGGGGATGTCCCCACAGGAAGCAGGCCTAAACCAGCAGTCGGACAACCTCAGCACTGCCGTGGAGGCAGGAGAGGCTCCTACCACTGCTCCTGCGCTCATCTGCTGTGAGCTTGGCGTCTGGCTGAGCGGCGCTCCCCCTGTGGGAGCACACTGACCACCAGGGGGCAGCTCCTGCGTTGAGCGTCTGCCCCTTGGTGGTCAGTGCATGTCATAGCGACCAGTCGTTCCACCATTCAGTTGATTTGCATATTACACTTTTATTATATAGGATGTTTATTAGATTGAGTGCTTCCTGTATGTACAAGTGTTAAGAGACTCTTACATTCTCAAAAAAAGATTAAAAGAGCTATTTTTATCCTATTTTACAAAAAGTGAAAAGTGAGAGAGTACATAATGAGTTCAAGATTACACAGTATGATACAAAGCTGACAGTTGAATATAGCCTACCTCAAAACTAGTATATAAAATTTCATTATGAGCACTCCAAAATACTGGTCCTGTAAAAAAAATATCTGCCTCAAAGGATTGTCTCCCACCTTAACACTTTTTCTCCCTACATTAATGTTGATGATAAACTTTAACATTAAATTAAATATGAAATAAGTTTTACTTTAAAAAGAATGTCACAGGCATAATACTTGATATGGCATGCCTTTTGGAGAAACATCTTTGACTCACAGAGCAATAGGATTCTATGTATTTAATAACTAAACCCAGCATCCTAAGAATTCTAATAACTACTCTGTCTACTCAATATGGAAATAAATGCTTTATCAAATTTTTAAAATATTCAGATAATATTTTATCCTTTTTCAAAATATATTTCCATCATTCCTTAAAAAATGGAATATAACATGAAAAGATATGACATAATAGATTTTAAAGTGGGTTTTGTATTTTATTATATTCAACTATATTTAATGTTCTCTTTCAGTCTGATGACAGTAAAACTTCTGTGAGGGATCGCTTTAATGCAAGACAGTTCATGTCTTGGTTACAAGATGTGGATGATAAATTTGACAAATTAAAGGTATGTATATTGAGAAGTTCAGTTTAAATGGATACTTCCCCTTCTTATTTTTTCATTTTTAAAAAAATATATATTTTATTGATTTTTTACAGAGAGGAAGGGAGAGGGATAGAGAATTAGAAACATCGATGAGAGAGAAACATCATTCAGCTGCCTCCTGCACACTCCCTACTGGGTATGTGCCCGCAACTAAGGTACATGCCCTTGACCAGAATCGAACCTGGGACCCTTCAGTCCGCAGGCCGATGACACTCTATCCATTGAGCCAAACCGGTTAGGGCTCATTTTAACTTTAAAAAAAAAATGATTGATTTTTAGAAAGAGAGAGGAGAGGGGTATAGAGAGAGAAACATCAATTTGTTGTTCCATTTATTTATGCATTTATTGGTTGATTTTTGTATGTGCCCTGATCAGGGATCGAACCCACAACCTTGACGTATTGGGTAGACATGTTAACCAACTGAGGTACCTGGCCAGGCTGCTTCCCCCTTCACAAACAGATACTGCAGCTGTATTAGGAATGATTAGGAAAGGAAATACTGGTCACGAATCCTCACACTAGGTCACACTTGGAAAATAAAAGCCATATTATTCTTCAGGACCAGTGTAGAAAAATGAGTTTCTAATGGGGATCTTTATGTTTATTATCCAATATACAAGTCTGGTTATAGTTCTAACATATGAAAGAATGGGAAGACAATAAGAGAAATATATTTTACAAATCTATAAAGAAAAGTATTTAGTTTTAGATCCTCAGTACAAATCACTTTTTAGATTTTCTTGATTCTTTTGTTAATTTGAAATCTCATTATTTGAAGCAACAGTTTTAAATATTAAGATGTGGGTGAAGTTGAAGACCCAGAAATAGTTGGCATATGATACAGACAGGGTAAAACACTTAACCTGTATAACTCAAAAACTTTTTATACCTCTACTATGTCCCTGAAGTAAACAAAGCATATTTAATAGAATAATCGATTAACTTCTCTCTTCTATTTTAATAGACCTGTCTTTTAATGAGGCAACAACATGAAGCTGCAGCTTTAAATGCCGTTCAGAGATTAGAATGGCAGCTCAAACTCCAGGAACTTGATCCTGCCACCTATAAATCTATCAGCATTTATGAAATCCAGGAGTTTTATGTTCCCCTTGTTGATGTTAATGATGACTTTGAATTGACTCCTATATAGCAGCCATTACTTCCTCATGTGTCATCTTAAACTGATGGAGACTCAAGAGTGTTATATTATGGAAAATTGCTTTTTGACAAAAATACTGGTATCATGCCTTTACAATTGTTGGTAAAGTTCAACTAAAATTGGTTATGTAGCAAACACTGTCATTTTATAAAAAATGAAAAGAAATATTTTGGCTCTTGGGTCCAAACAGTTTCTAATTGAAAACTATTATTTATATCGGTGAAAGGTCATGATTACATTTGGCAGGCTGTGGTAGATATTAAAGTTGAGAATCTGCTAATGGCGCTGGAAGTTGTTAGCACTCTAAGTAACGAAATAACCACTAGTATGCAAATCTTTTTCAAGTTTTATTAAAATATATCAGTAAACTAAAAGGTTCAATTCCTACCAAATAGTTTCTAATGTGGAAGCAAAACTTGGCACAAATTTTCTTCAGTTTATTATATTTGTAAATTGTACAGTTTTCTTTTCAAAAGTTTGATATTGTCTTTCTTTTTAATAACTTATTTTATACATATTGTGCAGATGTAAATCTTGTAATTAATGGTCAAAATGTATACAAAGGGATTGGTAGTCAAAACATGTACAAAGGAATAATTATAAACCTGTTTTGTCTGATGTTTTATTGGACCAAAGTTGTAGTTTGTATGGAGTGTAGCAGTAGTGTGGTCAGATAGCAGAACTTTTAAGTAAGGCATGCATGTGTTTGAGTGAGCTTGTTTTTATCACCATAACTGTAAAGTTGTGACTTAGTTGTATCGCATGCTTTTTCCTATAATTTAACTCTCCATAAGTGATGCCTAAAGTAGTGTAAGGTGTTCCATACTAATCTCCTGGCATAGTACCTATGACTTACTATGTTGGGTGTATTATTTAGAATTAGTCATACAAAGAAACAGCTCCTTTTTTCACCTCATAGTAGAGCTTATTCTCTCCTCCCACCCCCAAATGCCTTTGAATGAAAATTCTGAAATTGTAAATGTCTATTTTAATACTCAAGTATGATGAATCTGTGAATATATGTAAAATATGTTTAATAAATTTTATTGGTCATGTTAAATCATTGTAAAACTTTTTTACTTGCTAAAGCATAATGTTTTAAGCTTAATAACCTTTGCACTTTTAAAATAAAAACTGAGTACTCAAATGAAAAAAGAGATATTTGGTAGTCAAAATGAGTAAAAGAAACAGGCATATTCCAATTGATCTCTACAATGTTTATGAAAAATTCATTAATATGCTGTATTTTTTTCCTTGTATCAAGATATAAAGCAAAATTTTCAGAATTTTATAATTAAGATTTGGTATACTGTTTTTAATAAAATAATTAGCAATATACTTAGAAAAAGTCCAGCTCCTCCTATACCATGATACAGATTAAATATTCAGGAATATTTCTGATCTGAAACCTGCTGCTAAACTTATTAAACATTTTTGAAAGGAAAGTTAGGTTATGTGTAAAATTGATTATAAGTGTATGAGATTAAAATTTATAGAACTTTCCACAATACTTTCTTGAATTAAAAAATAATACTGGGTGTTTTTTATTCTGATAGAGCAAAGTAAAAAGAATATATGAGAAATAAAGTGTTTAAAATTCAGCTTGCAAGTTGGAAATTCCAGCTGATGGAAAAATTGAAGTTGTTGAGTGCAAAGGTACATATTAAGCTTAGGGATTTTTGAATTTTTACATCAATTTATATTTAAATTCATATTGTACTTGGCATGCGCAATAAAGAAGCACGTGTAAAAAATACACAGTGCAAGGACTTTAATATAGAGGTTGGATGTAGTAGTGTTTAGAAATTTAGATGAGATATTTTGGCCTTTTTTATTGGATAAATGGGGCCAAGAAAGGCAGGGTAGATTTTGAAGCACTGGTTTTGTTGAAGTTAAGTTTATTAAGTCTGGGAACATTAAAAGCTAATTTATAAAAAGCAATACTTTTTAATATGAAAAACTTAATGCAAATTTTGTGTATTCTTTTGCCTAAACAAAAAACAAACAGATTTTTGAGCATTGAAGTCATAGAAAATATGAGAGGGTAAGTTTGTAAGCATTTTGTGCTGATGGTCCAACCTGAGAAGGGGGTGTGGGAGAACAGTTTGGCCAAACAGAACAAGCTGCAGAAGAGAAAAAGCACGCAGGAATCTGGCATGTTTTAGTCATCCCAGCTTTTTAGCATTAACCACAGTTCTCACCCTCTACAATGGTACCTCAAGTCGCTGGAGCACCTCTGCCATGATTCTGCTTGTGCAAATTTCCTTTGTAAAATAACAAAGCTAATCAGGATAGCTTAAAAGAAAAGTGAATGCCTTTCCTGGAAACACTTAAGTAAGTAGCTAAGGGCTTACGATATTAAAAATATTCTGAAGCTCTGAAATGCTAGAAAAAACTTGGAATGTAGTATATATGCTTAAAAAGATTTAGGATCTGAAAGAGGAACAAAGGATGGTTAATTTAATCAGTGGTTTTTTTCTTAACTATTCAAATATCATGAACAAGATACTAAATTGTACCTAAGGATTTGTATTTCTTTAAATCTTGTTCTCAATCATATCTGTTTAATAAATGACTAGATATTTGTGCATGTTATTTAATAAAGAGTTATATTTTTATAGAAAAGTGAAATGTGTGCTAATTTTTTTTTTTAATTTTCCACTCCCATATGACTCTACACCAAACACTAATATTTACCTGGGCAGCTAGCAAAATGGAAGAAATACTCATTTGGGGGAAACAAACAGCATCTGAAGAATTGGTCTTTCAAGTCTATTCAGTAATGAGGTCTCAAAAATGAATTTTAAATGTTACACATGCTGCAAAACTTCATAACTGCAAAAACCTTATGGAAAGACCCCATGAAGCTCATTTTAATGGACTTATGAATTATACAATTATTCTAGAAATTGGGTACTGTACTAAATATTTTCCTTAGTTATCCAACATGTGAGCAGTATTTTTTATTCTATGGTATCCTGACATAAAACCCCAAAACTTGATACAGAGGAACTTATCCATTTGAAACTCATGATACAGTTTTATCTTCTTGTATTTTAAAGAAAGCATTTTCATATTTAAAAAAAAATCAAACATTCAAGACAAAAGATTATTACAAGAGATACTAATCTTTGGAAAAGCTTGTTTGAAGTTTAATTGGTTAAAATACCTTGTAATTCATTTCTTAGTGGCTTCTTGGGACCATAGTTTCCTTTGTACCTAAAATGGTGATACAAAACCTCCACCGAAGTAGTTATCCAAAAAAACAAAAATCAAAAAGTAAACTTAAGAAAACTACAAACTAACATTGGCCTTGAACATATTCATGTCTTAGTGACATTCAGTTAGGCAACAATTCCTTAATTAGGATAGAAAAATTACAAACCATAAAAGAAAAAACTTGATAAATAGGACTTCATTAAAATTTAAAACGTTTTTTCTTTAAAATCACTTAAAATGAAAATGTAAGCCACACTGAGAGAAAAGATAGGTTAAAAACATAACTGTTCCTAGCCGGTTTGGCTCAGTGGATAGAGTGTCCGCCTGCAGACTGAAGGGTCCCGGGTTCTATTCCGGTCAAGGGCACATGCCCGGGTTTCGGCCTAGGTCCTCCGTAGGGGGCGTGCAGGAGGCAGCCGATCAGTAATTCTGATGATTGATGTTTCTATCCCTCTTCCTTCCTTTCTGAAATAAATAAAAAAATATTTTTTAAATACAAAATATTTTATTCGGGAAAATGTAAAGATAAAGTTTTCAACTCAATAAGAAAATTAACATTTTACTAAAGATATATGAATGGCAAGGAAAAAAACATAGCAAAGTGCTCAACATCATTAGTCATTAGGGAAATCAAATTAAAACCACAATGTTATACCAGTATCTACCAACTAGAATGGCTAAAATTAATGTTTAAAATACCAAGAATTGGAGAAACTGTTGAGCAACTAGAACTCTTCGATTGCTGGTAAAAATGCAAAATGCTACCACCATTTTGGATATCCATTTAGTAGTTTACAATATAAAAAATACACTTACTATAAAAAATACCATCAATTTCACTCAAATATTTACCCAAAAGAGAGGATAACTTCGTATTAAAATAATTTTTTGTTAAATTTACTATTACCAAGTACTTTTTTAAATTTATTTTTATTGTTGATACTATTACAGATGTCCCCATTTTCTTCCCCTTTACCCACTTCAACCCAGCCCCTGCCTCACCTTCCCTCTGGCCATCTCCACACTGTTCTCTGTGTCTGGGTGTCATGCATATATGTTCTTTGGCTAATCCCTTCACCTTCATCCAGTAACCCTTCTCCCACCCCTCTGACAGCTGCCAGTCTGTCCCATGTATCCATGCCTCTTTTTCTATTTTGTTCAATTAATTTTGATAACAGGATTCCACATATAAGGCATTTAAGACTGCTTCTAGCTTAAGACATTAGCACTAGGTCAGTATTTCCAAGGAGAAATACCTTGTGGATCATAGTCCAATGGGCTCCAACTTAATCTTTCTGGAATCTGTTTTTAAAATATATTTTTATTGATTTCAGAGAGGAAGGGAAAAGGAGAGAGAGATAGAAACATCAATGATGAGAATCATTGATAGGCTGCCTCCTGTAGTCCCCTACTGGGGATGGAGCCTGCAACCGGGCATGTGCCCTGACTGGGAATCCAACTGAGACCTTCTGGTTCATAGGTCCACCCTCAACCACTGAGCCACACCTGCAAATTCCCAGGGTTGTGGGAAGGAACTGAGTACAATTCTCCATTGCCTTTATCTACATGCTAGCTGTTGTTGAAATGAATTCACTTTCTTGAAATATGGGCTGCAATGAGTTCTGGCATCCTGCTTGCTAGGTCTGCCCTCTCCTATTGAGGCTTGGAGTGGTGCACTGTAGCCATTTGTGGAGCTGTCTGTCCGTCTTCTCCGCAGGCCAGTAAGCTTTTTCTTGGCCTGCTCCTATGGCATGTCCTCACTTCTATTTACAATGCTAAGCACGGTGCCAGGCACTCCCTCAGGGCACAGCAGACTTTAGTGAGCTGCTGGAAAAAGGCTCTGCCCTGGGGGATCCTTATTCAGTCGGTCTCATGCAGATCCCAGAATGCTGGGGTCCAACCCCAGCAGGTCCAGAGGTCCCAAAAGGTGTGGACGGAGTTGGCGAAGAAGGAATGACACGGAGACAGCGTTCAGTTGATCAGCAGCCCAGCCAGGATCTCCAGCCAAGTTCTGGTTCGGTTCTCTCACTAGGTTCTCCAGCCAAGTTCTGTCACCAGGTTCTCCAGCCAGGTTCTATCCAGGCTCTCCTGCCAAGTTCTATTGCCAGGTTCTGTCCAGGTTCTGTTGCCATGTTCTCTAGCTAGGTTTTCCAGCCAGGTTCTGTCGCCAGGTTCTGTCCAGGTTCTCCTGCGAGGTTCTGTAGCCAGGTTTTGTCCAGGATCTTTTGCCAGGTTCAGTCACCAGGTTCTAGTCAGGTTCTCTTGCCATGTTCTATCCAGGTTCTGTAGCCAGGTTCTGTCTCTAGGTTCTTCAGCCAGGTTCTCTCGCAAGGTTCTGTCTCTAGGTTCTGTCTCCAGTTTCTGTCCAGGATCTTTTGCCATGTTCTCTCCAGCGAAGTTCTTCTGTCTCTAGGTTCTGTGTCCTGTTGTCTTGTTACATCTGTATTTATACCAGTTGATTCCAATCCTATCAATCTCTATTCCAAAGGTTAGGGCGTTTCTTATCTCCATTCCAGGGAGTAAAGATTATGTAGCTTAAGCATGATTGTTCGTAGTTAAAGTGATTAATTACCCACCTGGCACTTAGTTAAGGGGTTTTATTCCCTCCCTAACTTCAGGGGTAAATCCCTACCTGGGGAAACAACCTTTCTCAGAGAGGTGACCTTGGTTAAAACACATAGTGCCAAGAAGGTGAGCAAACATATTAAGAACAGTATGCCATATATGCCAGGTCCCTTGAAACAGCAAGGATGGACTGGCTCCCGGCACCAGAATCCTGTATTTTAACATCCCCGACCCCTGATGTCAAAGAACAAGGTCAGCTCCCCTGATCACTCAGTGCCTCAGTCTTGCATCCCTCTAGTCCAGAGGTTCTCAACCCGTGGGTCGCGACCCCTTTGGGGGTCGAACGACCCTTTCACAGGGGTCGCCTAAATACATCCTGCATATTAGATATTTACATTACGATTCATAACAGCAACATTACAGTTATGAAGTAGCAACGAAAATAATTTTATGGTTGGGGGTCACCACAACATGAGGAACTGTTGAGAACCACTGCTCTAAGAGGACATGTAACAGCTAGCTGCCTCACAGGGTTGCTGTGAGGATTCAGTGAGCTCAGTTCCATGACTAGCACATAAGTGCAGAGAATGGGCCTGACAGTAGGGCCTGCGAAGCCTGATGTGGGGAAGGGAAGAGGGCTGAGAGAAAGCGCGCGGGGGCGCCAGAGTGGGTGTGTTCCTGGGGGCGGGGTCATGGCCCGGCGGGGGCGGGGCCGGGGGCGGGGCGTGCGCTCTCCGCAGCGTCCAGAGCGTGAGAGACGTCTCCTGGCCGAGCTGGCGGTGGCGGGGGGCCGAGGGCGGGCGGAGGAGGAGAGGGAGGAGTGCTGAGCGGGCGGGCCTGTGCCTTTGAGGTGTCGGAAGCTCGCGGCGTCGCGCGGAGGGACTGCGCGGAGGCGCGGCCTGCCTCCCTCGCACAGCCCCGCAGAGCGTCCGAGCTGGGCCGAGCCGCCGCGGAGCCGGGCCAGGCCGCCCAGCGGTGCCGCGGCGCACGGTGAGCGGGAGCGGGCTGGCACTGGCGTCCGCGGCCGGGAGGGTCAGTGCCCCGAGCTCGGCCTCCGGAGGCCGTGCCCGCGGTGGGCTTCCAGGGAGCCGGGAGGAATGGGAGCGCTCGCGCGGCCGGAGCCCCGCCTCCGCGGAGGACAAAGTGGGGTACCGCCGCCGGGGGGTGCCGGGCGGCCCTGGCGCCACGACCCGCGGCCCCTCTGCGCCTCTTTTCCTGCACCGCTCGGGCCCGCGCTCCTGGCCTGGTCCTCCGCCCGCGGGGAGCGGGGGCGAGGGCGAGGGCCTCCGCCGCCTTCCCCGGCGGCACAAAGGCGGCTGTCAGCGCCTGCTCCCCGGGCCACGCACGGTCGCCGGAGCCGGAGCAGCAGCTCAGGGCGGGCGGAGACCGTTGTGATGGGGCTTGTTCTAAACTCAGAAAGACAGCAAGAAGCCGCTTAGATCATGCTGCTGCCTGCTTTGTGTATGCCCTGTTTACTCGAATATCTTCCCAGTAAGATTTTGGGAGTAGGATGAAGACAACCGTAAGAGACGAAAAAATTAAAACCCCCTTTTTGGTAGCTGTAGGATGAAAACTAGTTCTGGATAAAATCAGTTTCAGATACCTTCCTCGGCCTCCACTGGTGGCTCCAAAAGTCATTCCACTTGGTACGTGTTGTTAAATAAATTAGGTAATTGGGTTGCTAACGGTCTTTAAGAAAACCTGTGGCCTCGGGAGCAGTCAGCAGGGCTTTCTCTTTCAAGATTGAGTCATACTGGGTACGAAGCCTTCTATTCTTTCACCTTATTGTTTTTGCTTAATTTAATTGTACTTCGTAATACTTAGTGTAAAAGTTTACGGTAATTATAAAGGCCCTATAAACGTACCTTTTATCCCTCTTACATCAGTAGTCATTTATTTTAATTGGTTCTATTGGGGGGGGCGTTTTAACCTTAAGAAGTTATATCTTCGCTTTTTAAAAATTTTAATAGCCACATTGGTTGTTTAACCACTGTCAGAATTCGTCCTGGTTTTTTGGTTTTTTTTTCTTTCTTTGAAAGTGTGATATCATCTTAATGATTTTGAAGAGTCTATGGTCCCTGTGGTATAGAATCAAAAGAAGAGCTTCACATAATGCAGTTAATAATTTACCATCCCTTTGTTACTTGCTAAATTAGTTAAGGAATGACTGTCAACTCCTTTCTTTGAACTGCTTCATTCTGATTATGTTAAGGAACAATGAAATAATCATCATTACTAGAATTATTTGCATTTAAGATCTTTGTTTTAATTCTAAGAATTAAAATATTGTTAAATGTTTTTAGATTAGAATACAATACTAATAGTTTTTATACCGGCATAAAGTTGAATAATAGGCCTAAAACTAAAGTTGAATAGTATCAGTGTAGTTTTAAAATTAGTTATTTGCTTGATATACTCTCAAGTTACTGATGACCTATAAATACCTACATATATATAATATATATATATATTTTATATATATATATATATATATATATATATATATATATCCACTTTAACAGTCACTGTTTCTAGGTAGTCTGAGAAATTTATTCTAAATCTTTGAAGATGGCCAACAAGACATTATTATATAAAATTGTAGGGTGTTTTTTCATGCTTAATCTTTCATTGAGTGACCTTTAAATGATCACTCAAAAGTCTTCTAACACAATGAGTTTGGTTTATTTGTGTTGTTTTTCATTTTTGTATTTTGTTTTTACCCTAACACTTGCCTTTGAATTAAAGTTTTTTGTTTGTTATTTGTTTTGGTTTAGCTTCCTGGGAATTACTGATTGTCTTTGAAGAAACATGAAGTCACATTCTGTTGTTATGCTTACTCTAGCCATCTTGGTGTTCCTGACATGGATCCCTGTGTCCCTGAGTTGTAACAAAGCACTCTGTGCTAGTGATGTGAGCAAATGCCTCATTCAGGTAGGACTAAGAATATTATTATTAATATTAAAGTGTATTGTAGAGCAGAGATAGAGCACAGATATATAGATATAGAGTGTACATGTAATACAGTGTATTAGGTGAGTTATGACAGACACAGTGGTCTGGGTTTTTGCCCCCTTAGTTCACTTGCATACAAGCAAGGTTAGATTCAAGAGGTTTAGTACTAAAAATAATATCCAGCTTCATAAACATGCTGTTACAAGGTGATGAGCACTCTCTTCAGAGGAATTAAAGGGTTTCTCCTGTGTACTCTAGTTTACATAGCAAAGAGACTAAATAACTACATTTAGGGGGGAAATTTAGCTAGTCAAATAATATACAAATTGTACGCTACACGTAACGTTGTTTATTCTATGTTGTCTATTCTATGTAAGAAATTACCTCCAAATGTAGCAACTTAATTTATAGACATTTATTATTTCATGCAGTTTCTTTTTCTTTTTTTAAATATATCTTTATTGATTTCAGAGAGGAAGGGAGAGGGAGAGATAGAAACATCAATGATGAGAGAGAATCATTGACTGGCTGCCTCCTGCCTGCCCCCTACGGGGGATCGAGCCCACAACCCAGGCATGTGCCCTTGACCAGAATCGAACCCTGGACCCTTCAGTCCGCAGGCCGATGCTCTATCCACTGAGCAAAACCAGCTAGGGCTCATGCAGTTTCTTAGGGTTGGGAATCTGGAGCAGTTGATCTGGGTGGTTTTGGCTTAGGGTTCCTTACAGGGTTGCAAGCAAGTTATCTGGGATTGGGAAATCAGCTTCCAAAATACATGATAATTAACTTTTTTAGTCATCAAAGCAAGCCTAGTGATGTAGCTACCACTGTCATTTTCTCATTTCAAGAGAAAAGTGAGGTTAAGTAATTTGGCTCGGTTCACATAGCTAGTAAGCGGCTATAGAATGTGGGTCTGTGTTTGACTCCAAAGCCTGTGGCCTTTCCCCTAATCATACTGGTTATTACTCTTCATAAAGTTGTGTTCATTAGTGGTGAACTTCATGTCTTATATAGCTGTTCTCTCTTTTCCATCCTATTAGATCATCAGTAGTCTTATGCTCTTTGTGTGTGTGTTTATTAGCCTCCCTTCTAATTATTGGCTGTTGGCTAAGAAATTTAGTAACCACATATACTAGAATTCTATGTAAGTATGAGTCAGCTACCTCTTGGCTATAACCCTGACATAAGAGCAATTGTGTGTTTGTACTAGAAGTAATAAGGATTTTTATAGATTAGAGGCATTTTGTGCTTAATTCTGACAATTTGGTTCTTTTCATTAATAATTGAAATTCCAGGAAGCATGGCCTTTATGTGAGTGTAGTTTGCCACCATCTCAATTCTGTTCACTCTTACTTTGCATTTCAAACCAAAACATTTAATAGAAAAGTTTGTTAGTTCAGTGGTTGGTTTTTAATTTTTTTACTATGAACATTTTCAAGCACAAATAGAAGAGATGAGGGTATAATAAATAACAGTTACAGCAATTATTAACTCATGGTTACCCTTGTTTTATCTCTATTCCTCTACCCTGACCGCTGCGGTTCTGTTTTAATTTCAAGCAAATCCATGATACTATTTTGCCATAAATCTAATACCCATCTCTTAATGATACGAACTCTTTAACACATAGCTATTAGCAATTTTAAAATTACCAGTAATTCTTTAATATCACCTAATTTTATACATGGAAGTTTTGATATGGCATGTCTGCTTAGGCTTATGCTTGCTGAAAATTTTAGAGTCTGTACATTAATTCCAGCTTTGTGCTGTGGTCACATGGGGAATCTGTGTTCACTTCCCAGTTGTTTCAATGGAGCTTCGTTGTTCATTAATAGAAATAAAGTCTCATAACAATTACTATATTCATGTTTAGGTGGAAATTCACTTAAATTCCAAATTATTTTTTGACTCTCAGAGGTCTGTAATTTCCATTAGTTCAAATAATGAAAACTAGAACATTCCCTTTTATTATTATTTTTATATATAATATCTTATTGAAACTCTTATTAATATGAGTCTGTGATCAATGTTCTTAGATTTTTTTAAACAGCTTTATTGAGATATATAATTCTAATATTATAAATTTCACTGATTTAAATGTATAATTCAAAGAATTTTGGTGTATTCAGAGTTATGCATCCATCACCACAATGTAATTTTAGAACATTTCCATCACCCTAAAAAGAAACCTCATACCCATTAGCAGTCATTTCCCATTTCTTCTTCCCCACCTCTAGGCAATCAGTAATCTACTTTCTATGTTTCTATATGCCTACTCTGTACATTTAATATGAATGGAATCATATAATATGTTATATTTTATGTCTATCTTATGTTATTGAATATAATGTTTTCAAGATTCATGCATGTTATAACAGGTATCAGCACTTCATTCTTTTATGGTCAAACTAGAGGCCCGGTGCACGAAATTCGTGCACTTGGTTGGGGGACAGGGTCCCCCCAGCCTGGCCTGTGTCCTTTCACAGTGCAGGAGCCCTGCAATCAATCTCCCCAAAGAGGTAGGCTTCACCCACCCATCTGGGGCTCCTCAATGGATTGCCCCAAAGACGTAGGTTGGAGCCGGGGGTCCCGCCTCCATGCTGTGCATGCAGCGTCAAGTCCCCATCAACCCACGTGCGCCTGCTGCGCATGCAGCCTTCTGGTGATGGATCGTGATGGTGTGAGGGCATCATGGTGTGATGGTGTGAGGGTGTGATGACCATTTGCATATTAACTCTTTATTATATGATCAAATAATTTTCCACTGTATGGATATACCTACTTTAATTTATCTGTTCATCAGTTGATGGGTATTTGGATTGTTTATATTTTTTGGCTATGGTGAATAATGCTGCTGTGAATATTCATGTGTAAGTTTTTATGTGGATATGTTTGTATTTCTTTTGGGTATATACCCAGGAGTGAATTGCTGGGTCAGATTTTCTGTGTGTGTGTGTGTGTGTTAATCCTTACCTGAGGCTATTTTTCCCATTGATTTTTAGAGAGAGTGGTTGCTTCCTACACGCCCCTGACCCAGGGCTGGGGATTGAACCTGCAACCCAGGTATGTGCCTTTGACCGGGAATCAAACCTGTGACCCTTCATTTGGCAGTACGATGCTCTATTTTTTGGATGTGCCACAATTTGTTTATCCATTCACCTATTAAGATTCATCTTCGTTGCTTCTAGGTTTGGGCAATTAAAAATAAAGCTTGCCTGGCTGGTGTGGCTTAGTGATTGAGCTTCAACCTAAGAATCAGGAGATCACAGTTCAATTCCTAGTCAGGGCACATGCCCGGGTTGCAGGTTTGATCCCCAGTGGAGGGCATGCAGGAGGCAGCCGATCAGTGATTCTCTCTCAATATTGACGCTTCTATCTCCCTCTCCTTTCCTCTCTGAAATTAATAAAAGACATCCTATGTAATAAAGAGGTAATATGCAAATTGACCATCATACCCTCACACAAGATGGCCGCCCCCATGTGGTCAAAGATGGCCAGCAGGGGAAGGCAGTTAGGGGCGACCAGGCCGGCAGGGGAGGGCAGTTGGGGATGACCAGACCTGCAGGGGAGGGCAGTTGGGGGGGACCAAGCCTGCAGGAGAGGGCAGTTAGGGGGGACCAGGCCTGTAGGGGAGGGCAGTTAAGGGGGACCGGGCCGGCAGGGGAGGGCAGGTGGGGGCAACCAGGCCTGAAGGGGAGGGCAGGTGGGAGTAACCAGACTGGTAGTGGAGGGCAGTTGGTGGGGACCGGGCCTGCAGGCAAGAGCAGTTGAGGGGAACTGGGCCAGCAAGGGAGGGCAGTTAGGGACAATCGGGCTGGCAGGGGAGCAGTTAGGTGATGATCAGGCTGGCAGGCAGAAGCAGTTAGGGACAATCAGGCAGGCAGGCGAGCAGTTGGGAGCCAGCAGTCCCGGATTGTGCGAAGGATGTCTGGCTGCCAGTTTAGGCCCGATCCGGGGCCTTAACCAGCAGTTGGACATCCCCCAATGGGTCCTGGATTGGAGAGGGTGCAGACTGGGCTGAGGCCCCACCCCCCCACCCCAGTGCACGAATTTCGTGCACCGGGCCTCTAGTATAAAAATAAAGCTGCTACTATAGCTAAGATCTGGAGACAGCCCAAGTGCCTCATCAGTAGATGAGTGGATTAAAAAACCTTTGGTACATTTACACAGTGGAATACTACCCGTTCTGTAAAAAAAGAGGATCTCTTACCCTTTGTGACAGACAGCATGGATGGACCTGGAGATTATTATGCTAAGCAAAATAAGCCAGTTAGAGAAAGACAAATATCACATAATCTCAGTTATATGTGAGATCTAATGAACAAAAATAGGTCCAGAGGCATGAATGCATGGCACAGAGGGTAGTCAGGTGGAGGGGATGGGAAGAGATTAACACTTTCATTTGTTTTTGAATGCACTCTTTTCTCATCAAGTATTTCTGAGGATACTTACCGGAAATTTATTCTGTTACTTACCTGTATTTATATTTCTTCCAAGGTTATTTTTTTAACTTACATCTCTGGTATGGCAGGCCTTCCCCAATTTTTATTTAGTTGTCCATTATAGTTAAGAATGAGGCATTCAAAGCATGGTTGGGAGACTATATGTGGGCAGGGCTGACGGACACAGACTGGAGGGGCAGGGAAGCCCTTCTGCTCTGAGACTGGTCATTTTCCTGAGCAGAAGTTTTTGGTGTTTGTTTTGATCGGCTGGTTTTATTGCTGTGGTTGGAGTGGGCGGGTGGAAAGTAGATCCCCGTTCTTGTCTTTTGCTCTAGTGTGGAGGGTAGCCTAACAGGACTGATAGAAACTTGAACTTTGATGCCCTCTTCCATTCCTGTTTTCTTCAATTGAAGAACAGGTTGGCTATTGGTGTTTCATGTGCCAAGAATGGTTAAGTGGGGTCCTTGGATCTCTTAAAGGCTTATGGCATCTTCAGAATCAAAAATTGTATATGTACAGTATGAAAAAGGAAAAAATTCCATAGCTTTCAGAAGGTTCTCAAGGTCGTTGTTGCTCTGAAAGATTAAGAATTGCCAGTGTGGTTCAGTTGGTTGGAGCATTGTCCCATACACCGAAAGCTTGTGGGTTCCATTCCTAGTCAGGTAACATTCCTGGGTTGCAGGTTTAATCCCTGGTGGAGCATTTCTCTCTCTGTGTGTCCCTTCCTGTCTCTCTAAAATCAATCAACATATCCTTGGGTGAGGATTAAAGAAATAAAAAAGAGCGTTAAGAATTGCTGGAGTTTTGCTTTCCATTGCACATAGTAAGTTATTAAAATTTTGCTTTTATATTCATCAAAGTACAAGGCATATTGACATTTTAGATGATAATAGTAGCTTCTCTCCTTACACTTACAGAAAAAGAACATGTACAAAAATGAACATTGGAGAGTACTTTAGGAAAGGCAATGCTATTAAAGTTTAAAGAAAGGTATTACTTCCTACATCTTAGAGGGAATTTAGATTTTCCTTTTGTTACTTTGGTTTGGTTTAAACAGCATCTGTAGTGTTGAAATGATGTACTGTTAGGATAAGCTAGAACATTTGTTTATATTGAGCTCTCTGCAACTCTTGAAGTAACTAAATATAAAAAAATTTCCCTGGAAGCTCATAGTTATGTAAATATTTTTACCAGCGTGGCCACAAGCAGCACAGTCATTCCTGCCACTCCTACCAGTTGCTACAAATAAGGGTAGTCCCTACATAAATATTTATTTTGTGCTTCTGACAGGAAAGAAATCTAACTTTAAACATCAAAAAAGTAAAATTGTCATCATGGTGTATTTCCTTGCTGATGTAATGAGTGGTTTTGTTTTCCTATGTCAGGAAAAAAAAATGGTAATATAGGATTTTCCTTTTAACAAGATCTTTCGCTGTGGGAAAAAAATATAAAATTTGGATCAATATTATGCTTTTACCTCAGAAATCTCAAGACCCATTTTTGTATTAAGAACTAAAAAAAAAACCAAAACAAAAAACAACACCTAATTGACTTGTGAGTACTTTTGGCAAATATTTAGAGTCATATTTAGGGTGATGTAAACATTATATTTAATGAAAATATTCAAACTTAGGTTCAGAGATTGTTAATGTATTATTATTTTAGCTCTTTACTGGTTATCTGTGTATTTACTTAGCACCTTTTTTTTTAATATATTTTATTGATTTTATAGAGAGGAAGGGAGAGGGATAGAGAGTTAAAAACATCGATGAGAGAGAAACATCGGTCAGCTGCCTCCTGCACACCCCCTACTGGGTATATGCCCGCAACCAAGGTACATGCTCTTGACCGGAATCGAACCTGGGACCCTTGAGTCCGCAGGCCGATGCTCTATCTGCTGAGCCAAACCAGTTAGGGCTACTTAGCACTTTTATGCACTAAATCAACAGTCTGCTTTTTTATTCTAAAAACTTATTTAACTATTAAATAAATCTTAGATTTATTGGAATAAGTTGCAATATCAAAATAGTTTATTAATAATTATAATTTTTAAATGTATTTTTGTCTTAGTTAAAAATATAAATAGTTCAGATAACTTAAGGACTTTCTTAATCACAGTAAACTAAAAAAATAAATTAACTTTCTCTTCCTTTTTCCTTAATCAGTGCTAATTAAACCTACATTATTTTCTTGCTACATTATCTTGGTTTGTCACTAATACTAGTAATATTTGGTTTATAATATACAGTGTTTCCTTTTTTCTCTTAAAAACATTACCTTATTTCTTACAGTGTTTTTTTCCTCTTCATTTTACTTCCTGCTCATAAAAGTTGTGGCTCTAACTCATTTTTGTCCTCTTTTGCTTCTGTTAACACCTCATGAAAATCTTTGAATTAATGTCCAAAAGTAATGAATTAGGCCTGATGTAATTTAAGAGAAGAATAAGTCATTGTTTTCCTTCAAATGTTTAATGCAGTTAGAATAGCTGCTAAAATTTGTAAGTAGAGACAAATTTATTTTCACTGGCTGTTTCACTTTGTTAAATTATTATATTAAAACAAAAATTAGGATTTCATTGGAAGACATGGACATTTTCAAATATAAAACAGGGAGAAATTTTCAAGTATAAAATAGAAAAAAATAAATAGTCAAATAATCCCCCATTAACCTATCACTCAACTTCAACAGTGATTCACAAATAGCCAGTCCAGTCTTATCTATACCTACCTCCACCTTACCCCAATGGGAGTATTTTAAAGAAATTTGTCGGGGAACTTATACAGTAAATTAAGGTTTAAAATTTTATTACTAGGTTTATGTAAGAAATGGGTGCCATTTGACATATGTTGGAAGTTTATGTATGTACATGAACTCGTATGCTGATATATTTCACTGACAGAGAACACTACTGTTCCCCGTAGTGTTTCATTTAAGTTTATATTATTTTCAGAACAAAAGTTTACCAACCAGTTGGAATTTATAAAGAACAACATGATAATAAGATTCAGCTGAGATATTTTTGTTCAGTTTGGTGAAAGTTTGTCTGATGGTCTCCTTAAAGAGTATTAATATGTCAAAATAGATTTGTTGTAACCTAGCATAATATCATTATGTTTATTCTTTTGAATAAAGGCTAATTGTTTGAAGATATGTTTTATATATTTTTAAATACCCATTTGATCTAAGAAAATGTGTAAATAATATCAGCATAGGTACAACCTAATGCTTCCTTGATTACTGATGCTTACGCATTATGCATTTACTGATAACTAGCTTTGTTCTTACATTCCCGGGGCCTTTTTTTTTCCTAATAAAGATATTATAAATATTTAGAGTTTGCTTAATTTAGTATTTAAGGACCTCAGTTTGTGTTTTTAGTGTATGTTTTCATAATTGTACAGACATTAATCTGGCTCTTAAGTCATACTACCCAAATAAATTAAATGTTTATTTGCCATTATAAAAATTTTTCATATTTTTTAAAAAATTACAGAATGCATAGGAATAGAAAAAAAGTAAATCATTCATAGTTATGTTTTACAAGCACAGATTACTCTAATATTTCAATATAGTACTTTCCAGGTTTTAATTCTACGTTAAGGTGATTTTAACAACTGTATTATATATATAACTTTTCTGTTCAGTGTTTTTTATTAGCATTATTTTATGCTTCTTTATAAAAAGAAAGTACAGTATTTGTTAGTTAAAAGAAATATAGTTTTAGCTTAAAAATAAAATAGCCCTAACCGGTTTGATTCAGTGGATAGGGCGTTGGCTGTGTACTGAAGGGTCTGGGGTTTGATTCTGGCAAGGGCATTAATCTTGGTTGTGGGCTCATCCCCAGTGGGGGGCATGCAGAAGGCAGCTGATCAATGTTTCTCTCTCACTGATGTTTCTAATTCTCTATCCCTCCCTTCTCTCTGTAAAATCAACAAAATATATTTTTTAAAATAAATAAAATAGAGGAATATGTTTTCAGAGTTAGAACTATCTTCAGTATTGCTTTCTTTAATATCAGCTTACATTTAAATAGTGCTTTATATTTTTTAATTCTGGTTTATTAAAATAATAAATTTATGTACTCTAGTATACCATTCTGGTCTTTCAAAGGTGAAATAAGGTGTTCCCTGACCTCCCAGTGCATGTTGGGGGGTCAGATTTATTGAGATATAATTACATACAATTTTCTCTTTTTTGGTATAGAGTTTTATGATTTTTGACAAACATATGCTCTATAGTATACAGTCAAGAGAGGGAATATTTTAATCACTTTTACAAGTTACCTCGTGCTCCTCTGTAGTCAAAACTAGCCCCTCCACAGCCTCAGTGCCTGGCTACCACTGATTTGATTTTTGTCTCTATAGTTTCACTTTTTCCAGAATGTCATTTAAATAGAATCGTACAGTATGTAGCCTTTTGTTTTTCTCAGATTTCTTTCATCTAGTATAATGCTTTTTAGGTTCATCCACATTATTGTGTGTTTCAGGTATTTCTTTCCTTTGTATTGCTGAGTCTATTGTATGGCTGTACCGTAATTTGTTCATTCATTTACTGGTTGATGGACATTGGGTTGTTTCCAGTTTTTGGTGATAATGAATAAAGTTGATATATACTTTCACATATGGGTCTTTGTGTGAACATGTTTCATTTCTCTCAAGTAAATATCTGCGAGAGGGATTGCTGAGTCACAAAAGCATTTTGATAGCCATTATCTCACTTGGATACCAAAGTTTATAAGGGTAAACCCAACAATACCACTTCCTTTTTATGACTGACAAAATGAGACTCAGTGGTATATGTTGCAAATCAGATTCTTCCTCAATGTATTAATTTCCATCTCTAGCCTAGAAATTTGGAAGTTCATAAAATAAATTTTTACTCTTACAGTAGTCTTAGTCTTAGGTGAATGATAGTCCCCTCCCCCATTTATTTTGCATAGAGGATTAAGATCTCACCAGAACCTTGAGTAACATTTTCTGTTAAAGTTTATTAAATAGTTATGATAAGCCTTAGCTGGTTTTTCTCTGTGGTTAGAGAGTCGGCCAGAAGACTGACAGATCCCAGGTTCGATTCTGGTCAAGGGCCTGTACCTTGGTTGCAGGCTTGATCCCTGGCCCGGTTGGGGCAGGTGCGGGAAACAACCAATCAATGTGTCTCTCTCACATCAATGTTTCTCTGTCTCTCACCCTCCCTTCCACTCTCTCTAAAAATCAATGGGGGAAAAAAAAAAATCCTCGGGTGAGGATTAACTAAATAAATAAGTAAAACCTCTGTCTTTTGGCATTCAAAAATTTGAAATTCTATGTCATATTGTAGTTTTTTCTAATTAAAATGTAGTAAAATACATTTTTAAATGATTAGGCTCTTTCTCAAAACTTTACATCCTGCCAGATTTTCATTTCCTATAAGCTTTTTGAGGATCTTGCCGAATTCTCTAGATACCCGTGCTGGTAATATGGGATAGCCCAAATGTATAAAATTTTGTTTTCCATTTAGTATAAAGTTTTTGTTTTTTCCATTATAAAATTATTGAACAGTGTGATTACCCAACTGTAAGGAACATTTAGTATAGCCCTTCACACAGAGAACAGATATCGTATTTCATTATTACGCTGGCTCTCACATGTAAGAGCAGTAGTAGTCGGAACAACTTTGAGTCAGAAGACCTGTCTCAGAGCCTCACTTCGTGAACTCAAACGAATCAGTAACCCATTCCCTCCGCCTTTTCATCGGTACCAGCACCGTGAGCAACGGCCACACTTTTTCTGAGAATTGCAGACTAGGGAAGCAGGTGATATGGTCATTAACTGACTAAAGCAACAGAAGAATTAACCATTAAATTCCAACTCACTGGTTTTGCAGCTCTTGACCAATGATGCTTACTTTACCTTTACAAACAATGATTAAACTTGGGCAATAGCAGTTCTAATTGTATTCAGGTACTGAGAATGAATTATGTAATACTATTAATTAAACAACCTAAAGGATTATCTAAATTTAATTGTGGGCTCATTCTCTCTAAGAAATAACAATAATTATTGAAATGCTAAATTAATAAAAAAAATAAGTTTCATATATCTCATTCCAAAAACAGGCATATCAAACCAAAACTTGGGTCAAACCTTAGCCACTTACTAATTGAATGATATACAGATTTCATAACCTTCCTTGAAAAATCAAATAACTATCTTATTAGGACTCTTTGAGATTCAAGAGACTGCATTTAAAACACTTAGTACATTGCCTGTTAGTGATAAAATAAAACCCTGTTAGGAACTTGGGGAGGTGGTGCAGTAAATAAATGGAAGCATTGAGTCAGTCTTTTTTGGACTACTGTGAACTTTGTGATCACATGTTCCATTCAACTGAGCAGTACTCAAGTTTAGTTATAGTGAGGTTAGTAAAACATATAAATAGTCAAATTTTCCAAATAGAAAATTCAACATCTCAGCACAACCTTTTTTTTTAATTTAGTAAATGGGAGACTTTGAAATAATAGTAAAATGGAAGATAATGAAGTCTTTGAAGATAATGATATAGGGTGAGAACATGGGCAAGGTGTGCGTCAGGAACTTAAGTCCTATTATGCAGCCACTAAATTATGTTGACAGATTTTTATAATAGGGAATTGCTTTTTTTTTTAGCATAGGACAGAATACAATCATTATTTTTTTAGAAATGCATAGGAATTTACCAAAATGGGAGGAATTTGGGTGTTTTTTCCTTGTATTCTAGTAAATATTTTAAAAAATATTTATAAATCAAATAAATATCTAAAAATTGTTAATGCATTACCTTTATCATGACTCTAGCCTCTTTCTGGTTATGGTGGATTTATTTATATCCTCACAACTAAAACAACTAGCGGAAAAGATTTCTTTTTAAGTGTCTTGGAAAGATTCTGCTGAACATTTTTAAATGGAGTAATTTTTTCTGTGATCCTTGATTCATCACAGAGAATTACATTTTGAGTTGTTTTGTATTTCTAATACTTAGGTTCAAAGCACTTTAGAAATGTGTTTTATATTTTGAAACATTCATCCTAACCACAGTTTGCTTGCTGTCAAAAAATTAAAGTATACTTTTTCAAATATGTTTATGACCAAATATTATTCAATAGTGTGATTTTAAAAGACATGTAAATTGAATAGGAAAGATGAATTACTTGGTGCACTACATGTGACTATTATAATTATTTACACATGGAAATTAATTGTTTCCATTTTTTCTTGACTTAATAGTCATAAAGCAAATGATTACCATATTTTTGTTCTCTTGATTTAAAGTTAGGTTTTTGAGATCCTAAATGTCATATGTTAAGTTTGCCTGGAATTTTCTCCTGAAAAGTGAGAAGTTAAATGTATTTTCGAAAACTGAAAAGCTACAAATGCTGTCGAAAAGGTTGGTGTGAGGATCTCGTTTTTCTTCTTTCCCAATCTCCTGAAAAGGATACTGCATTCGTTATGAAGAATAGAGATTTTTAAAATATGTTCTGAGGCTTATTGTAAAATTTCTTAGTTTATGTGATTAAATTTGTTTTCTTAAAGGTTTTTTCAGTGTTTAGTAAGATGGAAAGACAGAAAAATATTAGCTAACATGTTGTTACTTGGCATTCAACTAGTTTTAACAGTCATTTTAATAGTATGGTAATAAAGTTTATATTTAAGTCATTTCCCCCATGTCTCAGCTTTCTGTAGCCTCTCACTTTGTATTCTATCAGTAAATTATAATCATTAAGTATATCACTACTATACATTGTTCTATCACACTGACATGTAAAAGTACAGGCATCTAGTAAGAGGGTGTGAAGTAGATTTGAATCTTGAGGGCTGGGTAATCCAGGCAAGTTCAAGCATCCTTAATTTATTTTTATTTTTTAATTGATTTTTAGAGAGAGAGAGGAAAGGAGAGGGAGAGAGAGAAACATCCACTGATAGTAAAACATCAATCGTCTGCCTCCTGCATGCCCCCTACCTGAAATGGATCCGACAACACAGGCATGTACCCTGACCAGGAATCAATTTCAGTGCATGGGATGATGCCCGACCAACTGAGCCACACCAGCCAGGGCTCAAGCAACCTTTGGTCATAGTTTTAACCTTCCATTAGTTAGAGGTAATCTTAGGATATCACTCACCCTTTCATTCCAATTTAAAACACCTCACAAATACCTGACTTTAAAATAAAAGGCATAATGAATGCTTTACAAACTCAGTTTTTCTAATGGAAGCTATTAAATTGACATTTATTTAAAAATTATTTAGCATAACATATTAATTCATTTAACAGGCTACCATTTGGAAATTGATAGAGAAAAAGGAGAAACATATTCTTTGAATAAATTTGTTACTTTTCTAAATCATTTCTCCTGAGCTAAATAGGTAATGTAAATATAAGCAACTAAAATAGTGAAGGGATATTTTCTATGTAAAATGTAAATTAAAATTTTAAAAGAACCTTTATTTCTTGTGACTAGGTGGCAATCTTTATAATACTAAAAACCAAAAGTATCCATATCCTTAACTCTGATGGTATTTTTTTTAAAAAAAAAATGTATACTCAGAAAATGTTCTCTCATTCCAAAAACAGGACTGACAGGTTTTCATGGAGAAACAAGTCACAAAGATTACTTTTAGTGACTGTTTTTTCTAGATTTCCAAGTAAGTTTTAGCTTCTCTGAATCAAGCATCACCAGTTTTGTGATGAGGCATCTGAAATTCTCACAAAATCTTTGCCCATTTAGTCCTCTTTCTCACAGACCTAGGAAAGTTACCTATACATGAAAAACAGCCCAACCCTACAGAATTCCACAGTATTAAAATATTCTAATTTGTACTTATTGTGTCTCAGATATACATTGACATCAAACTAATTAAATAGAGTTAGTACGAGTGTTGGTTCTTGAAAGTGCTGTGTAACAGCTAGGGGACTTTTGGAGAAGAAAAAGTAGGAATTACATGTCAGTGTTTATTATCAGTATGATTAAATATCAGTGACAAAAACATGTAATTTTAGAATGATGAAGTGACTCCAGTAGTATATGAATGTAATAAGATGAATTTAATAGGGATAAATATTATGTATTGTGTTTTAAGTTCTCATGACCCAGGGAAAGCCAAGTGGGCAATGGTGGCTACAGAATTTCCCTTTAAGTTGGGTTTGTTTAGGAGTGTCTGTCTGGTGTTAAGGGCTAAAGGAATTACCTGGAATCTTCAATTATGAAGCAAGCTGTATTAATTAGATTTCACCACCTCAGAGTTTAGTGGTTTAAAACAATAATCATTTCTGGGGTCTCTGTTATTTCCATTGATCCATATGCTGGTTCTTGTGCCAGTACCAGGCTGTTTTGATGCAATAGATTTGTAATATAATTTTTTTAAAATAAATCTTTATTGTTCAAATTATTACAGTTGTTCCCCCTTCCCCCCCCCCATAGCTCCCCTCCACCCAGTTCCCACCCCACCCTCTGCCCTTACCCCCCCACTGTCCTCATCCATAGGTGTACCCTTTTTGTTGCCAGGTTATACACATGGAAAATGTAGCTATTTCCATCCGTGACGTGTCCCTGTGTTTGGCCTCACAGGGACCATCTCAGCCTCACAGGGGCCGTCGCATCCTCACATGGACCATCTCAGACTCGCAGGGACTGTCTCAGTCTCGTGGGGGCCAGCGCAGCCTCTCGGGGCGCTGCATCCCACGTTGGGGGTGAAGGTTCGAGACAGAAGCTCCTCTCACTGTCTCTCCTGTTGCTCCCTTGCTTATCGCCAATGCTGGAAGTTTCTGAGAGCAGTCTGCAGGTGGTGGACATCATACTTTAACTAGTCAACACGAAGTTTGGCATTCTGTCTTTTGTTGGGCGGCTTCTTGCTGGACCAAACCTCCAGGTGTTCTTGCTGGCTGAATTTCTGGTATGCTTGCTTGGATTTCGTTTTCTACTAAGTGCAGAGACTGCTTGTCTGCCATCTCCTGGCGTCCCAGTGAGACTGGATCTGGTAGACCTGTTTGTACATTTGCTGGTACAGCGGTTCCATGTTGCCGGCCCAGCCGGGTCCGGTTCTGGCTTCCCCCGAACCTGATTCTGCCTCTTGAGTGTGTCCCTTATGGATGCGAGGAGTTGAAATCTGCAGTTTGTTGGGTTAAGCTGCAAAAGCACAGTTGGTTCCTTTTGTGCCACTAGCACAGCTTGGGCGGAGATGTAAATTGAGTAGGGCGGGGTCTCAGGGAGTCACCAGGGTGGAGCAAACAGCAGTGGCGTCTCTGCGACTCCTTGCCACTCCGCGACTCCGCGTCCCCGAGTGCCAGCGAGCAGCTCCACGAGAAAGCCGCCCTTGCTTTCCGACCCGCTGTAAGGCCGTCCCACCTCTCCCCGTAAGGGTCTGGGACCTCAGAATCCCGCCCCAACCAAGCTCAGTGAATTCAAGAGTTTGTAACCCCTTTCAATTGAAATAAACCGCGCATCCAGTTGCAGCCCGCCTGGCGCGCATCTCCGCACCTCTGTTCTTGGCGCCTCTGCATATCCTACTCAGTCTCGATGCTGTTCTTTCTTTCCTTCCAATTGTAGAACTTCCACTGGGCCAGCTTTCCCATGGTTCTGAATGATAGCTGTTTTGTCTTATAGTTGGTATTTTCAATGTTGTTGTGGGAGGCAGCACACACAGGTCTGTACCTTACGTCGCCATCTTGGTTCTCCTGTAATATAATTTGATATCTGGTATTGTGATTCCTCTAATTTTGTTATTCTTAAGATTGCTATGGCTATTTAGGGTCTCTTTTGGTTCTATATAAATTTTTGGTATATTTATTCTAGATCTGTGAAGTATGCTCATGGTATTTTAAAAGGGATGTGTTGGAATCTATAGATTGCTGTGGATAATATGGACATTTTATCTTTTTTTTTTTTTTTTTTTTTTTTTTTTTTTTAAATATATTTTATTGATTTTTTACAGAGAGGAAGGGAGAGAGATAGAGAGATAGAGAGTTAGAAACATCGATGAGAGAGAATCATCGACCAGCTGCCTGCTGCACATCTCCTACTGGGGATATGCCCGCAACCCAGGTACATGCCCTTGACCGGAATCGAACCCGGGACCTCTCAGTCCGCAGGCCGAGGCTCTATCCACTGAGCCAAACCGGTTTTGGCAATATGGACATTTTAATGATGTTAATTTTTCCAACCCATGAACATGGTATATACTTCCACCTGTTTTTATCTTCTTGTGTTTCTTTTTTCAGTGTTCTGTAGTTTCCCAAGTACAGGTCTTTTACCTCCTTGGTTAAGTTTATTCCGAGGTATCTTATTTTGTTGTTGTTGCAGTGGTAAATGGAGAGTGTTGGTTTTTAGTTTCTCTGATAGTTCATTATTGGTGTACTAGAGGCCCGGTGCATGAAATTCGTGCACTTTGGGGGGGGGGCGTTCCTCAGCCCGGCCTTTGTCCTTTTGCAGTCAGACATCCTTAGCACTTCTGTGGAAGCGGGAGAGGCTCCCACCACGGCCACTGCGCTCGGCAGCCGTGAGCCCAGCTCAGGGCTTCTGGCTGAGCTGCGCTCCCTGTGTGGGAGCACACTGACCACCAGGGGGCAGCTCCTGCATTAAGCGTCTGCCCCCTGGTGGTCAGTGGGCGTTATAGTGACCGGTTGTTCTGCAGTTTGGTCAATTTGCATATTAGCCTTTTATTATATAGGATAAAAATGCTATTGATTTCGGGATGCTAAATTTGTATTCTGCTACTTTGCTAAATTATTTATTAAATCTAGTAGCTTTTTGGTGGAGTCTTTAGGATTTTATATATACAATATCATGTCATCTGTGAATAATAACAGTTTTACTTCCCGCTTTCCAATTTGAATGCCTTTTATTTTTTCTTTTTGTCTGCTTGCTGTGGCTAGAACTTCCAGCACTATGTAGAATAAGAGTGGTGAAAACAGGCATCCCTGTCTTGTAACTGTTCTTAAGAGAAATGCTTTTAGTTTTTGCCCACTGAGTATGATGTTGGCTGTAGGTTTTTCATATATGACCTTTATTATGTTGAGGTATGTTCCCTCTATTCCCACTTTGCTAAGAGTTTTTATCAAAAATGGGTGCTGGATTTTGTCGGATGGAGAACTGAAGTTTTGTTTGAAAACAGAAACATTTTTTTCCATGAACTGAGGTTTTACTGTACAATGAGGTATCACTTCATACCTGCCAGAATTGCTACCATCAATAAATCAACAAATGACAAGTGCTGGCAAGGATGTGGAGATAAGAGAACCATAGTACACTGCTAGTGGCAATACATACTGATGGAGCTACTGTGCCACACCGACCAGGCATTATGATTCTCTCATCATTGATGTTTCTACCTCTCTCTCCCTCTTTTTCTTTCTTCTTTCTTTTTAAGGTATTTTTTAAAAATTATATGAAGAGTAGCCCTGACCGGTTTGGCTCAGTGGATAGAGCGTTGGCCTGTGGACTGAAAGGTCCTGGGTTCGATTCCGGTCAAGGGCATGTACCTTGGTTGCGGGCACATCCCCAGTAGGGAGTGTGCGGGAGGCAGCTGGTCAATGTTTCTCTCTCATCGATGTTTCTAACTCTCTATCCCTCTCCCTTCCTCTCTGTAAAAAAAATCAATAAAATATAATCTTTTTAAAAAATTATATGAAGAGTAAATTACTATAAATGCAAATATTGTATGTTTTTTACTGTAAATAATCAACAATTTTAAATATAATTATTTGGAATTTTAAATTTGAACATCTATTTGTAGGAGCTCTGCCAGTGCCGACCTGGGGAAGGAAATTGTTCCTGCTGCAAGGAATGTATGCTGTGTCTTGGGACCCTCTGGGATGAGTGCTGTGATTGTGTTGGTAAGTTGACATGAAATAAAGTTTCTTAATATTTCTTATCTGAGAGTCCTGACTGCAAGCAATTTAAAGAACATAAATGTGTAGACTAGGGTGTGAATAAGATATAATAGGTAGCCCTTGCTAGTGTGGTTCAGTTGGTTGCGCATCGTTGTATGCACCAAAAGGTCAGAGCACATGCCCAGGTTGCAGGCTCAATCCCCAATGATGAGGGGCTTGCAGGAGGCAGTCATTCGATGTTTCGCTCTCACATTGATGTTTCTCTCTACCTCTCTCTTCCTCTCTCTCTCAAATCAATAAAAACATTTTTTTAAAAAACGTAATACGTATATAGAACATTATTTTATATTTGCTTTATTAGATGGTATTTACATATAGGGTGGGGCAAAAGTAGGTTTACAGTTGTGAGTACATAAGAGTTTATTCTTGTATTTTATTATATTATTTTCCATATGAACAACTATAAACCTACTTTTGCCTTACCCTGTTTATCTGTATTTTTATAGAAAATGGTTTTAGAGGAAATTAAAAGCTTATTCTTAGGAAGTAGGAATGGAGGAAAAATGGGATTTTTTTTTACTTTTTAATTTTTTTACACTGTTGAATTTTTTATAAGAAGCATGTCTTATAGTTGTAAATAAAAAATAAGTACTTAACATGTTAAAAAATACAGATTATTTTCCTTTATATAAGATTTCACTAAAAGATCCTTCAGAAACTAAAGTCTGTTTTTAAGGTTTTCTGAGGAACAGTCTACATAGTGTATTAAATAAAAAAATAGCAAGTTGCAAAAGTGTGTTTATGGAATACTATCATTTTTAGGTTGGTTGGTTGGTTTGTTTGTTTGTTTGTTTTAGAAAGTGAGGAAGGGATGGAGAGATAGAAACAATGATCGGCTGCCTCCTGTATGCCCCTACTGGGGATCGCGCTCACAGCCCGGGCATGTGCCCTGACAAGGAATCAAACCAGGGACCTCTTGTTCATGGATCAATGCTCAACTACTGAACCACACTGGCCGGGCACCATTTGTGTTTTAGAAAGAAAGCTTAACATAGGCTGTTGCTAGAGAAATACTCATCATCCTCTCTCTGGTCAGTTAATTCTTTTCTGTCCTTAAAACTGAAGTTCAGGTGTCTCCTTGTCTCAGGAACCTTCCTCATTTGACAGAGTTGGATCCTCTGTGCTCTTCAGATTGCTTCTGTTACGTGATGTTGTACGTGCTACTGTAATTGTTATTTTGCATGCCCTTTCTAATAGAATATAAACTTTTTAAGAACAGGGATGGTGTCATATTGACACCAAATTAATCTTGTAAAATTAATGTCTATTTTTATGAAAGTGGGATATATGTACATATTTTAGATATATGCATACAATGCCAAAGTAAGGCTGTGTCATGCTTCTTTTTCCAATCCTTTGATCCTGTGCCAGAGACAACCACTTTCATCTTTTCGATATTGTATTTGTTCTATAATTCTAAATAATATCCTTATGTTGTTTTCGTGATTCTTTGATGTTAGAAACTATTGACTTCTTATTATGGTAGATGATGATTTAACTCTCTTTATCGCTTATCTTTTCAATATAGTTTTATCACTACTTCTAGTTAAATCAGTAATTTAACAACCCATTGAGTAAAATAGTATTACATACTAGTTTGATACATAATGGTGTAAACACTGATTGATTAAATGAATAATCCTAGTATTTGTCTTTTTGTATTGGAGTATACATACTGAGAGATTGCCTTTTCTTTCAGGCTTTGTATTAATGTTTAAAATTTTGACTTTTATTTTTAATTTCCAAGAGCCCTTCTGTGAATGTCCCTTTAGGGGAACATACTGTTCTTGTGTTATATATCTTTCTGGGACTAATAATTACAGAGTTTTGTTGTTGTTAAAGTTTTTCCTTCTACTCTTTGCCCTATTTCCATTTCCTCAAATGTCTGGTGATCCTGGGCCATCTATTCATATGTAAAACTTAGTCCCTTTTTAAAAAAAATTTGCTTCCCGAATTTGGGTGTCATCCTTGCACAGGGGCCATGCTAATCTTCTCTGTATCATTCCAATTTTAGTGTATGTGCTGCCGAAGTGAGCACAGGCTTAGTTACTTAGGGCGTGGAGTCTATCTAGTTTGCCTCATTCTCAGGTGAGTGGAGGATGCGCTGGTTTGTTCACGGAGGAGCCCTCTCCGTCTCACTGTCTATAGATCTTTCCCTTCACGGTTGTGCAGCTTTTTCAGAGAAGGACCAGTGAGTTTCTTGCCTGGGGTGGAACTGGAGTGATTTGGCTGGCTGCAAATGTTCTGGGTTTCTGAGGGGCCATGTCAGCATACTGTCATTTACTCTTCTGTTTCTTTTCATCCTCATCTCCACTCTCTAGTTCAGGGCTTCTTTGGTTTAATTTTTGTAAAGAATAGCCCTCTCATCTCTTGTAGTTGTGGAGAAGGGAGACAGGGTCGTGGAAGCATAACTATTCTCAAATAAGCTTGCCTCTGCAATAATCCCTGATGTCTCCAGCTCCTGAGTCTTCCCAGAAGTCTGTGGCTGCATTTGCCTGGGAGGGAGACTGCTGAACCCGATACATTTCGCTCTTATGTTCTTCCAAGGTGGAGTTGGTGTTTCAGTTTGTTCTTCCTCACTGTTTCGTAGTGAATTCTGAGAGAACCAGGACAGAAGTATCTTTTCCTCTGTGGTTTTAGATTAATCTGGTATTTCTAACAGCTAGTATAGTATCTAGCACATAAAAGATATTCCAGCACATAGAAGTGTTTTATGACTGTTAATAAATGAATTCTTAATGAATTATTCTCCCAAGATGAACAGTTTATTCTATGCATTTGATGGCTATAATTATTTTTTATTATGTCAGGTCAGCTAAAAGAAGCTTTGAATTATTTTACATCAATAAATGTAAGTTAATTTAATATGTACAGTGAAAGCAAAAAAGGAAATAAGCATATTAACCCCTAATATGCATATGTAAGCATTTAATTTAAACATGGATGCCAAACACACAAGTGCATTGCACTTATAGCATTGCTAAAATAACATGTGTATGTGTGTGTGTGTGAGTGTGTTGTGTGTGTGTATTTTAACCATCGCATAGTGGTAACAGTGCCATTCAACTTCTAGGAAAGGAGGTCTGTAATTCTTCTACTGAGTAAGAATAATTACACATGAGGGGTAAATAACTGGAGTGGGTTCCACCACATCTCGCGGAGAGTCACTGCTGGGGCACGGGGGCTCTGCCAGGCGTTGATTTTGATGGGTCCCAGCAACAGGGAGGACAGGATGGAGGAGATGCCTGCTGGGAACAGGACTTCTATAAGGACCAATATGTCTGGAAGGCTGTGGTCCAAGGCCATTTTTGCTGGCTATAAGCGGGGTCTCCGGAACCAGAGGGAGCACACGGCGCTTCTTAAAATTGAAGGTGTTTATGCTCGAGATGAAACAGAATTCTATCTAGGCAAGAGATGTGCTTACGTGTACAAAGCAAAGAACAACACGGTGACTCCTGGTGACAAACCAAACAAAACCAGAGTAATCTGGGGAAAGGTCACTCGTGCTCATGGAAACAGTGGAATGGTTCGTGCTAAATTCCGAAGCAACCTTCCTGCTAAGGCTATTGGACACAGAATCCGTGTAATGTTGTACCCCTCAAGGATTTAAACACTGAAAATAAATAAAATGGATTTGTTTTCTTGTGTTTTGGTCAAAAAAAAAAAAAAAAAAGAATAATTACACATGCTCATATCTCTACAATTTTAGAAGCAACTTGTGTTTTTCTGGGCTAGTTACCATTAAAAAAAATTATTGTCCTTTAAGGATTGAATACCAGTTTTAAATTTTGAGTGAGTTTATAATGTAACTTAATCTTTCATTTTAAATTCAGTTAATCTTTCTATTCTCTAGGATAAAATGTAAATATTTCAGTTTCTTTGTACAGCAGTACTCTTTCCCTTGTAGGCATTTCTCTTCTTTTGATGTCCTTTGCAAGCCTGTGGCCACTCCTCCCTTCTAAGTTGAAACAGTCCCCATACTTTTCATGGGTGGTGCACAGACCTCTGAAAGGCTCTAGAGTAGAGCCTTCCCTTCCTGTTTAACTGTGGGCTTTCAGCTCATATGTTGTCTACCAAGCTTTGTCCTCCAACTGCCTTGTACAAGAAAATTAGTTTCTCTTTTCTGACTTTGTCTTAAGGCAAGAGGAACCACTACAGCTCATTTTCATCCCTGCCATCCAATATATTCCTCAGATCCCATGGATTTTGGAACCTAGATCTCTACCACAGGTTTTTTTTTTTGTTTTTTGTTTGTTTGTTTTGTTTTGGTGTAAAATGGGGACATCTGTAATAATGTAAACAATAAAAATAAAGTTAAAAGACAGAGAAATAGTATCAGAATTCTGTGTACTGAAAGGATTTGAAATGCTTGCCTTTTCAATTGTTGCCATCTGTTTCCTGATTATTTGGCCTCCCTGACTGTCATATGCAGAGCCATTTTCTTTAAAGTTTTTAGTATGATTAGTATTTAAGTTTTGTTGTTGTGTGAAAATGCCACTAAGTAACAAACTATCTCAAGAAGATGATCATGAAAAGAAAGGAGAGCTCCAAAAATAAACTCTCTAGTCAACTAAAGAAAAGCTCTGTAACAGTGATAAACATCAGGATAATGGTCAGATGTTTTATTAACTGATTTAAACTGTGGGTGGTTAGTAATTCTCCATAGAAATTGACCCATTGTACATAATGAATATGGGCAACTAAAGAATTTACAGAAATTTTAAAAGGTGACTCCTCCCTCCAGTAGGATAGCCCCCACGAAAAAATACAGAACTTGAAGAGTGCTTCAGGCAGGCAGTGGAGGGTGCCACAGAAGCTGTTACCTGGCACACATTTACTTCATGCTTATAGGTTTTAATGCAGTGTATTGAGAGTTAAATTAGAATTGTTTTTGACCTAAGTTTATTAAATGCACAAAACTCCAAAACAATTTTTTTTTTAATGCAATGAAATCTGTAATGACCACTGGAGTTTCTTTAAAGTCTCAGCAGATGTTGAGTTAATTCTTCTGTTGAACTAAGTTGTTTGCCTTTTTATCTCTGATTACTAATTTTCATTAATTATAGAATCTGAAAGAATATACCATGCACATTTATATAAACAAATATTCTAAGTATTATTCAACTTATTATCAGAGAAGTGGACACGAAATCAGGCTGCATCATAATCTTGGCTCTAGTCCTAGATTATATAACATTGGACAAATCATTTAATTTAACTGGGCATATTTCCTCCTTTATGAGCATAGGAATCATATTTGATCATTTAATCCATGACTCTGTCACACAACCTGAATCATAAACTTTCAGGCATATTGAAAGATTTTACAAAGAGCACGCACACAACCTTGTTATCCTCGGTTCTGGCATATTCCTTCAACTAAAATGTAGAAAAGACATGAGATGGTTTTTCCTTCTAAGTTTATAAAATATAGGAATTTATAAATTTCATCTAACTTTTCAAACTTTTAATCTAGGAAAGAAGAAAAACTCCACTTTGACCTAATAGATGCTAAGCAAGAATGAAACATAATTTAGTCTTTAAAAGTATAATACTGCCTGGACTATGGGTCTCGGTTGGGCATTGGTTCCCAGTACGATTCCTGGTCAGGGTACATGCCAGGGTTGCAGGCTTGATCAGTGGTGGGGGGTGCAGGAGACCGCTGATAGATGTTTTGCACTCAGTTCGATGTTTCTCTGTCTCTCCCCTTAATTAAAAATCTTTTTTAAAAAATACAGTATTCACAAAAGGAAGTCCAGAGAACTCTGTTCAGTGTTATTGCTACTATAAACAACCTACCCCAAAACATAGTGGTTTACAGTAATAATAATTTAATTAGCTCTCAAACCTGCATTTTGGCCATGGTTCTTTGGGGTAGCTCTTTTCTACTCCACATAGTGTCAGTTGGGACAGCTAGAAAGCTAGGTTTGGTTAAACAGCTCTCTCTTCTATAGCAAGATTCCTTTAAGAAGTTTCTATGGTCACCATTTCTTATTTTTTTCTGCCATTTTCTCTTTTTAAAAATACTTTTTAAAAGACGTCATTTTGAGATAATTTCAAATGTAGAGAAAATTTGCCAGAAGGGTAAAAAGACTCACTCACCTCTCACCCTGATTCCCCAGTTATTAACATTAATGAATTTGCTCCATTACTTAGTACCCCTGACTCTCTCCCTTTCCCTGCACGCGCGCGCGCGCACACACACACACACACATTTATGGGCACACACCCCCATGACCATTCATCTCTTTTGAACATTTGGAAAGCAGGCTTGACCGATGATGTCCCATCATTACTCAATAATCCAGTCTGTATTTTCCAACAACAAGGACATTGTCCTACATAACTAGCATATAATCCTCCCAATCACAAACCCCATATATATTTTGCCAACCATTTCAACAGTATCTCTTGTTCCTTTCTGGTCCAGGATCTTTTCCATTTAGTTGTCTATCTCTTCAGACTCATTCAACTGAAGCATTCTCTCAGTCTTTCCCTTGATGGTTTAATGACTACAGACTTTATGTTACGTAGGATGATCCTCAGTTTTGATCCACCTAATGTTGACTGATGATCATACTTAAGTCACACATTCTTGGCAACACTATCACTGAAATGAAGATATGCAGGACATTAAGGGACACACAACATCAAACTGTCCCATAACTGGCGATGCTAACCTTCATCTCCTGGTTACACTGGTGTCTGCCAGATTTTTCCACATTAATTAACCCCTTTGTAATCGATTAGTGTTGTGTAGAGTTATCCAAGAATACATCAATATGTTCCTCATCAAACCTCCACCCACTAGTCTTACCACCCATTGACAACTTCCATCTGAATCATACACTTCTATGATGGTTGCCAAATGATGATTTTCTGTTTCAGCGGTTCTCAACCTGTGGGTCGCGACTCCTTTCGGGGTCAAACGACCCTTTCACAGGGGTCGCCTAAGACCATCGGAAAACACATATATAATTACATATTGTTTTTGTGATTAATCACTATGCTTTCATTATGTTCAATTTGTAACAATGAAATTGGGGGTCACCACAACATGAGGAACTGTATTAAAGGGTCTCGGCATTAGGAAGGTTGAGAACCACTGTTCTATTTCCTTCATTCCTTCCACATTTATCAGTTGGCACTCAAGTAAAAGGAAGAGCTTTCCATTCTCCTCCATGTCCTCATTCATTTAGTTATAATATAAGGACTCATCAATTTCTATTTTATTCACAGAGTGGTAATCCATTTCTGTCATTACTTATTTTAGTGGTAAATTATTGATTTGGCCAGTGGGGGAGCCCCTTCTGGTTGCCTCCTGTGCTTTTAACATGTCCCACCCTTCTTTACTTTCTGGCATGCAAAGGGTCCTTTTGTACTTTCCAGGATCCATCCCTAGAATCATTCTTTTCTCCAAGGACTTCTGGTTCCTCTTAGTGGAGGATGGGTACTTAGAAAACAAGTATGGGCACTCAGTGTGCTTGATGCTCCTGATGTGTCATCTCTTCAAGTCCCTCTCAACAGCAACAAAAGCTAGAAAAATATGTATAATGCTAGACTTCACATAATTTTAATATGTTGGAACTTTGATTGCAGGGCAATAACTAACAAGAGTTCAAGACATTACAATTAGTGAAAAGAGTAAACTTATTCTCTTTGCCCCTCCCACCCCCAGGTATGTGTAATCCTCGAAATTATAGCGACACACCTCCCACTTCAAAGAGCACAGTGGAGGAGCTTCATGAGCCAATCCCTTCTCTCTTCCGGGCACTCACCGAAGGAGACACTCAGCTGAACTGGAACATCGTTTCCTTCCCTGTTGCTGAAGAACTTTCACATCATGAGAATCTGGTTTCATTTTTAGAGACTGTAAACCAGCCACACCACCAAAATGTGTCTGTTCCCAGCAATAATGTTCACGCACCTTATTCCAGTGACAAAGGTAATTATTGCCAACAGTTGACTTTTTCTATCCTGCCTCCTCACTTTCTGTGTGGTCTGTGAAGCCTATATTAAGGTTATCTTTTTAAAGTAGCTTTTTGGTTTTGAATTTGTGTACTCTTAAGTAAACTCTGGATTTTAACAACCACAAATCCCTGAGTAGATAAGGAGGCATGTCAAGCATATTGTCACAAGTCCTTCATACACGCAGTGATAGAGGCTATAGTAGGTGATAGATACATGGTCCTAATTTTGATATTTGTTTTAGATTTTAATTATTCTTTTCATAAGATAGTAACAGAGATGCTTACTACAGTATTGCTAACCATCAGATAGCATTCAAACTGTCCTTAGAAATCAGGTTTTCATGATAGCCTTGGTACCACAAACGATGCCGGGTTATCAGCTAAATTTCCTTGTAAGCAAGACGTTATTACAGACATCTAATTTCCAGGTATAAATTAACCACATCCAGTTCTCCGTGAGTAATATTGGTCAGAAGGGAAACTAAAGGAAAGAATGACATATACAACTTTGAGAAACATATTAAAGAACATTTGTTAGGATAGGTCATACGTTTATTTTGGAATGAAAAAGGCACGTAACTTTTAAAGTCTATGATATTTAAATTGTGGAAGAATAAGGCAATTATGAGAATTGCAGTCATTTTTCAAACTGTGAGGTGAATTATGCATAAGCAGTATAATTTGTGTGTGCTGTGTGTGTCTGTGTGTGTGTGTGCACGTGTGCGCGCGCGCGTGTGCACATGCCTTCCATTTCAATCCTACCTGTCTAAAATAGTATGAACTTTGGCCATTGATAGTAAAGGCAAAACAGCAGTTGTTAATCATACACAAAGTAAGAATTCTTATTTCCTTTTAAGTTGAAGTACTCCATAAGACAAATTCTTATGGAAGATATCATAAATGAATGGAATGTGTCTTGCTACCATTTTCCCCATGATAATGTAAATAATCAACATAATAGATATTAAATAATAATTCATAAAATTTTCTCAAAGGTTATTTAAATTCATGAAATAATAATCAGGAAGGTTATTATCCTTCAAGACAGAGCTATGACACCTCCGCTGTGACACCTTCCCTAGATGCCCCTCCCCCCAGGTAGAGTGAGCCACTTCCTACTCCTCCCACATTTACAGTTTGATTTGTCATCAGTTAACTCATAGGTCTAACATTTTCTATTTAGTTTCTTGAATTCTCTGATTACTCTTTGATTCCCTAATAGCTATTTCCTAGTAGATATTCAATAAATACTAGCAGAATAAATAACAAAGTGAGTTTGGTAGGCACCAATCACTTGGAGATTTAAATGCTCCCCCATCCGACCGGCTCACTGGTGACCCCTGTAGTTTGCCTGGTGTAGTGCTCTGCCAGTCTCCTCATTTTCCCTCTTTAACCAGATCCCATCTTCTGGAGCCAGTAGTGGTTCTACTATCTTCTGATGCGAGCTATCCACTGCAGTCGGACTTGCCTCCACTCCATCCCTCTGCACACTACACTCATCTCCTTGTGACTTTCCTTATTTTGTTACATGGTAGCTTTGCTTTTAATTCTTCCTAATACAAGTCCAGTTTTGGGCCATTAAGCCTTCCCTTATTATTCAGACCCCTGGTGATTTATCAGTTCTATAAATGGCTCTTTAAAATAACTTAGCCTTTAGTCATATACTTTCTATTAATGGTTTGTATTGTCCGTTATTTATTTCAGATAAATAAATCCTCCTACCTAGGTAGTTATTTTGGGGTTTACCACCAGGAGAACTTAAATTGAAACAATCAAAAGTGGTTGCTTGGAAAGCAGGACTAGAAATTGTTAATAGTAAGAAAAGTATTTTCTCTTTTTTTTGAATCTGCAGTTCAACTTTTTATTTTAATAAAATCAGAATATGCACAACACGTACAATGCTAGCATCTAAAATAATACAATAAGCAATTACTAAATCTACAGTGACTTGAGGTTCAATCCTTATATTCAGCAAGTTTAAATCCATTTTTACATTTTTGAAACCTTATAACTGAAAATATTGCTTACTGATAGAACTTACTCAAATGCTATTGCTGGTTGTACAAGTCCCTGATTATGCCAGTACAGCAAAGACAACCACATGTTTGAGGACTGCGGTGTTCCAGACATTTCCTGGTGGAAAATACACACAACCAAACAAAACTCGCACAACAAACATCTGAGAATCTGGACACTACATATCAGTGTTTTGAAGTATTTCATTAATATCTTAAGACAAGTGTATCAAACCTTGGAATGATTTAATTTCAAGTCAGTTTAGCTTTTACTAACATCAGAAAGTTAAGACTACACTGCCAATGCCCAGTCTGCTTAGTATGACTTAAGAGTTTAATAGCTAATGCTGAATTGTACCAAGCATTGCTAGTCATTCATCATCATTTGAATTACTTAAGTTTGTTTTATTTTATTATAAATTCTCTGTATAACTTTAGAATAGTATTCTTCAAACCTCTTTTAGCTGTAAAATTCTCTCATAGGAATTTTCATCAGAAATGTCCAGTTTAAAAGGCACATGTTGTTAAGCCCAGTAATCTAACTTTCAGATCAAAGTCTGAAACCTAACGAAGTGACTAAGTAAGCCCTTTGCGTTCTTCAGCTGGGGTGGGAGACTCTGGCTTCCTTCTCCATGTAGTTAACAAATGAGATCTTTTTTCCTATACTTCATCTGTTGTTCTGTGCAGACTAGCAGTAAGAGAACTAAGATAAAATAACTGTTAATAACATCCAGCTAAGTACTAAAGCATTTTATTATTTCTTGCTCTGAAATCTTAATTTTTATTTTTCAGAACACATGTGTACTGTGGTTTATTTTGATGACTGCATGTCCATACATCAATGTAAAATATCCTGTGAGTCCATGGGGGCATCCAAATATCGCTGGTTCCATAACGCCTGCTGCGAGTGTATTGGTCCAGAATGTATTGACTATGGTAGTAAAACTGTCAAATGTATGAACTGCATGTTTTAAAGAAAGCAAAGAAATGGAAACCAAAACAATTGAATCAAAAAGAAAGGTACGAAAAGCTATTCACTGATGTCTGCTGGTTGCATCAGAATGCCAGCAGGTTAAGAAGATGTGAAGAATTTGGACTGAGTTGCTTTTAAAGTATGTCAAATTCAGCAATGTTTTAAATTGTGGTAACTGCTCATATTGATTTTACTGTCCACCAGCAATAAGCCCTTTCTCCTGTTTGTTTCCCATTAGAATACTGGGGATCCTAATGGGAAAAAACGTAAAAATACATGTCAACTTTGGTCACATGAGAAGCAATTGCACAGAGAATACTTGAAAGAGCTGAGGTTTCTAACAGAAAGCCTGATGTCATTTTCTTCTAACATGCCAAAAACCTTTTGTGTTGGAAGTGTTAGAGCATGTTAGCATAAGTTATGATTTCTTCATGTACTACTAGGACACTGAGTTTTTATAGTTGTATGCCATTCTTTACTGTGCCTTGCTTATCTGTTCTATAAATAGTGTAGCTACTTGATGCATTACCCTGAGAATTCATTAAAATCGCCATAAAAAGCTTAATTTCAAACCTTTTTATGTTGGTTTTAAAATTTAAAATTCTTACATAGTGGAATCCATCCTATAATACACATACTTTAGGGAAGGTTTCTCCTTCTCTTCCATTCCCCTGCTCAAAGTGCTGATGTAGGTAGTAATGAAGAATATTTATCAAGAATTTCAGGACACACCCAGGAAACCGCAGTAAATATACTGCTAGAATAAATCGTTAGGAAGTTCAAGCATTTCTCTCCCTTAAGGTACCAGCTTAAAGAGCACTAAAATTGGGAAATGACTGCCAGGTCAGACTACGAGAAGAGCAGCAAAGAAACAATTTGTCCCTTATACAGAAGGCGAAGTTGGAAGATGAAGCTGTGCTCAGGCAAAGCCTGAGCCCACTCGGCCTCAGCACACACAGCCACATTCTGCTATGGATGAGTGATCGGAGGGGCTAGAGAAGAGAACTCACGGGTATGAATTGGGAAGGTCGAAAATACTGGGGATTCTAACAGGAAACAAACTATAAAACTATTTACATTAATTATTTTGTTACTTTGTAATCTTTTTTTAGGTTTATATCTAGATCAAATGTCCTTATTAAACAAATATCATACAGTAGGAGGTTAAGATTTTGAAACAAAAAAATCTTTGTTCAAGATAATATTAACTTCAAATACACTACAGAACATTTTGTCAGCTTTTTATATAATGCTTCAATAAAGATAAGCTTAGCTACTATGTGCCCTTGTAATCTTCAAGCATCTAGAACATATTTATATTACAGAGACTCTTAACTTTACAAAGTTATTAATTTCTCAAATAGGACACATTTGAATTACACATAACTTTTTAGGAATACCTTTGTATGTCTAAATATTTTACTACATAAAAATAGATGATGCTGTTAGACACTGTATTTGTATTCATTATCTGAACAGTAGTTAGTTATAAGATCATATGTAATACTATGAACTATCCTCATAAAGTTGGAAGCCTTAATATCTTTTCTGCTCTTTCAGATAACTCTAATGAATACTCACGGTACTTTAGCTTTTTTAAAAGGTTGAAATTTAGATAATGAATTTAATAGGAAGACATTGGGGCTATCCTTTTCTTACTTGTACCTAGAATGCCTCTGTTTAAAGTGCCTTGAAAACATTTTAGCTCCCTTTCTTCATTAATACCAAAAAAGGTGAAGGTTTTCTTGGACTTAAGAAAATTTTAAAGGAATCTGTAGCCTGTTGATTCATTCAACTTTGCAGTTTTTCAAAGTAATTTTATATTTATCTGTGAATAGAGGAATACTTCTGAATTTATTAACAACATGCTTAATGTTTTTTTAAATACAGTAACAAACTTTTTTAAACATACATTTATCATCTTTTTTAGGTCTTCATCATTAAATTTTTAAATGTACTTTATCTTTTTCCCCTTACATTGGGAAGATAATTTCTTGACCCATATTATGTTTTAACTGATTTTTCATATTCTTTCTCCCAATAGACATTATCCCTAAATGTAATGCTTAATTTTTCTGGATTATGAAGGTGTTGAAACACAGAGTTCACCTGAAATATTCCATTTCAGGTTTTGAATAACAATATTTTTTTCAAATTAAAAGTATAACATTTGGGAAGCAAGTAGCACCACTAAAATGTAGACCTTCTATTACCATTCTAAGCACAATTCACTACCATACAGAGGCCCTGGTAAAAAAATTTTTTTCTTTTAAATGAAAAATTAGGTTGTTACCTTTTTTATGACTAGATTAAAAAACACTAAATTTTAAATCAGTAGGCATTATAAAAGCCATATATAAAAGGTTCTTTCCTATAGTAAAACATGTCCTTGCTAGCAGGTTTTTCTGCCCCATCTTCTCCTAATAACATCTAATTATTACTGAAATTATAGTGGCACCAAATCAAATGGTAATTCAAATAAAGTAAGTCTTTGTTTACATAGAATGCTGTAAAGGAGAGGCCTTCATTTAGAAATATGATTTCGGAAGTTTCAGAAAACAAAAATTTATGAGATGTTAGGCTATTTGAACAATTATTTATAAATCACAGTAGCATTAAAATGGAGAATAGAAATGAAACTTCTGAAAAATGAGGTAAACATATAAATAAGCCACATATTTAAAGTTTGTTTTTATTAATGCTTCTTTGAATATTTTTAAATATTCTGCATTCCCATGACCCTCTGTTTGTTGTATTTTACATGATCTACAACATACAAAATTATGTACTTTTTCCTTTGGTTGTCCCTATGAACAAAAAAGTATTTTAATAAAAAATTGAAATGAGTGTGTATATTTTGTAAACTTCAGCATAGAACATCAAAATAAGTTTGAGGTTTCTGTCTAGTGAAGTTATTGTTTAAGGTATCAGCCGAAGCATGTCCCCTTCTCTGGATGTCCCTACAGACTCTGTTGGAACAAAGGATCTGTAGCAGTTTGCTCTCTGCTTTTCAAAAATATGCTTTATTCCAACATGGCGCAACCTTTGAAATGAAATAATCAACTGTTCTCCTTGCTCCGAAGGTCTTGTGATGCCAACTAGCCTCACAATTATCTGATGGTTGGAAGTAGTTACAGAAAGATCACAGTAGGAAAATAGCTCCCAGCTCTCCTGTAGTCGTCCTCTCAGGGCGATATTAGAATTGGCCATTTCACAGAATCCACATTTTTGACAGCCTAATGGGTAGGGGACCTAGGGACCAGAAAATTCAAGGAGACAAGATTACCAGCCTGAGTGACTTAAGGGTATGACAGATCTGATGATTTTGGGGGTGTAGAATTAGTTTCAAGAAAGATAGTACATTTGGTCAGGAAAGCTGTCTTTTCACTGAAGGTGTCCCCATGGCAGTTTGTCTGTGGAGCCGAGAGGCAGAGGGTCAGCCTGGAGATGCAGAGTTGAGAGGGAATATCTCCAAGCTTGAAAAGTCAGCAGGACCTGACAGGGCCAGGCAGGTGCACTGGCCTGGCCACACCTGGCATGTTTTGAGTTTCTAAGCTGCCAGACACGCCCTTAGCTGTGAGTGTTAGGAGTGATGACTCAGACGTTTAGATTTTTCCTAACCAATAAAAAAAAAAATAAATTAATCTCATTTATTTTACTTTGAACTCTGTGCTGGAAGGATGGAGTCAGCAATAATTCTAAGGTCTTTTGAAATGAGAACTCTCAGTGCAGAAGCAAAGAGAAAAGATTCCTGCCCTCCCACACTGGCACTGTGACTCAGAGTGCAGCCTGGGAAAGTGCAGAGCCCCCACCCGTCACTGGGACAGAAATCCCCTCACTTGACTGAAGGTAGCCACTGAAGTTAGACCCAGTCACCACTGAAATGTCCTTAGGGCAGAAGCTGTGTTTCCGACCCTCCTCACCCCTGTACTCGACGCTGCAGCAGAGAGATGGGTCTCAAATATGGGAGCAGCAGTTAGTGCCCCAGCCCAGTTTCAGTTTGAGCAAATAGCAAGGCCTTTTTGCTCCTTTACCTCAGAGGGTTTGAGTTACCCAGTAGGAAGTAGAAGCAGCACAGACAACCTGCCTTTTGGTGTATTTTTAAATATATTTTTATTGATTTCAGAGAGAAAGAAACATCAATGATGAGAGAGAATCAATTGGCTACCTCCCACATGCCCCCCACTGGAGGCATGTACCGTGACCTGGTTCATAGGTGGAGGCTCAGCCACTGAGCCATGCCTTTTGTTTTCCAGAAGCCTTGCCCACTCTAAGGGATTTGGCTGGGGCAGGGAGAATGCAAGTGACTTTGGGGCCCTGAGAGAGAAAACTGGAAGTAGTGTGGGTCTCCCAGACCCTGCAGCCTCAGCCTGCCCTAGAAGAGGCTAAAGTTCTAAGACTTGCCCAGCAGCTCACGAGGAGGCCTGGGTCCTGAGCCTACAGTTGCCTTTTTCTAGAGGTTTCAACCTGTGAATATTAGCAGCTCAGCTCAGCCCTCACTGTCGAGGGCCCCCCAAACTCTAGGATTATGTGAGACCCCAGCGAGATAGATGACAGATCCTCTCTCATGACAGACGTTGGGTGAGATTGTGCTCAGAGCCAGTTCTTAAGTTAAAGAAAATGATGAAGTGTGAAATATTGCACCCTTGAGTTTGCAGAAAGGCAGCTCTATTCCCTGCCACATCATCTCACACCACCTTCTCTCTTGTTCTCTCCATCCCCTTGCTTCTGGCTGTGCCCTCTGCAGCACACCAAGTTCATTCCACCCTTGGGTTTTGCATGAGTTGTTACCTCTGCTCTGTATGCTTTTTATGCAGATTTTGGTTTCTTGTTCTAATTCAGGTCTCAGCTCAAATATGTCCACCACCATTTCTAAAGTAGCTGCCCCCCCCAAAAAAAATTAATAAATATTAAAGTAGCAGCCCCTTCCTTCATCACTCCAATCCTTTTACCCTGTTTTATTTTTTTTTTATTTTTATTTTTTTCTGTTTTATTTTTTTAACAGCAAGTAACTCTCCAAAAGTATTTTTCAGCCCAGTTGGTGTGGGTGAGTGGTTAAGCATCAACCTATACTGCAGGAAGCGGGTCATGGTTCAGTTCCGGGTCAGGGCACATGCCCATAATTGCAGGCTGTCCCCGGAGAGGGTTATGCAAGAGACAGCTGATTAATGATTCTCTCTCATCATTGATGTTTCTGTCTCTCCCTCTCTCTTCCTTTCTGAAACCTTAGACACAGTTCCCCAGCACCCTAAAACGGCAGGCACAAACTGTTTTATGGATGAATGAGTGATAGCACATCCTAGCACACTTCTGCAACTCCTCAGCAGGCCTCTTCGGGCCCACCCCGCCAGGCCTGCCTGAGACCTCTTCATTTCACAGTCCAATTGCAGTCGCACTGAGCTGCATAGGTCCTCCTGTAGATGCTGTTTCACCAGCCTGGGACACTTTTCCCTCTGCGCCCTCACCTTACCACTTTCACTGACTCACTCATAAAGGTCTCAAATCATTATTCTGGTCCTCTAAATCATTCCAAGGTTGAAAAACAGGTTCCTATTGAGCAAGCCAGTTAACTCATTTCTTATGACTGATTGAAAATGGATGGAGGCCAGATTAGAGGACAAGACTTGAGCCAAGATTTAGCCAGACATGTCCCCCAAAACAAGGCCTAAAGGAGGGCCTGCCCCTGGAGGAGTAGGACAAAATATATGTCCTTTATGGACAACTGACTAACAAGAGGAAGAGCATGCCCATTTTTCTTCCCAAATTTATCAAGTTATTCGTCTGCCCCCCACCCCAGGGGTGGGAAGTGGGGGCTGTGGCAATAAATATAGAGAGCAGAGAAAAGCCCAGTGGGACACTACATTATTTCCTACCTAGGAAGGAAACGTCAGGGTCAGGGGGAAAGTATTCTGAAACAAGTAGCCCCATAACCCAGGTCCTTTAGGTCCAAATTGTACACATTACGTACTTTTCCCAACTTCTCAGAGACGTCTGCACATCCCACTGAGGTTAATAACAAAATTGGACTTTGCATATCTTTGACTATTAAGATAAGTTTTTGTCTTTTTCTCTACCCTTTGATGAAATCCTCAGGTATGGAAATGTCTTTAGGCAAAACTCAAGAGCTCTGAACCTGATGAGATCTTGTATCTTTTCATGTTCCAAAGATCATACAACTGTTTAGTATTTTTTAATTTAATTTTTTAAAAATATATTTTATTGATATTTTACAGAGAGGAAGGGAGAGGGATAGAGAGTTAGAAATACCGATGAGAGAGAAACATCAATCAGCTGCCTCCTGCACACCCCCCACTGGGGATGTGCCCGCAACCAAGGTACATGCCCTTGACCGGAATCGAACCTGGGACCCTTCAGTCCGCAGGCCGACTCTCTAGCCACTGAGCCGAACGGGTCAGGGCTCATACAACTGTTTTAGAATAATATCCTACTGAATTTGAGTTATCTCAAGATGATTTTGACTAGTGGCACAACTTTGAGGTTTTTCTGTAGCTACAGATTTTTGCCAGAGTAGCATTCTGATGTGTTTCATTTCAGTGGTTAAACTTTTATGTCTTGTTCCTTCCTGGTGGCCTCTTTTGTATACGTTTTACACTTTTGGAGTGTAAGCTTGTGTTCATCAGGACTCCTTGCCAGTCCAAGGTAGCCTGGATTGTGGATATATACTTTCTGGAAAGAGTTTTTGTATCTGAAACTCCTCCAGGGGTTACCAACCCAGAAAACCTTGATGTGAATTTCCTGGTTTACAGGACTTCAGTATACATCAGTAGTAGACATCTGAACTCCAGAGCAGCACGAAGGTGCATGATCATGAACTCTCAGGGAGACAGTTGCCTCATCCTTTGTTCTCCCATTGCCAGAGAGAGAATTATTTCCAGTCCATATTTTGGGGGACTCTTGAAAGGGTTCCAGCTTCCTGGGGGTGGAGAGTGGGGGTAGGCTTCTAAGCTATACTTCCTACATTGTATGGGCCTGTCCTTCATCCTGTTTTTTTCTTGCCAAATTAAGGTTCGAGTATCTTGGTTACTGAGATCAGCTAATACCCCCAAGGCAGGAGTAACCACTGCACCAGTCTGGCTTTTAGCTTCAGAGTCAGTTTTTTTGTTTCTGATCTGGAGAGCTGCCTTAAATAAAGGTCTGAACACATACTTTTCAATATAAAAATTTACATATTAGCAAAGTTGAGGATTCAGAGAAGGATAGTGTCAAGAATTCAAATTTGTAGTAGACATTAACTAGGGTAACTTCCTTCTCCCTGTGACCGCGAGGTGGCCTCTTCTGTGTTGTAATTACCCAGCATTCCAGTCACAGCTGATTGACCCTGTGGTCAAGACACCTGACCTGAGTGAGGAAAGCCCACTTCTAGCTCAGGAATTTGAAAGTTGAAGACAGTGACCCAGAAACCCAGTCACATTTATGACACACTCTGGAGAGCTGCCCTTCCCAATTGAATACCTTTGATTCCTAGAGCTATCCCAACAGCCTTCCAGTTAAATGCTTTATCTTGCTTAAGAATCTATTTCTGTTGCTTGCAACAATACTAATTTATTTTTTCTGCAAAAAGCTTTATTGTTTCATTTGGTCCAATGCATGGGAGAGGGCTTCAGGGTGGTTAAAAGAATGGCTAGTAGTTTCAGGGAGAGGCTCAGGTAAAAGCCAGACACCAGGGGATGCAGGGGGGCCTCGCAAAGGCCTCTGGGCTCCAAAGGCTCCTAGTCGTGCTGGAGGGTGAGCCTTTCCAAGAGATACTCGCCCAGCCCAGCCTGGGGCCCGCAGAGTGCGGATGTGAGTCAGGTGTGGCCCATCTTCTTGATGAGTTTCACCTCCTCCCCCGGAAGTGGTTCTGCAGGAAGTCACGGATGAGGGGCTGCGCGGGTAGAACTCAGGGCCCGCAGCTCCAAAGGGCCTGGTTCAGGTGCCTCTCCAGGGCGTCCTGATTTTTGCCCACTTGTCTTGGGGAGGCTTCAGCGCGTCCTGGAAGAGAAGGCGGCCACCGCGCTGGTTTTGCAGCTTTAAGAGATGCTCAGCGCCCTCGGCCTCTCCGGCTTCTCCAGAAGAAGGGGCCCCCGCCCTCGAGAGCCACATCATAGCAGTCAAAATAGAAGCCCAGAGAGAGGTAGGTGTAGGCCTGCAGATGCAGGCTTGGCAGGTGCTTGACCGCAGCCTCCACCTCGGTGGAATAATTCTGACGAATGTGGGAGCTCATGGTTGTTTGGCAATAGGGTGTTAAGGTAGAAAAAACAAAAAACAACAACGGTATGTTGGCTGGTCTCAGAGGTGGTTCTGAAGGTGGGGACTGGATAAGACGCTGGAGAGTGGTTGGAGGCTGGAAGAAGGGGTGTCCCTGGGTCTGTTCCGTCCAAACACTATTAAAGCAAGAGACAGATCCGGGACACCAAGAACACTACAACAATACTATATTTTTTACAAAGTATATTTAAAATCAGGGTAGGGACATTCAACATGTGATAAGTGTTAGAGTAATTAAAACAGAATGGCACTGACATAATAACATATCTATGGTACAAAGTCCAAAAAAGTCCCAAATGCATAAAATGTGAAGTATAGGATAAAGGTGGTGGGAACAACTGTCCAAGTCAGTTTGGGCTGCTCTAACAAATACCATAGACTGGATGGCAGAAACAGCATTTATTTTCTCACAGGCCTGCAGGCTGGGAAGTCTGAGGTCAGCATGCCAGTTTGGCCAGGTCCTTGCTGAGGGCGCTCTTCCTGATTATGTGCTCACAGGGTCTTGGTATGTGCACACAGCGAAAGAGATTCTCTGTATCTTTCTTTTATAAGCTCCTCCTGGGAGCTCTAATCTCATCATATAAACCCATTTACCTCCCAATGGCCCCATCTCCAAACACCATCACTTTGAGGATTAGGGCTTCAACATGTGAACTTTGGGGAGAACACATTCAATCCACAGCGTTAACCATCCAGAAGAGAATAAAACTGGAATAATACCTCATATCTTATTCCAAAAGAAATTCCAGCCCTAACTGGTTTGGCTCAGTGGATAAAGCACCGGCCTACAGACTGAAGGGTCCCAGGTTTGGTTCCAGTCAAGGGCATGTACCTTGGTTGCGGGCACATGCCCAATAGGGGGTGTGCAAGAGGCAGCTGATCAATGTTTCTCTCTCACTGATGTTCCTAACTATCCCTCTTCCTTCCTCTCTGTAAAAAATTAATAAAATATATTTTTTAAAAAAGAAATTACATATCAATCAAAGATTTTAAAAAAAAAACTTAAACTACAAAATTTCCCCCAGAAAAGAGAATTAATGTTTAATCTTAGCATAGGGCAGGCCTTTCTAATGATAATTAAAATTTTAAAAGCCAGTAAAGATTGATACATTTTACTACAAACCCAAAATTTGAATTTGGGAATTTAAAAAAAGACATCATAAACAATGATAAAATATGATAAAATGGGAAGATTTTTTTTGATAAGTCAGTAAGAAAAAAGAATAGCAACCTGATATAAAAATAGTTGAAAGTATATAAATGGACTATGCAAAGAACAGGAAATAACAATTACTATTAAAGGTTCTCAACCTCTCACAAAATTTAATAAATGCAAATTAGAATATGAACACAAAATAAAAACATGGAAATAGCATTTTCATCTATCAAATTGACAGTGGTCAACATTTTTCACCTATGCAGTCGACAGTGTTAACCTAAAAAGAAGTGAGAGGCAACAAGAATGTGTTGGAGATCCCAGAAATAGCTCCTCGGGAAGCACTGATTCAGGCAGAAACTCAAATAGTGTTCCAATTAGGAGGCAAAGGCAAGGGGTATTTATGAGAAAGGGAAGAGGAATAGTTAAATTGACAAAAGGGGAAAATTACAATAGAAGGAAGAGATTTCTATGGATGCAGTAAGCTAGCAGTGATGTTAATCTAAAGAAAGTTTCTAATTTTCAGTCCATTAGTCATATCTGCTTTCTTATTACCTTTGCAAACAGTTGCTTAGAAAACAATGTTACTTTAGACTCAGTCCAAAGGTTATTTTGCCCAGTGTTTTTGTTGTTGTTCTTGTTAATCCTCACCTAAGGATATTTTTTTCCATTGAGCTCTCAGAGAGAGTGGAAGGGAGGGAGGAGGGGAGAGAGAGAAAGAGAAACATCATGTGAGGGAGACACATCTCTCTTTTTTTTTTTTTTAATATATTTTATTGATTTTTTTACAGAGAGGAAGGGAGAGAGATAGAGAGTTAGAAACATCGATGAGAGAGAAACATCGATCAGCCGCCTCCTGCACATCTCCCACTGGCGATGTGCCCGCAACCCAGGTACATGCCCTTGACCGGAATCGAACCTAGGACCTTTCAGTCCGCAGGCCGACGCTCTATCCACTGAGCCAAACCGGTTTCAGCGGGAGACACATCTCTTGATTGCCTCCCACGTGCACCCTGAATAGGGCCAGAGGTTGAACCTGCAACCCAGGTGGGTGCCCTTGACTGAAATAGAACTTGAGACCCTTCAGTGCACAGGCTGATATTTCAACCACTGAGCAACCCAGGCCAGGGCATTTTGCCCAGTTTTAACATTCCAAGTCCAAAGACATGCAAGGTAACTCTTCTGGATGGCAGCTCCAACTCCATTTTAAAATGGCTCCGTTTACATTATTATTTTTTATAGCAGTTTAAAAAACCATAAACACTGATATTGAGGAGGTTGTGGGAAACCAGTCATACATTATTTTTGGGAATGCAATTTTCCACAACCCCTGGGGAAGGGATGGGTCCATTTGGCACTGGCCCAACTATTTCATGTCTGGAAACCTATCCTACAGATATCACTCAAACGTGTGCTACAGGGCATCCACTCAGCATTAGTTGTCATGCAAAACATTGGATCTTAGTGTCCAAAAGTAGCTGATGCACCATGGCACATTCTTATAATAGAATGCTGTGAAGAATAATGGATAATACCTAATATGCATTATTAACAGAAAAAAAGGTGTAAAACTGTATAATATTCTACAATCTGTTTAACATGGAGAAAAAAATTATGTACATATTTGCTTGTATACAAATAAAATATCTGGAAAGATTCACGAGAAAGTGAAAACGCTGGCTGTCTCCAGGGAGGGGCACCCAGAGGCTGAGGGAGGAGGTAGGAAGGAGACGCCATTCTACCCTTTTATACCTTTGAATTGTGAGCCATGAGAATGTATTACTTTTCAAAAAATAATAACTAAAATTTAAATTTAAAGAAGACATGAACAGAAATATATTTTTTAAAAATATGTATTTTGGCCCTAGCTGGTTTGGCTCAGTAGATAGAGTGTCGGCCTGCAGACTGCAGGGTCCCAGGTTTGATTCCAGCCAAGGACACATGCCTGGGTTGCAGGCTTGATCCCCAGTGGGGGGGCGTGCAGGAGGCAGCCAATCAATGATGTTTCCATCCCTCTCTCCATCTCCCTCTCTAAAATCAATAAAAATATTTTTAAAAAGTATGTGTCTATTATAAAAAATATATGTATTTTATAGCACCCCCCCAAAAAAATTTATTAGGTACCTACAGTCTCTAATAAAAATGTTAACATCAGATGGGGACAAAATGCTCACTGGGAGCTTGATTTTAACTGATCCTACACTGAATCTGGTCATGTCTTTGATGGACAATGACATCTAGTCAGTTATCAAATTCTAATGAATAGTTTTTAAATAGGACCTAAGATTTGAGCAATATGATTTTAGGACAGAAGTCCTATGGTTTGCACCTTATACTACCATGGGATTTACATCTTTGTCATTATAAAGGAGTTCAAGAGTATAAATTCAGTCCATAGCATTCATTGAAACAACTGCATTCCACTTCCTTAAACTAATCAGAACCAATAAAAACACCAAGAAACTCCAAACATTGATTTTTAAATTCCACAGAATGACCTTTAAGAATAATGTATTTGTACCCGGCTGGCGTGGCTCAGTGGTCCCGGGTTCGATTCCTGGTCAGGGCACATGCCAGGGTTGCAGGGTGTGCAGGAGACAGCCAATCGATGATCCGCTCTCATCATTGATGTTTCTCTTTCTCTCTCTCTCTCTCTCTTCCTCTCTGAAATTAAAAAAAAAAAATAGTTTTCAAAAAAGAATAATGTATTTTCTGATCACATAAAACACACCAACAACTTTATCTGTTGCTACATTTGTAATCTTTAAAACGACTGCCTTCCAGGCTTTTCGACCTCCCCTGTTCCCCCTGTCCCCAAAATGGCGCCTCCTTCACATTATTGAGGTGGAATATCCTTGCTATTGCTGGTTATAAAGAGCTCCATCTATTTGGGCAGGACCCAGCGCTGCGAGGGTGGGGAGGAGGAACACGAGAGTATACTCACTTAAGGTAACTGTTAATTTACAACAAACCTTGTCTATCAGAGTGTTTACAACTCTCCCTCTTGTGAGTTGTTCTGAATAGACATTCCAGATCCCCTCCGAGGACCTTGCTGCTCAAGTGCAGAACTCAGAACAAAGAGCTGGGTGCAGAGGGGCCCGGAGCCCAGACTCTCAGGTGGTTCCCGGGCCAGGGGCAGGAGGCCAGGGCAGGAGGCCAGGCGTACTCCCGCTCCCGCAATGGAGCTGCGCTCTTGAAAGCACACGTTCTCTCATTGGTCAGGAGTTCTGGATGGCCTTCGAGAGGTGCAGGTGCTCGGCAGCTCTGGAGGCGAAATTCAAACCGCAGATCCCCTCCCTCCCCTGCTGCCGCATAGAAAGAGGTGCATGTCAGTGAACCTCGGCGCTCCCTCAGCACTTCTGCACCCACATCACCAAACATCGTGTCTTTTTGTCAGACCTGCTCTTCTGTTTCTCTTGTTATCTAGGTAAAAAGAAAAAGAAACATTCACTGAAAGGGAGGGGCTCTATTTTTCATTTAACGCTTGATTTTCCTGATAATAATGGGTTCATAAAACAGATTGAAAAAGCACCAGCCCATAATGCAATCATTTGCAGATTCAGATTTTTCTGCTGGGAAACAGGAGCACCGAGCAGACAGGCCTGGCGGGTGAGGGCTGGGCCTTCTCTGAATGTTTCAAGCCCAAACTTGAAGCGGAGAGCCGCAGCAGCCGGAAGCGGGGCCAGGCAGGCTCTGCCACACGTGGGTGCAGGCGCTGCCGAGGGCACTGCAGGGCAGGGTGCGTCTCCTGCGTGGAGCCACGTCCTTTCTCATTCCCATGTCAGTTGGTTAACAGGTTGTGCATATTATCTGTGTCGTGTGTGTTACCTGCGGCCAGTGGGGCAAGTGCACCTCAAATTTCCCCACTGGCCACAGCACCGAGGGGCTGCCTCGCAGTAACCCATGTCACCTTGCCAATTGGATCAGGGAGCACAGGTTTGCCAAAGCAGCCCAGTTGTCAGCGCTGGGCTAATCAGGAGGCTGGCACACACGAGGTGGGCCATGGCTATTCTCTCCTGGGCATGAGGACAGGAAACTGCTGAAAGAATGGAGGTTAGCCGTGGGGACTTAGCGGAAAGAATCACATGAGGAGGACCAGCGCAGCCCGGACGGCCCTGTGCAAGCCAACGTTGTGAAGGCACAGAAAATCCCAGTAGCAGCTGTGAGAAAGAAGATGCAGAAGATGGTGTGAGGGAGCTAGCTGGCCCGTGAAAATGGCAGAGAGAAGCCCCCCCCCCCGCCCCCCCCCCCCCACCACCACACACACTCCATAGCGCAGGCTCATCCTTTAGACCTGCCCTGAGTCCAGAATGACCATCAGTCCGGGCGGTCCTGGCTGTTCCTGAATCCTTGTGTAGGTGCTTCCTGGCAACGAACCTCTGTGTTCTTGAGAAGTTTCTGTGAGTCTCTGTTTTTTTATAGCCCCAGTTCCTAAGTCATGCAATGTTCTGCTGCTCTTTTTCTCTCTGCACACATCTATGAGCGTTTTCATATGAAACTGGACCATGAAATGCTATTCTTTTAACCGGACAATGTATTATGAGAATTCTAAATATTGCTAACACTTTATAGAATTTCCTTGCAAGTTACTCAAACTTCTGAATAGCTATCACCACACAACGTCCAATTTGCTGCCGTCCTACTAACAACATGTCACCTCGCACAGAAACCCACCGCAAAGTTGAGTGAAGTTCTCTCCATTCCCCGGGGCCCCTCCAGCTGTGGGTATGGGTTGCCTTCCCAGGAAGTCCCCAGGGAGCTCTTGCAACAGTTCTCACTTTCGGGGCCCAAAACCAATTTTTATTTATTTTTATTTTTTTAAATATATTTTATTGATTTTTTACAGAGAGGAAGGGAGCGAGATAGAGAGTTAGAAACATCAATCAGCTGCCTCTTGCACACTCCCTATTGGGGATGTGCCCGCAGCCAAAGTACATGCCCTTGACCGGAATTGAACCTGGGACCCTTCAGTCCGCAGGCCGACGCTCTATCCACTGAGCCAAACCGGTTTCGGCCAAAACCAATTTTTAAATAGCAGAAACATATTGGAACTGTCAGAAGAACATAAAATGAACCCCCAAATGTATGAAGCATAACTTACAGGTCTATTTGTTCTGTGACATTTTAAAAATAGCAAATCTGGCCCTAGTTGGTCTGGCTCAGTGGATAGAGTGTTGGCCTGCGGACTAAAGTGTCCCAGGTTTGATTCCGGCCAAGGGCACATGCCTGGGTTGCGGGCTCGATTGCTCGATTCCCCCTCAGTGGGGGACATGCAGGAGGCCGCCAATCAATGATTCTCTCTCATCATTGATGTTTCTATCTCTCTCTCTCCTTTCCTCTCTGAAATCAATAAAAAGATATTCAAAATAGCAAATCTGTCATCAAAAAAACAAAAACCTGAAACAGAAAGTCTGAGCACTCTGGTATAACTCAAGTGAAGATGATTCTGCGATTGAACCGTCTCAGAGTGCTGCCAAAGAAAATGGGCCCGCCCGCCCCTGGGCTCAGTGCTGAGCGTCGACCTATGAACCAGGAGGTCATGATTCAATTCCCGGTCAGGGAACGTGCCGGGTTGCGGGCTTGATCCCCAGTATGGGGCGCAGGAGGCAGCAGATTGATGATTCTCTCTCATCATTGATGCTTCTCTCTCTCTCTCTCTCTCTCTCTCTCTCTCTCTCTCTCTCTCTCTCTCTCTCTTTCTCTCCCTTCCTCTCTGAAATCAATAAAAAATATTTTTTAAAAGAAAAATGGGCCTTTCAGACAACATTTAGTCACCTTCAGCCCACAACTTTCATGCTACTTACGGCTTTAAATGTCCGCTCTTGGAGCATTTACAATGGCAGCTGCAGCCAGGAGGGCATTAGTGGCACTGCAGCCTGGACCTAAAGACCCAGGCCCTTTTACTAGTAGGTCTTGTACAAGCACCATCAGTCCCTGGGTCCCTCCTCAGCCTGTTCCTTGCACAAGCTGTGTGGTGGCCTCTCCCTCCAGCCCTTGCTGCCCCGGGCCGAGCTCCATCTCGGTCCCTGTGCTAAAGGATGTGAGGAGCTTGCTCTGTCACTGTTTCGGAGGTGCTTCCCGGGAGCCCTAATGGTTGAACACTGACCTGGGAGTTTCTAAGAAAAGTCCATTGTGCTTGACTGCTTGCTGTTCACTCTTGGTTGCCAGGAGCCTCCTTCATTTGCTTGACCTAAGAACACACACAGCCTCTGAGGACAGCTCTGTCCTTCCTGTTTTACAGTTTGGTTGTGAGGCTGTGCCATAGGGAGATGTCAGGGCCATGATACTGTCACCATCTGGCATGCAGTTTACACTGGTGCTCAACTGAGGTTTCTTCCTGTCCCTCCCCCTTCATAATTTCTCTAAGGTCATCCAGAAGAGGGAGGAAATTAAGAACTCAGAAGGCTATAATGCTGGCATTGTTCCAAGGCAATGTGTCTTAGATGAATGGCAGGGAAAAAAAGTTTTAAATGTTGCTCACTCCTCACAGTGTCTGAACCTGGAGTTACCTGTTAACCACCATCCTGGTGGTCACATAGGTTATACAACTGTCAAAACTTATTGGGCTGGCCCTGGCCCAGTGGATCAGTTGGTTGGAGCACTGTGTATGTGTGTGTGTGTGTGTGTGATTCCATTTTTTTTTACAATCATGCATACACATACATCTTTTTAAAAAACGTGAATAGAATCATATTGAATTGATTTTCCTGTCACTTGCTCTTTTCACTTATGCTACAGTGTTCCGTGTCAGTATATGTAGAGCTGTCTCATTCTTTTTAACGCATACTGCCTCTCTTTAAAAATTAGAAGGTGGTTGTGCTCTGTTGGTTTTGTTGTAGTTGATTTAAGATTAAGAGACTGGCGATGAGAGAGTGACCTGGAAAGGGCTGGAGAGAGACTGGTAAGGCCACCTAACTGGGCGTGAAGAAGCCTTGCTATTAACTGGGATATGTCCTAAGGGGGTTGGGGCGGCACCAAATGTTACTTGGCCTCAGCCTCTACATCTCTGCAAAGGAGGGTGGGAAAAGTTGGGGGAAATCCCCCCATTTGAACCTTTTGAAAGTATTTCCATTTCATCTAAGGTTTCCACAGCACAAGCCTATCATGCCTTCAAAGACACTTTAATGACATTAAATGGTTTTTTCTTCCTTTTATTTCTTTTCCTCCTTTTTGAAAGAATCAAAGACAAACTTCAAATCTTTTGAATGTCAAGTCATCCAGTTTTAAGCTTTTATATGTGTTGCCAAGGAAGAAATTCCCGGAGGCAAACGTCAAAATGATATTTGTGAAAGGGAAAAAAATTAAAAATCTTATTTCAAATGTCAGTGGTCAGCAATATTCTTGAAATATGATCATAGTCTTTGAAAATCATCTGCCTTAACATGAATTGTCCCAAAATCACAATTGGGCTTTTGTTTCACAGAATGTTCAAATAACCTGAAATTTAATATTAACTGGCAATTTATTTTTCATAAGAATGGCACTGAATCTTCTTAGCTTGCAGAAGTTAATGAAATGGGGCAACACCCTGACCCTGGGGCAGGACTCAGGGCTGGGCGCCAAGCAGCTGTTCCTCCTGTGGGCCTGCCTCCCCACCAGGAGCTTCTCGGGCAGCTTTGTTTTCCTCGCCCTAGAATTTACCCGTTTCAACAACTGCTCAGGCAGCAGAGGAGACCGATGAGCCTTAGACTGAGAGTTGAGATTTGACTCTTCCTTGTTAGTGCACAGGGGATTTCTCTTGGCAAAATGCAGATTTTAAATTGTAAAACTGTATTTCCAAATTCTCCTCACCAATGTGGGTGTACGAGAGGACCTGTGTCAATGGCTCATCCATCCCATAGAGTCTGAGGGAGGAAATGCTTGGGGGGCATTTCCCGCTCCCGGTGAGGGAGCCCCTTGAAGGGATCTCCAAGCAGTGACTTCATAAATCAGAGGGGTAAAGGGCTTTGTTAGAAGATCGAGTTTAAAAAAAGAATACAGTAATGACTTTTTTAAAATTTCAGCCTTAAAACAGGAAGTTTAAGACACACAAATGCCTATCCAATGAGCAGATCAGATGAGCCACTCACATTTTGTTACCTGGGGAGGTCATCGCTCAGACACAGCTGGCTCACTGAATGGGGTGGACCATTATATAGTTTTCATTCTGTTACCCTTAGTTCTGTATCATTTAATTTAGTCTATATAAAGGGTGGAAGCAGAGTGAAAAGGAAACTCACTTAATGGGAGAAAATATTTGTAAATCATGTATCTGATAAGGGATTAATATCCAGAACATATAAAGAACTCCTAAAACTCAGTAACAAAACAACCAGATTAAAGTAGGCCAAGGTCTTGAATAGACATTTCTCCAAAGAAGGTATTCAAATTTTTTCCACCAGATCTGTAACATGCACTTATCTGAGCACAATTCTTATATAGCACATCAAACTCTTTCTGCTTCTTTAAAAATCAATGTAAAAAGAGAAAATGTAGTAAAAATAATCCAACTTGGCTTTTCACTTATAGAGAGAAAAAAAAGGCATCTCTTCACAATGTATGATTTCTGAACAAATAATATCAAATAGCAGGTCGAAATCTTCTCTATCTCCTCTTTTAGAAACTCAACAGAAAAATTATAAAAATAAACCAACTGGTGTTTTCTAACCAAAAACTACTTGCATTTAAGACAGCTGCTTTGATCTATTTTTGATGTCATAACATAATGCAGAACATTTTAATCTAAATTTTTTTCTCATTTAAAATTTTATCCACATAATAGATGTAAATTACTTTTTTAAGTAATTTAAAAAAATCATGGACTACAGCAGGATTTGTGGAGAAAATCATCACATCTCTCACAACCCAGGCCTGCACTTTTCTATCTTTTGTTTCTCTGGTAGTTGCCTTCATAATTTTAAATAATGTGTTCATATCTCTACTTCTAGATTAGAAAGGTATTATCTAACAACTTTCTGCTTCAAGAGATGACTTCCATCCACACTATTGCCCTTCTCTTCTCAATTTTTTTTTTAATATTATGATGTAAGATATTTAAATGCTTCATGGAAAGTTAATTTAATTTTATTTATTTTTTTAATTAAATTTATTGGGATGACATTGGTTAATAGGACCATACAGGTTTTAAGTGTGGATGTGTTATGCCCAGATTTCAGGATCCCCATAAGACCACCAGGGAGCCAGCTGAGTCCCATGCAAAAGCAAAAAGAGTCTTTATTCGAGCTAACTCGAGCTCTCCATCCACCACACTCGCTGACACAGCGGCAGGGGGCAGAGAGAGAGAGCCCTGTGGGAAGAGGGGTTTTATAGGGGGGTTGGAGTAAGGGGAGGAGAGAGGACTGTGGGCCCTGCCTATTGGCCAGGAGCAAGTCGGGGTCTTGTTACACAGGATGTGGTTGTGTCTATGGCATGCACTTCCCTTGATTGTCATTGGTTAGTTTAAAGAAATCCTAGGTGTGGCTAGCAGAGGCTTGGGCTTCCGGGAAGAAGCTCCTTGCTGAGCACATGGCTAATGACTGCTGCCCAAAAATGGAGGATCCGGGGCAAGATGGAGGGTGTAGCCCTCGCCCTTTCAGATGTCTAATCACAAGATCTGTGTATTACACTGTGTGCCCACCACTCAAAGTCAAATCATCTTCCATCACCATATATCAGGCCCCTTTCACCCGCCCCCACTTCCCTAGACCCTTCCCTCTAGAAATCCCCACACTGCTGTTTGTGTCCAGGAGTTTCAGTTTTATATCCCACATATGAGTGAAATCATATGGTCCTTAGCTTTTTCTGCCCGACTTGTTTTACTTACCATAATATTCTCAGTTTTTTATAGTTATTTTATTTTCAGTTATTCTTTTTTAAACCTGTATAACCTAAAGTAATATACTTAGACCTCTATTTCTTGTCCAGTTAATTTTATGCAGTATTCTTTGCCTCTCCAGGATGTAACCTTAGATTTCTCCAACCTTCATCTCTCAACTTAGGTGTTTTAGTCTTCTGTGGATTGTCTGTAGATTAATTTTTAAAGTTCAAACCCATTAAACAATATGTTCATTATTATCACTAGGTAGGTATTATTAACTGCATAATTTTTTAAAATACATGTATATATTTTTATTGATTTCAGAGAGGAAGAGAGAGGGAGAGAGAGACAGAAACATCAATGATGAGAGAGAATCATTGATCGGCTGCCTCCTTCATGCCCCACACTGGGGATTGAGCCCGGAACCTGGGCATGTGCCCTGACTGGGCATTGAACAGTGACCTCCTGGTTAATGGGTCACCACTGAGCCATACTGGCTGGGCTGCATAAATTTTTTGTTTAATGCTAGGATTCTGTTTATTTCTGTACATGGTCAATGTCAGCACTCCAGTGTTACCTGAAAGAAGTGTTCCTAGAATCATAAGCAAAAAAGATCCTTTTTTCTAACACTTCTACCAATTGCTCAAAATCATGTACCATCTAGATGGCTTCCTGTTTGAACCATGACTATTTTGTACAACTTTCTGTTTTTCCTGAAGTTTCTAAGTGTCTTTCTTAGATCTTGTAAAAAAAAAAAAAAAAAAAATAAAAAAAAAAAAAAAATAAAAGAAGAAAGAAACAACCCTTCTTGATAATAGGCTTCTTGGTCAGTTTTACTCTTTCTTGTATCCCATGCCTTCCTTTTTTTTTTTTCTCCATTCATCTCGCTGAAATATATCCTCAAGAGCTTCCTTAAAAGGAATATGTGTGAGGCACATAAACAGATTTTTGCATGTGTGCAAATACCTTTATTTTGCTTTCTCATTTAATTGATGACAAATTGACTATATATAAACATTTTGTCAGGGTACCTTGACTTACCACTTCTTGCTTCAAAATAAATTTATTTTGGCACTTTTTGCTACTTATTTTTTTATATATGTGTGAATTCTTAGTTATTCATATTTACTCTCTGGCAAACTAGTCATGATTCTACCCTTCATGAAGGGTTGCCATGAATTACAAGATAGCAGCAGAGACTTTTACTAGTATTTTCACGCTTGTGGTGTAATGAGTTGAATTACTTTTAATGTGATGGTGTGATACAAACCACAATGTTGAATTAATACTGGCACATGTGCCCAGCCGGTGGGGTTCAGTGGTTGAGCGCTGACCTCTAAGGCAGGAGGCAACAATTGGATTCATGGTCCCGTCACATGCCCAGGTTGGGAGCTTAATCCCCAGTAGGGGGTGTGCAGGAGGCAGCCGATCAATGATTCTTTCATCATTGATGTTTCTAGCTTCCTCTCCCTCTCCCTTCCTCTCTGAAATCAATAAAAATATATATTTTTAAAAATCTAATTTGGCTTTCTGTGTCATCAATTTAGAAATGTAAAATAATTATGAAAATTAATATATAGTCACTAAAATGTTTTTCTTATTGTGATACTTAAAATAACTGCTCTGTTATATACCTTGCAAACCTAAATATCTACCTATATTCTAATATTCCATGGGCTGATTTTAGAATTTATATGAAAATGAAAATGACCTGTATTATCCAAAGTAATTTTGAACAAGTAGAACAAAATTTAAGAATTTACACTGTCTGACTTTAAGAATATCATTAAGCTATAGTAATCAGTGTGGTACTGGTGTAATGACAGACAAGTCAATGGAACTGACTAGACACAGATTTACACAGTTATTTAATTTTTGACCAAAGCAGTTCAATGAAGAAAGGAAAGGTTTTTCAATAAATAGTGCTGGATCAACCGGATTTTCATATGGAAAACAAAACAAAACCTTTCATATGTACCTCATCCTTACCCAATAAATAATTCAAAATGTATCATAGACCTAGACTTAAGAGCTTAAATATAAAGCTTCCAGAAGAAAACATTTTAAAAAATATTTATGACTATGAAATAAGCAAAGATTTCTTAGACAGGACCCAGAAAGTAGTAATCATAAAATAGTAAGCTGATAAATTAAACTTCAGCAAAATTGAAAAAAGCCTATTCGTTGATAGGCATACTTAAGATAAATAAGCAAACGAGAAGAAAACACTTGCAAAATACACTATATATTTAATAAAGGATGTGTATCCAGAATATAGAGAACCCTCACAACTCAATAATAAAACGACCACCCAAAAAGCTATTTTTTAAAGGCAAAAAAATTGAATAGACATCTTACAAAGGAAAATGCATTAATGGCCAATAAGCAAATAGAAATGTCCAACATTGTTAATATATCAAAAAAATGCAAATTAAACTATAATGAACTTGTCACTTCAACTAACCAGAATGGCAATAATTAAAAACACTGACAATACCAACACTGATAGAGTTGAAATAACAAGAACTCTCAGACATTGTTGGTGGCTATAAAATGGTTTATCACTTTGGAAAAAAAATTCTGATATTAGAGAAACATCTACCTTGTGACCAGCAATTCTACTCTTAGGATTTTACCCGGGAGAAATTAAAAACATGTTTACAGCCCTAGCTGTGAAGGGTCTCAGGTTCGATTCCGGTCAAGGGCACATGTCTGGGTTGTGGGCTGGATCCCCAATAGGGGGCATGTAGGAGGCAGCTGATCAATGATTCTCTCTCATCATTGATGTTTCTAAATCTTTCTCCCTTTCCCTTTCTCTCTGAAATCAATAAAAAATATATTTTAAAAAAACATGTTCACAAAAAGGCATGTATAAGAAGGTTTTGTTTAGGGACAGTTCTGCATGGGCCTCTGGTTTTTTGCATGTCTTGTGAGCTTCACTGGGTGCCTTTGTTCTGAGCTGTTTGTATAAAGAAAATCTTGGAAGATCAAGATAATGTCTTTCTCCAGAGCAGTCATAAATGATTCAGGTTCCCTAAGATCAGGGTTTGTCTCCTGTCACATAACTGGGTGTAGCAGGTGTCACTTGGCTCTGTTACATCACCCTGTGGAAATGGGGCCTAGGCAACTGGAGCAAATACTGAAACTCTGGCTACCACTATTCCTATGAGCAATAAAACCCTTTATGTCTGACTCAGGAGTCTGTGTGTCTTCTGCCAGCATCCATGAAACTGGCAGGTTACTTTGTTATCATGCATGAGATGCGGCATGAAACTTCGGACTCTGCATAGTTCTTGACCTGTTCATAGCAGCTCTCCCCCTGTCCCCCCGCCCCCCGCCCAAGTGGAAACACCCTAAATGTTCATTAATGGGATGAGATGAACTGTGATATGGTACTTAATGATGGCATGCCACTCAGTAGTAAAAAGTAATGAACTACTGGAACCCACAACAAGAATGACTCCAAAACAGGCAGAAAGAAACCTTACACAAAATAGTACTAACTGTCTGACTGCACTTATATGAAGTTCTCGAATAGGCACAACGGATCCGTTGTGTAACAAATGAGGCAGCAGTTGTTTCTTACTGAGGGTAAAGCTGGGGACTGACTAGGATAGGGCTTGAAGAAACTTTCTTGGGTGACGAAAATTTATCTAAGAGAACAGATTGTCAGCTGTCAGAGAGGAGGGGGGCTGTGGGGCCAGGTGGAAAAAGTGAAGGAATTAAGCAAAAACACAGACAACAGCATGGTGATCACCTGGAGGTAGAAGAGGGTATAGAGCAGTGGTTCTCAACCTTCCTAATGCCGCGACCCTTTAATACAGTTCCTCATGTTGTGGTGACCCCCAATCTCATTGTTACAAATTGAATATAATTAAAGCATAGTGATTAATCACAAAAACAATATGTAATTATATATGTGTTTTCCGATGGTCTTAGGCAACCCCTGTGAAAGGGTTGTTCAACCCCCAAAGGAGTCGCGACCCACAGGTTGAGAACCGCTGGTGTAGAGCAATAAATGGTGATGGAAGGAGACTTGACTTGGGGTGGTAGACACACAGTACAATTTACAGATGATGTATGATAGAATCATACACCTGAAACATATACAATTTCATTAACCAATATCACCTCAAATAAATTCAATAACAAAGAACTTTTGCATATGAAAAAAACTAGAAAATTTATCTATCTAGATAGGGGTTGGGTTGAGTGTTGCATATTTCTGAACCCAGAATGGTTCACTTAATATTTGTCTATTTCACTGTATGTAAATTTTACCTTAAACTAAAAAAGAACTATAGAATAAATATTGCAAGCTGAAATGTTTAGGAATAAAGTGTACTCATGTCTGCAATTTACTTTGAAATGCATACAAAAATAATTCATACAAAAAATAAGAGGAATTGATATATGTCTTTTTGAATTTATGACACAATTTTGATCAGATCTGTAATGCTTTTAATATTAAAATAAATTATATTATTTTTGGAAAAAACACAATTTATTCTGTATCACAGTTCTCAGCAACACATTTTTAAAAAAATAGGTACTATTTGTATTTTCAAGTTAAGAATTATGTTATATGAGTTTTTTGAGTGTCTTACTATCTATATCCCATGTGAGGAAATTGAATTGGGTGACCATAGATCTCTTCAGTCCAATATTCTGCTTTTTGCTCTGTTTCCTGAGCAATGAAAATACAAATTACAGCTGCTTTCTTTCCAAACAGAAAGCATCATTTTTCTCCTTCATAATGCATCACTTTCATAAATAGTTCAAATAATACAGAGACAGTGAACACATTCTCATACACATTCTGTCCAGATAACTAAGTTTGCTGTTTGCTGTCTATCAGGACATCTTTCATGCCAAAACATACAGATACACAGTACTTTTTAAAAAATATTTTTATTGATTTCAGAGAGGAAGGAAGAGGGAGAGAGAGACAGAAACATCAATGATGAGAGAGAATCATTGATTGGCTGCCTCCTGGGGATTGAGCCCACAATCCAGGCATGTGCCCTTGACCAAAATTGAACCTGGGATCCTTCAGTCCGCAGGCCTACACTCTATCCACCGAGCCAAACTGGCTAGGGGTACACAGTACTTTTTTTTTCTTTTTTTATAAGAAACATAGTATTCTACTGCAGTGGATGTATCATAATTGATTTAATCAATCCCTTGTTGCTGGACCCCAATGTGTTCATTATTAAAAATAACGATAGTATAAATAGCCTTGTGTATATCTTGGCCTTAGGATAGCCTTGGAATAAGTTTTTGGATCACAGTTTATGCATACTTTAAATTTTGTTAGAAATCCTCCATTTCTCTCTTGTAAGGCCGTAGCAATTTATAGTCCCACCAACGTCAGCTTCTAGAAACCTGCAGCTCCTATCTTGCAAAGTAAAATATTTAACAAAGGAACTCTTAAATATTTACTAGGAGAAGACTTCTCATCCCCTACTTACCAAAGGCTCCTATTTCAATCAAAGACTCTCTAAAGATTATTTCAATTGATACTCTGTTGTAATTAGACCCACACATAAACTTCCCAGGGAGATGGCAACCCACCATATTTTTAAAAGCCTATGTAGGTTTAAAAGCTTTCAACAGCCACTACAAGGAAATCCTTTTGATGGGGAACTTCAAAGCCTTGTTTTGGTTAAGGCTCTTTTCTTTTTGTTCCAACTTCAGTAAAAAGATGAAATACCTGATTCCTTTTCCTGAGAAGTAGATCTTCAGTCATTAAAGGCATGTCTCCACAAGCAGAGCTGCACCAGGGCCAGACCATAGGTAGGTCAGTGAACCAGAAATGCTACTGCTCCATTCAACAACCCTGCAAAATTAGAGTGTGTCAGCTGTTGTCCAATCTAGCCAGGCAAGAGCTTAGAGAGGTTAGAAACTTGCCCAAGGTCACCTGTTACTAGTTAGTGACAAATCCAGACTCAGTCCAAAATCTATCTGACTTTGGGACTCATTTCGGTGCCTTGGTTCATATTTTTCCCAACTTCAAATAGGAGTTTTATTTTATTTTTATTGAGATAGAATTGACATATAACATTAACTTAGTTTTGGGAGTACAACATGATTCCATATTTGTATATATTGCAAAATGATCACCAAAAAAAGTCTAGGTAACATCCATCACCACACATAGTTACAATTTCTTAAAGAACTTTTAAGACTCATCATATTATTTTCTATAAGTGCCAGAACAACCTTACAAAGTAGTTAGCATTAGGACCATTTTTGCAAATGAGGTAAGAATAAATATGTTCACAGAGCAGAAGTTAGCAAAGCACCTGCACTTGCTTTTCCAAATAAAGAATTTTTGGAACATAGCCACACTCATTTGTTTAAATGTTGTCTTTGGCTGCTTTTGCATTACAACAGCAGAGTTGAGTAGTTCTAACAGAGACCATATGGCCCCCCCAAAACCTAACAACTTACTTTCTGGCCCTGTAATAAAAAGTCTGTTGCCTGGCCTATGGGACTCAGTGGTTAAACTTTGACCTGTGAACCAGGAGGTCACAGTTCGATTCCCGGTCAGGGCACATGCCCAGTTGTGGGCTCAATCCCCAGTGTGGGGCGTGCAGGAGGCAGCCAATCAATGATTCTCTCTCATCATTGATGTTTCTTATCTCTTTCTCCCTTTCCCTTCCTCTCTGAAATCAATTCAAATATGTCTTTAAAAAAAGTTGTTGACTCGGGCATATAGTAGAAATTAGAGCCAATAATCAAATTCCAAAAATGTGTGCCCCATTACTAAGTCTAATTATGCCTGCTCATTGTGTATACAGATTCTTGCAAAGTTTTTGACAGTATTCCTCTTATCCTTGTGGACACGTTAGAGTACTGTGGCCTGGATGACAGTATAGTTACATGTTAATTCTGTCTATAAGTGAGGTCATCTCACAGTCATCCCAACTGGACTTGCCCAGTCAGCCACATATATGTTTGATCTATACAGTACTAGTAGTCCTCTCCCATTAGTGAGGGATACATTTCAAGACCCCCACTGAAAGCCTGAAACTGCAGATAGTACAAAAGAACCCTATACACACTGTGCTTTTTCCTATGCATACATACCTATGATAGAGTTTAATTTATAAATTGGGCACAGCAAGGGATTAACAATAAATAATAATAATAAAATAGAACAATGATAATATACTGTAATAAAAGTTTTGTGAATGGCTTTTGGGGTATAACTAAGTAAAACTGAACACAGGCACTGAGATACCACAACAGTCAAATCTGATAACCGAGATGGCAACTAAGTGACTAAGGGGCAGGTAGTGTACACAGTGTGGGTACCCTGTACAAAGGGCTGAGTTACGTCCTGAGTCACGACCTGGCAGATGGAGCAGGATTTCATCATGCTACTCAGAGCAGCATGCAATTTCAAACTTCTAAATGGTTTACTTCTGGAATTTTTAATATTTTCAGTTCACTGTTGACCGTAGGTAACTAAAACCACAAAAAATAAAACCATGGATAAAGGAGGACTACTGCAGTTATTTTGGTGGTTTCTTGGAGCTGAAGAAAGCCTTACCATGCTTTCTTTTGAGGAGGGGTTCGATAAGCTATTTCAAAAACTCAGAAGGAAAGGGGAAGTTTTAGAAATAATGCTATTTCAACTTCAGCAAGAAAGAGAAAGAAGAAAGAATTTGGCAGAAGTATAGACAAAAAATAAGTAAATCATTTTCCATCACCCCCTCACCCCACCCAACTTTGAGTCGCATCATTTAGTATAGCTTCATTGTTAATTTGAGTGATTGCAAAGAACATCCAAACACAATAATTAAACTGCATTCTAGTATTAACTATAAATTATTTGGTATAATCTGGGATTTGTATAAATATAGGGTTAAATCCAGGCAGACTGGCTCTAGAATCCATGATCTTAATCACTATGTGATATAAATATTTATTTAACTGAACGTAAACATACATTTAACTTAAATGTACAGTGCTTGGCACAGAAAAGTCAAGTCTATGAGTAGCAGATGTTATTTCAAGTAGAGGAAGAAGACATATACAGTTGTAGGGTATCCTATCTAAGAATATAAACTTGGTGTGTTTGTTATTACATGGAGAGAGTCTACCAGAAAATAAACCCAACACAAAGAAAGAAGGACCAAAAGATGGTAAGGAAGAATCCTGATGATGTATTTGAGGCCCAAGAACCAGCTGTGCCTGGAGTCAGTATCTTGGACTTGGTTATGTGTGCCAATAAATTCTCCTTTTTTTTTTTTAATCCTCACCTGAGGACATGCTTAGAGAGAAGGGAGAGAGGGAAGGAGGGATGATGAAAGCGAGGGAGAGAAAGAGAGGGAAACATCAATATGAGAGAGAAACATTGATGTGAGAGAGAAACATCGCTAGGCTGCCTTCTGTTTGCGGCCGACTAGGGATCAAACTTACAGCCCAGGTATGTGCCCTGACCGGAATCGAACTGGCAACCTTCTGGTGGACGAGATGGTGATGCTCAACCAATTGTGCCACTCCAGCTGGGCAAATTCTCCTTTTTTGTTTAAGCAAAATTGAATTGAATTTCCATCACTTGCTACTGAGAGTTTTAGCAGCTTTACTATACAAAAATTTATCAGGCATGTATTATGTGTCAGGCACTTATCAATAATCAGAACGGTGAACATACTTATGATTTTTGTTCTTGGATTTGCTTTCACAGTGCTAGCCAATACCTGAAGCAGCTGGTTCAGAAAAAGGTGTCATTTCATGGTAATTTACAGATGCTTGGAGGGTAAACAATCATCCCCTCAGAAGCCAAGGAAATTTGAGAGTTCTTGTCATAGATTGCAAATAAATGACCACTTATTTTTGTGGGGGTCTATTTCTACATCCTGGGTTTTGGCTTGTGACATGCTCTGGCTAATATGACATTAGTAAATGACATCCAAACATTTGAAATTTTGTGTGTAGAGCAGTGATTTTCAAACTTTTTTATCTCATGTACACATAAACTAATTACTAAAATTCTGTGGCACACCAAAAAGTATATATTTTTTGCCAATCTGACAAAATAATATAATATTGATTCATTCACACCAACGGCTATTGTGTTGTTGGCTGTTGTCATTTTTTTTATTTCACAGTCAAAGGCAGTGGTTCTCAACCTGTGGGTCACGACCCTTTTGGGGGTTGAATGACTCTTTCCCAGGGGTCGCCTAAGGCCATTGGAAAACACATATATAATTACATATTGTTTTTGTGATTAATCACTATGCTTTAATTATGTTCAATTTGTAACAATGAAATTGGGGGTCACCGCAACTTGAGGAACTGTATTAAAGGGTCGCGGCATTAGGAAGGTTGAGAACCACTGGTCTAAGGGAAAACAGGTCAGTGCCCCTAACTAGTCAGTTATTGCATGTTTTAAAAATTCTTGCAGTATACCAGTTGAAAATCGCTTGTGTAGAGGAATTGTTGGCCATGTCACATAGCCATAGCTGAAAGTCTCTTCCACAGTTTATTTTTAAGTATTAATTTGTATTCGACAGGACCTTGCAATGTCATGTAAAGAAATCCAACAGAATTAGGACGGTTAGAGTTTTGAATCACAGAAAACCCCCAATACAAGCCTGCTTAAACAACACAGGGCATGTATGACACCGTTCTAAACAGTAGATATTAGTCTGTAGGCCAAACAGGTGAGGTCTGATAGTGCAGCTCTAGTGATGCCACCACACACTCGGTTCTTCTCTCTCCAGAACGCATTTGACAATATTGACTGCATCTGCAGGCTCTCTGGTGCCTGTCCCTTAAGCCCATTTCCTCAGGCTTTCCTCTCGTAGGAGCAAAACGGTTGCACGTTTTTAGCCTTCATGTACTTACCTCACACCAGAAAAACAAGGGCACTGCAATTTACTGCACTCCTCAACTGAAGGCTCTGTGGGGCTCCTTGGTTCTGATTGGGTTACATGACCATCTCCGAAACGCTCAGGCACTCGAGGGTCTGGTTATGCTGCACGGCTTCAATTGGGAGGAATGAAGACTCAGGAGGCAAAAAACAAGTATGTTCTATAACCACACAAATTCGTCCTAAATAATAAAAAACAAATAAACGTATCAGCTCACCCAGCTAGGCTCACATGCTCAAAGCACTTAAAGAAGAGCTATAAAAACCACGGCCTCTGAAACGGAAACCAGTTTTCATGCTGCCAGCTCTTGGTTTCTCTCCCTTCCCATCCACATCACCTGCCTCCCCCGCACCCCCCTTTGGCGTCATTCATTCCTACTGTAGACAGGCCTGTTTTTGTGATGAAGAACATGGCCAGCAGCTGTTACTGTTAGGCCTACAGGGCAATCCAACCCTTCAGGGCCATTAGTTAGCCTCCGGGCACAGGAGAACAAAAGACCAGGAAAAACTCGCTGGACACCAGGGCTAAGACCATACAAGGAATGAAAACTTCCTGGAGGCACCGGATGGCACACCTGCATTCCTTTCCCATTCCAACCCACCAGCTCAGCCCCCAAACCCACCGAGGACAAGGTTCCCACCAGTGACTGCATTTAAGGATGAGACTCCAGCTCCTGGGAGCTGCCATCACTGACCCGATGTCCCCTTGGCTCGGTGCCGTGCAGCCCTTCCCTTCGAATATCCCATCCCCCACCCCCTTCCCTTAAGTAAATTCAATTAAACCACCATCTGAGAGGGCTATTTAGCCTCCCCGGGCACACCACCATGCCAACCATCCACCAGGTTCACCTTCGGGTACCTCAGTAGAAACCTTTCCCCCTTCCATGTCTACGCCCACTTAACAATTTCAAGCAAGGGCTCAAAAATGCCCCAACTTGAGTCAGTGTCTACCTTCGGCCCAGTTAGTGTTGCCAGAGGCAGAGAGTATGGGGACTTGCCCATCTTAGTAACCAGGAGACACTTTTGTTGACACTTTTGTTGCCAAAGGGAAAACCAGAAAGCTCCGCACGCAGTCTGGTGTCTGATGGTGGGTGAAGGTCAGGCGGAGGGGGCTGGCTTCACGGGGTAGAAAATGCAGAGTACACAAGGGAGAGACCTCCTGTGGGATCTGAGGGAGCTGATTTGGGAGGTGCCCTGCAAGATGGGTTACAGAGGTCTAACATGCAAGGAGGCGCTGAAGGGAGTATCGACCTAGGAATGGGAGGGGTTGGGAAGGACTATCTATCCCAAATCCTATTTCCCTCACCAGCTGCCAAACTTTATAAAACAGGAACATTTCAGAAGACCCCGGACTTCCAGCCCTGCAATAACAGAACAATTCCTTAAGATTTTATGAAGGACTTCCGGGGGAACTCCTTATTTCCACCCTTCCTCGAGATTCAGTTCTACTTGCAAGCTCAAGGTGCACTGCGCAATTCTGTTCTAACTCAGATGTTTCTTGGTAAATGTTGAACCAAAGAAGGTGGCAGGAGAGCAAACCCGACCCTTGTCAATACCGATTTTTAAAAGATGTATATTTTAATTGATTTCAGAGAGAGGGAGAGGGATTCATCAGTGAGAGAGAACTGATCAGCTGCCTCCTGCACGCCCCCTACTGGGGATCGAGCCCACAACCCGGGGCTGTGCCCTGACCCGGCATGGAAACCAGACCCTTCAGTCCACAGGCCCACGCTCCAGCCCCTGAGCCAAACCCGCCTGGACTTTTTTTTTTTTTTTTTTTTTTTTTTTTTTAGGAATTCTGAGGATGGTCCAGAGCTTCATGCCTTTCCTCACGGGCCCAGATGCTTTCTTTAACCAACAGCCCTCAGAGCAGGAGTCCTCGCCCTAAGCCAAAGCTGCCCCACCCAGCCCCAGGCCGGGAAGATGTCCCACCCAGGCGCAGGCTGGGCCGGCCTTCCAGGCTGGTTTAACTGGTTAGGACGGCTGAAGCCGCTGGCACAAAAGGCCTGATCTTCGGTAGCTGAGGAACAGACTGGCCAGAGCGTGCAGAGGGAAGGTATGTCCTCTCTCAAGGCGATGCCCCCAAACCAAGAGCAGCGGCGGTAGGTGTACGTCCCACCCAGTCCCCCAAGACCAGGAACTGCGCAGGCGCCTCGAGGGCACCAGCGCGGCGCGTTCTTTCGCGCGCTCCCTCAGTCTCCTCCGCGAGCTTCTGGGCCGCAGGAGGCGCGGTGCTTCCTGGGAGTTGTAGTGTGCGTCCTTCACAAAGGGCCCTCCTGTGGACTGGGCTCTAGGTTTCCGAGAACTACGCCTCCCGACGCACCCCGCGCGCGGGCACGGGGCGTGTGCCCAGGTCGGCCTTAGCCGTCAGCGCAGAGTGAAGGACCCGGGAAGCCGGCTGCGGCGGGAGGAGGGAATGCGCTTGCGCGCTGGGCCAGCCTGTCGCGTTCGTCCCAATCATTGTAAACAGGCGGAGGCAGGGCGGGGTGAGAATGGGGCGCCCGAGGCCGGCCAGGGGCGCAGCGCAGGAGGAGGCTTCGGTGGCTGCGGCGGCAGCGTGAGCGCGAGGAGGCGGTGGCTGCGGCGCGGGTGGGCGGTCGCGCGGCGGCGGGCACAGGTTAGTGAGGGGCAGCGGTGGCGCGCAGGGGTCGCAGGGCGCCCCCCTCGCGTGCCCGGCGAGCCCTCTCCGCACCCGCCTGGCAGTAGCTTCTGTCAGGCAGCCTGCGGGGCTGGGCTGGATGGAGTTGGGGGTGGGGGGCGTGGCTGCCCCTAGTGCGGGTGCTTCCCAGGCTGGCTTTTCCTCCGATCTCGCCCTTTGCTGCGCGTTCCTCCCACTTCCCGGCCGGGCCTCCCTCGTGGCAGCCGCGTTTGTAATTTGGTGCTCGAGGTCTGGAGGAGCGCCGCCTGGAGCCCAGCCCCTCCCCCCCGTGGGCTCCAGGCCTCAGGGCAGCTCTTGGGCACCTCGGCACGGGAGAGGGGCTCAGTCTTTTATGTAACTACTGTTTTCCAGTTGCACCCCGAATATTGGCCCGTCTCCAGTGCTTGCCCAGCGGACCGGGAGGGGCTCCTGGTGTGTCCCACCGCCGGTGTAAGCAGTGGGGCTCCTCCGCGTGCTGCGGTCCTTAGTTCAGGGCTCGGTGGGAATGGACGGACAGATCTGGGGCCCAGACTTCCTTTCACAGCACATTTCCACCTGTGCTTTTGCCAAAATGCTGTTGTTGAGGTCAGCTGTTGTGTGTGTGTGTGTGTGTGTGTGTGTGTGTGTGTGTGTGTTTAATCGTTGTAAAACAGGTTTTACAAAATATTCCACACCCCAGTCCTGCCTGAAGTAATTATGCTGTTTCAAGTTCGGGAATTCATTACTACAGAGCCTCCCTCTTGAGCAAGCATCATTATTCCCCCTAGGGCCTGATAGAATTCTTGAAGATGATTAAAATGTTAATTCGAGACGGCGTGCATGGGCGTACCAAAGAAGTCCGGCGCAGTGGTGTGGACAGTGCGTTCGAAAAGCTCTTCCCCAGATTTTTGTGTGGAGTGCAGTGGGCATGTCCGGTGCTGGAACACTTTAGTAGCATTCCATCGTCCCTGGCAGTCAGTCACAACATAGTTAGTTGGCGATAAGGAATGGGCCCGCTTTTGGTTTGGTGATCCCAGAGGCAGCACTTCCAAATGGGGCGGCGAATGAGAAAGTAACCTCACTTTCTGTGCGTGATCTCGGTGATTTGATCATTCCTTTCTGAGTGTTTTCCCGAAGGTGAGTAATTGTTGTAAGCTGTATTGGCAGTCGGAGGGAATTAGTGGAGCGGTTCCCACTTTTCAAAGTGACCCATGATTTCAGTGGGGTAGGCAAGTGTAACAGTAACCATAGAGAATTCTTTAAACAAAGTATCTTCAAGTAGTGGACCATAACTTAAATGCTTTCTCTTCAAAATAGTATTTCTCACTTTAGATCTTTTCAGGGACCGTTTATTCCCTAATTTAGAGAAAGCAGTGGTATCAGAAAATGCATAATAACTTTAATTTGTACAGTTGTATTTGCACAGTTATTTGCTTGTCCAGAAGAGATTGGGTCCTGGACATAACCTAAAAGTATGTTCTTTTTTGGAAGGGAGAGGGAAGAGAGAGAGAGAAACATCAATGATGAGAAAGAATCATTGATCTGCTGCCTCCTGCACACCCCTGCTGGGGATGGAACCCACAACCCGGGCCTGTGCCCTTGACCGGAATTGAACCTGGGACCCTTCAGTCCTTAGGCCGATGCTCTATCCACTGAACCAAACTGGCTAAGGCTTTTTTTAAAAGAAAAATCACAATAGAAACTTGTGTTAGTATATGTGGAGAGAATAAGGGAAAATGTGGATCATTTAGTATAGAGGAATTACTGTGTAGCAGCTGCTGTACTAGGTGAAGAGGACTTGCAGAAGGAAAAGGCAGTGCCCCTTCCTTCAGAGTGGTAAGACTATCTCTTATTTGAATTGTCAACAAGTACAGTATGTTTTTAAGATTGCTTTAATTGTAGAAAGTATGGGGTACGATGGTTGTAGAAAGGAGAAGGAGGTAGTGGTCAGTTTCTTAAGAGAAAAGAGATTGAGGAAGGGAGCAATAGTAAGGAAAAAGTATATTTAGGAGGGATGAAAACATTTAAGTATACAGGCATAGAAAGTACACAGACAGATGGGCATTTAGGTAGAAAGAACAGTGTGAGCCAAGAAGCACAGGAGTCTAAACTTACATAATGAATTGGATCTGCAAGTATAGCTAGAGAGAGTATAGGCTGGTGGCAAGACATGAAATTGGGGAGCTAGGCAGAACCAAATTATGGATAGTCTTGCATACAGTTGAAGTGATTTCAATTTTATTTTGTAAGTAAGTGGGGGTCATTGAGACAGGATAAACAAGAGAGGCTTAAGCCAGCACAACCTGTTTTAACCACCTGCTGTGCGTTAAGTATTGTATCAGGTTCTTATACCTTAGGTCCTTAAACTTAGGCATAGGCATGACTGAAGGAAGAAAGGAACTTAAGACAGAGGGAAAGTTGGACTTGATGAGAGAGAGCATGGTACATTTTTACGAGTGGAAAGTTGCTCTCTACCGCTATATCACCGGGTTTATTATAAGTTTTGGGTTTATGGTAAGTAGCAGAAGATGAGGCTGCACAGATAAATCCTCAAGTATCTGGCATTCTAAGGGTTCTAGAAATCTTTTCCTATAGATAGTAATAGAGTTTATGGATTTTAATCAGGGGAGAGTCATGATAAGGGTTTTATTTAGAAAGATCATTCTTGGTATTGGAGAATATAAATTTCAGAAGGGATAAAGGGAAGATAAGGCAGCAGGCAGAAAGGCTGGTTAGAAGTTTTTGTAATAATTGAGGTGACAGATAAGGGCCTAAACAAAGGTAGTGTCAGTGGAGACACAGTGGAATAGGTTAATACCACAAATATTTAGAAGGTAGGATTCATAGATTTGGGAAATGAGAAATAATAGGATAAGATGACTTGGATTTTAATTTGGGTAGTTGAATAAACAATGGTAAAGTATACTGGGACAGAATTCTGGAAGGGGTCCAGATTTGGGGAGGAACAGTATTTTGCTTTTGAATATATTGAGTGGAAGTCACTTAGGAAGCATCCAGGTGGAAACCCCTGCTGTAGAGTTGGATGTGTGGGTTTAGAGTACAAGAGAGGTCTTGGTAAGATCATCATCAGGCTATACATATTGTAAATGGTCGCTGAAGCCTTTGATGACACTGCATAGAAAGAGCTTACTGATGGAGAATAGTTCTGGAAATAGGACATGGAGAAAAAAAACAAACATGTAAAGCCAGATAGAAGAAGAACTGGGAAAGGAAATGCCAAAGTGTTTCGAGTTGTGGAGAAACCATAAGAAAATGTCGTAGAAACCCAAATGGGATCATTTTAAAAGGAAGCTATACTTCATAACCAACTCCAGAAAAGATAAAAATTGAGAAAAGGAAGCTGTACTTCAAATGCTGTGAGAACTTTAGTTAAACAAGGATTATGAAGGTTCTATTGAATTTGACAATAGTTTTGTAGCATTCTACTTAATGCTAACAATTGGGAAAGAAGCTAGGTTTCCTTTAATTGGGGGGTCAGAGACAGAAAGCAAATGTAGACTACTTTAAGAATAAGCAAATCTTAGCTGTGAGGGGAAGACTAGAAGGAGGTATTAGAAGGGGGTAATAAAAGGTTAAAGGAGGGATTTTTAACATGGCAAAGACTTGAGACTGCTTTTTTTCTGACAGTTTTGTTGATATATAATTAAGATAACATAAAATTTATTCTCTTAAAGTTTACAAATGACTCAGTGGACTGGTCATGGTTTGATTCCAGGTCAGGGCACATGCCCAGGTTTTGGGCTCTGTCCCCAATAGGGGTCGTGCAGGAGGCAGCCAATCAATGATTCATCTTCTGCTGCCTGCATCTCACTGCCAGGGGGAGTTAAAAGATAGTGAGATAAAGTTTAGTCTTCAAACATTATTTTACAACTACAGGACCGGTGCACGAATTACTGGGGTGGGGTGTGGGGCTCAGCCCAGCCTGCACTCTCTCCAATCCAGGACCCCTTGGGGGATGTCTGACTGCCAGTTTAGCCCTGATCCCGGGGAATCAGGGCCAGTCAGGCAGTTGGACATCCCTCTCACAATCCGGCCGGCTGGCTCCCAACTGCTTACCTGCCTTCCTGACTGATCACCCCTAACTGCCCCCCCCCCCCCCCCGCAAGCCTGATCACCCCTAACCACCACTGCCTGCCAACCTGATCGCCCCTAACCGCCCCCCCCCCCCCCCACTGGCCTGGTTGTTCTCTCTGATTTTTTTCTCCTCCCTTCTCTCTGAAATCAATATAAATGTATTTTTAAAAAATAAAGTTTACAATGCAGTGGTTTTTAGAATATTCACTGAGTTGTGCAGCCATCTTCACAATAAATTTTAGAACATTTTACTCCGAAAGAAAAACTTCTTATTCATTATCAGTCATTCACCATTCCCCCTCTCCCATCCACTAGCAACCACTAATCAACTTTCTGTCTCTCTGGAGTTGCCTACTCTGGACATTTCACATAAATGGAATCATATATGTCAGTGATGGCGAACCTTTTGAGCTCGTCGCGTCAGCATTTTGAAAAACCCTACCTTAACTCTGGTGCCGTGTCACATATAGAAATTTTTTGATATTTGCAACCATAGTAAAACAAAGATTTATATTTTTGATATTTTATATATTTAAATGCCATTTAACAAAGAAAACTCAAAGAAAATGAGTTCACGTGTCACCTCTGACACACGTGTCATAGGTTCGCCATCACTGATACATGTGATCATTTATGACTGACTTCCTTTCCTTCGCATAATGTTTCCAAGGTTCCTCCATATTGTAGCAGATAGCAGGACTTCATTTCTGTTTTTTGTTTTTTGTTGTTTTTTTTAATCCTCACGTGAGGGTGTATTTCCATTGATTTTTAGAGAGAGGAATAGAGAGAGATAGATGTGAGAGAGAAACATCGAGGGATCAAACCTGCAACCTTTTGGTGTACTGGACAACGCTCCAACCGACCGAGCCACCTGGCCAGGGCTTATTTTCTTACACCTTCACCTGGTGTCCTGTAACTTTCAATAGTTCCCTTGTGTATTCTTTTGGGTTTCCTATATAAGGTCATGTCATTTGTGAATAGAGAGATATTTACTTCTTCCTTTCTAATATAAATACTATTTATTTATTTATTTATTTATTTCCTTGCCTAATTGCCCTGACCAGAACTTTCAGTACAACATTGAATGAAAGTGGGAAGAGCAAACCTTGTTTTGTTCCTCATCTTAGGAGGAAAGCTTCTAATCTTTTACCATTAGGTCTGATGTTAACTGTGGATTTTTCATTGATATCCTTTACTAGTTTGAAGAAGTTCCTTTCTGTTCCTAGTTTGGGCAGGACATAGCCAGATGGCATGAGATTTTATCACACTGCTCAGAATGATGTACAACTTAAAACTTATGAATTGTTTGTTTCTGGAGTTTTCCACTTAGTATTTTCAGACCATAGTTTACAGTGGGCAGCAAACCACAAAGCAAAACTGCGGATAAGGGGGAGACCGTTGTACTCCTGTTTCTCTCAAATTCAAGATAACCCCATGGCTCCTCTATCAGTTTGCTGACCAGTTGGTGCTCTGGGTGCCTCAGGGCATTGTTTTGGATCATGGACTGGATACTTTTAGCCAATTTCTATTGTAACTGGTGGTGTGCTTTTAAAAAGGTTAATAAAGTTTTTTCTCCTCCTCCCCCACCCCTTAGTTAAATTCTAATTTAAGATTTACTTGAGGATAGAGCCTGTGATTATGAAATGTGGCAGAAAAGAGGCCTGCCTTCCACCAAAGGATATATCATCCCTGTGAAAATAATGTTTCACTGGTAGGTACCAAATGGTATTTATTGTTTTTTATCAAAAAAATTTTTTTTGTCTTCTGTATTAGAATGACTGCTAGTGATAACACTTTGGATTTTGTTAAAAGGCAAGAGTCCAGTGTGGGTTTTTCCCCAATACTTAATATGCAAATATATTATTTTATTTGGGCAGCTATTTGTAGAACTGAATTTTTTCCTTTCCAGCCTTTCTAACCTTGTAGGCTGACGGTGGAATTATTTGTCTGCTAGGTTCAGTATGTTTTGGCTGCTTATTTTCTAGCACCTGACACTCTAATCCTTAAAGAGTTTGAATTTTCATTTTAAATAATAGACATAATCTGTGCTCTTTATATTTCGGTCTCATCTGGAGGTTGATTTTACATATTTTATTATGCCAGTCTCCTAAAATAACTTGTTAAATTATTTTGTTTTCATGTTATTAATCATGTAATACTTGTCAGCATTAAAAAGTATTTCATATTCATTATGAAGAACTTTAGAATTTCATATTTTTAAAACTGATTTTACGAACATGTCTTAGGCATGTTTTAATCAGTAACACTGAGAATGTTGGGAAGCTGAGTGAAAAACATTAATTCACTGTGTCATTCATTGAATTTCTGTGAGTGGCATATGGGATTCTAATTAAAAGTTTGGATAAGCACCTGGGGGTAGGGGAGAAACTAAAATAGATTAAATCTGATTATGTATAAGAAGGATACAGAAAAGAAATAACCTAAATCAAGAGTAAAATCTCTATTAAAGTACAGCCTTAAACAAATGTTAGGGGATATGAAGGGACTGATTATATAACTAAATTGGATGACATTTGGTCTGTGAGGATGTGCATGAGAAATTGCTGTCAAGGCTGTAAATGTGAATACTAGTTTACATTTTTACTGGGTACCAGCCATAAAACCTCAAACATTATCATGGGAAAGATTTCACTATTCATGATGTGAAACCCTTTAACCCTAATCTGCTTTGTCTGAAGGATTATTTCTCTCCCATTTCAGTTTGTAAACTTAAAAATTTGAGAGAAAGCTCTATTTCTTTTATTAGATTTTAAAATAAGATTTGCAATGATTTTTTTTTGGTGAGAGATGGTTTTACTTTTTGTGTTTTAAATTTTTTCAGAGTAATTCGTGAGGATGGTTTAACCAATCAAATAGTACTGGAGCAGAAATACTGAGGCAGGCCCGGAACTGCTGTCTTTAGAAAGGCCTGCTTGTGAGGTTGGCCCTTTGGCCCTTGGCTGGCATCTGGGAACTTGACTGCTAAAGTTCCTTATATATAAAACTTTCCTAAATGCGTAAGAGTGGCTCACTGTGCCTAAACCATTTATAAAAACAATGTGGTTTATGCTGAGTATCTGCTTTCTTTCTGGGAGTCTGGAATTTTGGTACATGCTAGATGGAGCGTGCCTACATGATCAGGCTCCACAAAGGCCTTGGCCTCTGAGCCTAAGGAGCGGCCCAGCAGACACTTAACACATGTTGTTACTGTTGCCGAGAGAATTCCTCTTACTCCTCTCTTTTCCTTTGCTGTTTCAGCTTTGTATCCTTTTATTGTAATAAATCTTAGCCATGAGTATATACTGAGATATGGGAGTCCTTCTAGCAAATCACCTATCCTGGGGGTGGTTTTGAAGACCCCCAACATAGAACTAAAAGACTTACAATGGAATGCTATGCCCTGCTTCATTCTTGTATCTCTCTCAGTCTTAGTTTTTTTTCTTGACTCTATTTCTTTTGGTATTTTCTTATTTCTAAATAATACACTTCAACTGCTGATTTTTAAGATACTGTTTTAGACATTGTCTATTAAACTAGATATTATGGTAGATGAGAATTTAGGTCTCACATACCCTTCCCCTAGTTTCTGCCTCAGTCCTCTGATAGAATCATGTGGGGCACATTGTTTGATTGGATCATTATTCATTGTTTTCATTATGATGATTAGAGAAATACTGTCTAATGTTGAGCCAGGCAGTAGACTACAATTTCATTTTCTCACCTACCTTTTTATTTTTCTTAGAGTTAATGGTTATTTTTATTTGCTATTTTAGTCTATTCTTATGACAAATTTATTCTAAATGCACCAATGGCTTTTTACCACATCTTACTATTCTTTTCCACATGGTCAGATGTGTCTTTGTTTCCCATTGTCCCCTGGAGCTCTTTTTTCCTCAGGGTCAGTGTGAAATGTGTCACATTTTGGTGACAAGCCTGCTTTTTCTGGGGCTTCCTTTGCTGCTCTCCAGGGTTGCATTTCAGGTAATCAGAATTTTTGAGAAAATGTATGGGAACTACATTCCTTGCCATGGTGTGGAAATGCCTTTATTCTACCTATATACTTGAATGGTTATTGGAACTAATTTTCTTTCAAAATTTTGAAGATATTCCTTTATTGTTTTTAAGTTTCCAGTGTTTCTGTTGATAAGTTGGTCCTGGTCCTTTGTATGCAAGTTGTTTACCCTGTCCCAGATCCAGCAGGAATCTTAGCATCATCTCTCTATCCCTCATGCTCTGAAACCTCATGATGTGCTTTGCAGGGTACTAGTAGTCCCTTATGATCTGGACACTCTTGTCTTTTAATTCTGAAAAAAAAATTTTTCACACCATTTTAAGAAAAATACTGCTTACAAAATTTGGCATTCTCAAATAGTATGTTAATACTGGTTAGTGTTTAGTATGTAATATATTAATGAGCTGTATTTGGATTCCCTGGTGGAGTTTTAGATTAGAGACTTTTAATTTACAGATGCTTTTTAAAAACCATAAAAATGAGAAAAAGCTGTTTCTAGTGAATTTTAGCCTGGTAGTTATTAATAAAGAACATTTATAAAATATTTAATTTGTTTAACTTATAAGCCAGTTAAGCTGTTTGTTTTCTGGAATAGGCCTTTTTCTGTGTGTGTGTGTGTGTGTGTGTGTGTGTGTGTGTGTGTGTGTGTAATCTCAAATGTGTTCTCCAGGCCTTTTTGACTTGATTATTTTTCTTTTTCTTTCCTTTTTAAAAAAATATATTTTATTGATTTTTTTACAGAGAGGAAGGGAGAGGGATAGAGAGTTAGAAACATCGATGGGAGAGAAACATCGATCAGCTGCCTCCTACACACTCCCTACTGGGGATGTGCCCGCAACCAAGGTACATGCCCTTGACCGGAATCGAACCCGGGACCCTTCAGTCCGCAGGCCAACACTCTATCCACTGAGCCAAACCGGTTAGGCTTGATTATTTTTCTTATAGTGTCTTTTGATGTGCAGAGGTTTTTACTTTTCATAAAGTCCAATTTGACAAGTTTTAATTTTTTACTTAATGGTTTCTGGTCCTGTCTGGAAAATTCCTATCCCAGGGCCTCAAAAATATGGTTTATCTTGGAAGTCTTATGGTTTTTAGCTTTTAAGTTTTAGGTCTGTGATTTATCATTAATTACATCTTGTGCATGATGTGAAGGAGAGAGCCGAGCTACTCTCTTTTTCCACATGGTTATTCAGCACCAGTTGTTGAAGTCTTTCCTTTCCCGCATGAATTCCTTTGGAATCATTGTTGAAAATCAGTTGATGCCCTGGTCAGGTAGTTCAGTTGTTTAGAGCATTGTCCCAATATGCCAAGGTTTCGGGTTTGATCCTTGGTCAGGGCATGTACAAGAATCAACCAGTGAATGTATAAATAAGTGGAACAACAAATCGATGTTTCTCTCTCTCTCTCTCAAATCAATCAATTTTAAAAATTGAAAAAAAATCAATTGACTATATACATGTGGGTCTCTTTCTGAATTTTCTTTTGTTCCGTTAATATCATTACTTTGGCTTTAATAACTTTGTTCCTTTTCAAGATGGTTGTGGCTTTTTTAAGTTCTTTCCATTTCTAAAAAATTTAGTATCAGCTTGACAGTTTCTTTCAAAAAGATTTAAAAAAAACTTATCTATATATATAAAAGCCAAGTGACTGGAACACTGGAATGACAGGTCGCTATGAGGCACACTGCGGTTGGCCAGCTGGCCCGATGGGGGGGGAGGGGTGGCCAACCTCCCGCGGCCCCTTCCCCCTGCTGGCCCAATCAGCCTCTGTCGGGGTGGGCCAGCCGGACCCACCTGTGCACGAATTTGTGCACTGGGCCTTTAGTTGATGTATATATACTGCAAAATATACCCAGTGGAAAGTGTGGTTCTTTGTGTTTTGACAATTGTGTATACCTATGGAACCACTACTGCAGTCATGATATAGAACATTTCACCGGTATTGTGCCAAAGACTCTGTCATGTTCCTTTGCATTCACTTTCCTAGCTGATCACATCTGGCCCAACAGTACCACTGATTGGCTTTCTATAGATTAGTTTTGCTTGTTCTGGAATTCCATATACATGAACTCATTCAGTGTGAGTTCTTTTGTGTCTGGAGTCTTTCCTCATTATTGCTTTTGAGACTCATCTATATTGTGTCTAACAGTAATTTGTTCCACTTTATTGCTGAGTAATATTCCATTTTAAGGATATATCATAATTTATGTTAACTATTTACTTTGTTGACATATATTTGGACTATTTTAAGTTTTTGTCTATTGTAAATAAAAGTACCATGAACTTTCCCTGACAAGTCTTTGGTTGTCTTAGATTTTCATTTCTCTTGAGTAAACATCTGGGAGTGGAATTTTTAGGTGAATAGTGTATATTAATTTTATAAGAAACTTAAGCAGCTTTCTGAAGTGCTTGTGCAATTTTACATTCCCATCAACAGTTGCTTCACATTCATACCAACACTTGGCATTGTCAGTGCTTTTAGTTTTAGTAATTCTAGTAGGTGTATAGGTATTTTGTTCTTTTAATTTGCATTCTTCTGATGAGTAATGATATTGAGGATTGTTTTCATGTGTTTTTTTTGACTATATGTTTTATTGGGTGAAGTGCCCAGTCATATTTTTTGCTCATTGCGTTCTGAGTTGTCTTAACTGATTTATATGATACATACATATATCTTACATATATAGTACAGATATATGTATCTTATAAATCAATGATATGTACACATATACACTTTTTCCCTGAAGAAATGAGTAGTCAGCTATATGTATTACAGGTATTTTAACCAAGTATGTGACTTGCCATTTGATTTTCCTAATTTCATTTTCTTTCAAAGAGTGGAGGCTTTAAATTGTGATGAAAACCAATTTATCAATATGTTCTATAGTTTGTGCTTTTAGTGTCCTAGCTGATGTACTCTTGCCTATATTTGTCTGCTTGTTCTATTGTTTACTGAGAGAGGAGTTCTGTAATAATGATAATTGGGGATTTGTCCCTTTATTTCTGTCAAAACTTGCTTCATATAGTTGAATCTGTTATTAGGCATGTACATATGTAGAATTATGTCTGTTATGGTTGTGGGAATATCCTTTTTTATTTCAGACAATACTTCTAGTTACCTTTTTATGATATGTGTTTGCATGGTATATCTTTTCCCTTCATTTGCCTTTTTAAAAAATATATATTTTTATTGATTTCAGAGAGGAAGGGAGATAGAAACATCAATGATGAAAGAGAATCATTGATCAGCTGCCTCCTGCATGCCCCCCACTGGGGATCGAGCCCACAACCCTGGGGCTTGTGCCTTGACTGGAATCGAATTGGGACCTTTCAGTCTGCAGGCCGATGCTCTATCCACTGAGCCAAACTGGAACTCCCTTTATTTGCTTTTAACCATTCTGTGTAGTAGTATTCTTAAAGCACATCTCGTGTAAACAACGTATAGTTGAATCTTGTTTATTTCATTCAGTATGATTATCTCTGACTCTTAATTAGAATGCTTAGTCCATTGCATTTAATGTAATTATTGTCTCCCCCCCTCCACCTTTTTTTTTTATTGTATTGCTTTCAGAGAGGAAGGGAGAGAGAGAGAGAGAGAGAGATAGAAACATCAGTGATGAGAGAGAATCATAGATCGGCTGCCTCCTGCACGCCTCTCTACTGGGGAGCAAGCCCAAAACCCCAGCATGTGCCCTGATTGGGAATCAAACCCTGAACTCCTGGTTCATAGGTTGAGGCTCAACCACTGAGCCATGCCAGCTGGGCTTAATTTGTTTTAAGAATTGTAATTGTAGCTAAACATTGTTTTTGTATAGATATTAGTCATTCTTCTATGAGCTGCTTGTTCATATTCTTTGTATAGGTCTCTTGATTTGTTTATGTTTTAATTGATTTGCAATTTTTTCCCATATTTGCTTGTTTTTTGACTTTGTGATCAGAGGTTTATCAGTCTTGTTATTTATGGCTTATGGATTTTTAAAATTGCAAATTAACTTTAAAAGTGAGTGCAAAGAGAAACAAGTGATTCCAATAGTATTTCAATTGAATATCATGAGAACTAATGCAAGTAACTTATGAACACAGTACTTGACTATGATGTACCCTCCGTCTAAAGAAGAAAAAATGCAAACAAACCTTGACTTCTTATTAATGTTTATCTTTTGTAATGTCCATTCTTGTGAAACTATTTGTATTTTACGATTGAGCAAATGAGGTAATTGCAGTGCAAAATGAATAGTTATTATCAACACATGGACTGTTTGCAACATAGAACTACAGTTACCGATCTATGTGTCAATCATTAAATATATAATTTTAACTATATTGTAAATTTTGATACTGAACTATTCATGTGTAGGTATATAGTCTTTTTAATTTATTATTTATAGTTGTTTGGTCATAGCTTAAAGGAAAACAGTAATATTTTAAGATGCATAGTAATCTGTATTCTACTTTGAGTACTCTAACTCTGATTTTTATTTGGTTTATTTTTCTAATGCTTGAAGATCCCAGGGCTTCTAACTCAGAACTAAAATGTATGATGCGTGGAATGTAACTTGAGATGATAAAATGAAAGCATCTTTTTAAAGGAGGGTAATGAAAAAATACTTTTGATTTATAAATGCAAGGTTAATTGCCCTGTTGTGTGTGTGTGGTGCTTTGTGTTTTGATTGGCGTTTGATGACTCTGATGATCTTTTTCCCTCTGTGCAGATGTAATGGATAGGTAACAGAGAAGCCCTCTGCACTGTATCAGGGAGGCAGAATGACCGAGTGCTTCCTGCCCCCGACCAGCAGCCCCAGTGAACATCGCAGGGTGGAGCATGGCAGTGGTCTTACCAGAACCCCCAGCTCTGAGGAAATCAGCCCTACTAAATTTCCTGGATTGTACCGCACTGGTGAGCCCTCGCCTCCCCATGACAGCCTCCATGAGCCTCCTGATATAGTGTCTGATGATGAAAAAGACTATGGGAAGAAAAAAGGAAAATTTAAGAAAAAAGAAAAAAGGAGTAAGTGCCATTTTTCTCTGTTTTTGATATATTTTAGATAAATGTCTACTCCAGTTATATGTACCTGGTGTCTTCTGGAAATATATCCAAAAACTTCTATTATTGTTCTTTATTTTTCAAGGTCTCAATTTTTGTATACTAGAGTTATATTTTAGGGTCTTTCTCAAAGAATGCTGAATTTCCAGGAATGGTAAAGTTTTCTCGTAGAAGTATCTTAAAGTGGTCATTTTAATTAATGTATAAAAAGTACATATTGGAATTTTGCCCTTATAGAATTTTACTTTTTGGCTAAGTTGTGTAGGCAATGGGGGTACACATTATTGGAATTATGACAAAGTTATTAATTTGTTTTAAGTAAATGCCATGATGCATTTGTTTATAGTCACTATTTGGTAGGAAGGATGAATTGTTTAAGCATATATCTTTAGTACATTAAAAGCAAATCAAGTGAGTTTTTAAGTATTGCTTTATTTTGAGTTTCACAGTATTTTTCAGTTAATTTATTTTTGAGGCATAACATTCAGATAGAAGGCATAGATTGTGTACAACTTGATTAGTTATCACAGAACGGACACTCCTGTGCAGCTACCACAGGATCTGAAATGGAACATTATGAGCACCCTAGACATTCCCTTTACTGCCCTGCACCGGGGCTCTCCCACCCTCCCGAAGGCACTCTTCTTTCAGCGTAGCTTGGTGCTGCCTGGTTTTGTATTTATGTAAAGGGAAGCAGATTTCCTTTTGTGTCTAGTTTCTGTTGCCCAATGTTATGTTTGTTAGATTCACCTGTGTTATTTCATGTGGCAGTAATTTGTTCATTTTTTATTGATGAATTTTGTTCCATTGTGTTATATACTAGAAATACTAGAATTTATTTATCCATTCTGTTACTGGTCATTTGGATTATTTTCAGTGTGTGACTGTCACTAATTGTGCTTCTATAAACATCACTGTACATGCTTATGTATTTCTGTTGTGTACATGCCTAAGAATGGGATTGCTCACTCACAGGCATGCTTATTACAGGTAGATCCTGTAAAACAGTTTTCCACAGTGGTTTATCAGTTTACATTCCCACCATCAGTGTCCGAGAACTCAAGTTGCTGTGCATCATAGTAGTATGACCTTAAGATTTCTGTCATTCTGGTTGGTGTGGGGTTTGTGATATTTTAATTAGAAGGGTATTTATGAAAAACTTGAATCTTTTAAATAAAATAGCTAGTAAAGTAGCTAGTAAAGTATCTTAAAAAAAAGAATAGGAGAGTTATAGGTATTAAAAAACAAAACAAAACTAGGATAACTGATATGATATAAAGTAATTGTCAGTGTGTGTAAACTAGGGCTTCTGATGCTGGGAAGTGGGCTGATGGATTTGGCCACCATCTGGAGATTAGGGAGTTTCCTGATTTTGTCCTCCACCCAAATGAGACTTCAGTCTCTGATGCAGCCTTCAGAAGGAACTAAACAGTGACAGGAGAGCAAAGTTTGATAGAGGACTGACTGGAGTATCTAAATAGCAGTACAGTTCTGTCATGGTTTGAACTTGACTCAATACAGGGACCAAATATGAGAAAAATCTAAGCTAAATAAAGTAAATTCAGATGACAAAAGAATGCTCTATTTTATAGGATTCTTTTCCTTAGCCTTCCGTGTAGAACTTTCTGGTGTATTTGTAATACTAAAATGCCACTTAAACACATACAATAAAACCATTTTTCACCACCTACTAGTCAAGAATAACTAGCTCTCTCCGTGTTGCCCTCTTGTGGTCAGGAAATGTCATTGCAACATCTCATTTTAGCTGAGAGGAAACCCATTTTTGCTAGGAGTGAGTACCCAGGAGGGATTGGCCATGATGTGAAAAGGTCGGTAGCTAGTGCCAGGTGGATTTTTTTTGTCCTGTATTTAAAAAGCACATGAACAGTTTGACATTAAACAAACATATAAGTTATACTCCCTGCATTTCTTTGGCAGCTGAAGGCTATGCTGCCTTTCAGGAGGATAGCTCCGGAGATGAAGCTGAAAGTCCTTCCAAAATGAAGAGATCCAAGGGAATCCATGTTTTCAAGAAGCCCAGCTTTTCTAAAAAGAAAGAGAAGGATTTTAAAATAAAAGAGAAACCCAAAGAGGAAAAACATAAAGAAGAAAAGCACAAAGAAGAAAAACATAAGGAGAAGAAGTCGAAAGACTTGACAGCAGCTGATGTTGTTAAACAATGGAAGGAAAAGAAGAAAAAGAAGAAGCCAATTCAGGAGCCAGAGGTGCCTCAGATTGATGTTCCAAATCTTAAACCCATTTTTGGAATTCCTTTGGCTGATGCAGCAGAGAGGACCATGATGTATGATGGCATTCGACTGCCGGCAGTTTTCCGTGAATGTGTAGATTATGTAGAGAAGTATGGCATGAAGTGTGAAGGCATCTACAGAGTTTCAGGTATTGGGGACACATTGGTGGTTTTTAAAAATTAGCTTCATTTTCTTTTTTTTATTTGTATCTTTTTAAATATATTTTATTGATTTTTTACAGAGAGGAAGGGAGAGGGACAGAGAGTTAGAAACATCGATGAGAGAGAGAAACATCAATCAGCTGCCTCCTGCACACCCCCCACTGGGGATCTGCCCGCAACCAAGGTACATGCCCTTGACCGGAATCGAACCTGGGACCTTTCAGTCCGCAGGCCGACGCTCTCTCCACTGAGCCAAACAGGTTACGGCTCTTTATATCTTTTTTAAAAATTAAATTTATTGGGGTGACATTGGTTAATAAAAGCATATAGGTTTCAAGTGTACAATTCTATGATATGTCATCTGTGTATTGCATCCATTTTTTCAAAGGAAGGACAAATATTAACTTGTGAGGAAAATTGTGACATGAGTCCTAAGACATTCATTTCCTTGATTCTTCCATTTGAGAAAAAATCCCTCACTGTGTGTGTGTGTGTGTGTGTGTGTGTGTGTGTGGGGTGTATTTTGGCAGTTTGATTTTTTTATGATTCTCCTTTTCATTAGGAGGATTTACACACATGAGTTGATTATAGCTTGCAGCAGCCAGGATTGAGTTAGTAATACACATTTAGAATATATAAAGAAATTAGACTTAGCTTTCCCATTTAATTGGTTCATACACATTTCTAGAAGGTAGATTTGATATTTAAGTTTTATTGAAAAAGTGCAGGCATTTTTTTAAATTGGGGAAACCCTTTACATGATCTCAAAGATAATATACCATTTAAGAGTACTACTTTATAGAAAAAAAAAACATTAAAAATTGAATACGACTTATTTATAACTCCTTAGCAACATAAAAATAAGCATTTAAATAAGTTTAAAATCTTGACTTTTAAGAATAATTTATGATGAATTGATTTTTAAAGAATTAAACAGTAGTAAAACAAGCTGCTTCTCTCACATGGTTTTGGTAGGCATGAAAAAACTGGTTTTGGTGAAAGTTTCTCTGAAGAGTTTCTATAGCTTTGTTCAAAAAATTATTTTGTCTTTTATCTTTACTTATTTTTGATGTCTGTGTTCTTTTGGGGAGACAAAGTTGCAGAACCCTTCATTTGCATATCAAAGCATTCAAATTGAGCCATTCCCATGGACTCTTGGAGGTTGAGCTCCTGCTCTGATCAATTTGTTATTTACCTTTTTAAGCTCTGGTAGTGTGCTGCATTCAGCACACTGTACTACAGTTTAAGGCTGTGACTTTTTGTTTTTTGTTTTAATGTTAATAATATTGTTTTCTGCTGGAGATTTCTGATTCTCACTTATTCATATATAAGTTCCAGTTTTAAAATTTAAAATACATTAATATTTTTTATGTGCTCTTTCTCTACCTGGAATACTTTATTTGAATTGTCCAATTTTTAAAAGGAAAATATTTAAGAAAATAGGGATTATTTTCTAACTTTTCTGCCTCAAAATAAAGGTTATACAAAAATGAGATTCATAATACTTTCATCTTTGGAGTGACTGATTTTATTTTGTCAGTGCTAGATAACGTACACATTGATTATCATGCCATTAAAAGGTTTTCACATAAAATAAGGAATGCCAAAGCCCAGATGTCAGTGCTATAAGTTAAAATGCTGTTTAGGCTAGATGACATTTTAGTATTCACATTTGCCATTACAGTTGCTCAGCCTTAAGTTGTTCTTGTTTCAAATAATTAGCCTAAAGTCTTAAGTATTAAAAAACAACAGAAAGCTACTTTGTATCCTTATGAGCAGTCACTGTTACGTTACTTAAATACAGATTGGATTTAAGACTTAAAAAATTTATGTAATGTTCGAAAAACATTCGTTTTCTGTGTCAGTGTTTCTTTCAGTCTAGTAAGAAAAGCAAAACCTAAATTTTAGAAACCCAAATTTTACCTTTTTTTTTTGTTCCAGCTCTGTTCCGGATTAAGAAAATATGTAAAGAATTAAAACTTAAAAATAAAAATTAGGTGGGCATTATTTAATGGAGAATAATTTTCAAAGAGTTTGTTTTGATAGTGAACTCACTGTTTGCATTTTACTTATAAAAATTGGAACATGCTTATATATACTGAGTTGTCATTTTATGTTGTCAGTCTTGTGACTATTTAGAAAAAGCAATTGGCTGCCCATGTAGAGCAAGACTTTATGCTTAGATTGTAGTTTAGTTTTTGCCTGAATTTTTACCTACTTACCTTTAACTTTCAAAATAATATTTTCCTGAGTTGATTGGCATATTTGTTTAAAATGTCCGTGATTGCTATGACTTTTTTTCTGAATATTGAGTTTCTGTTATCATTTAACTTTTGGTAGAATTCACCCTCCAATTATAGTCTTTCCTATTATCTTGTTTACAGAGGAATTGTGTGAACCTTGTATAGATAAATACTTCATAATTAGAGATTTGTCATTGTCAGATTGGCTTTTCTTATATGTTGCCCCAAGGGGTGGGCACAAGGGTAAATAAAGCTGTTTGATTTTTCTTCTTCTCGATATTCTCTTTTTCTCTGAATTTGGATGTTTTAAGGAATTAAATCAAAGGTGGATGAGCTGAAAGCAGCCTATGACAGAGAGGAGTCTCCAAATCTGGAAGAGTATGAGCCTAACACTGTAGCCAGTTTGCTGAAGCAGTATTTGCGAGACCTTCCGGAAAATCTGCTTACCAAAGAGCTTATGCCTCGCTTTGAAGAGGCTTGTGGGCGGAGCACAGAGAGTGAGAAAGTGCAGGAATTCCAACGCTTACTGAAAGAACTGCCAGAATGTAACTTTCTTCTGATTTCCTGGCTGATCGTGCACATGGACCATGTTATCGCGAAAGAACTGGAAACGAAAATGAATATACAGAACATTTCTATAGTGCTCAGCCCAACTGTTCAGGTACATGTGCCATGGGGGTGGGGAGGAACATTTTCATTGCTGAGTTGCATACAAGCAATTAACCAGCAAAAGTAGATAATGGTTTAGCCTGAATATTATTTTTTTCTTTCACAATGTGGACAATGTCAACACAGAGGATGATGAATGTATTTTCCCATTCGCTTGTAGCTATGTAATATGAATATTGCAGTCTTTGGTGTGGGTTTATAAACCAGTTCCTGATAATAGTGGTCTCTCATTAGAAGAGGAACCCATGCTACCTGCAATTACAGAGTTCATCCATAGAATTTCAACTATTTCTGCAAATAGCATTATTGCTTAATTATATCACACACACATATCAGACTCATGCACAAAAGGATCTAGCGTTTGCTTAGTTAGGGATTTAAGCTGAGGATTCCATTCATAAAGATAGGTCCTAGAGAAGCATTTCATAGAATCTTAATCTGAGAAGATTTCAGGGAATTGGGTAATGTGTTAATTGGTATCTCTTTATAACAAAAATATTTGGCCTTCTTTTATTGCTGCTCACTTGGTGCTGGCATAGAGGATGTGTTTTCCTTTAATTAGATTTATTGATATTTTACTCAGGTCAAATACAAATGACAAAAAATCAGATAATGTTTATATTTTTTTATTTTAAGCCTTTTGGGCCAATATACTGTATTATTATTAGTCATTGTCTAAATACACTGTATAAGTGTGTATTTCCTTTTATTAAAGATTCTTTTATTGCTCATTGATTATACTTTGGAAGCAAAATGTTTCTCAAATTTCAATGTTATCCTTAGAATTTCAGAATTTGGTAAATATTACATTGTTATTTAATATTACTATAATAAGGATGATAGTATCATAGAAGATTCAAGTGTGCTGTAGGAGTAAGTTTTAGGTAGAAAGTAATTTCTTACTAGCTTTTCAGCCAACCTCATGTCCTGATCTAGCATATGAAACATCATATTTAAAAACAGGCCATGCAAATGTGCCCAGATGATATTGTTTCTGGAGGTCTCAGACTCAGTCCAGCTTTACAACTGCAAGTGCTCTTACTTCCTTCATATTCTTCAATAGATCCAGATGTTTGTGTTAAAAGGTCTCAAAATAACTTATAAGAAAGAAGGTAAGATTTTTAAAAAATCAGTTAATATTATAGTGCTAAGAAGAAATAAATTGGTTATCAGCTTCTGTATCCTTTTCTTTCCAGTTCCTTATGGTGATTACGTACGGACTTAAGTCATATTTTTTCCATTCTCTTCTTTAAATTGTCTGCTAATTAGCAAAGCATGTCTAGTCACTATCGAGGAGAATTTTCATTCTCGTGTCCAGGATTAAAGGATGCACATGCAATAAATACAAATTAAATGAAACAAAACAATGTTAATAGTTTTCTTGCAAATCCTTTTTTTTCCTTTTTTTCCCCTTAGATTAGCAATCGTGTCCTGTATGTGTTTTTCACACATGTGCAAGAGCTCTTTGGAAATGTGATGCTAAAGCAAGTGACAAAACCTCTTCGCTGGTCTAACATGGCCACTATGCCCACACTGCCAGAGACCCAGGAGAGCATCAAGGAGGAGATCAGAAGACAGGTGTGTGAGCTCAGCCTGTGCGGTAGCCCTGAAAGAGCCTACCTTTGCTCTCACAGTTTAGGAGGCTGATGATGATGATAATGATGAAGAAGATGAACTGTTGTTCATAGAGTACTTTTTAAAGGATGTCTGGAGCTATGTTAGGCACATGTTATGGAGATAAGTCAGTATCATGGAGAGAGCACAGGTTTTGAAATAAAAAACCTGGCTTTAAATTCTTGCTCTGCTTCTAATTAACTGATGGATTTTAGGCAAATCGCTTAACCTTTTTAAGCTTCAGTTATCTCATTTTAAAATGGAGTCTCTCATAATTTGATGTGAAGATTACAATAAATGAAATAATGCATTAAAGACGCTCAGCATGGTTCTGGGAATGTCTTAAGCAATCTAAAAATGTTAGCTTATCTAGATAAGATTGCTGTTATTGACCATATATTAAATATAAGAATATTGACAGCTATACTAATAAAAGGGTAATATGCTAATTAGGGCAGATGTCTTCTGGATAACCTTCCAAACGTCCTTTTGGACAAAGCTGCAGCGGCTGTGAAGGCTGAGGCGCGGCCATGAAGGGCCCAGGCTCAGGTTGGCAATGGCAGCAGCAGTGGGGTAATGGGGGCGGTGCCTTCCCCTGATCCTCCAGGTCGTCTCCTGCAGAGGGAGGCCAGACTGCAGCTTAGGGAGGGGGCTGAGGCAGAGGCGGTTAGGGGTGATCAGGCCAGCAGGGGGGCAAGTTAGGGGCGATCAGGCCGGCAGGCAGAGGCAGTTAGCCTAAAACGGCAGTTGGGCATCTCCTGAGGGGTCCCAGATTGGAGAGGGTGCAGGCCGGGCTGAGGGACCTCTCCCCACACCCTGTACACGAATTTTGTGCATCGGGCCTCTAGTTATAAATAACTTACTCTGTGTCACATGGTTACTAAGCTATAGAACCAGGACTTGACCCCATATCCTGTGCTTTCCCACTTGCTACTTTGATAGAAGAAAACAGCGCCATTTGGTTATATGTGTTTGCTTGGCAAACTAAGAAACTCAGGACCAAATAAGAAACTTACATTTTATTATTATTACATCTTTTATTTGCATACAAATTATCAAATCCTTGCTTCTTTCGTTCCATCGGCTCTGAGCTCCCTCATTTTTTAGTAGTTGATGATGTGTTGGGGGAAGGAATGTAAATAAACTACTATCGAGCTAATGTAAATAATGAGAACCCAATGCCTTGGCAAAACAAAGAAGAATGATTTTTTAGTCATATCCTTAAAAAATAATTTGTGCTGCTACTTCATTCCTTTAATGATTAAAAAAATAGTGGAGCCCTGGCCCAGTAGCATCGTCCTATACACCAAAAAGGTTGCAGGTTCAATCTTCAGTCAGGGCATACAGCTAGGTTGTGGGTTGGACCTCCCCCCCTGTCAGGGCACCCACAGGAGGCAACCGATCAATGTTTCTCTCTTACATTGATGTTTCTCTCTTTCTCCCTTCCCCTCTCTCAAATCAGTAAACATCCCCTCAGGTGAGAATTTAAAAAAGAGAGAAAAGAAAAAACAGTTGATGCTACATCTTTAGAAATTGCATGGTTTTATTTTAAGGTGATAGGATGTGAATGATCAGAAGTGTGTGATTTATTGTTTTCTAGGAGTTTCTTTTGAATTGTTTACATCGAGATCTGCAGGGTGGGATAAAGGATTTATCTAAAGAAGAAAGATTATGGGAAGTACAAAGAATTTTGACAGCCCTCAAAAGAAAACTCAGAGAAGCTAAAAGACAAGTGAGTACATTTATTATTTTTGGTACATTATGTTTATAATAAAATATAAAAAGAATGTGCTAGGATCTTTCATATACTCTTTTAAGTTATTTTTTAAAAAAATACAATCTATACACATTTCTTGAAGCGAAGGTCCTGATGGGAAATTTATTTGTTTAGAAGTTCCCAGTTTTAAATTGCTGATTCTTCAGCTTGGCATCAGAGAAATGTTTCATTTGAACAAATTATTTTACTAAAAGATGTTTTGTCCTTTCCTGGTTGGTTGTACCTATAAAAGGAGCTTCCTAAGCATGAGAAGCAGTTGGAGAGTGATACTTTTCACTGGGGAATTTGAGTCAGATATTTGGAAACACATGGAGGTACTAAAGATCAGGAGGTATTTTCTTTACCTAGGAATAGGAAGAGTGGCATGTGACTCCTGATAAGTGTGGGTACGTGAGTCAGACTTTGGATCCCCCCCGTAGTTTAGTGTATGTTGCTTGGCTCTGGGACTGAGTTTCCTAGCCACACCAAGGCTGAGTTGAAATTTCTGGACCATCTTACAACCCACATGCCAATTCAATGGAAGGATCCAAATAACACTACCAAGGAACATTAGCATTTATCAGACTGGGAGAGCATGATTGCTGGTGGGTTGCCATTGTGGTTGTGCCAAAAGACAACCCAAGGACTTTTATTGTCTTGAGGCTAGAGATTTACATTTATGTGGAGGATAGCTTTGTCAGAAAAGAAACTCAATATCACATGTGGAATCTAAAGAACAAAATAAATGAACAAACAAAACAGAAACAGACTCATAGATGTAGAGAACAAACTGATGGTTGCCAGAAGGGAGGAGGTTGGGGACTGGGTGAAAAAGGTGAAGGAATTAAGAAGTACATATTGGCAGTTACATAGGAGTCATGGGGATGTAAAGTACAGCATAGGGAATATAATCAGTAATATTGTAATGACTGTGTATGCTGCCAAGTGGGTACTTGAATTATCGGGGGATCACTTTGTAAATTATATAATCGTGTAACAATATGCTGTACACCTGGAACTAATATGAAATAGTATTGAAAGTAAACTGTGATTGAAAAAGAGAAACATTCATGAATATTTTTACACATGAACCCCAGGACTAGCCGAAGCCCTCTGTGTGTTTCTCTTCCTTCTTTTCTCCTGTTTACCAGATTATCTTATTTTTATTTTGCTTCCCATGCCTATTTTTATTGTTGTTATTCCCCCCATGATTCAACCTGGAATCAGGTTTTAGATGACCAGCCAATCCTCATGGTTGCAGTTGTTAACCAGGTAGCATTGTCCATGTCTTTAAATGAAGGGCCTCTGACTTAGAATAGAACTAATGTAGGTTTGGCTTTTATTTCTCTTGCTTCTACATATTTCTTGGATAAAGGAATCATGATTTAAACCAGAGTCAATAATAGAAAGGAATGGATTACCATTATCAGTTTTTCTTGATGCTAACTTACCATGCCTGCTCATTAATACACAAAATACTCAAAGATTCTATCAAGTGTTTTTCAACTTTAAGGAATAAATGACTTAAAGATAAAAGTAAATAATCCTATATAATAAAAGGGTAATATGAAAATTGACCCTAACAGACCGATCTGGTAACGGCCGGTCGCTATGACATACACTGACCACCTGGGGCAGACGCTCAACACAGGAGCTGCCCCCTGTTGGTCAGTGCGCTCCCACGGGGAGCTCTGCTGAGCCACAAGTTGGGCTGACAGCTGCGAGCACAGGGCTCCCAGTCTGCCAGAGGGATGTCTGACTGCCAGCTTAGGCTGATCCCCCAGGGAAGCTGGCCTAAGCTGGCAGGTGGACATCCCCCAAGGGCTCCTGGGCTATGAGAGGGCACAGGCTCGGCTAAGGGACCCCTCTGAGTGCATGAATTTTCATGCACTGAGCCTCTAGTTCATTATATTAAAGGATTAAAAATAAGAAAAACCACAAAATCACATCAACAGAACAGAAAACCATTTGACAAAATCCAACACTTACTCATGGTAAAAAACAAAAACAAAAAAAAAACCCTCTCAGCAAACAACTTTCTTAACCTGATAAAAGGTGCATCTGTGAAAAATTCCATGACTAATGTGCTTAATAGTAAAACTCTAAATGCTTTCTCCTAAAATTGGGTGTATAAGGCAAGGATTTCTGCTCTGACCACTTGTACTCAACATCATACTTGAGGCTTGTTCAGGCCAGTGCAACAAAGCAAGAAAAAATAAAAAAGGATACAGATTGGAGAGAACTAAGTCTACGTATATGACATGATCAACTATCTATAAAATCCTAAGGAATCTATAAAAAACTAATAAGTGAGGCCCTGGCCTAGTAGCTCAGTGAGTTTTAGAGTGTCATCCCAATACACCAAGATTGTGGGTTCAGTCCCTGGTCGGAGCACATACAAGATTCAACCAAAGAATGCATAAGTAAGTGGAACAACAAATCAGTGTTTCTCTCTCCTCACACTTCCTCTCAAAAATCAATCAATAAAACCCCCCAAAAACTAACAAGTGAATTTAGCAAAAGTTATAGGATATAAGATCAGATATACAACAGCCTATTGTATTTCTGTATATTAGCAGTGGACAATTAGATATTGAACCTAAATAGAAAAAAGATCTAAATAACATAGAGCCGTATATCTTAATATTGTTAAAATGTTAGGTTTTCTCAAATTGATCTGTGGATTCAATAAAAATCTAAACAGGTGGTTTTGTAGAAATTAACAAGTTCTTCTAAAATGTATATGGAAATACAAAAGACCTAGAGTAGCCTAAACAAAAACATTAGAGGACTTGCACTACCTGATTTTAAGACTTACTATGAAGCTACAGTAATCAAGGATAGACATATAGAATAGAATGTCATAAATAGACCCACACATATAAGGACAATTAATTTTCAACAAAGATGACAATTCAGTGGGAGAAAAATGTTCTCTTCAACAATGGTGCTGAAACAATTGGATCTTTATATGCAAAAGAAGAACCTTTCATTAAAAACTAGAGGCCTGGTGCAGGAAAATTTGTGCACGGGGGTGGGGGGGGGGGGTCCCTCAGCCAGGCCTGCCCTCCTCACAGTCCAGGAGCACTCAGAGGATGACCTATTGACAACTTAGGCCTGGAGGCTCCCTCTGTGGAAAGCCACTGGGTGATCAGGGGAAGGCACAGCCCCCATCACCCTGCTGCTGCTGCCACTGCTGGCCCTCGATCCTTGCTTCTGCCCACTGGTGGGTGGGGGGCGACCTGGACCAGGCCAGCTGGAGGAGGGGCTGTGGGAGGTTGAGGCACAGCAGGTCACACCCTGTCCAGCCTCTGCAGAGGCGTGGCACTGGGACCAGCCCGAGCTGCGCCTCTGCGGCTGCCTCTGCGGAAGGGGCAGCACTGGAACCGGGATCACGCAGCCCCCTCTCCCACTGCCTCTGCAGAAGGGGCCGTGACGCTGGTCCAGCCTGCGCAGAGGACTCTCCCGTGCCAACTCTGAGAAATTAGCTGTGTCCCCACCCTCTCGTGCGGCCCCACCCTCTCATGCAGCACCGGGCTCTCCCGCGACCTCTGTGAAAGGCGCCACAGTGCGCTGCTGCCTCCTGCACTGCTGGCCCTCGGCCCTCGCAGCTGCTGTGGCTTTGTCTGGAAGAATGTCTGGTCTAATTAGCATATTACCCTTTTATTAGTATAGATCAGTGATGGCGAACCTATGACACGCGTGTCAGAGGTGACATGTGAACTCATTTTTTTGGTTGAGTTTTCTTTGTTAAATGGCATTTAAATATATAAAATAAATATCAAAAATATAAATCTTTTATTTTACTATGGTTGCAAATATCAAAAAATTTCTATATGTGACACGGTACCAGAGTTAAGTTAGGGTTTTTCAAAATGCTGACACGCTGAGCACAAAAGGTTCACCATCACTGGTCTAGATGAATCATACACTAAGACAGCGGTTCTCTACCTGTGGGTCGCAACCCCTTTGGCAGTTGAACGACCCTTTCACAGGGGTCGCCTAAGACCATCCTGCATATCAGATATTTACATTGCGGTTCATAACAGTAACAACATTACAGTTATGAAGTAGCAACGAAAATAATTTTATGGTTGGGTCACAACATGAGGAACTATATTTAAAGGGCCAGAAAGTTGAGAACCACTGCACTAAGATTTAAAGAAAACACAGATCTACTGACTTGCTTAGGTAGTGATTTGTTAAATAGGACTCTAAAAGAAAAATTTGATAAATTACATTTCACCAAAATTTTAAAACTTCTAAAGACACTGTTAAGAAAGTGAATATACAAGCCAGAAGCTGTGTCAAAATGTTTGCAAAAAACACATATCTGATAGAGGACTTGAACAAAAATCTATTTTAAAAAACCCTCTTACAACTAAATAGGAAGACAAAACAGTTCATTTTTTTTTTTAAAGATTTTATTTTTCTAGAGTAGTTTTAGGTTCACAGCAAAATGTGAGGAAGGTACAGAGAGTTTGCATATATTCCCTCCCAACACACATGTGTAGCCTCTGCCATTATCAGTATCCCTCACCAGAGTGGTATATTTATTACATTAACAATTCAATTTTAAATAGGCAAAAATTTGAATAGGCAGTTTACCAAAGATGATACACAGATGGCAAATAAGCATGTGGAAAGATGTTCAACATCATTGGTTATTAAGGAAATACAAATTAAAACCACAATGACATAACACTACACAACAACCAGAATGGCTAAAATTAAAAAAACCAAGTGTTGAACAAGAATGTGGAGCAACTGATACTCACATTGCTCTTGATAGTACAAAAATAGTACAATAATTTTGGAAAACAGTTTGGCAATTTCTTAGAGTTAAATGTATGATTGTCATATAACCCAGCAATCTCACTTCTGGTTATTTAAGAAAGCATGTACCCACACAGAGCTTTTACAAAATGTTCATGACAGTTCTAGTTATAATCGGTCAAAACTAGGAAGGACCCAGATGTCCATCAGCTGGTGAATGGATAAACAAATTGGGGTACATTCACATCATGGCATATTATTCAGCAAACTCCTGATACAAACAACAAAATAGAATTGTTAAAAACATTATGCCAAGTGAAAGAAGCCAGATAAAACAGACTACTGATTGATTCAATTTATATGAAACTCAAGAAAAAGCAAAACTATAGCAGTGGGAAGCAGATCAGTGGTTGCCAGGGACAACAGATGGTAGAAGAACCCAAGGGTATTTTGTGTGGTGATAGAACGGTTCTATATTATGATTGTGGTGGTGGTTCCTTGGCTGTATACATTTGTTAAAACTAATTGAATTGTATGCTTAAAATCCCCCACCAAAAAAAGTACCACAGAAGACAATTTGTGTGAAAGGGTTCTGGAAATGGTGAGCACATTAACCAGAATTGCACATTTTCTCACTGTAGCCACAGGTTAAGATCCACATGTTATTTTTCAATTAACATTTCCTGTTAACAAATGTCCATTTATCCAGATGGTTCCTCTGACTGTTAATGTTATTTTTTTCAATTCTAGGAAATGAGAAGGAAACGTCTATAATGGTAATGGTGTGATTTGTTGAATATGTGTTACATATAGGCTGACCAGTTTTGTTTTTTTTCATTTTTCTTACTTGACAGGAGTGTGAAACCAAGATTGCACAAGAGATAGCCAGTCTTTCAAAAGAGGATGTTTCCAAAGAAGAAATGAATGAAAATGAAGAAGTTATAAATATTCTCCTTGCCCAGGTAAGTTAAACTCTTTTTCTCTGTTCTGCAAGCTTCCTTTTTAAAGAAAATTAAAATTGTATATATTTAACGTATACAAAATGATGAGGTGGTAGACACAGTGAGATGGTTATTACAGTCAGGTTAATTAATATTATTGCCTCCTATTGTTAACTTTTTCTTTAGTGATGAGAGTACCTGAAATTTACTCTTAGTACATTTTTAATACTCAACACAGTATTACCCTATATAATAAAAGACTAAAAATGCTAAGCGTCCAGTTGTCTGTTCAACCAATCAAAGTGTAATATGCTAAGGCCGCTCGCTATGATGTGCACTGACCACCAGGGAGCAGACAGTCGACCACTCAAACAATCACTATGATGTGCACTGACCACCACGGGGCAGATGCTCCGACTGGTAGGTTAGCTTGCTGCTGGTCCAGCCGATTGGGACTGAGCGAGATGGGCCAGACATGCCCTGGAGTCCCTCCCTGGCTGGCCAACCTACTGTGTCATTCCCCGGCCCTGATCATGCACTGGTGGTGTCCCTTGGCCTGGCCTGCACCCTCTCACAATCTGGGACCCCTTGGGAGATGTTGGAGAGCCGGTTTCAGTCTGATCCCGCAGGCCAGGCTGAGGGACCCAACTGGTGCATGAATTTGTGCACCGGCCTCTAGTTAACTGTAGTTATCATATCTGCACATGAGGTCTCTAGACTTACTCATCCTATATAACTGCAACTTTGTATCCTTTGACCATCTCCCTATTTCCCCCACCCCTCAGAACCTTTCTACTCTATATTTCTTTGAGTTTTGACTTTTTTTTTAGATTCCACATTCTAGTATAAGTGAGATCATATAATAGTTGTCTTTCTCTGTCTGGCTTATTTTACTTAGCATGTCCTTTAGGTTCATTCATGTTGTCATAAATGGCAGGATTTCCTTCTTTGTCGTGGCTGAATAATATTCCTCTGTGGATGTGTGTGTACACACCACTTCTTAATCCATTTATGTGTTGCTGATTGGGGTTTTTTGTAGTTTGATCTTATGAATAATGCTGCAGTGAATATGGGTGTGCATATATCTCTTCAGTATCTTGTTTTCATTTCCTTTGGATGTATATTTATAAATGGGATTACTGGAGTATGACTGTTCTATTTTTATTTTTTGAGGAACCTCCTGTTTTTCATAATGGCTGTACCAGTTTACATTCCCACCGACAGTGTACAGGGGTTCCTTTTTTCTGCGTCATAATCTGTGTAAGGTGATATCTCATTGTGGTTTTGATTTGCATTTCCCTGATGATGCGTGGCATTGAACATGTTTTCATAAATCTGTTGGCCATTTGTATATCTTTTGAGATGTTAGGTCCTTTGCCCACTTTTTAATTGGGTTGTTTTCTTTCTATTGAGTTGTTTGAGTTCCTTATGTATTTTGGATATAAAACCCTTATCACATGTATGGTTTTCAAATATATTCTATTTATAGGTTGTCTCTTCACTCTGTTGGGAAAAAAAAGCTTTGCTATGCAGAAACCTTTTATTTGATGCAATTCCATCTATTTTTGTTTGTTGCCTGTGTTTTTGGTGTCCTATCTAAAAAAATTAATTGTCCACACCAATGTCAAGGAACTCTTTCCTGTGTTTTCTTTCAATAGTTTTATGGTTTCAGGTCTTAGATTGAAATCTTTAATCCATATTGATTTGATTTTTTTTTATATGGAGATAAGGGTCTGATTTCATTCTTTTGCATGAGGAAAACCAGATTACCAATATAATTTCTTGAAAAGATTGTTCTTTCCCCATTGGGTGTTCCTGGCACCTTAGTCAAAAATTAATTGATCATAAATGTGTGGATTTATTCCTGGGCTCTCTATTCTGCTCCATTAGTCTAGATGTCTGGTTATATGCCAATGTCATAATGCTTTGATTATTATAACTATGTAGTATATTTTGAAATCAGGTAGTGTGATGCCTCTAACTTTATTCATTTTGTTTAAAATTGCTTTGGCTTTTTGTGGTTCTGTATGAATTTTAGAATTTTTCTATTTCTGTGGAAAACACCATTGGAACTTTGATAGAGATTCATTGAATCTGTAGATTGCTTTGGGTAGTATGGGCATTTCAACAATATTATTTCTTCTGCCCTAGCTGGTTTGGCTCAGTGGATCGAGTGTCGGCCAACAGACTGAAGGGTCCCAGGTTTGATTCCAGTCAAGGGCACATGCCTGGGTTGCGGGCTCGATCCCCAGTAGGGGGTGTGCAGGAGGCAGCCAATCAATGATTCTCTTTCATTGATGTTTCTCTCTCCCTCTCCCTTCCTCTCTGAAATTAATAAAAATATATTTTAAAAAAATATTTCTTCTGATCCATGAACATGGAACATTTTTCCCATTTGTATCTTCAAATTCTTTTATCAATGTTTAATAGTTTTCAGTGTCTAGGTATTTCACCTTGTTATATAAATTTATTCCAAGTATCTTTTGATACTATTGTAAATGGAATTGTTTTCTTAATGTATTTTTCAGATGGTTTGTTGTTAGTGATTCTGAATCCTGCAGCTTTATTCTTTATTTATTAGCTCTAACAATTATTTGGTGGAGTCTTTAAGGGTTTTCTTTCTTTTTTATAAACTTTCTTTAAAAAAATGTATTGATTTCAGAGAGAGGAAGGGAGCGGGAGAGAGAGTTAGAAACATCGATGAGAATCATTGATCGGGTCCCTCCTGCATGCCCCCTACTGTGATCGAGCCTACAAGCCAGGCATATGCCCTGTGAATTGAACCTGCAACCTTCTGGTGCATGGGATGACCCTCAACCATCTGTGCCACACCAGCCAGGCTTTAGGGTTTTCTACATATAAGATCATGACCATCTGCTTTTATTTTTATCAAATTTGGTTACCTTTTTTTTCTTATCTAATCATTTTGGCTAGGACTTCCAGTTGAATTTTGTTAACTGTTTTATTGCATCTATTGAGAGGATATGATTTTTATTCTTTATTCTGTAATGTGGAGCATCACATTTAATTATGTTGAGCCATCCTTGTATCCCAGAAATAAATTCCACTTGATTATTCCATCTGATCTTTTTAATGTGGTGTTAGTGTGTTGTTGAGAATTTTTGCAGGGATATTGGCCTGTAATTTTTTTTTTCTTAGTGTCCTCGCCTGGCTCTTGTTATGAAGGTAATGTTGACCTTGTAAAATAAATTTAGGAGTGTTGCCTCTTCTTCAGTTTTCTGGAAGAGTTTGAGAAGGATTGACAGTACTTCTTTAAATGCTTGGTAGAATTCACCTGTGAAGCCCTGTCTTCTGGGTCTTTTTTGTTTGTTGGGAGATTTTTTATTACTGATTTAATCTCATTCATTATTGGTCTGTTCAGATTTTCTGTTTTTTCATGATTCAGTCTTGGTAGACTTTATGTTTCAAGAACTTACCCATTTCTTCTAGGTTCTCCAATTTGTTTGTGTATAAATGTCCATAATAGTCTCTTATAACCCTTTGTGTTTCTCTGGTATCATTTATAATTTTATTCATCTGATAAGTTTTAGTATGTTATGTTTCCATTTTAATTTGTCTCAAGATATTATTTTGATTTCTTCTCTGACTCTTTGGTTATTCAGGAGTTGTATTGGTTATTGTATAATTTGAGAAGCTCATTTACAAAGGTGTAAGTTTTGTTTTTTAATTTAATGTATTATTGATTTCAGACGGGAGGGGAGCGAGAGATAGAAACATCAATGATGAGAATCATTGATCGGCTGCCTCCTGCATGCCCCCTACTGGGGATCAAGCCTACAACCCGGGCATACTAGTATGTCCTGACCCAGGAATTGAACCATAACCCCCTGGTTTGTTTGTTTTAGGTGGATGCTCAACCACTGAGTCACATCAACTGGGCCAAAGGTGTAGTCTTTTAACCAAACTTTATTTTGAGGTTTTAGACTCTTGTCTGCTGTTTGCCCTATCTTTATTCAGGGTGCAGCAAAAGTAGGTGTGTAGTTGTGAATATACGACAGTTTATTCTTGTACTATTGTTATTATTTATTAATTACTGTATTTCCCATATGAACAACTGCAGCCTATTTTTGCCCACCCCCTATGGTGTTTAAATGTTCAACTAGAGAAAACTATCTTCTACTGAATGATTATTGGACACTGTTCTAGATGCTTTACTTAATCTCATTTCATCTACATAGGTCGAATTATAAGTACTTCTCCTGATTTACAGATTAGTGGTACTTGTTTCATATTAATAATATTGGACTTTAATAACTATTTAAAATATATTCTTCCTGATATCACAAAGTTTGGGATCCTTGAAATGTACCATTACAGACAGTTGTTGCTAATAGCACTTTTTAGATATTCTGATTTTATTCTTTGCAGTGAAAGTCAATTGTTGATAAATTGTTTTATTTTTCATTCGTTGATTTGACCAATAGCCCTTGAGTGCCTATTCCAGGAATAGAGCTGAAGATGAGTCTCTCAAGTCAGCCTTAATCTGTTCTAGAAACTCCCAGTTCACTAGTAATAAGGAATGAGGTCTAGGCTTTGACAATAGCCTGTTCCTCCAAAACTCATGTATGTGGGATACTGAAGCCTGTGAAGTTTTAGTTCTTTCCTGTCACTTCTGAAAAATACTTTGTTCTGCCTAACACATAACTCTTCCCTGAAGTCCCAGGTTATGCTTTGATTTCAGAATTTTTCCATCTGATATTTCCTGGAAAATAAACATGTCTGTTTAGAAACATGTCGGGAATACTGCATATTACACCTCCAAGAGATTCCTCATGCATTTTGGGGGCCTTGAGTGGTTCACTTTAGAACTTGACCAGTGTCTTTAAGTTTGATCATAGGTACTTATCCTATTGATACCTATTAGTTTGGGAAGAAATTCTGTAACAGGATGGGGGGATCCTGCCCTCAGGCATTCGCAGCACTTGAGAGAGGTCCTGCCAGATAAGCTCTGGGGCTGGGGGCTGCCTTCCCTGCTTCGTGGAGACCCAGGCTGCAACTAAACTGGGGCTATCTCTGTACCCTTACCTCACGGTGCCCGAGAACCCTTGGCAGGCGCTAGAGTGGGCACTCTGAACTCCAAGGATCACATCTCTGGCCTCCATGAAAGGCCACCCTTGGGTGCACCCAGTGTATGTGGTGTGTGGTGTGTGTGTGTGTGTTAGCAAAACTGTCCGTAACCCCTGCCAGGGCTGAGGATGAAGAGGAGGCATTACTTCCCTTACCTAGGACCCCTCCAAAGAATCTTGTTAAATAAACGAGCTATTTAGGTTAAAAAAAAATGCTTTAGACCTCTGCCTCTTAGCCCTCATTTCTATAGCCTTCCATCTGTTACCTCCTAAGTTTTGTCTGTGTTCTTTATGTTGAGAGGCTAGATCTTGGGCAGATAGGGATTTTCCCCCTTTGGTGAATCGGTCAGTTTTATTTATTTTTTAAATATATTTTTATTGATTTCAGAAAGGGAGTGGGGAGAGATAGAAACATCAATGATGAGAATCATTGATCGGCTGCCTCCTGCAAGCCCCCTACTGGTGACGGAGCCAGTAACCCAGGCATGTGCCCTTGACTGGACTCGAAACTGGGACCCTGAAGTCCGCAGGCTGAAGCTCTAGCCCAGCCGTGGGCAAACTACGGCCCGCGGGCCGGATCCGGCCCGCTTGAAATGAATAAAACTAAAAAAAAAAAAAAAAAAAAGACCGTACCCTTTTATGTAATAATGTTTACTTTGAATTTATATTAGTTCACACAAACACTCCATCCATGCTTTTGTTCTGGCCCTCCGGTCCAGTTTAAGAACCCATTGTGGCCCTCGAGTCAAAAAGTTTGCCCGCCCCTGCCTAGCCACTGAGCCAAACCATCCAGGGCTGAATCGATCAGTCTTAGAAATCCATATTCTGTTAAAGCAGAATATTTACTGTTTGACTGTTATCTCTGGGGGCGTGGTTTAAGGAGGATGGTGGCTTGCGGTGAGATTTCTTCTGTAAACATATTTCCTGCACAGGATCTGCTGTAGGTGATGCTGACAGCAGCTGTACATCTGGTTCTTCTTTTCTCAGTGACACTGTTGGAGGCCGGCCACCTGGGCCCCAAATACTCTCCCTTTTTTGAGAAGTGGAGAGGCATTGAGAGGACTGGGAGGCAAACACTTGAACTTTGGCCTTGTGCCCAGTGTGCAAGCCTCACAGGAGCTTTGCAAAACGAGAACATGGACTCCTGAGTGGCATTTTATGTGTTGAGAAAAACTTAGTCATTCCTCCTTAGTAAACTAAGTAACTTAGTTTACCTTTTCTCAAAGGAGCCTTTTCTTGGCACTAAAGAAACAGGATATTTTTTGGTTGTGCAGTACAGCAAGCTTTTCCATTACTAGTGTGTGTGTATGTGTATGAGGCTAAAGAATTCAAGACAACATAGGAGACCCCAAAAGAGTGACATATCTTACACTCCTACTCTCAAAGGTGTTCACCCTGATCATTATTTTAGGAGAATGAGATCCTGACTGAACAGGAGGAGCTTCTAGCCATGGAGCAGTTTCTCCGCCGACAGATTGCCTCAGAGAAAGAAGAGATTGAGCGCCTTAGAGCTGAGATCGCCGAAATTCAGAGGTAAAGGAGAGGCAAAGGATTTTGAAACTTCCCAGATGTTTATTTAAATATAAGCATAATGATTTCAGCTCTCAGACTTTATATAAAAGAATTAAGCATGCAAAATTAATCACCCTAAGTTTCTTATTAAATGTTAAAAATGGTGTTATATCAAGTAGACTTGTGAAAACCTGGTAAATCTAAAAGAAGGGAGGTAACAGACAAGCATACTTTCCTGGATCTCTCGCCCTTTAGTCGTCAGCAGCACGGCCGGAGTGAGACGGAGGAGTACTCCTCTGAGAGTGAGAGCGAGAGTGAAGATGAAGAGGAGCTTCAGATCATTTTGGAAGATTTACAGAGACAGAATGAAGAGCTAGAAGTGAGTTTTTTGGGGAAAATAACCAAAAATCACACTAACTTCTAGAAAGTTGTAGCAACTATGTATTTCCCCTTAGAATTTTTCTTCTCCTTGGTAACCAACTGGGGAGGCTGAGTAGAGATGAGTTTAGGTGAACGTTGACTGCTGGCCAAGCAGATGGCACAGGTGTGGCCTGGTCCCTGAGGTGGTGACTCTCCCTGACTGTAGAGTACCACACAGACCTCTCTCCCACTTGGGTTAAGCCTCACCTGACGGTGCCAGTTTGAGCAGCTTTGAGTGGTCTGGTCTGTGTTCACAGAGAAGGAGAACAGAAAAAGAAATGCTAATGCAAGAAGGAAAAACCTCCTGAATCTCCCTCTGGGACAGTTTTCTCTTAGACCTTAACCTGTAAAGCAGCCGGAGAGAGTGAACTTGGCACTAAAAAACTGGGAGACAACTGTGCTATAAAACAAAAGTAAATGATCCTGATCAGAATTTCCCTTCTTAACCCAAATAAAACATTGTCTCTAGATGCTTAATCTAAAGGTTCAAAGAGGCCATTCTCTTCTTAGAAAGGAAATATAAGAAAGTGAAACAGCTTAGTTTCCCTCATTCAGCTCCTGGGGAAAACAGAACTTACCTACCTCATAGAAAATTAGATGAATTCCATACAAATCCACCACCCACAAAAGTCCTCTCCACAGAACCTGTGGACAGAGCTCATAGAGGCTGCCCAGTGAGGCTCAAGGTCAAGACACTTGCTATATAGCCAGGGGTGTGGTGGGAAAAGTAGAGCAGTGGTTGAGATCTAGGCCACCAGGTAGCTTCCATTCTTTAGAAAGATTTCATGTTGGCACCTTATTTTGTTTTCTTAACATTTTACAGATTATATTAAAAATCCTATGTAGGAAAACATATTCTAGGATTATAGTACTTGGGATACAAAGACAATACTCTCATGGCTTGAACAAGATAGTTAATATCTTTCATCCAGCAGACATCCAGGTCTGCCTTTTTAAACACTAGAAACCTTATTTAAATAATTGTTTTCTATTAGTACATTTGTCTTAACACATTACATACCGCATAGAAATTTCTAAGACATACGCCAGGGACCGCACGTTTTTGGGCAAACTGCACGTTATTTAAATCATCATAATGCACTTTAGGTGTTGTTTTTCAATAATTACAACATTTTTATTTACAAATACAATTAAACAATTAAAGTTCCTAGTACTTTTTTAACATATGGTACTGCGTAAAATATTTTCCTCTATGAAGAGGGACCAAACAAAATTTACGTAAGCATCTAGATTCACTCCTTTTTCCATGGGAGTGAAAAACGAGAACACTCGTGAGCGGTCCTTAACAGATGGTGCGCGAAACACGAGAAAACTCCTGAGCAGTATGAAATGTGTTAAGATACTCTTGTGTTTTGGAACAGAGTTTATATCTTGAATTTTTATGGGCCTCAGTTGCATATTCATGGTCATGTCTTTCACTTCACAACTAAATTTACTAAAACAAAAATAGATTCTTATGTAGGACTAGAGGCCTGTTGCACGAAGAGATTCGTGCAATAGGCCTTCCCTTCCCTTGGCTGCTGGCACCAGTTTTCCTCTGGCACCCGGGACCCAGGCCCTTCGCTCTGGCTGGGCTCCGGCCAGAACCCCCCCCCCCCCCCCCCCCAGCCATCCGGCTTCACTGCTCCACTGATCCCTGGGCCGGGAGGCCTCGCTGCTCGGCCGGCTTCAGGGCCATTTGGCTTCACTCCACCACTTGGAGCCTACGTATGCAAATTAACCGCCATCTTTGTTGGTTAATTTGCATATCACCCTGATTAGCCAATGGGAAGTGTAGCGAAGGTACGGTCAATTACCCTTTTTGTTTTTTATTAGATAGGATACTCTTGCTGTTCTCTGCTTGTGAATCATTGTCATTTTGAGAGAATGGTTCTTTTCTGTCATTCCTCAAGATAAAGAACAATCATTTGAATCAAGCAATCCATGAAGAGCGAGAGGCCATCATCGAATTGCGCGTGCAGCTCCGCCTGCTCCAGCTGCAACGAGCCAAGTCTGAGCCACAGGCACTGGAGGAAGAGGAGCCTGAGAGGCGTGGGGGTGCTGTCCAACCACCTAGAGACAGCGCCCCAGAGACAAAAGCAACTAAAGAGCAGCCAAAGGCAGGCAAGGAGCAGGCCAAGCCGTCCCCAAGCAGAGACAGGAAGGAGACACCCATCTGAGCATCCTGAGGTCATGGAATCTCCAGACCTGTGCATCTTACTGTAATCCCGAGAGTCAGACTGGACAACTCTCTGCTGTACATTCTGTAAAGATACCTTTTCTTCCCAGAGACTCTTCCTTCTTACACACACGCACACGCACACACACACACAAACTTCTCTGCGTCAGGCTCAGGTTATGGGAGGAGAACACAGTGGACACGCTGTAGGCTTACAGGGGACAGATGAGTTTTCCAGATAGCTTATTTTAAGATTAGTTTTCTTTGTTAACTTAAAATAACTATTTTAACCCTTGAGTGGCTTCTTTTTAAACCAAAAACCATCTTTGCTTTTTTATTACGGCAGAATCGGATCTCTCTCCTTCGTTTAAGGGGAGGAACCAAACAAGGCAAATACTGCTCCTGCCTTGTGGCTCGCCCCCGTCTCACCCTCCAGGGTCACTGCTTACCTAGTCACTCTTGCTTGTGCCTTTTATACCTTTTTGGTGCAGATTATATCATGGGGAGCTGCCTCATAATTCCTGACTGGCCAGAATGGCTCTTACTGGGGTTACCTTTACTCACTCTTGTCACCCTCTCTTTCGACCATCCTAAAACACAATCCTTGCACCTGAGTCACCAGGATGGCCTGGCTGGTGGCAGACAGAGCTGCCTGTGCAGCTGGGCTGCCAGCCCTGGAGCAGCCTGGCTCAGCGTGAATGAGGGCCACCTGACTCCTCTAGGTCCTCATTGCTATTGATGAGCAAATGCTCTTCACTGGGTTGGTCTGAGGTATCCACCTGGACCTAAGGAATCCACACAAAGGATCTGTTTCTCAAACCAGAAATCTATGTTACTGACCTTCCATTACAAACAGAATGACTTTGATTGCTTGCTTGGGCTAGAAGGTAAATGTCTCTTTGCCTGAATAAGCCATATATATGCTGTTAAACAAAAGTTCTCAATTATCCATATGTTTCAGTGAACTGCTGATGGACTCCCAATTGACAAGACTGAGCAATAGAAAAACAACTTTTCCTTTTAATGACAGCTGTGATCCCTGACTCCGTTTTCTTGCTTTTGCCACTTCACTGGTGACCTGAGGGGTCTCTCAGGCACCTTTGTTCAGTCATGCTTTGTTCCGCCCAGATCAATGGCACCCAAGAGGGAGGTCAGCTCATGGCTGTGAAGACCCACAGCCAAGGTGATGGAAACAACCCCCCAGGAGGCTCCTCCTCCCCTCCTCCTAGTTAGTATTTATTTTCAGCACCTGTTTGATGCAGTTTTTTATCTTCTACCTATTGCACTGTTGTGACTTGTTGGCCATTATTTGATTTTTGTACGAAAAGAAAGCTTTGTTATAGAAATCAGCATAATATTTTTTTAAACCTGGAGAGAAGATACTATGGTGACTGAAAATATGATCAGGTGTCAAATATAAATGTATAAAAGCCTTCTTGCTGTCCTGTTGGTCATATTACATTCATTTTATATTTGCTGGCAATATTGGAGGTTTCTTTTTGTGTAAACTCTAATTTCTATCAAGGTATCATGGATTTTTAAAATTTAGTATTTCATTACAGTTGTCTCAGTGTTGATTAACTAATTTTTGCCAGGACCATTATTGATCAAGCAAATAAATTCAACAGCCATTTGAGAAAAAAATGCTTTTCATTTTTTTGTATACATTTTTTCTTTGAAATAATTGAGTAGGTTATGGCTGTCAAGGAGTTGGTTTGATATTTAAGGTCCTAGAGTGAAAAAAATGTTCTCACACACATTGTGTTCCTTACCCAGTTACTTGGTCGCAAATGGAAGCAGCAGCTAATAAAGATGGTTAGCCAGACGGACAGTGGGGCAGCTGGAGCAGGCAGCTACACATCCTGTGTGTGACCCTGTACCTGGCTGGCCCTCGCTGCTTCCCGGCCCCTGCAGGAAAGCTGCCGCTGGATGTTCCTAGGCTTTGGGCTCAGCAGCTGGTGCTGCCATCCCAGCTCCCAGGTGAGTGAAATGCACATTAATGTGAGGCGCCATCCTAACCAATATTTTACTGTAGATATTTCAAGACCAAAACAAAACAAAAAACACAGATCTCAGAATGACCACATAAGATAGGTGGCAGCCCTACAATGTGACATGCACACACCACACCACACTGTTCCGATTCTCATTCTGCCTGAGCCCGAGAACTTTCTCGTTGACTGGCACCGGCCTACTGGGAGGGGCCAGCCCGTAAGCTGGCATCATTCGTAGTTAAATGGCAGTTGCTGTGGCCTCTGGGAAATGGAGGAGTAAGCCAACTGAGTCCCTGTAAGAAGCCTCTCCCCTCCATTTCTGCTGTTCCTCAGGTCTGCCTAGGAAATGTTCCCTACACAACTTCTTTCCTCAGATTTTTGTGCCCAAATTTGTACTTTCTCAGACTAACACTGAAATACCTGATGACAGAGCCATGGGAGCTGAAGCATGACATTCCCCAAGGCTGCATGGCAGCCTGACTCATTCCATGAGAAAACTGCAAGCAGTTCCTCACGATTCCTCTCTCAAGACACTGCCCAATAGATGTTTTGTATCCAATTAATAACAGCTATTGGTATCATTAACAGTGAACACAGCTGATCAGAGGAACAAGACACTGTGTTAGCCACAACAATCGGGCAAAAGAAAAGCCATCCAAATTGGAAAGAAAGAAAATTCACTATTTGCAGATTACATGATTCTACATATAGGAAACCCTAAAGACTCCACCAAAGACTGTTAAAAACAATAAACAGCAAAGTCATAGGATACAAAATCAATGTACAAAAATTCTTTGTGTTCTATACTACCAATGAAACATCAGAAAAAAAAATGAAGGAAACAATCCAATTTAGAATTGCATAAAAAATGGTAGCATACCTCTAATAAACTTAAGGGAAGTGAAGGCAAGACCTACCTGTATACTGAAAACTACAAGATGATGTTTAAAGAAAGTGAAGACACAAGGAAATGTAAAGATGTTCTGTGTTCATAGGTTGGTGGTGGTGAAATGGTCTTATTACATAAAAAACAATATACAAATTTAATGCAATCCCATCAATATGGCATTTTTCACAGAAATAGAACAAAAAAATCTTCAAATTTCTATGGAATCTCAAATAGTTCTAAATAACCAAAGCTACATTGAAGAAAAAAAGCAAAGCTAGAGGTATCATACTCCCTGGCTTCAAACTATTTTATGAAGCTACAGTAATAAAAACAGTATGGTTTTGGCAGAAAAAGACACCAATAAGAACAAAATTGCCCAGAAGCCTAAACCACACATACTAGTATATGCCAACTATATAAGGAGCCAAAAACATACACTGGAAAAAGGAAAGTTTCTTCAATAAATGGTGTTGGGGAAACTAGAAAGTCACATGCAAAAGAAGAAAATTAGATGCTAGTACTATGCATAAAACTTAATTCAAAATGGATTAAAGACTTCAACATAAGACCTGAAACAAAACACACAGAACAAAACATAGGCACTAAACCCGAGGGGTTTTTGTGAACTCCAAAGGCAAGGGAAGTAAAAGCAAAAATAAATGAATAGGACTACATCACACTAACATACCTCCAATCTACACTAATAAAAGAGAAACATGGTAATTGGCGTACGACCGCTACCCTTCCCATTGGCTAATCAGGGCAATATGCAAATTAACTGTCAGCCAAGATGGCGGCCGACAGCCAGGCAGCTTGAAACTAACATGAGGCTTGCTTGCTTCAGTGACGGAGGAAACCAACATTCCCTGCCTGCTGCTGCAGGCCTCTGAGCCTGCAGTTTGAAACATTGTAACAAACACAGACGCTAAACAAAACGCCAGAAACCAGCTTTCAGCCGGCTGGGATCTCAGAGCTGGAGTTGATACAGAGTTTCGAGAACCGAAACAAACCAGATACCTGCTTTCAGGAGCGGAGGCCTAAGAGCTGGAGCCTCAGAGCTAAAGCTGGCCCAGAATAAAAAGAAAAAAAGGAGCAGTTGGGAGCTTCAGTCCCAGCCTGAAAACAGCCCTCAGCCCCTCACCCAGACTGGCCGGGACCCCCACCCTGAAGGGTGTGTGACCAGCTGCAAACAGCCATCATCCCCTCTTCCAGGCTGGCCAGGCACCCCAGTGGGGACCCCCACCCTGATCCAGGACACCCTTGAGGGCAAACCAGCCAGCTCCCACCCGTGCACCAGGCCTCTATGCTATATAGTAAAAGGGTAATATGCCTCCCAGCACCGGGATCAGCGGAGCCACGAGGCCTCCCGGCACCGGGATCAGTGTGACAGCGGGCAGCGCCCAAACCCCCTGATTGCCCTGCGGCTCTGTGTGTGACAGGGGGTGGGGCCACAACCTCCCTATCCGCCCTGCTCTGTTCGTGACAGGTGAAGGCGCCCCAACCCCCTGATCGGCCCTGCTCTGTGTGTGACGGGGCGGTGTGCCAACTCCCCTATTGGCCCTACTCTGTGACAGGGGGGAGCTCCTCAACCCCGATGGGCCCTGCTCTGTGCGTGACGGAGGGGGAGCTCCCCAACACCCTGATCGGCCCTGCTCTTTGCGTGACGGGGCAGCGCCCCAACCCCGATTGGCCCTGCTCTGTGCGTGACGGGGTGGCGCCACAACCTCCCCATCGACTCTGCCTTGAGTGTGACAGGGGGCGGTGCCCCAACGCCCCAATCGGCCCTGCTCTGAGCCCAACCAGGGGCTGCACCTAGGTATTGGGCCTGCCCTCTGCCACCCGGGAGCAGGCCTAAGCCAGCAGGTCGTTATCTCCCAAGGGGTCCCAGACTGCGAGAGGGCACAGGCCGGGCTGAGGGACCCCCCCCACCCCCCGAGTGCACAAATTTTTGTGCACCGGGCCTCTAGTATGGGGCTAATATCCTAAATACGTAAAGAACTCAACAACAAAAAACCAACTATGGCTCGGTTGGAGTGTCCAATTAAAAAATGGGCAGAGGCCGAAACTGCTTTGGCTCAGTGAATAGAGTGTCGGCCTGTGGACTGAAAGGTCCTAGGTTCGATTCCGGTCAAGGGCATGTACCTGGGTTGCGGGCACATCCCCAGTGGGGAGTGTGCAGGAGGCAGCTGGTCGATGTTTCTCTCTCATCGATGTTTCTGGCTCTCTATCTCTCTCCTTTCCTCTCTGTAAAAACTCAATAAAATATATTTAAAAAAAAAAATGAGCAGAGGATTTGAATTAGACATTTTCCCTATAATGATATAAGGATATGAAAAGAAGCTTATCATTAAAAGAGAAATACAAATAAAAATCACTGAGATACTACCTCACACTTGTTAGAATGGCTGTTATCAATAAGACCAACAATAAGTACTGGAGAGGATTTAAGGAAAAGGGAATCCTTATACACTGCTGGTAGGAATGTAAATTGGTGCAGTCACTATAGAAAACAGTATGGAGTTTCCTCAAAAATTGAAAATATAAGCTACTGCCCTGGCAGTGTGACTCGGTTGGGCATCATCCAGTGCACCGAAAGTTTGCCAATTTGATTCCTAGTAAGGGTGCTTGTCTGGATTGTCCGGGTTGTGGGCTAGATCCCTGGTAGGGGGTGTGCAGGAAGCAGCTAAGCAATGTTTCACTCTCACATGGATGTTTCTCCCTCTCTAAAAATCAATTTGAAAAATCTTTTAAGTGTGTGTGTGTGTGTATATGTATACACATACATACATATTCATACACTACTTTATGACCCAGTAATCCCTCTTCCTGGTTATCTACCCACAAAAATTGAAAACACTTATTTATAAAGATATATGTACACCTATGTTCATTGCAGCAATATTCACAATAGCCAAAACATGGAAACAACCTGTGTCTGACAGATGATTGAATAAAGATGTGGTACCATATATATACAATGGAATACTACTCAGCTATAAAAAAGGTAAAATATTGCCAATTGGGCCAATATGGATGGATCTTCAGAGTATCATGCTAAGTGAAAAGAAGTCAGAAAAGGACAATTGTATGATTTCACTCATGTGGGATATTAAAAATATCAGATTGAACAGAATGGCAGAGGGGTGGAGGGAGGAAGATGAGGGTAAGCAGGATCAAATAGTGATGGAAAGAGACTTAACTTGGGATGGTGAGCACACAATCGAGTAGTCAGATGTCATAACGTTATACACCTGAAACAATGTTATTAACCAACTTTACCCCAATCAAAAAACAACAAAAAGACACCTAATCAGTATGAAAGAGTCTTATGCTAAAATTTCCAAGTAAAAGCTACAAATAACAAATCTTGCCAAATTTAAATCAACAAAACTTGACCTAAAAAATAAATACAGCCGAAACCGGTTTGGCTCAGTGGATAGAGCGTCGGCCTGCGGACTGAAGGGTCCCGGGTTCGATTCCGGTCAAGGGCATGTACCTGGGTTGCAGGCATATCCCCAGTGGGAGATGTGCAGGAGGCAGCTGATCGATGTTTCTCTCTCATCGATGTTTCTAACTCTCTATCTCTCTCCCTTCCTCTCTGTAAAAAATCAATAAAATATATTTAAAAAAAAAAATAAATACAATAGTACTGTAAAATGTCACAGGATAAAATCTAATAACTGATTGGAATATTTGTCACGTTTTCAAGGAAAAGAATTCCTAATGAAAATAATTTCTGTAGGATAAAACTAAAAGTAGTTTATTAATTCTCTATAGAAAATGGATTCAGGAATTAAACTGGCTTAATGGGCCCTGACCAGTGATGCTTAATTGGTTGGAGTGTCGTTGGGGCACTTACCCAGGTTGCGGGTCCAATCCCTTGTAGGAATGCATACGGGAGGTAATCAATGTTTCTCTCCCTCTCCCTCCCTCCCTCTAAAATCAGTATCCTTGGGTGATTAAAAATAAAAATTGGCTTAATGGAATTCAGAAAATTCCTTCATCAAAAACATGTTACTGTTGCAATTTTTTTTTTTTAATCCTCACCTGAGGACATGTTTAGAGAGAGGAAGGGAGGGAGGAGGGAGGGCAGAAAAGAGGGAGGGGGGAGAGGGGGGGCATCTGTGTGAGAAACATTGATTAGTTGCTTTTTAAAAAAAATATGTATTTAGTGATTTCAGAGAGGAAGGGAGAAGGAGAGAGAGAAACATCAATGAGAGAGAATCATTGATCAGCTGCCTCCTGCACGCCCCCCACTGGGGATCAAGCCCGCAACCCAGGCATATGCCCTTGGCCGTAATCGAACCTGGGACCCTTCAATCCGCAGGCTGGCACTCTATCCACTCAGCCAAGCCAGCCAGGGCTGATTAGTTGCTTTCTGTATATGCCCCGAATGGGGCTCGAACCTGAAACCCAGGTATGTGAACTGACAAATTTGAGTAGTCAACTTTCTGTTATACAGGATGACACAACCAACTGAGCCACTCTGGCTGGGCTGTTGGAATTTTTGTAAGGTCAAAATATTCCTACTCAAGGGATCACAAAACTACTGTTTGGAATTTCTGATGGAGGATCTGAAAGTTGGGTCTCCTTCCCCACTCTCCCCTAAAATGCCAACTGCTTTTCTAGTGGGAAGGAAATCCTACATGAACTTGTAGGCCCTGTCATGGGGCCTGGCCACTCTCCATGTGGGTCCCCCAGTGTGTCCATCCATGGGCTTAGTACAAGGCGCATTTGGGTGCAATGAGCCCAGCCAGACTTCTTCCCATTCCTCCCATTGGTGCCTCTCTCTTGTGGCCAGCTCCTCCCAGTGGCCCTACTACATGTTCTACGTCCAGCATGAGTTTATAAAAGCTTGTAGCAGAAATTCAAAAATACAACAGAAACCACAGGCTTGCTTACGATTATTTCAGGCTCAACTTCTTTTCCTCTGGTTTGAGTGAGAGGATTATTCATCTTAAAGAGGTCATCTGCTTGGTTGAGTTGGGTCCTTCTTTTCCTCCCTTTCGTTCACTGCTTCTGTGTCTCCTGGAATGTACAGAAATGTTACCATACATGGGAAAGAGAATGTGTCCTGGAGCCTGACACACAGTGCTCTTTCCTATATATAGGAGGTCAGTTTTACGCCGTGCCACCCCCTTCTCGCAGCTCCCGCCTGCCCTGAGATGCATGTGCGCAGCATTGCTCCCCAACGCCCCCCAAATACACTACCACACATGGCTGGTGTTTCAAGCATTCCATGTTCCTCTGTAACGCTGACACTGGAGGGGACGTGAGATTCTGGACGTTTCCTCTGGTATATTCAGCTTGCAGTGTGCAGGGAGCTTCTCTTCCAGATAGAAAGTGGGACCTGGACCAAGGAGTCTGAGAATAGTCAGCACCCACAGTGCACCTGTGCCTGCCCAGCAGACTAAGCATCACCCAGAGCAATGTTCCCTGACAGTATGCCGGCAGCCTGGGCAGCTCTTAGGGCATTAACAAGGTGGTGCTCTCAGGAACTCAGCACCTGCCTGGTTCAGTCAGAGGACTCTAGAAAACTGACAGTTGGCCCGGTCAGTGTCGCTCAGTGATTGAGCATTACCCCATGTATCAAGAGGTCACTGGTTCAACTCCTGGTCAGGGCATGTGCCCAAGTTGGGCTCGATCCCTGGTGGGGGCATGCAGGAGGCAGCCGATAGATCTTCATGTTTATCTCTTCCTCTTCCTCTTCCCCTCTCTCTAAAAATCAGTAAAAACTTATAAAAACAACAACTCAACAGTGGTCTGGCTCACAGAAATACCCCCAAGACTTGGCAAAAAGGTGACCCTCAAGCCACTCCACCCGGCAAAGAGGAAGTCTGCTGGTTTAGTGAGGGATACTCTGAAAACTCACAAAACTTTCTCCCAGACAAGAGGAAGGGCAGCAGACATCACCCAGTGTACCATGACCTAGGAGTCAGGCAGGGTGGAGAGACAGGGACTTGTGTGGTTGAGACACCTGGCAATGGGCTGAGAAAAATGTAGTTTTCCTCTTCACCTTGGTTATTTAAAAGTCCTGAGATACCAGAATATCTTCTGAGATCAGCCACCAGTGTTAAGTCCCTCCAAGGACAGAATTATTGCCACTCTATTTATTTATCTATTGTGAAGTTAATAGTTTGAGTATGAATTCTTTTGCAGTTTTGTTTTTGCTTCTGGGAGGATTTCAGAGAACTGCTGAATCATTAATTTTTTAGCTTTGCTTGCTTGCTTTTATAACTGCCTCTGGAAGCCCATTTTTCCCCCTTGGAAGATCTGTGTAACAAAGACTGCACAGTAGACAGGCTCCAGGAATTGGCTGCCACTGACCTAACACACCTGCTGAGAGACAAGACACACCTCAACCAGCCCCAGCGAGCACAGCGCTCAGGACGCCTCTGCCACCTGCCAAGCGTGGAACCCAGCCCAGGGGGCATGAGCCGATTACAAAGAAATTACTAAACTAGTTAAAAGACATATTTTTAATCTAGTTTTCCCATTTTATACTAAATCATTAATACAGGTCACAAATTGCATTTATTCGCAGACATCTATAAAACAATCAAAACTGTATATATCTCTCTATACAGATCTTATTAATAAATTTTATTTGGACAAGAGAACTTGTGCCACAACAGTTTTAAACAGCATGATTAAAGACTGCAGCACTCCTAAGAGTGTCACAGGTATGTACAGTATGGGAAGGAAAAGATGCACCTCAGGGCTGATCATGATCCAGTTAAAAACACCTGACACACTATACGTGCTAATATATGCCATTCAGGTCATGACCAGCATGAAAAAATTCAGGACATAGATAACTCGGCACACGTAAATGTGTACAGCAATATGCTGCATTTATGAGTTAAAATCATAGTCTACTTTAGTGTTACCATCAAGCCCTTATGAGAAATTAAAAAAATCTCCTTTCCCATTAACACACGTCAAAAACTATTCACACTTAGGGCTGGACTGGGCGGCTAGTCACAGGCGCACAGGTCCTTGCCTGTGTGGAAACAGTGAGGTTAATACTGAAGGTCTCTCTCGTGTCCTGGCTCACAGCCGCCGTCTGGCTATAATTCCATCTATCGGTCATTAAATAAAACCAGGGGAAGAAACGCAGGTCTCTGGGAATCTTGTCCCTTCCATAAGGAAAATGCTCTGCAATTCAAGTTTCATTCAGTCAGGAAGACAGAAGGCTTTAAGGCTTCGGTGACAATTACAATCCTCTGAGAAATTATTTTCCCTTAAAGTCAAGATAAGATAATAGTGTTTACTGTACTTTCTCTTGACTCTTAAAATCCCTGGTGTCGGTGTAAGCAACTTGCATCTGCAATTAAGTCTGCAAGAGAGGAAGGTCTCTCTTCATCCTCAAAGTGTCCAGCTCACATGCGTGTGGATCGCGTGTCGAACCTCGGCTTCCTAGGAAGCGGGAAAGACACCGAGGCTGAAGCTTTCTAGTAGGTTGAGGAAGCTGTGCTCATAGCATCTTCAGAAATTTTGGTGCTGGCAGGGTGGATGCTTGCAAAGTACTTGACGTCACTGTCATGATCCATCTGAAGAGCCATGATGGTCTGTTCCACAGCCTCCTGGTGACAGCTGGCCGAGGTTAGGAAATAATCTGGAGACAAGTGCAGATTGCAAACAAAATCAGTCTAACTTTCAGTTTTGATAAGCACAAGTATACAAAGTACTTAATCATTATAAAACAGGATTTTCTACAAGTATAAACACAAGCTATATTGAATTATAAACAGTAATCCAAATTGATTTTATATTGTAAATTCCCCAAGCGTAAGAGAATTATCAGATATAATTTGACTAAATCTCATGTCTCATGATGTTCAATGGCAGCGAAGCTAATAAATATATTAAAAACTTATGTGTTATAGCTATTAATTAGCTCAGTAAAAGGAACACTTCCAAAATTCCAAACATATACTGAAAACCAGTCTTCTCTAGCTGTTTTATTGTAATTGCTATTTTAAAAAATTAAATGAATTCCAAAGGAGAAAAAAAGCAATATTAATTTACCCATATTCTTTGAAGTCTATTAAAAACGTCTTTCTATGATTCATTCATGAGTTCATGCATTGAAATGATATTTATGAGACATTTTGGGGGATTGTAACAAATAAAACAACCTGAATCTCGAGGAGTTATAATTTGCATCAAAGTAAATAATACGGGGCATATGTCTTCTGCGTAAGAATGAAAATGAGGAGGAAACACAAACATGCCTCCTGGGCCCCAAACAACATAACAGATGTCAAGAGGGTGGGGGTGGGGCTCCAAGGGCAGTGATTTTTCAGAGTCATAAGTGAATGTGCAATATTCAAACTAGAAAGTTTTAAATTATAAAAAGTTCACTAGCAGGGCAATAATTAAAGGTCCCTTTGGTCGCCCTTATCTGTTCACATAGTCTATGAATCTCCTCCCCGCCACAGACACTTTTCCTAAGAGTCGTGTACCCACCTTTTTCTAGCAGAGTTTGTCGTAGTGTCTTCGCAAGGAGCACTCTAACATTTGGAACCCTATCGTTTGCTAAGGTTAGCAAATGTGGCATCAGATGCACAGCGAACTGTTCCATGGGAAGGCAATCATCTTCAATGACAGTCTGGGGAAAGGAAGTAACTGCTTTAGAGTTGCAAATGTAGTTAGTCCACTTAAGCCATAATACTAGCTCAGAAAAGTCTTTTAATAACAATATAATTGCTACAGATTTTAAACCAATATTCCAGGCACTTGTGAACTCAAAACAAAAATGACATAATTAAACCCCCACTGAGACAGTTTTTAAACTGCTCCACAGACCTGGAGGGTTCTCGGTAAACACTCATTCTCACACCGTGCCCTGCTCCACAGACCCCAAGTGCCCTCTTGGGGACAGCTTTACAAAGAGCTCAGCGGACTTTATAAATGATTGGTGAACCAGGCAGATACCCAACGGAGGAATAGGGGATCCTATAATCAGCCAGGTGGCAAAGTTCTGTTCTTCAAGAATAAAGAGGGTGTTGAGAGAGATAAAGAGTAAAAGAATAAAACCTAGTTCTAGATTTAAAAAAAAAAGTGTCACAAATGGCCGAGTCTTTGCTTACCTGGCAGACAAAGACAAAGGCTTGACGACCAGACCACTTGGGACATCTACCAAAATTTTCTACAAGCTCATGGATGAGGTCCACGCCAAATGTTGGTGGTGTCGCCATGTGCAGCTTCTTCACCATCTCACTGACCTAGGAGAGAGAACATGGAGAAGTGAGGAATATCTTCGTTTTATGATCTTATTAAATACTTTGCTGACCTAAAATTATAAAAATCTTAAAACATACCAACTTGTAGGAAATCCAACGAACAGAAGAAACTTTATCTGCACATAGATTCAGAGCAATGGGGCGTAAATAATCATAAACATCTCTGGCACTGTATAACTCTAGGAGTAAGATCAGCTGTCTACAAAAGTGAGTTATAAAAATACAGTTACAATTTTAAAACAAGACGAATGAAAACAGGTTGATCATCTGAATAATTTGTAATACTGGATATTATTTGTAAGATGGACACAGGCAAAGACTAATAATTAACCTGGTCTCTCATGCAGAGCATCACCTCCCGTCTCTGTATGGCTATGTCTGCAAAGCATTCCCTAGTATGTTCAATTGGAACACAAAACACATTTTTCTCATAGTAACTGTTTAGAATGTGCTGAGAAACCTCCATCTACAATCAATTATGTAAATAAGAGAGTTCTAGCCCAGCTAGCTTGGCTCAGTGGTTGAGGGATGACCTATAAACCAGGAGGTCAAGACTCAATTCCCAGTCAGGGTACATGCCCGGATTGGGGGCTCGATCCCCAGTGTGGGATGTGCAGGAGGCAGCCGATCAATGATTCTCTCTCATCACTGATGTTTCTCTCTCTCTCTACCTCTCTGAAAATAAAAAAATATTTTTAAAAAAGTTTTGTTTGTAAATAAATAAATAAATGAGAGTTCTATCAGTGTACTTACTTATTAAGTACAGCTTCTGAGGCAATGATACATTTACTAGGGATAACATAGTAAGTGGTCCTCTACCAACTTTCCCATTACGTCTGATGGGAACTAAAGACTAGCAGCATTCATCAGGCTAATTTGAGTAGATGCAACAATGCTCATGAAGAAATAACTTGAATATGAATAAGAATTTTGCCTTTCAGATTTTATGTTTAATATTATTTACATTTGTAATCAGCAGGAAGTGAATTGTGGTCATGGTTTCAGTAACCAGATGTCAATCACGGTCCAAAAATATTAAATGGAAAATTCCAGGATTAAGAAAACCGTAAGTTTTAAATTGCACACCGTTCTGAGTAGTGTGATGAAATCTCAAGTAACCCTGTTCCTGCCTGCCTGGGACTGAATCATCCCTTTGTCAGCATCTCCACACTGCACACCCGCCCACCTGCTGGTCACACAGTCGCTGATTCTCACACTGCCTGCTGAGGCATCACAGAGCCTGTTGTGTTCAAGGGACCCTAACTTTATTACTGGTCCCAAAGCACAAGAGTAGTGATGCTGGCAAATCGGATCTGCCAAGGAGAAGCTGTTAAGTGTTTCCTTTAAGTGAAAGAGTGAAAGTTCTTGATTTAATAAGAAAAAAAATTGTATGCTGAGGTTAAGATCTATAATAAGAACAAATCTATCTGTGAATAAATCTTAAAGACATTATGCTGAGTGAAGAAGCCAGACACAAAAAGCCACATGTTATATAATTTTGTATATAAAATGCTCAGAACAGGCAAATCCAGAGACAGAAGTAGGATAGTGACTGCTAGAGGATGGGTGGGCGTGGAGAGGGGTGAAGGTTTCCTTTTGAGATGATGAAATGGTCTAGAATTAGAGAGTGGTAATGGCAGTATGCTACTATCAACATACTATACGTCACCAATTGCAACTCTGGTTATGTGTATTTTACCACAATTAAAGAGAGAGGGAGAGAGAGAAACAGACTAAAAATAAATAAATAAAAGCAAAGAAAAGTCCCTGCATTACAAGAAATGTTAAAGAGCAGGATACCAGACAGAAAATTGGATCTACACAAAGTAATGAACCCAGAAAAGCTAAAATAAATACACACCCTTCCAAAACATAGTCTAATAAACTGTCAGAACTTACTCAGCCAGTTCAGCTCGAAAACGCCAATTTCTACTATTATCTGTCACCAAAAACTCCTGAAGTTGATAAAGATATTCTCTTCTTTTGTCAATATGAAGAAGCTGAAATAACAACAACAAATTCACTAGGACAAAGCACAGACATTACTTCTTTTACTAGACTGCTTAAAAATGACTATAAATGATATGGTTAATTTTTTACAGGAGAATACATTCAGTAAATACATTTAATGGTCTTAAAAATAGGTATTAGGTTCTTTTCCCTGATAATCCCCATTTACCTTTACCTTTAAGAGTCATTATCCTCTTTTCAAAGGTTTGTTTCTTGAGCCAGCAAGTGACTTCCACTGAACTCTACAGTACCATAGCATAGCTTTATTACAGCACATCTACTTTATTCACATGACACCCTCATTATCATGAACTCTCTGAAGACAGAAATTATGTTCTTATTCACATATATATGCCCAGCAGATGGCACTATGATGGCACATAACAGGTGTTCAATAAATACAGGGTGGTGGCAAAAGTAGGCTTATTGTTGTTCATATAGAAAAAAAATAATTTAATCTATATAATAAAAGCTTAATATGCAAATCAACTGAATGGCAGAACGACTGGTCACTACGATGCGCACTGACCACCAGGGGGCAGACTCTTACAGACTCTTAACACAGACTCTTAACCCAGTCCGCAGGCCCCAGGCCAGCCAAGGCAGGTGCCAACAGGGGGCCCCCGAGAATCCCCCTGGTCGCCCCACAGAGGGAGGCCACTGGCAGTGGCAGTGGGGGGCAGGGCTGGCGCCAGGCCGGCCAAGGTGGGTGCCAGCAAGGGCCCCCCCAATCACCCGCCCATTGCCCCACAGATCGGCCCTGATCACTGGTCAGGCCTAGGGACTCTACCTGTGCACAAATTTTGTGCACCGGGCCTCTAGTATAAGAATAAACTGTTTTGTGTACTCACAACTGTAAACCTACTTTTGCCCCACCCTTTCCTGATAATTGCTCTACAAATATTTAAAAGTAGGTTTATAGTCAACATGGGGGGAATCCTAAAATTTTATATAAATAGAAGCAAATAAACATAAGTGTACATAAATAGATAAGAATCACAGAGTGAACTTAGTACTCTGACCATACATCTTCATGGGATATGTTCTAAGGATAGAAAGTGCTGAAGGAAATCTCAAACATGACTTAGTTGATTTCATGTTGCAATTATTACTAGTGGAGTAATTCTGAAACTACTGCATATATGTAGTGGAACTGAAAAAAATGACTAAATATATTAACGTTATTAACAAAAGTTTTTACCATGAAAAAAAAAATAAAGTGGAAAAAGGTATTAGACTGGAAGTAGAGATAACAATATCAAATTAGTCAAATTTAACGTTCAAAACAAATGATAAAAATGGATTATGTTACATTACATAAGAAAGTAATTCTAGAGATCACACAAATACTAAAATATTTCCAAAAAGTGTAAGAAAAAAAAAAGGTTATCTTTACATGAGAAAGGCAATTAATAAGTGTAGAAGGAATTATAAAAACAGAAAATCGGTATTTTACAGCCAACACAGTACCAACTGATTCACGTAAGAACCTCATTTAGATGCATGGATGAAAAAAGCACTGGGTGAAAGATTTGGGGAAAAAAATGTTCAAAGTTTGAAAGATCACCTCATCAAGAAGCTACTAATCACAAAGGTGAAAGGTTGTTTTACAATGGAGGAAGTGAGCCGAAACTACCATAACCAAGTGACGGGACTCAGCGTCACCAGTAATCACAAGAGCTAACATCATGTTAGGCCTGATATGATGCATTCAGAAAACACCTGCTGACCTATACAGATGGGTAATATTCCTGCAAAGGAAACCTGTTTAACCTGAATCTAATTGTGTAACAGCAATCAGACAATTTCAAATTGAGGGGCATTCTGCAAAACAACTGGCTTGGCCTCTTCAAAAATGCCAATTTCATTAAAAACAAAAAGTCAGGGGAACTATTCTAGATTTCAGGGGGCTAAAGATACATGATATTTAAATTCAATATGCAATTCTTAATTGGATTCTGAATTGAGGGAAAAATAGCCATGAAGGACATTAATTAGGAAAATTAGGAAAATTTCAGTATAATCTGTATAAAATACAACAACATGGTATCAATGTTTTTTAAAAAGTAGGATTACAAGGTAATTCCTCAAACCTTAGAACTACAAGAAAACCATACACAGAACAGACTGTTGGTTGCCAAAGCAGGGGGAAGTTGGGGGGCTGACTGGGTGAAAAAGGTGAGGGGATTAAGAAGTACAAATTTAGAGTTACAAAACAGTCATGGGATATAAAGTATAGCATAGAGAATACAGTCAATAATCCTATCTAATAAAAGACAAAAAGGGTAATTAACCGTACCTCTGCTACGCTTCCCATTGGTTAATCAGCGAGATATGAAAATTAACTGCCAACCGAGATGGCGGCCGGCAGCCACGCAGCTGAAGCGAGCAGGAGGTTTGCTTGCTCCAGTGATGGAGGAAGCCAAGGTTCCATGCCTGCCGTGGCCTGGCTCTGAGCCCGAAAGCAACAAAGTTTCAATTATAGAAGCTAAACAAACCCTAGATACCTGCTTTCAGCCAGCCGCGGCCTCAGAGCTGGAGGAGCAGGACAGCAACAAAGTTTCAATTATAGAAGCTAAACAAATCCCAGATACCTGCTTTCAGCCAGCCGCAGCTTCAGAGCTGGGAGCGCCAGTGAAGGCAACAGAGTTTCAATTATAGAAGATAAATAAATCCCAGAATAAAAAAAAAGAAAAAAAGGAGAGGTTGGGAGCTTCAGTTGCAGGCCAGCCTGAAAATGGCCCTCAGCCCCTCACCCAGACTGGCCAGGCACCCCAGTGGGGACCCCCACCCTGAAGGGGGTGTGACCAGCTGCAAACAGCCATCAGCAGGCTGGCCAGGCACCCCAGCAGCACCCCCACCCTGATCCGGGACACCCTTCAGGGCAAACCAGCTGGCCCCACCTGTACACCAGGCCTCTATCCTATATAGTAAAAGGGTAATATGCAAACTGAACCTAACAGCAGAAACACTGGGAATGACTGGTCACTATGACACACACTAACCACAAGGGGGCAGACGCTCAATGCAGGAGCTGCCCTCTGGTGGTCAGTGCGCTCCCACATGGGGGAGCTCTGCTCAGCCACAAGCCAGGCTGATGGCTGCCAGTACAGCGGTGGTGGTGGGAGCCTCTCCTGCCTCCTCAGCAGCACTAAGGATGTCCGACTGCAGTTTAGGCCTGCTCCCTGCTAGCAAGTGGACATCCCCTGAGGCCTGCCGGGCTGCCAGAGGGATGTCTGATTGCCAGCTTAGGCCCAATCCTTCGGGGAGCAGGCCTAAGGCAGCAGGTGGTCATCCCCTGAGGGGTCCCAGACTGCGAGAAGGCACAGGCCGGGCTGAGGGGACATCCCCCACCCCCCGAGTGCACAAATTTTTGTGCACTGGGCCTCTAGTATTGTAATAACTATGTATGTCAGCAATTTTCAACCTTTTTCATCTCATGGCACACACAAATTAATTACTACAATTCTGCAGCACATCAAAAAATAGATTTTGTGCCAATATGACAAAAAAAATGAGTATAATTTTGATTCATTCACATTAGATGACTATTGTGTTGGCTACTGTCATTTTTTTATTTGACAATCTTAAGGCAGTGCTTCTCAACCTGTGGGTCGCGACCCCTTTGGGGGTCAAACGACCATTTCACAGGGGTTGCCTAAGACCATCGGAAAACACATATATAATTACATATTGTTTTTGTGACTATGCTTTAATTATGTTCAATTTGTAACAATGAAAATACATCTTGCATATCAGATATTTACATTACGATGCATAACAGTAGCAAAATTACAGTTATGAAGTAGCAACAAAAATAATTTTATGGTTGGGGGTCACCACAACATGAAGAACTATATTAAAGGGTCGTGGCATTAGGAAGGTTGAGAACCACTGATCTAAGGGAAAAGAGGTCAGTGCCCTTGACCAAATCGTCAGGTATTTGCATGTTTTAAAAATTCTTTGTGGCACACTGGTTGAAAATTGCTGCTTATGTGGCCAGGTGGGTACTGGAAATACTGGGGAACACTTTATGAAGTATTTGATTGTCTAACCACTATGCTATACACCTGAGACTAATAAAATTTACATTGACTATAAACTGTAATTGAAAATTTTTTTTTAAAAAGAACTACGAGAGTGCCAATTTCAAGGCTAAAGTCTAACAACAGTATGCCAGTATCAAGCAATTTGTAAAGTTAGGGCTGTTCACCTCAGACACCAAGTTCCCACATCAAAGGAGTGAGGACTAAGGTTAAATTCTTCTGAAACACCCATAAAACCTTAAAAGTTAATGTTAATGAAAATCTCTTACACATTTAATTCATTAGTTTTGAAAAAGTACAAATATTTATAAACATGTTCTAACATCTTTAAAAATGAAATTTAGCGTATTTATTTAAAATGGATTTTAGAGACAGGAAGTGGGAAGGGAGAGAGGAGAGAGAGAGAAACATTGATATAAGAAACATCAATTGGTTGCCTCTGCACTTGCCCTGACCTGGAGGACGAACCCATAACCCAGGGATGTGCCCTGACTGGGAACTGATTTCACCACCTACTGGTGTATGGGACGACACTCCAACCAACTGAGCCACACTGATCAGGGCAGCGCATTTTTTTTTTTTAATTAAAAATTAAAATGACACCAGCAAAAATGATTAGAATGGTATTTTTTTTTTTTTTAAGTCACAGCTCACCATCAACTCCTGAATGCATTTTCTTCTATAGAATGTACAGAAACTGATCTTGGTAGTAGCAGAAAATTAATATTTTAGATTTACAGTGGAATTTTAGTGTGTTTTTATGCAAAAGAATTTAAAGTTACCTTCAAAAAATCATGCAAGTGTTTAAGGACACCTATCCTTACTTCATCGAGGTCTTTTAAAAATCCATTAAAAATTGGAACCAGATCTATAGCTGTCAATTGATCTCCGAGAATAACTGCAAGCTCATGGATGGAGAAGGCTAAAGTTCTTCGAACTTTCCACTGCAGAAATAAAAATAATTGCATTAGTAAGCTAAATACAAAGTACTTAGTTCTTGAACTTTTAGACAACACGGTAGTTCCCCCTTATCGGCAGTTTCGCTTTCTAAGGCCTCAGTTCCTCTGGAAAACTGTGGCAGAGGAAGTTAAGTCAACAAAGCCCATGAGCCACAAAAAGTCATAGATATCCAGACACATTACCAAGGGTCAATGTTTCACACTCTGTCTCTTTCCAAGGGTGTGGTGGTGTGTGGTGCAGAGAAGAACATGCACGCACACATTGTTAACCTTCTCCCACCTGTACAGCGAAGCTCATAGCACTCCAAGCTCAAAACTCCGCAGTGTCAATAATACTACAGTTCTATCAAGGTTTTTAAATAGAAGCATTTATAACACTGCATGGAGAAAACGAGATCCTATAGTTTTAAGAATTAATCTACACATAAATTTTAGATAATAACACATTTATAAATTAGGAACTTAGACATGTCAGATGTGATCATTTCTAATACTTTAGATAAAAAAGAAGTCACCAAACTGTGGAACTTGAACAATGTAAAAAGAAAGGTCTTTGGTTCAAGCTCTTCTGCACATAATTCCTATAATACCAAGTACCTGCTAGAACATGAACAGAAATTCTATTGGGTTTTGAAGGGCAACACACTGTGCCTTCTATATGCACATGCTGTTAATGCCTTGGCTGTTTTACTCACCTGCATGTCTGATGCCAGAGTCTCGTAAGTCTCTCTTAGGCAGTGCCAGTTCTGCCTGCCAAGGGTCAGGGCCACGCCTGGAAGACTGTATGCACAGTGCTTAGCAATTTCAGTGTCGACTGTCTGTGCACGAGAGGGGTCAGTCATAGATAAATACTGATCTAATAGAGCCTGAGGCACAACGTCCTAATGAAGAGAGAGGACAGGGATGCATTTTGAGCAGTTTAGATATAAGTTAGGTGAACTTACTTTTAAATATATGAATTTAACATAGCATTTGAAATAGTAAAGAAAAAACAATCTGAAATTTTCAGTTATATAACGGAAAAGAAACATGCTGAGGAGAATGCATATATAAATAAAAGCAACTCTAGAGGAAAAACAATGAATAAGATCTTAAAACAGAAAACAGCTTAAAGGACAATTAGAATTGATTTCTAAATTTAAAAGAAATATTAAAAATATGACCAGCACCTTTCAATGTTAGCAAAGATTATAAAGGTTGATGTAACCTAGTGAATGTGGTTACAGGTACTTTTATACACTATTACCAACATGTATTTTTTTTAAAAAAAAAACACCACCACCTGCCTTCAGATGGAAATTTACCAATTATCTATAAAAATTTAAAGTGTATACACAGCTAGCCATTTATATAAATGTGAGACAAAGAAGAATGTATATACAATCTTGGTTATGTACGTATAATATAGCTTTGGAAGGATATACAAAAGAAAGGTGAAATTGGTTCGTTTGGGGGAAGCAAAATGGATGGTGTAGGAGAAACACTGGGAAGGAAAAAAAATCACTGAATGCCTTTGTACCTTTTAAATTTTGAACTATGTAAACTTATCTACTTTTAAAAAATAAATTAAAATGGAAATAAATTCATTAAAAGAATGAGACAAAATGCATGTACTGACTTGAAAATATCTCCAATATTTGGTAAAAGCATACTTAAAAGACTGTGAACATTTTTAAAAGACCGATTCCATTTTTAATAAACAGAACCTACAAAAATAAAGAATATATACCATTTGACCTAGGAAATCCACTTATAATAATCAAGGGCACATGCCCGGGTTGTGGGCTCGATCCTCAGTAGGGGACATGCAGGAGGCAGCCGATCAATGATTCTCTCTCATCATAGATGTTTCTCTCTCTCTTTCTCCCTTCCTCTTTGAAATCAATAAAAATATATTTTTTAAAAAAAGGTTTATAGTCCTAGAAGGAAATAACATGCATAATCATGATGAATGTAACACCGCTTGTAATATGACAGTGCAATGAGACCTGGAAGCATGTGAGGGACTACTGAAGTTATAGCACCTGCTCCCAATGGAGTCCTTATGTGCTCAAATGGAAAGATCTCCAAGATACAACTAAAAAAAAAAAAGAAGAAGAAAAAGAAAGAAACAAAAGGCAAGACATAAACTCTCATGTTCTGATGATTCCATAAACATATTTTCCCACATTTAAAATCTCTACAACTGGAGTGCCACTTGTTATTGATGGCACTTTATTAAGTCCCCCTCCCTTTTTTTTCATGTTTTCATCTCTAAAATCAAGCTGTATCTTAGAATTCTTGGCAACTTAGGCATGATGAAATATCTTGGTATGATGGTATGATTCTATTTTTCTTTGAAAAACAGAAAAGGATACATATATACCCACAATATTTATATATCCACAATAAATTTATGAAGGAATACAGAAGAAATTGTGATTATTCTGAATGAAAAATGGGGTAAGAGGTGTGAGTAGAGAAAGATTTTTGCTTATATTTTCTTCTTATTTGAATTTTCTTATTGAAAGCATGGGGGCAAACTGTAATCCAGTTTCATTCTCTTGCATGTGGCTTTCCAGTTTTCCCAGCACCATTTATTGAAGAGACTATCTTTACTCCATTGTGTGTTTCTGGCTTTGTCAAAAATCATTTGTCCATATACATGTGGTTTTATAGCTGGGCTCTCTATTCTGTTCAATGATCTGTGTGTCTGTTTCCCTGCCAATACCATGCTGTTTTGATTATCATAGCTCTGTAGTATAATTTGAAGTCAGGTAGTGTGATACCTCCAGCTTTGTTCTTTTTTTCTCAGGATTGTTTTGGCTATTCGGGGTCTTTTGTGGTTCCATACAAATCTGATGATTTCTCATTCTATTTCTTTAATAAGTGACATTGGGATTTGGATGGGGATTGCATTAAATATGTATTTTGCTTTGGACAATATGGCCATTTCAACTATGTTGATTCTTCCAATCCATGAACATGGAATACTTTTCCATTTTGTTGTCTTTTTCAATCTCTTTTAATAATGCTTTTAATTTTCAGTACATAGGTCTTTCATATTCTTCATTGATTCCTAGGTATTTTATTTTCTTGGTTGCAATTGTAAAAAGAATTGTCTTCTCTGAAGTTTTGTTGTTAATATTCAGGAAGGCATGGATTTTTGCACATTGGCTTTGTATCCTGCAACTTGACTGTAATAGTTTTTTGGTGGAGTCTTTAGGGTTCTCTCTCTCTATAGAATCATGTCATCTGCAACAAGTGACAGTTTGACATTTTCCTTCCCTATTTGAATGCCTTTTGTTTCTTTCTCTTGCCTTATTGCTCTGGCTAGGATTTCCAGAACTATGTTCAATAACAGTGGTGAGAGTGGACATCCTTGTCTTATACCTGATCTTAGAGGAAAAGCTTTCAGTTTTTCCCCATTGAGTATGATATTAGCTGAGGTACTTTATGATATTATGTTGAGGTACTTTCCTTCTATTCCTATTTTACTGAGTGTTTAATCATAAATGGATGTTGCATTTAATCAAATGCTTTTTCTGCATCTATTGATAAGACCATATGATTTTTAGCCTTTCTTTTGTTAATGTGGTGTATTACACTGATTAATTTGCATATGTTGAACCATCCTTGTGTCCTTGAAATAAATCCCACTTGATCGTTACATACTATTTTTCTGATGTACTGTTGTGTTCTATTTGCTCGTATTTTGTTTAGGATTTCTGCATCTGTATTCATCAGAGATACTGGTCTGTAGTTTTCTTTTTTGTGTGTTACCTTTGCCAGGTTTTGGTATCAGAGTTATATTGGCCTCATAAAATGTGTTAGGAAGTACTGCCTCTTAATTTTTTGGAAGAGTTTGAGGAGGATAAGTTTTAAGTCTTCTTTGAATGGCAGAATTCACTGACTAAGCCATCTGATCCTGGACTTTTGTTTTGGGGAGGCTTTTGATGGTTGTTTCAATTTTCTTATTACTGATCAGTTTACATAGAAGAAAATATATGAACCAAATTTATAAACCTTGGTCACAGAGAACATTTTATGAACTTGACCTCAAAGGCAAGGGAAGTAAAGGCAAAAATAAATGAATGGGACTATATCAAACTAAAAAGCTTCTGCACAGCAAAGAAACTGACAACGAAATAGAGAGGCAGGCAGCCAGGCAGGAGATAATATTTGCAAACAGTAGCTCTGACAAAGGTTTAATTTCCAAAATATATAAACAACTCAGAAAACTCAACAACAAACAAACAAACAAACAAACCCAATCAAAAAGTGGGTAGAGGACCTGAAAATATACCTCTCCCAAGAAGACATATGAACAGCCAATAGAAGAAAAGATGTTCAAACTTACTAGCAATTAGGGAAACGCAAACCAAAACTAAAATGAGATACCACCTCACACCTATTAAAGTGGCTATTATGAACAAGATAAGCACTAGCAAGTGTTGGAGAGGTGTGGAAAAAAGGGAACCCTCATTTACTGCTGGTAGGAATGGACTGATACATCTACTATAGAAAACAGTATGGAGGTTCTTAATAAAATTAAAAATAGAGCTACCTACCATATGACCCAGCAATCCCTTTCCTGGGTATATACCCCAAAAAACTTCAAAAACATGTATTTGCAAAGATAAATGCACCCCTATGTTCACTGCAGCATTATTCAGTGGCCAAGACATGGGAACAACCAAAGTGTCCTGCAATAGAGGACTGGATAAAGATGTGGTACATATACACAGTGGAAGACTACTCAGCCATAACAAAGGATGAAATACTGCCATTTGCCACAATATGGGTGGACCTTGAGAATATTACGCTAAGTGAAATCAGTCAAAAAAAGCTAAGAACCATATAATTTCACTCATATGTGGGACATAAAACTAAAACTCGTGAATACAAACTGCAGTGTGGTGGTTGCCAAAGGGAAGGGGATCCTAATATATGGTGACAGGAGAGGGTCCTAATATTTGATGACAGGAGAAAAATTGACTTTGGATGGTGGGCACAAGGTGCAACATACAGATCTTGTCACAAAGAAATCCATACCTGAAACCTATATGATCATATTAACCAATGTCACCCCAATACATTTAATAAAAAAAGAAAAAAGAAAGCATGCTATATTAGTCTTAATTTTTAAAACAGAACAAATTCAGTGAAAAGTAGCTTTAAAAGAGGAATTAACAACAGCCACACCGAAGAAAGCACCTTTGTCACTTACTTGTACTTTAGGTCTTCTTTCCTCATCAGGGCTGAAACTACTACTAGTGCTCAAGTCTGAGTCATTATGAATATAACGAAGGGTGGAGTCCATGTTCTGTTAGGAAAAAATATTTACTTAAAAAGTTGAACTGTCTATAAGTTTCCTTCATCTAAACTATCTTACCTTTTGAGACTGCCAAAGATATAAATACATTTAAGTTCTTCATGTTTTTAAAAGTTTATAAATATACATAAGGCTTCATTAAGAACTTCCCCTGCCTTAAATCAAACTTGCTGAATAGGATGCTACATGTATGAAAAAGAATTTCAGAATAAAAGTAATTTAACATTTAGAATTAAATTTGAAATGTCCCAAATAGTTAAAATTAGCTTGTTTATAAAATAGTACATAGAGGACTTGGGATGTCATATGAAGTTCTTCCACTGTTTCTAGTCTTGGCTATTTCTAATTTCACAAATACACATTTTTAACAGTAAAAAAAACCCCACACACAAAACAACCCCAAAATAAAAAGAACAACACCTTCCAAAATGCAAAGATAGCATAGTATTCAAATCTCCAATGATAATCGTGGTTAGGGATTCATTCTGAACCAACTATATTATACAAAATTTCTAATATACTAGATGTCATCAACCAAAAAACAAAACAGGAATCCACTAAAGTTTAAAAACCCTCTTGCCATCCCCACTGTGTGTACGTAGGTACTCTTGCCTGAGCTTTTCATTCAACCCACTCTGTCTGTGACCATTTGATTCTGGCATTCAGGGGTGTAGTTCTTCTCTGTTTATAAAAACAAGGGATCAGAAATACTGATACCAAATGATGCTGGCTTGGTGGGACGTGGTAGGAAATTAAGGAAGGATCATATAGAACAGCTCCAAGTATACAGCAAAAATGATGCTAGTAACAGTACCCACCCTCACACTCCAGAGTCCAGATAATGCCACTGGCCCTCCGCAACATGGCCTCAAGTCCTGATCTTCTGCTCAGAATACTGTGTTGCTTGCTGCAGTGAAATGGTCCGATCAGAAACAAAGCACCTCTCCAAAAAAAAAAGGGAAGAGTTAATTATTCTTGATAAAGGGCTTTGTTTCCAGTAAGACTATTTCACTGCAGTAAGCTACATTAACATTGAAGCTACTAAAATGGTCATGTAGACAGGATTAGGATTTACTTTCTAAGCACTGAACATACCATCAGTCACAGATAGGATGTGGTGACATTTACTTTTACTTTATGCAAAAGGTAGAGCTAAGAAAATCAGCAACAAACAGAATATACTAACTAGAAAGTGATTAGCTACAACTATTCCCCAACGAAACACTTCTAATTCAAACTACTCTCACTTGATAAACACTTTACTGAGTTTGTTACCTCAACAGCATCGCTGATTAAAGGCACGGAGGCATCATGATTTATTTTACAGTTTGGTTGCTCACTGACACACAGTTCATCTTGCACATCACTTCTCTTTTCTGTATCGCTGGCCTCTTCGTGAGCATCCAGATTGGAAGCTCGCAGCGCAGCAGACAGCACGTCCACTTGTGCTATAGGCAGAATAGGGAAATGATAATAAGTGGCAGAATTACAATGAAATGTGTACTTTTTGACACTGCCACCAAAAAGCTGGAAAAAAAAACCTCTACGTGGTAAATCATTAGTCCTTCAAGAGAAAAAGTAGAAAACTAATATGCTTTCATGAGATTAAAAATGCTTATCCACTACTGTACATTATTCTGCGTTAGTATGAAAAGAGAAATGCTATCTAGTTTTGGAGGTACCTCCAGTTTATTAAAAGGAGTCAATTTCAGTGTGAGTTAACTATGTTTGGGTAGTGCATAAATCGAACTTATAAGACTTACTTACTAAGCTATTTTAGCGGAAGAGCAGTCACTTTACAAACCCTGCCAACATAAAACAATCGCAATTACAAAGATTTTTGTTGCAGTTACATTTAAACATCTCATATCTTATTCCAGTTTATTTTTCTCTAATTCTTTTTGAAAATGAAATCAATGACTTGCCCCAAACACAGATCCCAAATGAGTACTGTCTTGTTTACAACAAACCAAACTGACAACTTACCAAGTTCTTAAATCTGGCAAGTAGCACTAAGTTTTGAGTTATACCTTCTTTATGAAAGTGACTCAAAACTGAGATAAATCATTTTTTTCTGACCATGACTGCCAAAAGTGCCCAATTCTTTCATTGGGCCTAAACTGGAAAGAAATCTATATTTTGTGAGCTTGGGCCATTTTTCCTTTTGTAGTCTATGAACCTAGCTGTGGTAAATCAAGCTGATATCAATAATTCTACTTGGGCACTGCTGAAATTCAATCCTGAATCAGCTTGGCAATCCCAAATGTTCTGGACAAAAACAGAAAAGCCGCAAATTCCCTGGGTAAGTATTTTGGAAAAGAGGATCTCTTACACCTACTTCATATTTTACTACTTCCCTTTTTGGCCTTTCATGTAGGATCTATTTCTGTTATAACTAAGAAAGGGCTTTCTTTTTCTGAAAAGGAATATCTCATTATTGTCCATGAAAACATTTAAAATTTTTGTTCAAAAACTTACAAGGAAGTTAAAAATCATCAATGCTTCAAGGAAGGTGAGTTAAATTGGGAAGCAAGGGCTGCTTTAAAATTTTAAAAAACCTAAGTCTTGCTCCCCCCTCACCCTCCCCCCCGCCCCCCCAATGACATGCCCCACCCAACAGTGATAAGGGGAAAGAACAAGTGGCACAGAAGCTTGTAAAGCTGAAGTTTAGCCCCTGGTCAGAATTTAGTTCCCAATTTTGGCTTAAAGTTCTGCCCTTCCAAAAAGTAGACATTTTCTGCAATTTGCCACGATGGCAGATTAGAAAAGAAAAAACATCCAAAACTAAGGTATATGCCTTTAAAAACTCAAAACACCTCCTAACATACAGAAAATTAAGGCATAGTAAATTTTAATTAACTATGGATTAAAAATGGCCTCAGATTTCAATGAAATCAAATGCTTAAGAATTCTGTAGCCAAAGCAGAAAATCCCTAGCACTGCCTAGCTATGTTTTACGAGAGGCCATTTGACACAGGCAGTTAATGTATTGTCCCAACCTTCTGTGCTCTCTGAGGCTGGGATTTTTGTCTGGTTTGTTGCTGCTATATATTTAGTAACTAGGGGAGTATCAGGAACATAGTAAGTACTCAATAAGTAATGATAAAATAAATAAATAAATAAATAAAATAAATAAATAAATAAATGGCTATGTTATAAAAGTTATTCTTATAAACAGAAAGAACATGATAAATTTAAAACTTTTTGGTAATTGAATTTTTTTAAAGCTATGTTTTTACTGATTTTTAGAAACAGAGGAAGGGAAAGTGATAGATAGGAACATTGATGAGAGAGGAACTTCATTGATCGGCTGCCTCCTGCACGACCCCTAGTGGGGATCGAGCCCGCAACCCAGGCATGTGCCCTAACCAGGTGACTGGGAATAGATCTGGTGACCTCTTGGTTCATGGGTTGACACTCAACTGCTGAGCCACACCGGTGGGGCAAGAACATGACAAATTTAAAACATGATAGGTTTAAAAGGTAAATCAGAAAGAGAACTGATTAAATCACAATATAGTATTTGTGTTGAAACCTCTCAATTACAGCTTGTAAATTTACAATACAATTTTAAGCCAAACATGATAAGTATTAGCCATCTTCTGAAATGCAGAGTCATATACTGAAGCTTACATGTACATGTAGGTCTTTTTAAAAAGCAAACTATACATATCATTTTTAGCTTGTTAAAAAAATTAAAGTAGCTCTTCAATATTTCAGTATTTGTTAAGTACCTACTGCATGTCAGAAAACTAGAAGGTACTGTAGTAAACACAGTGAGAATTCCCAGAACAGGCTTACAGCCTTTTTCCATAAAATGGAGTGTAAGAAAAACAAAGTATAAAAGTTATTGGTTTGATCAACTGAATAAAACTTAAGTTGTTAAATGATAATAAAATTTATTTAAACAAAAAGCTGAAAGCTGTAAAAACAAACATTTATCAAGAGTTGACTATCCTCAGCTATGAGCATCCTTAGTTTTAGGTGTAATTCTCTGTGTCTCAATTTTCCTCATCTGGGGGTGGAAGGGTGTAGAGAAATGGAGGGAGAATACAAAGACAAGATTTTGGTGAATATTCTAATTTATCAAACAAAACAAAACTTGATGATGTAGTTCTTGTTACATCAAGTTGTCGTAAAATGCAGAATGCTGGTTCAACGGGGTAAATAAAATCAACAACAGAAGCCACAATTGAGGAATGAACAAAGAAACGACAGGTCGCTATGATGCACACTGACCACCAGGGGGCAGACGCTCAGTACAGAAGCTGCCCCCTGGTGGTCAATGTGCTCCCATAGGAGAAGCGCCGCTCAGCCAGAAGCCACTGCCTTTACACTAAGGATGTCCGCAGGGAGCAGGTGTAAGCTGTCATTTGGACATCCCCCAAGGGCTCCTGGACTGAAAGAGGGCGCAGGCCGGGCTGAGGGACCCCACTCCAAGGGCACAAATTTCATGCACTGGGCCTTTAGTGTTTTCATAAAAAATAATCTACCAGGAGAGATAAAAAATAGGATATGCTATTGAATATTTTCATATTCAATATTCAATATTTCGGCTCTTGCTTTTGTTTCTGAATATAACAAAAAGGAATGAACTACTGATACATGAAACAAGGATAAATCTCAAACACATTATGTTAAGTGACAGAGTAAAAAAGAAGTTACTGCTTGATTCTATGTATGTGGCATTCTACAAAAAGCAAGATCATAGGGACAGAAAACAGATTAGAGGTTGTCAGAGGCTGGGCATGGAAGAAAGGACTGACTATAAAGGGGGACAAAGAATGTTCTGGTGATGAAACTGTTCTGTATCTTGACTTAGGTGGTGGTCACACACAACTCTATGTGTTTGTCGAATCTCACAGAACTGTCCACTCAAGAGGCCAAATTTTACTGATATAAATTATGTCCCAATAAACCTAAAAAAGAATGAAACTGACCATTTTCCAATTAAATTAACTTTGAACAATCAAGGATATGAATTTGCCTTTAATCAAATCATTTTCCTCCAAATGTAAAATTATAATAGAAAATAATTTAAAAATAATTTAAAAATCATTTAATCATAAATTAAAGCCAAATAAAGATAACTGCTAACTTAACCACCAGAATGCAATTTTCAAAGTTTGAACACAGGTTTTGTATGTTTTAGAAGGATACTGAAGGTTATTGTTTTAGCTGCTTTAAAAGTGGGTATTTACTAACATTGAGCAAAACAATAGTTTATAAATTTTAAGTTTTAGAACAAGGCCAAAAAATATCCACAAAAAGATATAAGTTCTAAAGACCTCTAATTATAGGATTTGTCAAAATTGTTTTAAATAGCATCTCAGATTTCACTGAGTAAAGTTATGAGTCATTAGGAAGCCTCAGTCTTCAAAGGGGCAGGAAGATAACATCTGCTCAGGTTCTGGCCTGATCACTTCCCAAGCCTCAGCAAGTAGAACAGGACTGCGTCAGGACATCTGGTTCCCACACACTGGGAAAACATATTCCACTTAATAAGAGGCAACTTTTGATTTGAACACAGAACAACTTTATGGCTGCATTCACAAGGAAATAATGTAGGTGATAAATGTGTAATCCAATGGAAAAAAGTCAAAACTGAGAAAGTAAGCTAATTGACTCTTACAGACAGACGTCTACAGCTCTCAAAACACATCATATTCCACAGAAAAATAGGTTATTTTTGTCAGCTGTTAATAACGCATGGTCCTTCCTTTAAAAACTCTGCGTCCTCTGCTATTTTATGAAAAAGCTAATGAGACCTAGAGCAAAATAGTTAAGGCAGGACAATATTTAAAACCGTAAATGTAAAACACTGTTTGAATGATTGTGAAAATTTTAGAGATTTATGAATCAACAAATCTGTAAATACTAGTTAGGAACACAGTGATGAGCTTATCTAAATGAAATTACCTAAAAATATTGTAGTTATCAAGACAAGACATGATGACAATGATCAAATTTTTAAGAAGGCATTTTTTATTTTTTCTGGAAAAAAGGTAAGCAAACACTTTATACCAACTTTAGAATAAAGAACTTGATTAAATATTCCATACCTCTAACATCCGGATCATCAATATGCGGCTCTAGATTTTCTATCATTTCTTCAAGTTCCTTTCTGGTGGCCATAGTGATGTTTGAAGAACCTGGTATGGTTGCTTCAGGTGTTTCTTCTGGTCTCTCTGGGTTAAGTTTATTCCCAGAGCCCTGCTCAAGTTCTATATCTAGATCTATTTCAGGAAGAGGAGTCCTCCAGAAATGGAAAGAGTTGTATAATTCCTGATCTAAAAGAGCAGAATCTTGTGAACTGGTGCCAACCTCTGGCCGTAATGTAGATTTGGAGTTACCAGGTTTTTTATCATTTTCATTACTAGCTGCTTCCTGATGAGAGTCTGAGGACAAAGTACAAAGTAAAGAACTGTCCATTGGAACACTTATTTCACCTGGAGATTTCCTAGTTGTTTCAGTATGATCTTCCATGTTTCCCAGTTTGACACTGGAATTACTAATACTGGGATCTGAAGGAACATCCTCTGTCCTGATTTGTACATCCTCTGGGACTTCTTGATCTCTGATCCTTTTATTGTTTCATTTGGGGGGGAAAAATGAAAGTATAAAAATAATTACTGGAAAAAAATCAATGACAGATACTACATAAAGCATTTAAACGAGCTAAATATTACGAAGTACAGAGTATCCATACATATTGAGTAATTTGCATAAATTACTGATAATGCTTCTTTTCCATCAGTTGTTCTGTGTTCAGAGATGTAAACATTTGTTAAGCCTAAGTCTAGATATTAAAGCATTAGATATTAGTTGGAGGCAATAACATTTAAGAATCCTGGAATCCTACAATACCATGATAATTTCAATAATTAATAAAAAATAGTAGGAAGGTAAAGTCCTACAATGCATTTTAAGATAGACACATTTTTAAAGTTATTTGATTTTTAGGATTATGGCACTGCCACTCTGCTCCAATGACATAATGAGAAGCTGAGAATTAAAACCTATTTGCTTACATTAAAAAGAAAAGAAAGCTTGACTGGCGTGGCTTAGTGGTTGAGTGTTGACCTATGAACCAAGAGGTCATGATTCGATTCCTGGTTAGGCACATGCCCGGGTTCAATCCCCAATCTTGGGCGTTCAAGAGGCAGCCGATCAATGATTTTCTCTCTCATTGATGTTTCTATATCTCTCCCTCTCCCTTCCTCTCTAAAATGAATTTTAAAAATTAATATTTAAAAATAAAAAAAAACACCTCTACACAGCATTACAAAAGATTTTATTTACTATCTCAGAAAATATATAGAAATCCACTCAAGTGTTTTAAGTTATTTTTATTTCTTCCAGCTCTTTTCACTTTCCAGCTCTACTCCCATAGGTTTTAACCAAAATGGAGCCATGACTTAATTGATAAAGACAGATGGTACAAATTCCTAAAGACCACAGATTATCGCCATTCATTATGTAAACTAAAGCACTACATTAATGTTTATCCCCTACATTTTATTAGACCCGATTAAATTTACTAATATATACTGAGCACCTACTAGGAACCAGAAATAAAATGGATATTGAGGATTCATATGTGAAATGTAGATCTTATTCATGAGACTATAATTAGAAGCAAATAAAAAAAAAAAAGAACTTATAAGCAAATAATTGTCAGGTAGCATGGTAAATATATAAGTATGCACAATGAACACAGGAGATAGAATTGAGAGTTGAAATTAAAAGGCTTCAGAGGAAATGATATAAGTTGTATTTAGAAGAACCAATAAATGTTTATGAGGCTAAGGGGAAGAAAATGTATGGAAAGAAGAAACAGCATATGCAAAGGTAAGGGTGATAAAGGTGGTAGAACACATTCAGAAAAGAGCAATGAGTTTATTATGGCTAAAAGAAGGAAATGATAGATGACAAGGATGAAAAACTTTGCAGAAATCACTATATTCCATACTAAATACCTCTGGAATTTATCGTATGGGCTATAGGAAATAAGGTAGGAATTAAGAGACTTACATTTTTAGATGTTATTTTTGAAAGACCATTCTGGAAGCAGTACAGAAAATTGGTTGGAGGTGAGACAAGAGGCAGGAAACATAAGAGAGTAGGTGATAGGCAGTGATGACTTTCTGAATGAAGGCACTGTATTTGGGGTTACAGTAGAAGTAAACACATTCAATGATGACAAAACCAATAGGACTTGTTCATTTACTGCATGCTGGAGAAACAAAGGGAGGCATCTGGGAAGATATCCAGATTTCTGGCTAGAGCAACTGATTAGATACTGGTAGCACCAACTAAAAGTGGAAAATGCAAGAACAATTCAATGAGAAAGCTAATGAGTTCCAGTTTGGACAGACTGAGTTAGGTGTCTATGTCAAAGGTGGTGGTGATGTCCATGGGAAACTGGTCAGACACTGGAGACAGATTGGGAGGTCATCAAGTCAGAGGGACATGTGTAGGGCTTAGATGTAAGGCAAGAAATATGAATGAAGGAAAACACAGCAGTCACACAGAATAACACAGAGTGAAGGCATTTTTCTTATATAAGGGATAGTAAAGATGAGTATATTTTAGGCTTAAAGAAAGGGTTTTAAGAGGTGAGGGAACTGGAGACATAGGAGAATGATGAAATAATGATAAAGCAATAAGAATATGGGCTCAATAACACAGATGGATAGATGAAGTGAAAACTCTAAGAAACATGAGAAGGATGGGTATGTAGGTAATTTGTAAGATGAGTATGTATGTGTGTGTGTGGGGGGAATTAAAATTGTTCACATGAAACATTATGTGCCTTTACATGCACACAATGAAAGATATTAAACCGCAGGCCTGCCAGAACTATGCAAAAGTGGAAGGTGACGTTAACAACTATGTAAATCCCATACATGTTTAATAGTCAACCATACACAATCTCATGAAAGTATCACCTTTCCTCTGATGTGACTTTATCTAATAGCAATGTTCACATTATCAGAAACACTTTTAAAAAACACATAATTATTTTTAAAAAGTTTTAAAATAGAGATAAAAATATCTAATAAGTCATCTGAAAATATGACAGACATTTTAAATTCTGGTGTTGCCTTCCCATTCTTTTTTTTTTCCCCCTTCCAGTCTTATTAACTGTAAAATATATAGTATGCACACATAATAAAATTCTGTTACAACTGTGAAAAGATTGAATTGCAAATTCTTAGATACTTATCCTAGTATTGGCACTACATTAATCTAAAACTCCAAGCCTTTTAGGGACTCACATTCCTCATGTACTCCTTATTCATAAAAATGAGGAACTGGCTTAGATGGCTTATAAGATCCTTTCCCTCTCCAAAAGAGTTCTTAAAGCTAGTGCTATTATGCAAAACAAATGTCTTCTATATGTGTATGAATTATGTAATATTTTCCAATTATGTTGTTCTTATTAAAATATATTTCTTCTTGCCGAAACCGGTTTGGCTCAGTGGATGGAGCGTCGGCCTGCGGACTGAGAGGTCCCAGGTTCAATTCCGGTCAGGGGCATGTACCTGGGTTGCGGGCATATCCCCAGTGGGAGATGTGCAGGAGGCAGCTGATCGATGATTCTCTCTCATCGATGTTTCTAACTCTCTATCTCTCTCCCTTCCTCTCTGTAAAAAATCAATAAAATATATGTATATAAAAAAAATATATATATATATATTTCTTCTTTTGTTTTAAAAAACATTAGTGGCTCACCAATGTGGCTCACTGATTGTCAACCTATGAATGAGGAGGTCTCAGTTTGATTCTTGATCTGGGCACATACCTGGGTTGTGGGCTCAATCCCCAGTCGGGGATATGCAGGAGGCAGCCAATCCATGATTCTCTCTCATCATTGATGATTCTACCTCTCTCTTCTTCTCCCTTCCCCTCTCTGAAATCAATAAAAACATTAAAAAAAAAAAAAAAAAGAACATTAGTGGAATAATTGGTAAAATCTGAATGAAGTCTTTAGATTAAGACGACAGTATTGTATCTACACTAATTTCTTAATTTTGGTAATTAGACTGTGTGGTTATATTAATGTCTATGTTTTGAGGAAATACACAGTAAAATATTTAAGAAAGTAAAAAAAGTAAAACAGTTTTCACATGTCTAAAATTTATTCTCAAAAACTCAGAAAAAAGGAATAATAAAGCAAATATGGTAAAATGTTGACATTTGGAGAATCTGAGTAAAGGGTATATGGAATTCTCTTTTATTTTTGCATTTTTCTGATATGCAAACTAAATCTTAAAAATTATAGTAACAAGGTACTGTTTTGTGGGGGTAGGGAGCAAATGAGTAAAACTTGTAATACTTCAACTATTATCTGATGAATTTTAGAAAGTTCCATTTAAAATATACAAAAAGAATGCAATTAAGTATATAAGACTATTCCAAGGGCATGAAGTTCCTTGATCATTATTTTTACCTTAGCATTCAAATTAAATTTTAATATTAAAATTAATTAAGAATATTAAATTTGCCATGGCTGCTGCTCGATCCCTGATTGGGGTACATGTAAGAGGCAGCAGATTGATGTTTCTCTCTCTCTCTCCCCCCACTGCCCCTTCCTCTTTCTTTAATCAATAAAAACACATTTTTAAAAAAGGAATACTACATTTTAATATTCTTAGCCTAAAAAACAAAAAGAACAGCCAAGTAATTCTACTTGACTAATGTAAAATTACTAGTTTGTACAGTTTTTAAAAGAAGAAAAAAAAAAGATTTCCCAGTATTAAATTTTGGGAAGAATTATACATGTATGAATTATAGTTGCTTCAAATTGTCAAAAAATAAAAGTTCTCTAAATACAGATTTTCCTGCCTGGCTGGAGTGGCTCAGTGGTTGAGCCTCAACCTGTGAACCTGGAGATTATGGTTTGATTCCCAGTCAGGGCACATGCCCCAGGTTGAGGGCTCTATCCCCAGTAGGGGTTGTGCAGGAGGCAGCCAATCAATGATTCTCTCTCATCATTATAATGTTTCTACCTCTCTTCCCTTCCTCTCTGAAATCAACAAAAACATATTAAAAATAATAATAAATACAGATTTTTCCTAGAACTGGATAAGAGTCAATGCAAGATCAAGCTGCTAGATGCCAAAATTCTGATATTCTGAATTATCGGACTTCCAAATGCCATTATACAAGCAAACATTTTTGAAAATTGAGGAGACATGGTTCTGCATAATGAGAATTATTTCCCAAGAGATCGTAGGCAATAAGAGCACCAGAGAGTAAGCCAGAAATTTCTCTCAAAAAGAACCTTAAGTTTCCTTTAGTTTATGATTAATATTTGCAGAGTTCCTGACTAGAGACCGTGGGCCTAGAAAATGAGTACCTGTACCCGTTTTTCAAGGAGAAAATGACCTACAGAACATCTGGTTAAAGAAACACTGTATCCTGAGATAAAAGCAAAGAGCACTCTCCAAGATACATCTTCCAAGTGCTGTGAATTAAATAAATGAAGTTTTAACTGTGAAACATTTCCGAATTTGTACCAATAACAATATTACTTTCACATAGTTGGCATTAACCTAAACTGACAAAAACTAGCGTAAGTGGCTCATCATTTAAGGATTTTTAAAATTAAATATATTTCCTTATAATAAGTCACTCAAAATTTATTACGTGCCAACTATGTGCCAGACCAAAAGAAGGTGTTAAGAGTACGAAGATAAAAAAAAAACCACATTGCTACGCAGGATGGACTTGTAGTCTATTAGATGACATACAGAAATACACAATTAAAAAGATAGGGGTGTGTAAGAGACTGGGAGGAGGGTGGAAGGGGGGGGGATGGGAGATATTTGTAATACTATCAACAATAAAAAATACATTTAAAATTGAAAGAAAAAAAAGACCTGACTAAAAATTATTCTCATTCTAGTCCTACTGACAGCCAAGATGCAAAAGCTATGAATTTCCTGAAAAAATGCAGGGATATATTCTTGGAGGTAGTGAGTCTAGAGACAGCAAACACACTGACACTGACTTTGTTAAATAAGGTACAAATGGAACAGCAGGGCTTCCCAGAAAGAAAGCATGGAGAACCAAAAGAACAATGTGTTCAAAGAATAATGTAATCGTTGGTTTGACATAATTTAGAAATGCAAGTTTGAAAATAGCCTTCTAAAGTAGCTTTTACTAACGCCTTCAAAGAACCATTGAAATAGCCTACTCTGGGGTGAATGAAAGATAAATTTTGTATATAAAGTTAGATGTTTATAATTAATAAATTCTTCAAACACTGTTAAATGATAGTAAATGTTTCCAGGGTCAGATGAAACAATATATAATAAGTAGTAATGGAAATACATTGCCAAAACCTTATTTTGTAACATAGTAGAGAAATCTGAATTCTAGGAAACTGAGAGGACTGTGAGAACAGGTATCAAGTTCTCTATATACAGTAGCTGGTTGTTAGTAGGTGCTCAATTAATTTTTGCTCAATCAATCAATCCTAAATAATAAAACATCAGTTTAAAACAAAAGCCAGTGCAGCATTTAAGAGAGGGCAAATAAACTAATGGTTATGAGATTAATAATATATAGGACGACTTTTTTTGAAGCTAGGAAGTAAAACTATACAAAAGTTTTTACAATGTTTTTAACAAACTTCCTTAGTCAGGAATTCTTTCTTCTCTCCCTTACACCATTAACACATTTCAATAAAGTTATATAAAGTAGTGAAAATCCAATATTACAAATAGTATTGGCTTGACATTAAGACATACCTCAAAATACAATGGAAGAGAAATTAAGGTTTGTAGCTAAAAGATAACTACCTTTAAATAGCTCTTCCAATAATGTCCAATACTGGCAGTGAGCAAAACTATTGGCCGTGATAGCCACAGCAACTATTTTTGCCAATGAAGTTTTATTGAAACAGAGCCAAGCCCATCTGTTTATGTACTGCCTATGGCTGCTACACACTGCAAAGGCAGAACTGAGTAGTTGTGACAGAGACTGAAAACATTTGGCCTTTACAGAAAGTTTCCTTATCCCTATGTTATGCAATTTTCTGTAAATTTTTATTTTCACTTACTAGACTGTCTCCAGTTTTAAAAATAAATAAGTTACATCATAGCCTTTGTACAATTAGATAGGGAAAATACATACTGACTTTAAAAATGAAAAGCAGATAACATCCCCCACCCCCAATCATTATTTTTGTAAAATTCCTTGCAGCAGCTGTTTTCGAAAGAACTGATTGTGCTTGCTAGGAAGGCAGGTTTAGGGTGATTTTTCTTCCTTTACAAAAAACAGTACCTCAGGTTTGTTTGGCTATTCAGCAGGACAGTAGGAGAACAGGCAAAAAGGTAAAACAAGGCAGCAGAGAAGAAAGGAAGAACTGCCAAATCAAAACACCAAGAAAGCAAATATCACAGTATCAAGACCTACAGAAGAAAATGTCCATTAGCATTATGACAAGGGAGGGACAAAGCACTATGGTAACTCAAGCATTATAGTAGGGGCTGTTTCAAAACCAGGTATTCAATTATTTCAAATGTACACCTGCAAAAATTTGTGCTTAATTCCCATGCACTAAGCAATGTTTGAATTGTTTTTTCCCTAAGTATGTAATATAATTTAAAAAAAACTAAAACTCAATTAAATTTTTTAAATGCAAAAATTTTAAAAATAAAAATGAGTTGTCCTCTAAGTTTCATTTAAAAACCTGTTGCCCTATTAGTTTAATACACTTAAAATTGATATTCTAGTTACTAAGTACAGAAATGTGGTGCTAATCCTTAGAATACTTTCCTCCTCAACTGAAATTACAATCATCATTCTGTAGACAGAGAATCCAAGATCCACAATTAAATAACTGATTGGAAGGAAAAATAATAGTAAGAAATGGACTATATACTAAAATATATACCTAAGTTAGGATTTATTCCTTAAAAAACCAAACCCTTTAAGTTGTACAACCATTACCTCATATATTCTAAGTGTCAACAGATTATTTCCTGGGTAATAATTTTTAAGTAAACTTATTCCAAACTACTATTGAATCCATCATTTATAGTTTTCCATGTGACTGGCTTCAAACTAAGTGTGTCACGTGCATCTTCATTTACTCATTTAATATACAAGCAACCAAAACGTTTAACAAATGTATTTAAAACTAAAACTATAAAAATATTTACCAATTTGTATAATCAAGAGAAACAGAAAATTTCTCCAAAAAGAACTTATTATAAAATAGTGAAAATGAAAAAGAAAATGTTCCCAAGCAGTAAAACTGGAAGCAAAGTTTTAAAAATTTATACCTATTTTTGTCTTCTACTGACGTATTTTCTGAACTTTTGCTTTCTTCTTTAAAATACTGGCCTGAGCTTGATGGATTAGCAAAAGTAGATATGAAAGGTCCCAGAGACTGAAAAGCTGCTTGGCGAACCTAGAAGAAAAGAAAAACAGTCATGAAACATAAAATATGGGATTATTAACAATCTACTTTCCACATACTTAATGAAGTATGTTTAAGATAATAAAGTTTTCCTAAAAGAAACACAGATTCAGAACTATAAATCATTCCTCAGCTAGATTTAAAGTTCTTTATACACTACTTTCTTTTTTACTTTCAATTTTCTTTTTTATCCTGGCTTGAATATTTAAACCATGAGAGTATGAATATGAGATCCTATAAAACATTTACATGGAACAAAACTAAAGAAAGTCCTGTTGTGTTCTCAGGAACAATAAGAATGAATAAAATCAAGATGCCGAACAGAAAATATAAAGCTGTAAGTCCACAAAATGTGATAAATCTGTTTAATGTTTTAGGATAGGAAAGACTGTAATTTATTCACTACAAGGAAGCAAGGCAGATGTATGGGAACTATATACATGCTCATCAGGAATACAATATTGACTTAAAATATTTTTCACAAAACTCTGGAAGCATATATTACTGTTATCAATAAATGTCTCAAGTAGGAGAACTGAAAAGGTTATAGAATTATACTTCATACTGTGTTCCTGTATTATGTCTGTAAATATGATTAAAAACCACAAGCATTTGTAAAGGAGATGTTCATGGGAGGAAATAGAAGGATGGACACAATCTGACAAAAACAACTACGATGGGAAAAACTATAAACCAATTTCCCTGAGATTTCACCTTTTAGGCATAACAATACCTTTTCCAAGTTTTAAAATAAGGATTGCATGAGATGTGTAAATTTTACAAAGGCAAATAAATACATGGAAAGTATTGGTATTGACCTGCTTGGAGAAGTAGTTACCAAATTATTAAATTGATTTTTTAAAAAGGCTAGAATTACACTCATGATAGCAAAAAGAATAGTGTGTGCTTAGATTTTTCTTCTTCTTTTATTTCCATAAAAGCAGAAAAGTAACTTTTAAAATTATATGCACATGTTTAGTCTACTCTGGATATTAAAACTGAGCTTGTCTCAAATAGGCATAGATTTATAGATACATCAAATGACTGAGATTTAAGGAATCCTTCACTTTAATATATACCTCTTCCCAAATTAACAGGAAATACCGCATGTTGCTCTAACATAGTAGTTAAAATTTCAAAATAAAAACTTCAAATAAGCTACGAAGTCCTTTCTAATAATCTTACACAAGATGATAATAAACACATTAAAATAGTACTAAGGCTTAAGTCTCTTCCTGTATGTAGATTTTGTTTTGAAAATGGATGTGGTGAGATCCTGAGATCAACTTCTGGCATGACAGCATAAGGAGCTCCACTGGCCCACACTCTCCAATGAAATGGGGAAAAACTCCACCATTCAACACCTCTGGAAAAGCCCTAAAGGTGAGCAACAAATTAAGTAATATCCAGTCAATAAAATCCACAAAGCTCAGTAAAAAAGTTGAGAGTCTGAGTATATGAACCAAGGCCAGCTTGGGGAGGCTGAGCTGCTATTCCAGACTGCTGTAGCCAAGAACAGTGGGCTCCCTCTCCTCCAGCTCCCAGCTGGAGGGCTTTCAGCATTTGCACCCCTGCCCTCAGCTACCTGTTGCTGAGAACAGGTCCTGGGCAAGTGCAGTGGAGTGCTAGGGGTTCCCTTCTTCCTGAGGCCCAGTGGAATAGAGGCTCTACCTTGGATGGGGATCAGAATCCTGAGGCCCTCAAAGCCCATGCCTGAGTTGGTGAGGCTGGGAGAGATAAGCCAAGGGAACCTCAAGCTGGTGAACCTCCCACTCCCACCAAAATGTTCTCATCCCAAGGGTGACTGTGGGCATGCAGACCCAAAGTTGTGCCTCCTGAAGGGGGAAATAAGAATCCACTAAAGTATTCCCTCAGTCACTAAACAAACAAATAACAATTACAAGGTCCCAAGAAGGGTTATCAATACCCAAATTTGCTGCAATACATTATCTAACTAAAATGTCCAGTTTCTAACAAAAAATTACAAGGCATGGAAAGGAACAGGAAAGTATGATCCATACACTGAAAAAAAAAAAATAAGTAACAGAAACTGTGTGTGAGAGCAATAAAATGTTGGACTTAACAACAACAAAAAAAACCACTTCAAAGTAGCCATTATAAATTGTTCACAGAAGTAAAGGAAAGCATGATTAAAGAAGTAAAGGTATGAGGATAATATCATATCAAATAAAGAATACTAATAAAGAGAAGGATATTTAAAAAGAGAACCAAATGGAAATCCTGAAGTTGAAAAGTATAATAGCTGAAATAAAAAATTCACTACCTGAATTCAACAACAGATCGGGACTGGCAGAAAAAACATTAGTGAACTTGAGGTATATCAATATAACTTATACAAGGTGAAAAACAGAGAAAAGAGAATAGGAAGAAAATAAACACGATCTCAGAATAATGCGAGACACCATTTAAGCACACCAACATATGTGTAATGGGAATACCAGAAGAAGAGAGAAGACAAAATATTTGAAGAAATAGATACTATGGATAGACCTGTAACAAGTGGAGAGATTAAATTGGTAATAAAAAAGACTATACCCACAAAGAAAAGCCCAGGCCCGGATGGCTTGGCTTCACTCCTGAATTCTATTAAACATTTAACATTTAAGAGAGAATTATTACCAATTCTTCCCAAACCATAGAAGAATAGGAAACACTTCCCAACTTGTTCTATGGGGCCATTATTACCCTGATCGCAAAAATAATAAAAAGCCATAGAAGAAACAACTACAGACCATTACCTCATATATGAATATAAAAATCCTTAACAAAATACTAGCAAAATCCAACATATAAAGAATTATTACACTATGACCAAGTGAGACATGCCAGATATTAAAGGTTAGTGTACAAGGGTAGGGAACCTTTTTTCTGCCAAGGGCCATTCATGGGCCATACAAAATTATCAACTTAAACATTAGCCTGCATATTTGGTCACCCCTAATGCCTCGGTAGGGCCAGACCAAATGATTTCGTGGGCCTTATATAACCTGTGGGCCAGATGTTCCCCACCCCTGCTTAAAACCTGAAAATCAATAGACTACATCATAGCAATGGAATGAACATGTTTTATATCTGAACAGAAAGTTTGTCCAGTTTAAAAAAAGTAAGTTAATACAGCTGTCTATCTATTATCTATTCCTAGAATGAACAATAACATGCCTTAAATAACAAATTATTACTTGAATTATGAACTCCCAATCATGTTTGCTGTAAAATGTATTATTTACAAAAATAGTAATTAAAACAAAAACCTACCCAACGTGAAGGATCACTGATCAAATTAATAAATAGTGCTGATAATTTAGTCCGTCGGATTTCTTGACATGTTGCACATGAAACTGCCATGAAGCATTCAGCACAAGCTTTCCGGACTCCCCATACGTTATCAGAACAAAGTTGAAAAAACCTAGGCAGCTATGCAAGGACAGTGTTTCGTTAGGCAGACAAACAGAGTGCAATACAGGCACACCTCATTTTATTGTGCTTCGCTCTGGCAACCCTGCATGAAGCAAGTCTATTGCCACCATTTTTTCATCAGACTCAGACGATGGCTAGCATTTTTTAGGAATAAAGTATTTTTTTTTTAATTTATTTAAATTAATCCCCACCCAAGGATATTTTTCCCATTGATTTTTAGAGAGTGGAAGGAAAGGAGGGAGGTTGGGAGGGAGAGAGAGAAATAGAAACATTCATGTGAAAGAGACACATCAACAGTTGTCTCCCACATGCACCCCGACTGGTGCCAGGGATCAAACTTGCAACCCTCTGACAGGGAATTGAACAAACGACCCTCTGGTGTGCGGTCTGATGCTCCAACCACTGAACAACACAACACTGGCCAGGGCACAATAAAGTATTTTTAAATTAAGGTATGTACATTTTTTTTTAGATATAATGCTATTGCACATTTAATGGACCACAGTATAATATAAACATAATTTTTATATGTACTGGGAAACCAAAAAATTCACGTGACTCTCTTTACTGTGACATTTACTTTATTGTGGTGGTATGGAGCCAAACTCGCAGTATCTCTGAAGTATTTGTGTAGTTTTATTTCATTTTCTACTTTTACAGTGTTTTAAAGTATTCGATTTTAACAAAATTTAGAAGACCTGTTTAGCATTAATACTCAGTAATTTTAAATGAAATACATCTAATTCATAAACTATTGGCTATGAAAAAACAAAATACTTGCAACAAATATAGCTTAAATGTTGTTTTTCAAGAGCTTATACCTAAACTTATTTTGCATAACAAATGTTTTCAGAAACTCTCAAAGTATGTTAACTTGTACATTAAGTATATATATTTTATGAATTAACTATTTAAAAAGAACCAGCTGTTGATTTGTCACTGAAAGACTTGAGGATTACTAATAAAGATTAATTTGAATAAATAAGAATTGATTTAATAAAAATGAGAGAGGTAAAAATTGATTGATGGTCCTTACACATACTTGCTTTTTTTTTGGTTAATCGTTACCCAAGGATATTTTTTTCCATTGATTTTTTTAGAGAGTAGAAGAGAGGAAGGGATGAAGAGGGGACAAAAGAGAGAGAAAGAGAGAGAAAGAGACAGAGAGAGAGAGAGAGAGAGAGAGAGAGAGAGAGAGAGAGAGAGAAACATGATGTGAGAGATACATGGATTGGTTGTCTCCTGAATGTGCCCTGACCAGAGCTGGGGACTGAACCTGCAACCCAGGTACACGCCCATGACCAGGAATCGAACCCAAGATCCTTTGGTATGTGGGCCGATGCTCTAACCACTGAACCACCAGCCAGGGTCATATTTGCATTTTTAACAAACTGTCTTTATAAAAGCACAGTTCAGATTACAGAAATTTAAACTCCTAAACTCAAAGTCCTACTCCCTTCTGGTTTATATTTGTGAAATTGTATTAATAAAATCTGGGAGTAAATGTATACACTTTAAACTTTATGTGCTATTTTGTAATGCACTACTTACTCCTTTATTACTCCTTTGTTTCTGTAATACTTACCAGCATTTCTTCAGTAGCTTGCTGGCCAACTACACTGCAGATATCTCCAAAGTTGGCAGCACAGACCTGACAACAAAAGCATTATTGACATTTCAAAGTATATAAGGTTATAAAAATAACCCTTTATTTTTATTTTTTTAATTTGCATTTTCTTAATTGATTTTTTTTGTTTTTAGAGAGAGAGGGCGGAAGAGAAAGAGAGTCAGAAACACTGATGAGAGAGAAACATTAACCAGCTGCCTCCTGCATGCTTCCTACTGGGGATCTAGCCCGCAACCCCGGCATGTGTCCTGATGGGGAATCTAACCAGTGACCACTTTGTGCATGGGACGATGCTCAACCAACTGAGCCACACTGCCTGGGCTAAAAATAATCTTCTAAATTTCACATGTAAACACTAGAACCCAGTGTTCTTAAGCAAACAAACAAAAAAACAAACAAACAAGACTAAAAAAATACCTTTCGAACATGAAACATTCTGCAATCACAGCACATCTCACAAAACCTAGGCAGGATAAGACGCTCTGTAATGTCCTTCCCAACCATGGGAGCCATTTTGCACATTATCTAAAATAAATAAGAACAAAAATACACTGAAAATATCTTTAAACAAGGCTTTCCCAGTTAGTTTGCTAACTTATTAGAAGCATATAATTTAAGAATATATAATATATGATATGGCATCATTATACCATTACAAAAAATTCATCTTATCTGAGTTGAAGACAGAAAAATAGATAGTAATCACCAATAAAATCAGTTAGTAGTTACTAAATGCACAGTAAACCCAGAGAAAATCATTAAAACTTCATTTTCGTCTACAGTTTCAATCTTATTAATCATTTTTCCTGATAACTTTAAAAGCAGTAAAACCCTACATTTTCTCAGTAAGAAAATAAATGTTGACTATTTAATTTAGTGGGAAAGAGTATCTATAAGAAGGATCTGGGTTTAATGTATCTATATTACTAAGAAAGACTGGACAGAGGCAGTCCTTACTTTACAAAGTACTATTTTAAATGGAACTTGTGCATACTGGAACGACATCCTTACTCTGCAAAGCCTAGGTTCCAGGGAAGGCAAGGACACAGTTCCAACACGCACATGTGTCAACTAATGCAGTGGTAGGCAAAGTGAGGATGAACTGTTTGAAAACCAGCCCAACATTCTTTAAATAAATTTGCCCCACAGTTGATATAGAAAGATTTCTGATGATTTCTCATCGTTTATCTATTCATCTATTCTATCTACTCCCAGCCATGCAAATAAGACAAATAAAAGGCATACAGATTGGAAAGAAAGCTCTACTCATATGTGACACAGTTGTCTGCATAGAAAATTCCACAGAATCTACAAAGAAGTCACTAGAACAAATAAACGAATTTAGAAAGTTTGCAGGATACAAACATGTCAGAATACAAAGATCATATGCATTTCTGTAAGTTAGCAATGAACAAGTGGAAACATCCTTAGAATTGGGGATAACACCTAAACCCCACAGCCAGTTTTGTTATTTGACTCTATGCTGTTTCTAAGAATTTCCAAGCCCTAAGTTAAAGATCCAAAGTTATACTGTACCACTGATCTACAAATATTTATTAGAATAAATTATTCCCCAGGTAAAGAACAGCTGGGAAGTCAGGGAATGAAAAACATGACAAAATAAATGTAAACCAATTGTAAGAGCATCACAAGTTTCATCCAGTGCTGTGTATAGTCTTTTTACTGTCATCACAATATTTTACTATTATTATATCCTATCACAAATTATAGCAGAGCAAGTTAAACTCTGCTCATACAAACCAACAATGATGCTGAAATTGATTTCCCTTCATGAGGAACTTGTGAAAAAAAACAACCTATGTTTTAGAACCTGACAGAGGCGGTGGATGTACCACATTATGAAAATACTAAATGTTATTTAACTGTACACCTTAAATGGCTAATTGTATACTATGTGAATTTCACTTCAATAAAAATGGGATTACTGGGAAAAAAGTATCTAAACCTTAACCTATACCAGAGTATCTAACCTTATTAACTGGTACTTGAGTATCCTATCTAATAAAAGAGAAACATGGTAATTAGCCATACGGCCGCTACCCTTCCCATTGGCTAATCAGTGAGATATGCAAATTAACTACCAACCAAGATGGCGGCAGGCAGCCAGGCAGCTGACGCGAACAGGGAGGCTTGCTTGCTTCAGTGACGGAGGAAGCCAAGCTTCCCCACCTGCCTTGCCGGCCTCTCAGCTGCACTCTAAGCAACACTGTAACAAATATAGAAGCTAAACAAAACCCCGGGCTTTGGCCAGCAGGACTGCAACATTGTTTCAAATACAGAAGGTAAACAAAGGCCAGAAACCTGCTTTCAGCAGCAGAGGTCTCATAGCTGGAGCCGAGCCTCAAAGCTAAAGCTGGCCCAGAATAAAAAAAGAAAAAAAGGAGCGGTTGGGAGCTTCAGTCACCCGCCAGCCTGAAAACGGCCCTCAGCCCCTCACCCAGGCTGGCCAGGCACCCAAGCGGGATCCCCACCCTGAAGGGTGTGTGACCAGCTGCAAACAGCCATCATCCCCTCACCCAGGCTGGCCAGGCACCCCAGTGGGGACCCCCACCCTGATCCAGGACACCCTTCAGGGCAAACCAGCCGGCCCCCACCCGTGCACCAGGCTTCTATCCTATATAGTAAAAGGGTAATATGCCTCCCAGCACCGGGATCAGCGGAGCAGCGAGGCCTCCTAGCACCGGGATCAGTGTGACAGGGGGCAGCGACCAAACCCCCTGATCGCCCTGCGGCTCTGTGTGTGACAGGGGGCAGGGCCACAGCCTCCCTATCTGCCCTGCTCTGTTCGTGACAGGGGGGAGCTCCTCAACCCCCTGATCGGCCCTGCTCTGTGCGTGACATGGGGGAGCTCCCCAACCCCCTGATCGCCCTGCGGCTCTGTGTGTGAAAGGGTGCGGCGCCCCAACCCCCCCTATCAGCCCTGCCCTGAGTGTGACAGTGGCGGCGCCCCAACCCCCTGATCCGCCCTGCTCTGTGTGTGACAGCGGGCGGTGCCCCAACTCCCCTATCGGCCCTGCTCTGTGACAGGGGGGAGCTCCTCAACCCCAACTGGCCCTATTCTGTGCGTGACAGGGTACGGAGCCCCAACCCCCCTGATGGGCCCTGCTCTGTGCAATGACGGGGGCAGCGCCCCAACCCCCTGATGGGCCCTGCTCTGTGCGTGACAGGGTACGGAGCCCCAACCCCCCCCGATGGGCCCTGCTCTGGGCATGACAGGGGGGAGCTCCTCAACCCCCTGATCGGCCCTGCTCTGTGTGTGACAGGGTACGGAGCCCCAAGCCCCTGATGGGCCCTGCTCTGTGTGTGACAGGGGGCAGCGCCCCAACCCCCTGATCAGCCCTGCTCCGTGCATGACAGCGGGGAGCTCCTCAACCCCCTGATGGGCCCTGCTGTGTGTGTGACAGGGTACGGAGCCCCAATCCCCCTGATAGGCCCTGCTCTGTGAGTGACAGGGGGCAGCGCCCCAACCCCCTGATCAGCCCTGCTCTGTGCGTGACAGGGGGTGGCGCCGCAACCTCCCTATCGACCCTGCCTTGAGTGTGACGGGGCGGTTCCCCAACCCCCCAATTGGCCCTACCCTGAGCGTGACTAGGGGTGGCATTGCAACCTCCCAATCCGCCCTGCTCTGTGCATGACAGGGGGCGGCGCCCTAACTCCCCAATCGGCCCTGCTCTGAGCCCGACCAGGGGCTGCACCTAGGGATTGGGCCTGCTGTCTGCCACCCAGGAGCAGGCCTAAGCCAGCAGGTCATTATCTCCCGAGGGGTCCCAGACTGCGAGAGGGCACAGGCCGGGCTGAGGGACGCCTCCTCCCCCCAAGTGCACAAATTTTTGTGCACCGGGCCTCTAGTATAAAAATAACAAAATCAAGAAATTTCTAAGGGAAATGGACTAGAAAGATGATCAAATTCATCCTACTAATGTTTCAGAAGTACCATAAAATTTTGGTTTGATTTTTTTTATATCAACAAAGATGTTTATTATTTTATTTTAGGTTTAAATAGTAAACTCTATTCCAAACAGATTTGAATAAATTTTCAGGTGAATTTATCAGTTTCCTAATTTATGATCAGAATTCTTACTATCTGAACTCAGGAACCATAGATGTGAAGTGCAACAGATATTACTATATATTCTAATTCATACCCTATTTTTTATGGTTCTCTATAAGAATATTTGTTAACCATATTAAAAAAACCCAGAAAATTTACTATTATGCTTGACTTTATTATGTGCATGTTTAGTATCTGTATATCATTAATAACCATAATTTACATCAAGTATAATTACTTGCTTGACTACCCTTCCCCCAAAGACCATAGTATCAAGGGCAGGATCCAAGTATTACTATTTTTTTCCTACTGTGCTTACACAATGCCTAGAAAAGTGTTCAACAGCAATTAAAGGGGTTCAAATGTTTCTTTATTCAATACAGTTGTTTTTAACTGCACTGTTTTTTTTCTCCCATCTTATTTTTCCATTTTGACATAATAGTATCTTACAGTTACTTATTTTCCTGCTATATATCTTGCTTGAGCCCAGTGACAGAACCATCTAATTTCCAGTTGCTTGGCACAATATGGGGCCCACCAAAAATACACTTCTTTTCTTGTAAACCTGTATCTCCTTGTAGCCAGTCATTCTATTTCAAATTTTAATTATTTGTGGCTACTTTGATACCTAATATATGTATAAACCCTATAGCACATAATGTAGCATAGTATTTATTGAGCACCTTCTAATTAGTCAATATAGGACTAATTTTTACCTAAATTTAAAAAATTACATTCTACTTACAGCCACAGCTTCTGTCTTCACATCGTCATTGCTATCTGGGGCAGTTAGCTCTATGAGGACAGGGCACACTTTGGTCTCCACATCAAATCGCTCAATTAACTCTTGCTCCAACAGAGCCAGCAAAGCTGCCTGACTTGTTTTTCTTACCTAGGAAAAAATTATCAGTATATGGTAAACAAAGTACAGACATGACATAGCAAAGTACATACATAATATAACTCTATTACTTGACTTTACAAAACTGAAGACTTCTCATCTCAACTAGTAAAACCATGCAAATAAAAACGATGGCTATTTTCTTCAAGTACTGCAAAGATAGAACCTGGTAGATTGTGTTATAACAGAAGTGGAACAAAGAAGCCATCTTGTAAAATGTCTCACAAAGAAACTCTCTGAGGGACACCTATGTGGGAGCCAAGTGACCAAGTGAGGATGCAGCTAGGAGGCATTGTCTATAATAGCATTAAGGAGACCTAGATTTGCCAAATTCTCAACACAGCTTGTCTAAGACAAATGGTCTTTTGTAAAACAGAATAACAGTGACAAACAGGAAAAAATATTGAAATGAACAGATCGTTCTACATATATCATACTAGATAAATTTCCATTAAGAACATGTAAATGGCACTCTTACCTGATTATTCTGATCTGCGAGATATCTAACCACAATAGGTAGTAAGTATTTGGAAAAAGCATATGGGATTGAAGGCCGGTTTTCTTGACAAAACAATGCAATATGAGGCACCTGTTCCATCAGCTCTGCTCTCACAGTTGGTTCTATTGAAATGATAAAAATGTGAGCAAACATTCCCCACAATAATAAAATCTTTCCCTGGGCTTGAGAGTATTTAGGAAAGGTTTACTTTCATTCTCATTATAAAAGGTCTTACAAGATGTTCTCTAACTCTGCAATCCTTTACACAATCATATACTGGTACAGGTCAACCCTATGAGTTAAAGGAGGACCTTACCTCCAACCCAAGCTTGTATCTTCATAGTATGCACTTAGAATGCAATCATTTCCTATAGTGACTGAATGAGTTTATTCATTACCTACATTGTGCCATACTGTGCTAAAGATTAAGTATCCAAGTCACATCAACTATAATATGGATTATCTATAAGCTCTATTTAAAAACCTCCTCGGGCCCTAGCCAGTGTGGCTCAATGGATAGAGCATTAGCCCTCGGACTGAAGGGTGCTAGGTTCGATTCCAATCAAGGGCACATACCTCAGTTTCAGGCTGGATCCTCGGGACCAATCAATGTGTCTCTCTCACATCGATGTTTCTCTCCTCCCCCCCCCCCATTCCACTCTCTCTAAATATCAATGGAAAAATATCCTCAAGTGAGGTTTAACAAAAAAAAATAATACAAAAAATAAAAAAATAAAAACCTCCTCGGACAAGTCATAAGAACTGGCTTCTAATTTAAGTTTAGTCAATGAATGGAGGATTTCTAGTTAGACTTAACTAAGACTAAAAAGGTATGTGATATTAAAGGAGACTATTAAAAGATTTTTTTACAAAACCAAAAAGTCCTGAAAAGACCCAAGTATATATGGCATATTTAAATATGACAAATATGGCATTTCAAATCTCTGGGTTTCAAAAGAATGAACTATCCAATAAATAATGGTAAGAAAATAAGCTAGTTATATCAGAAAAAAAGATTCCTATACTGCACACCTCACATTAATTCTAGGTAAATTTAAGACCCAAAAGTTGCGTTTATTTTTAGATCAAAAGCAATGAAAGACAATATTTTTAGTGGGAAGCCCTTTCAAGGTGAACAAATCCAAAATCAACTAAATACCAGGACATTTCACTTTATAAAGGCTTTATTATAGACAACAGATGCTACATACTAAATCAAAAGGCAAAACCGCCTAGAACAAAATAATGTACAATAAAATATTAATAACTAAATATACCTCGAACCCATTGTTCAAATGAATACAAGAAAGAAAATGAATAGACAATTCATAGAAGAGATGCAAGTGACTGACAAACACACAGACATGATGGATTATCAATGTAAGTCATTACATCAGACCTAATTAGAACTTTGGCACCTATTACTAACATTATTAAAGTTACCTAAAGGTAATTATGCATGAATACGTCCAGAAGAGTTTTGGATTTCAACATTCAGAAATTAATAACACATTTACTATATAAAATCATAAAAATATAAATGCTAAATTTAGGGGAACAAAAAATCAAGATAAAAGTTGATAAAATAAGGCAGAACAAAGGTTTAAAGATTCTAAGCTCCTTATTTGCTTAGGAAGATGGATTATATGCATTAACTTTAAAGTTGCATATTGGGTCTATTATAAGATGTTTGGATTTTAATAACAGGTTTTTACTTTCTTGCTACTAATAGGTTAGACAATTTACCTAGGAAAATTTTTAAAGAAATTTCTTATTACACTAAGTTTTTCATTAGTTTTAAAACCACAAATTTGGTAAATGAAAACTTTCTCTGCATAAACATGTACCTGAATCGTCAGCTAATCTGCTAATTCTTTCCAAAACAGCAATACAATCTCTTTCATCATCGCAGACTTCCCTCAATGTATCCAGCAAACTCCGGGCCACCATTTGTCTACACACACACACAAAAAATTACATAGTGTTCAGTGGCATCAATAGTTAACATTCAGAATTTCAAAAGGCAGAATCTACATAGTTTCAAAGAAATTTTTTCATTATACATTTAATAGCATATATTAAGTCCCTAATTCCTTTAGTGATATATGCCATCATGGATTTTATTTTAATAAGATGAAATTGAATATTCACTAAAATATTTTTCATCTTTACCTAACTGATTTAACAAATTTCTAAAGTCACTGAAAATTCATATCAGTAATTTTCAAGTACAACAATGGGAAAATTTATTCATTCATTATATAAAACATCTTTACATATTTTTACTAAATGACTTTTATACATCTATACTCAAAAAAAATTTAAGCAAAGACTTTCAGATTTCCCAGAAAAGTCTGATACAGGTGGTCTTATGACCATAAGAGAAACAATGCATTAGAAAGAGTGTTATCTTCGTCACTTGCATGTTACAATTCCCTTGAACATCATCTGGCATAAGGTAGGTATACAACATCATCTGCTGAAAGAATAAGGTACTCCTTAGGAATTTCTTTATAATATCAAAATTATGTCTAATAGCAAAAAGCAACGGTTTCTCTTTCTTTTTTTTTTGCCAAAAAGCAAAGAAAGAGTGCTGTATGCTTTCTAGGATCAAGGAACAAACAACTATAAAAGAGGCCGTGGCTATGATTATTAAGAGAACTTGGAGACTCAGACTGCTCATGTTAATAATACCTACTTTAAACTGGGTAATTTTATTTTCCCTCCTGAAATTAATGTAATAAAAACCATCCTTCCATTTCTACTTTAGTGAAAAAAATATGCACATACCTGTTAAATACGTTCTCACTTGCAGCATACTTGTCCAATCTCCCCAGTGGCGTCAACATTTCATCTTGTGAGACAAAGTCCAGGGCTGAAGGTATAATAATCACATCAGACTCTGAGCTGTAGTCATCCACACCAACTATCAGAGACATCAGAAATACTCCTTATAATACTCTGAAACTAAAAAGCACCCCTTGCCTGTCTGAAGCAGCTTAAGTAAAACTGCCCTCTATGAGTCTGGAATGGTACAAAGAATCACAAGAGAACCTTAGAATCAATTCAGAAGCCATGAACAACAGAAGGATGCTTTCTCTTTTTTTTTTTTTACAGGTATGTTCTAAATTGCCTCTAGAAACATAGGAGTCAAGAGGCTGTAGAAACTCAGTATGGTGTGATCACAAAACAGTGATCAGAAAAGAGTAATCACAGAGACCTGAGAACTTACACATTCAATTAAAACACAACTTGTCCTATACAATAAAAAGGTAATATGCAAATCGACCGAATGGCGGAACAACCTGTCGCTATCACACGCACTGACCACCAGGGGGCAGACACTCAATGTAGGAGCTGCCCCCTGGTGTTCAGTGCGCTCCACAGGGGGAGCGCTGCTCAGCCAGAAGCTAGGCTCACGGCTGGTGAGCACAGCAGTGGTGGCAGGAGCCTCTCCCGTCTCTGCGGCAGCGCTAAGCCGTCAGTTGGACATCCCCCGAGGGCTCCAAGACTGCTAAAGGGCGCAGGTGGCTGAGGGGAACCCCCCCCAAGTGCACAAATGTCATGCACCAGGCCTCTAGTAAATAAATAAAATGTCAAACACTGATAGTTAATTCTGGAATTCAGTCAGAGAAAAACATTATACACAGAAGAGAAAGACAAGAATTACAGCAAATTTCTCATCAGAAACAATACAAGCCAGAAGACTGAAAGAAAAATCAATGTCAACCTCCAACTCTATATACCCTGTCAATAGAAATCTTTCTAATATCTTTGAAATTCATATTGTTCAATGCAAAGGTGAAATAAAGGTTTTTTTCAGGCATACAAAAACTGACAGATATTATCACCAGCAGACCTGCATTATAAGATTAAAGAAAGTACTTCAAGAAAAAAATTATACCAGATGGAAATCTGGATTTACAACAAAGAAATGAAGAGCAACAGAAATGGTAAGTATATGGGTAAATACAAAGGCCTTCTTATTTTAAAAAATCTCTTTAAAGGATAATTAACTGTTTAAAGCAAAAAATCCTATCTAATAAAAGAGAAACATGGTAATTAGCATACGACCGCTACCCTTCCCATTGGCTAATCAGGGCGATATGCAAATTAACTGCCAGCCAAGATGGCAGCCGGCAGCCAGGAAGCTTAAAGCGAACATGAGGCTTGCTTGCTTCAGTGACGGAGGACTCCAACATTCCCCGCCTGCCGCTGCAGGCCTCTGAGCTGCAACTCTAAGCAACTATGTTACAAATATAGAAGCTAAACAAAACCCCAGAAACCTGCTTTAGTCCGTTGGGCTTCAGCCAGCAGGATCGCAACATTGTTTCAAATACAGAAGGTAAACAAAGGCCAGAAACCTGCTTTCAACAGCGGAGGCCTAAGAGCTGGAGCCAAGCCTCAAAGCTAAAGCTGGCCCAGAATAAAAAAAGAAAAAAAGGAGCGGTTGGGAGCTTCAGTCACCCACCAGCCTGGAAACAGCCCTCAGCCCCTCACCCAGACTGGCCAGGCACCCCAGTGGGACCCCAACCCTGATCCAGGACACCCTTCAGGGCAAAACAGCCGGTCCTCACCCATGCACCAGGCTTCTATCCTATATAGTAAAAGGGTAATATGCCTCCCAGCACCAGGATCAGCGGAGCCACGAGGCCTCCCGGCACCGGGATCAGTGTGACAGGGGGCAGCGACCAAACCCCCTGATCGCCCTGCGGCTCTGTGTGTGACAGGGGGTGGGACCACAACCTCCCTATCCTCCCTGCTCTGTTCGTGACAAGGGAATGCGCCCCAACCCCCTGATCAGCCCTGCTCTGTGCCTGATAGGGGGAGCTCCCCAACCCCATAATCGCCCTGCGGCTCTGTGTGTGACAGGGTGCGGCGCCCCAACCCCGATCGGCCCTGCTCTGTGTGTGACAGGGGGCAGTGCCCCAACCCCCTGATCGGCCCTGCTCTGTGTGTGACGGGGTAGAGCCATAACCTCCCCATCAGCCCTGCCCTGAGTGTGAGAGTGGCGGTGCCCCAACCCCCATCCCACGGGCCCTGCTGTGTGTGTGATGGGATACAGCCATAACCTCCCCATCGGCCCTGCCCTGAGTGTGACAGTGGCGGCGCCCCAACCCCCTGTTCGGCCCTGCTCTGTGGGTGATAGAGGGCGGTGCCCCAACCGCCTGATCCGCCCTGCTGTGTGTGTGACAGGGGGCGATGCCCCAACTCCCCTATCAGCCCTACTCTGTGAATGACGGGGGAGCTCCTCAACCCCCTGATGGGCCCTGCTCTGTGCGTGACAGGGGGCAGCGCCCCAACCCCCGATTGGCCCTGCTCTGTGACAGGGGGCAGCGCCCCAAACCCCTGAGTGGCCCTGCTCTGTGTGTGACAGGGGATGGCGCCACTACCTCCCCATCAACCCTGCCTTGAGTGTGACAGAGGGCAGTTCCCCAACCCGCCAATTGGCCCTACCCTGAGCGTGACTAGGGGTGGCATTGCAACCTCCCAATCCGCCCTGCTCTGTGCATGACAGGGGGCGGTGCCCCAACTCCCCAATCGGCCCTGCTCTGAGCCCGACCAGGGGCTGCACCTAGGGATTGGCTTGCCCTCTGCCACCCGGGAGCAGGCCTAAGCCATCAGGTCGTTATCTCCCAAGGGGTCCCAGACTGCGAGAGGGCACAGGCCGGACTGAGGGACCCCTCTGCCCCCCCCCCCCCCAGTGCACAAATTTTTATGCACTGGGCCTCTAGTATGTACTATAAAATAAAAAGATTAAAATGTACTGTGAGGGCCCAGCCCTCAGGGGTTGCGCATCAACCTGTGAACCAAGAGGTCACTGGTTCCATTCCATCAGGACACATGCTTGGGTTTCAGGCTCGATCCCCTGTAGGGGGTGTGCAGGAGGCAACTGATCAATGAGTCTCTCTCATCATTGATGTTTCTCTCTCTCTCTCTCTCTCTCTCTCTCTCTCCCCCCCCCCCTTCCTTCCTCCCTGAAACCAATTTTAAAAAAAGATTCAGAAAAATGTATACATTACATTGTGTGTGTATAAATTATTATAGAGAAAAATAGAGAAAACTGGCAAAATGCTAACAATGGCTGAATGTTTTGTGTAGGGCTTAAAGTTTTCAAAGTAACAGTTTAGTTTAAAATCAATTATTTCATTATTTGACTGCAAGTTAGGTTTATGTCCTTATTTAGTGTGGCCAGAAAAATTAAGATTCATCTCACCCAGCAAGTATGCAATAAAGGCCTACTGTGTGCTGGACACTATGATGGCTAAAGAATAAAAATGTTACAGACCTTGAACTTACCACAGTATAGTGCAGGATTGGCAACCTGTGTTCAACAGGTTAAAATAGCCCATGTCTGTTTTTGTAAATAAAGTTTATTGGAAGACAGCTATGCTCATTCATTTATGTATTGTCTATGACTGCTTTTGATACCTTGGTAATAACTTGGCTATTACTTAACAGGAAAGGAGTAAAGGGAAGCCTAAGTAATATAGGCATGCCTTTTATACAGCTTTGCTAATTTAACACTTTACAAGTCTTTTCCCCATTGATACATGGGGGAAGGGACTGTACAACAGACCCATGCCCAGTAAGGTCTTAGTGACATGGAAAGGTGCTTGTCTGTCAGTCACACCTGGAAGCAAGTCAGTGGCCAGAATAGGCGTGGCCACTGAAAGGGCATGAAATCTGAATAAACTCCTGAACAAAGAAAGTTTGCTCCCTAGGCCAGTGATGGCGAACCTTTTGAGCTCGGCGTGTCAGCATTTTGAAAAACCCTAACGTAACTCTGGTGCCGTGTCATATATAGAAATTTTTTGATATTTGCAACCATAGTAAAACAAAGATTTATATTTTTGATATTTATTTTATATATTTAAATGTCATTTAACAAAGAAAAATCAACCAAAAAAATGAGTTCGCGTGCTATCATTGCCTAGGCTCTTGGCTCTCTCTCTTGCTGTTTGCACCTGACTCCTATTGCAGTGGGGCACACACTTTGTGTGGGCCATGTGGACTCCACACAATACACGAATGGAATTTAATTAGCCTGATGCCAAACTGGGCCCAGCTGCAACATGGAACAGAAGCTTTGGATACTGGCCTTGCTTTTGGCTCTACTGGAACTCAGTTGTGCCTTTTTCAGGACTGGCTTAAGGGGCATGGGACTTTACAACCTGAGGACTGTAACACCACGCCAATAAAAACCATTCATTCTCCCATGTGAATATTAGAAAATTCACTTTCTAAAGATATTGTAAGAACCCTGCTCCCACAAGCGATGGAGAAATTTGTTTCTCCAGTAACACTTTCACCTTACATTGGCAGATCTAAGTAGGTACAACAAACAGCACATGACCCACAAAACCTAAAATATTTACTATCGGGCCCTTTCAGAAATTTTCCAACACTGGTCTAATGATGTAGCAGAAATGCAATTAAGTCACTGCTTAGGGACAAAAATTAACAACAAAAAAGAAAAACAAATCTGAAGGACCTTATAGCCTTAAGCAAACAGGTATGTCAAGTTTCAATTTGTACTTCGTGGAAATATGTTTATCAGAAACCTTCCCTACAAATATAAATATTAAGTGTTTAAAAAATCCTGAGAAATGATCTAATGGTACTGTTGTAATTTAACCTAGTTATGCATAACTGCAAAGGAGTAAAGGGAAGGCCAAATATTTTGGGGATGCCATTAGTACAATTTTGTCAAGAAGCTGCAGTTTAGATACATGCCCAGGAAAGCCTGGGTGAAATAGGGACGGTACTTGTCTGTCAGTCATACCTGGGAATAGGTGATTGGCCAGAGTAGGCATGGCCACTGCAATTATGGGAAGATTTAAGATATTTTATCTCCTAAACAAAGTTCTCGCTCTTGGCTCTTTTGCCTCTTGCTCTCCTGGTTGCAGGACTCTCGTGCTCATACCATGTGGACCCTCCACACAACTGACTAATGGACTACAACTAGCCTGATGCTACACCAGACCCAGCTCCACCATGGAACGGAAACCCTGGACTCTGGCTCTGCTTCTAGCTCTACTGAATCCCCAGCTGCACATCTTCCAGGACTGGATTAAGGAAAATGGGACTTTGGAAACCGAGAGATGTAATTCCACCCAAATAAAAATCACTCATACTCCTGTGTGAGTCTCAGAAAATTCTTTTTCAAGAGATATCATAAGAACCCTACACCCACTAGCAAAGGAGAAAGATGATCCATGCATTTCTCCAATGAAACTTTTGCATGTATGAAATTGTCCTATAGCATGTTTAATCTCAATTAATTTAAGCAAGAATAATTTGCTAAAGTTCATTCTATGACTATTTCAAAAAACATTTCCCTAAAGTATACACATAAATAAGATATCAGTGTATTTATCTGCTTTCCAATTAGCTACCAAAATCAATTCTTTCTTTTTTATTTTTTACATTGTCCATCAAACCTTTATTCCATTTATTTAGTAAGCATATCACTTCCTTAATTCCAAAACTAGCTACATAATGTTGTGCAATAAGAATGCATTTATATGCTTTACACTGGAATTATTCACTTATATTTGTACTTAAATCCAAAGTAGCACCAGTAGTGTTTCTAGTTCATTCTGAACTCCCTAAGACCTGAGTTCACTTGTTCTAAAGATACTAAAAGATTCAAATTGAGTTTGTCAGGCTTGAATTCATATATAATTTTAAGGATGAATATTATAAGCAACAACAGACTCTATGTCATATTAATCCACTTTTTCTGTCTTCCTTGTCTAGTGAGATAAAGATCTTTTGAACTAACTCTGGTGTCAAGTCACTGACATGCACAACATTAATTCTCTATTCACATGATCCATCTGCCTTTAAAATGTATTCATGTTCTTTCAAACTGAAGCCTTATTTTCCTCCCCACCCAGGTAAATGTAACCTTTCCTATGTTTTTCTGTTTTTAAAGTTCTATAAATCCCATATTATTAAGTGCCCGCCCACATAATCCAAAAGAGTTGAACAATAGTAATGTTAAGGAAATGGAGATCTAATTCTAAGAAGAAAAATCTCTGAATTCGCATAGAATAATTTTAAACTTCTCTTTTGGAATCTCCTTTGCAAATTCACCCTTGATTGTTAGTTTCCCTGAGTCTAGTCCAGTGGTCGGCAAACTGCAGCTCGCTAGCCACATGCGACTCTTTGGCCCCTTGAGCGTGGCTCTTCCACAAAATACCACATGCGGGCGCGCATGTACAGTGCGACTGAAACTTTGTGGCCCATGGGCACAAGTCGGTACTTTGTGGAAGAGCCACACTCAAGGGGCCAAAGAGCCGCATGTGGCTCGCGAGCCGCAGTTTGCCAACCACTGGTCTAGTCTGAGGCCCTTTATTCCTAAGTGTACACTCCTTTCCTAAGTAGTTTTACCAAGGCCATGGATTCACTCATCACGTGTACACAAGTTAACTTACACTGAAGATCATGCTTTCTAAACAGTATTTGACAATCTGAGAAATATGTAGCTTATCAAAGCAATTGCATGCGTGGATCTCCCATACATTATAGCTGTGTTGCTTGTTCCCTTCAGCGAGTAAACATTTTTCTTATAATCTATTAACCCAATTACTTTGGTTAGTAATTCTTTTTCCCCCACAGTTAATCCAAATATAAAATCTGAGCTAATCCAGGTCCAAATTACCACCAACCCCCAATAAAGTCTTGAATTTATTTGAAGTCTGGAAGTTATTTCTACCAAAAACTACACTGATAAATTTTAAATTACTTTTATAGGTGTAAAAATTATTTTTATCAAATCTTGACTTTGAATATAAATTCAAAGCAGTATATAAATTTGAATATAAATTAAGCAGTAAGATTTTGAAGTGACTACCTAGTGACAGGTTCAGCCCTGGCCAGTTTGGCTCAGTGGACAGAGCATTGGCCTATGGACTGAAAGGGTCCCAGGTTCGATTCTGGTCAAGGGCAAAAACCTTGGTTGTAAGCTCAATCCCTGGCCCTGGTCAGGGCACGTGCAGGAGGCAACCAATCAACGTGTCTCTCTCTCATTGATGTTTCTCTCTGTCTCTCCCCCTCCCTTCCACTCTATCTAAAATTCAATGGAAAAATATCCTCAGGTGAGGATTAATAACAATAAAAGACCCATCAGATCACATCAATGTTCTTAGCCACTTTTTTAAAAATTGAATTTACTGGGGTGACATTGGTTCATTCTTACCCACTTTTACTCCAATGACTTGTTCCCTCATACATGAGTGCTTTAAAACAAAGAAAAGAATATATTTTGCTTTTAACATTCTCATAACAGACAGGAGCTACTGAGGATAAAAAGTATTTTACTCACCAAATACTTAAAGAACAGGCTATTACCTTTATATACTCTGGAATCTTCAGGAGATTAAATGAGCCAAATAAATTGTAATGTAAGGGAAGCCAAAATTGGAAGGCAGTAAGAGCACAGTAATAATAAAGTAGTAAATAAAATAATAGACATTGTGTCACATTTTAATTTAACCTACCACTTTCAAGTTTGGTGACTGAGCAAATGAACTGTTCGATAAGCCTTATGAAGTACAACTTTTGTAAACTTGTGGGACTACATAGCTCTCAGGGGAATATTATAAGTAAGGTTATAGCACAATGTCCAACATACAGTATGACAGTAAGTGGTAATTTTTTACATAATTACTTTTAATATTTTTTTATTGATTTTTACAAAGAGAGGGAGAAAGAGAAATATTAAAGTGAGAGCAAAACATCAATTGGCTGCCTCCTGCATACCCTCTACTAGGGATTGAGCCTGCAACCTGGGCATGTGCCCTCACCAGGAATCGAACCAGCAACCTTTTGGTGCACAGGAAGACACTCAACCAACTGAGCCATACCAGCCAGGGCAATAAATGGTAATTTAAACAACAACAACAAAAATCCAGAAATGCCTCCCATCTTCTTTTTGCAGCAAGTTAAAGAGCTATGTTAGATGGTACCCAGGAAAAGAATATTAAAACCTGTAAGGTCCAAGTTATACTCTAGCTTCTGCCAACATTTCACCTTTATGTCTGTGACATATTGGGCCTAAACTTTCTCATGTTTAACATTAAAAAAATTAATATATTAATCTATCCTCCAGTTCTTGATTTCAGTAATTCTGAGATAACTGGCTCACCAAAGGTATAGCACAACTCAAATTTTAAAGTTTATGTGATCCTATAGAATGATATAACAAACCAATATAACATTAAACTTTTGTTTACCAATATTCCTTTGTTAACATTAAGGCTGACCCAAAAAGGTGAAATGTACTTTAACAAGATAAAAATAAACAAGATTTTGCTTCTCTTAATCTGGTGATCAATATCAAAATGAAAATGGGTTTAGTAATTATACAGATGTGCTTTACTACAGTAAAAATAGCGAGGCAAATGTCTAAAGAATTTAATCATTTAAACCATAAATCATAAGTTCATAAATTACTGCATCTTACCATAACCTTAGAAGTCCTACTGTTTATAGATTGGAACATGACACTTCCAAGTATATCCCTTGTGAAATATTTATAGTTAAAATAAAATAACACCTGGGATGTATTTAGAGTACTCTAGCTACCTCTTCCCTCACTCCGCCAAAAGTTCAGATGTTATAGGAAGGGATAGCTGAAAGATAAAGCTAAGTAGTGGGTATACTGAGTATATGTTGATTCATTGGCTTTTGTGTGTATTTGAAATTTCGCACTGAAAAATTCACAATATCTACTTTTAAAAGTCAACATAATTCATTTTAAACTTATAAAACAAACATCATAGATGCAGAAAAAGCAATGACAAAATCCAACATCCATTCCTAATTTCAAGAAAGCTGTCAGTAAATTCAGGGAACTTTCTCAATCTGATAAAGGGCATCTGTAAAAACAATAAGTTGAATATCAAATTCAAAACTTTTGCTCTTTGAAATACACTGTTATGGCAAAGAAAAGACAAATCACAGACTGGAAAATATTTGCAAATCACGACAATGAAAAGACAAGTCACAGATTGGAAAATATTTGCAAGTCACAAGAGGAGACTTGTATCTGGAATATATAAAGAATTCTCAAAACTTAATAGGAAAACAATTAACCCAATAAAAAAATGGGCAAAAGATCTAAACACTTCACCAAAAAAGATATATAGATAGTAAATGAACACATGAAAAGACGAGCAATATTAGTCAATAAGGAAATGCAAATTCAAACTACAGAAAAAACACACACCACTACACATTTAACCAGTTAACTGCCATGATATTTTGAATTTAATTAAAAAAGGTCTGCCTCTTGCGTCTATAAACGCTTATGGTGTACAAATGGTTAATAGAATGGCTAAAATAAAGACAGCTCACACCAAGTGCTAACAATGGTGTGGAGCACCTGGGACTCTTAAACATTGCTGGTGGAAGTGTAACATGGTACAACCACTTTGAAAAAGTTTTGCAGTTTCTTAAAAAGATAATCAGCCATTTCACTCTTAGGTATATACCTAAGAGAAAGAGTATATATATTCACACAAAGAACGCTTATAGCAGCTTTATTTTTAATAGACCAAAACTGGAAACAATCCTAAAGTCCATTAACATTTTAAAGACAGAAAACAGCTGAGAGCCCTAACCGGTTTGGCTCAGTGGATATAGTGTCGGCCTGCGGACTGAAGGGTCCCAGGTTCGATTCCAGTCAGGGGCATGTACCTTGGTTGTGGGTGCATCCCCAGTGGGGGGTGTGCAGGAGGCAGCTGATCGATGTTTCTCTCTCATCGATGTTTCTGACTCTCTATCCCTCTCTCTTTCTCTCTAAAAAACCAATGAAATACATTTAGAGAACAGCTGAGAAAAGCAACTTGCTCAAGATCACACAATGAATAAGCGACAAGGGTCAGAATTTGAACCCAGGTCTGAAGATTTACAAAGCCCAGTGCTCCTTCCCCCTACACAAAACTTTCCTGGGACATATTTCAGAATTATAGAATGATAAATGCTCAAATATCAGCCAAACTGATATAAAGTAGGCGAGAAAACAAGTCTGCTTCTAAATCTAAGGGGATAAGGAGCTAAGACTTGACGTAGGAGAGTTAGGGGATGGCTTTGGAGAAAGGAAATCTTAGGTGATGGGCCAGAAAGATCAGTACAAAAACAGCTTCTTAGAAGTTATAGGGAATGCAGGCCTTTCAACCTCCTTAGTCAAAATTCCATAGATGTGCCACCTCACTCTTCTCCCTAAAACATTAAATTAGGTTTATTTTTCAGCTCTGGTCAGGTAGCTCAGTTGATTAAGGAGTCATCCTGATGTGCTAAGGTTGAGGGTTTGATTCCTGGTCAGGGCATATACAAGAATCAACCAATGGGCTGGCCGGTGTGGCTCAGTTGGTTCAGTGTTGTCCCATGCACCAAGGGGTCGCTGGTTCAGTTCCCGGTCGGGGCGCATGCCCGGGTTGCAGGCTTGGTCCCCAGTGGGACCAAGCAGGAGGCACCCAATTGATGATCGATGTTTCTCTTTCATTGATGCTTCTGTTTTTTGTTTTTCTTTCATTGATGTTTCTCTCTCTCTCCCTCTCCCTTCCTCTCTCTCCAAAAAAACAAAAAAATCAATAAAAACATTAAAAAAACAAACACAATCAACCAATGAATGTATAAGTAAAACAAATTGATGTTTTTCTTTCTCTCTTCCGCCCTTTCTCTCTTTCTAAAATCAATCAATAAAAATTTTTAAAAATTAGGTTTATTTTCAGATCTAAGCTAACAGCAAAACACCCTAATTTAAGTTTAGGTACTGCCCACCATGTAGCTGATGGCAAAAATTGTTTGCCATCAAGAAGGAAAAATCCAAAATTCCAAAATATAAGGCAAATATAGGAGTGTAGTAATAATAGTTTAATAAATATGAATTCTTTATTTTGATGAGAAGACGAACTGAGATAAAAGGAACAGAAATAAAATAAACCAGTGATCAAACATATGTAGCAGACGAATGAACTTTATTTAATAAGAGGTATTTATCTTTCATAAGCAGGAAGAATAAACAAAAACCTCTGTATTTAGATGGGTTGGTTTGTGTGCAGCTACAATCCCAGGCAGCCAATATGTATATTTTTACAAAGGGTTTCCCCTGCTTTTTCCTTCTGTTTTAAAAAAAGTCTACACGGGGAATTGTTACTCAAGGCATCATTAACTGATTCTATACACATGTGGGTATCATTAAAACCATCTTAAGCAATCTTTTCCTGGATATCAAGTATATTCAATCTAAATAAAGATTTCTCCTGTCCAGTCTTGTTGGTAGCAATTAAAACATGCTACCAAGTCCCATGACTCACTTTTCCAAATCCCCATTTAACATTTATAAATATCATGACTTCCAAGGGCACCTTCCTAGGATTTTTGACTGATTCCCTGGCTCCAGCACTTCCCCAGGTGGCAAGGATTTAAGGAAGTTTATCAAAACTAGTTTCAGGTTTTTAAAAGTAGTTAGAGTGCAGTATAGGCAGTTACACCCAATTAGTTGTGATTCATGTAAAAGGATTCCAAAGCTTAAAGAAATATGGAAAATTCTGTGGTATGGCATATTCCATAATATAGCTCCCAAAGCTCTTTAACATCATGCTAATTACAGCTGAAAGAAAAGTTAACAAAAAATGAAATAAGCTATATTATATCCAACATCCATTCTAATTATCTCTAAATTAAACCACATGCAGCATACTAGATTACTCTTCAAGGGTATTTTAAACATGGTTCAAACAAACTGCCTATGTAAGAAACTTGGGCTGCTCGATGTTATAAACTGGGCAATAAACTCTTCTTAAAAGAGACAATATTTAAAATACAATATTTTAGAATCAGGAAGCTTAGCTTAAAATTCTGGCTGGTACTTAGGAATTTTCCCCGAGAAAATAGTTTAGTCCCTTTGCCTATCAGTTTACTTACTTATTTAATTAATATCAGAATACTACAGCCTACACACCACAGGGCTGCTATGAATAGTGTTTATGAAAGCTACTACAAAATATTCAGTGTTGTATCATTCTTTTAAAATATTCTTCAATGTATTCTTTTCTTAAAATGTAAATTTTAATCAAACTCCTTCAATGAAATTATTTTTATAAGCATTAACTTGTCAAATCTTACTGTATCTCTTTTTAAAATTTCTGTTTTTGATTGATTTGAGAGAGAAAGGGAGAAAGAGGGGGAAAAAATACTTACTTGTTGTTCCACTTATTTATGCATTCTTTGATTGATTCTTGTATGTGCCCTGTCCAGGGATCAAACTGGCAACCTTGTTGTATTGGGAAGACACTCTGATGAACTGAGCAACCTGGCCAGGGCAAATCTTACTATATTTTAAGTCTATCTTACCTCTTTTAGAAATCTAGCAACTGTTGGAAAACTGACAATAAAAATTTTAAATATCTTGCCCTGGCTGGTGTGGCGCAGTTAGTTGGGTGTTGTCCTGTGCACTGAAAAGTTGCTGATCCCATTCCTGGTCAGGGCACATGCTTGGGTTTGGGGCTTGATTCACCCCGGTATGGTACGTAGGAAGCTGCCAATCAATGTCCCTCTTACATAAATGTTTCTCTCTTCTCCCTTCCTTTCTCTAAAAATCAATAATCTATCCTTTAAAAAAGAAATTTAAAATATCTTTCTCTGAGAGTCTACCTGTTATTTCACATTGCTTCCCATTATTCAAGGAACAAAAAGCGTTTACCCAACTCTGAAGTCACCTATTCCAATGGAATCACTGGCTTGCTTTCTCTTTGAAATTCCAAGTATGTTTCATGTGCAGTACTGAAAGTATTACTTTTAAACTAAAACACATTTTTATTGCATTATTTTCCTAAAATTAATACCTAATAATAATTTTATTTACTTAACTTTATGATATTTTTATATGTAAATACAGGGTGGGGCAAAAATAGGTTTAAAGTTGTTCATGTGGAAAATACAATAATTAATACATAATAACACAAAAATAAACTCTGGATTTCATGTACTCACAATTATATAATCCTATTTTTGTCCCACCCTGTACAATGCACCATTTTTTACATACTAGAACTTTGTTTCTTTTTCTCCCTTGGGATATCAGTCAAGACAGTCTTTGACTAACCCTTTTACCTATTCCACCCACTTTTCTACTGACTCTATACATACACTTGAGGGCTTAAAATAAAACAAATCAAAACAAAAGACCTGAGACTCTTACCAAGGTCTGGCAATTCACTCCTACTCAAGATATAGACCCTACCTAGGTCCTCTCCTAGTCTCCACAGCTGCAGATTACCAGTACAATAGCATTTATCCTCTCTTCTGCCTTAGTCTAGGTCCTGGAGGTGGTTCTGCATTTAGGAAAAACAATCGAGACTGTAGAGCTTGGCTAGAAAATAATTTCTTCCCATCCTCAAGGCCAACTCAGACCTAGCTTGGAAGAAGTGGCAGGACCTGGTGCACAAGTACTCTGGAGGCCGGCCTCCAGACCAGTCTTGCCTGAGACAGAAAGTGGGCTCATAAGATATAGCCTAGCTGTAAGGGGAGCCCAAGCTCCATTCTTGCGGACATCTCTGGTTCTCTACCTTCTCCAGATTCTCCAGGATGTGACAAGCTTTTTCATCCCCTTACCAAACATCTTGCCCTCGATCTAGGCACCATGGGCAAATTTCTCTAATTCTTTCTCCCCTCACAATAGAAGGCAAATGGTTCTTCAACTGGCCATATATTCAAAGACCCCTTGTTTCTGAATATTCTGGGTAAAGGTATTGTCAGGGTAGGGAGCTCTCCCTGGGATGTGTCACCCTGGCATAAAGGTTATTTTGAGCTGCAAACAATTAAAGCCCAACGAACTCAGGAAGTGGTTTTTTTGTGTGTTTGTTTTATAACCTCCCCCTTTTCTTCTCTGAGGGATTCAGATGGAAAAACCTGCTTCAGAAAGGGAACTCTAGGATTACCACTTTAGCATACCCACTTTTGCACATATAAATTAAGTGTGGTTGACAGAAAGGATCTGTGAAAAAATCTGTTCCCTAGATTTCCCTCTGTCCTGTTGTCTCTGAGTAGCATAACAAGAATGCATTTGCTACTTTCTCAGTACCTATGAGTTGCCCTTACCCACTTCACCTTTGTCCAAAATGACATCAATACCCCATTCTGCCTCATTGTCTTTGGAATTTTTATGCTTATGAAAAAATGCACATGTGAAAATCTGATTTTCTCCTGTTGATCTGCTGTACGTTGTTTTACTTATTCGACCAGCCAGAAGAAACAACGGAGTAAGGCAAAGTTTCCAGGGCTATGATAGTATCACCTATAAAAACTAACAACTGAGAACAATAAACAATTATTTTAATAAAGTCTCCAATGAAATTATACATATGCAAATAAACTATCTGTGCCTTCAAATGTCTAGCATTTTATCCTAAATTAAAACACACTGGAAACTAACAGAACCTTTAAAAAATTAACTGTAAGCATTAAAAGCACTTGTAAATATATATTAATTCTATAGCATAATACTCAACCATCAGTATTTTCTTTTCTGCTCTCTTTTAAGCTTCCTTATACTTTATTTATAATGAACATAGAATAGGCACTATTTACCAGGTACTGTTATTATTTTTTTTTTAGAGAGGGAGGGAGAGAGAAACATTAGGCATCGATGTGAAAGAATAACATGATTGGTTGCCTCCCATTCGGAGATGGAAGCCGAAACCCGAGTATGTGTCCTAACTGGGAATTGAACCCACAACCTTTCAGTACACGGGACAACACTCCAACCAACTGAACCACTTGGCCAGGGCTACCAGGAACTATTCTAAGTGCTTTACATGCATTCATTTACATAAGGCACTGAACCACTCAAAAAGGTATGTAATATTTATAGGCTATTTACAAATAACAAATCTTAGGCACAGACAGGTTGAGTTACAGGAGTCTGTCCAAAATGACAATGCCAAGATTGGAACAAAGCAGTCTGGCTCTAGCATCTTGTCTATTAACTACTGTACTACGTTGCCTCCGGCGCCTTCACTATCACACTTACATTAAAATTGCTTATAAACCACTAGAGGGCAATGGACTGTGACCATCCTTTGCACAGCTATATCCTCAGGACGGAGCAGAAGTCTTGAGGCTCATGAATAAATCATTGTTGAGTTCTTCACAGGTATGCATTCCCCTCTAGACTATGTTCCCTAGGGTCAGACAAGACAAAAGTGATACTGCAGCTCATCCTGTAAGAGTACATGGCACATAAATGAAAATAAATTAATATGCAGAAGTTCTTGCTCCAGACGTTCCTAAATCTCTGCTGAATGAATACATCTTCTATTTACAAAGTCTTGAAGCAAAATACAAGAATGAGAAGCCCCTGTTTCGAGACAACCACCAGAAGCACCTCTCTAACCCTAACTTTGCAAGAAATCAACAGCTGCCTTAAATAACATTATAAACTCACTCATAGGCAGGTTAGTGGACTAAGGTATAACATTAAGTGAAATATAAAAACTGTCTACTATAGGAGGACGGCTCCCTTTAAGAGCTTTTTACTTAAGAAAAATTAAAAACAAATCCATACTTAGCAAAAGGTAAGTTTGAATATGGTTCAGTTACTTTAAAAACAATCCCTCTTTTTATAGAATCCTTCTAAATAGTGAATTCCCCTTAATTCACTCAAAAAACAAAAAACAAACACACACCCCAGGAATTTAAAAATTAAGTTTGGTTTGGGCAAGGAAAACCATAACAGACAATACTAAGGATGAAGTACAGAGTATTTAAAAGAGCGATTTCAAACTGTAGCCACCTCGGAATGACTGATCCAAGTAAATCTGAGCATCCGGCGGGCTTTTCCTCTCGCTACATCAGAAATCCCACCACGGTCACCACGTCAACTCAGAGCAAAGCCCCCATCACCTTCGGAGGCTGGGAGAGCCCACGGGAAACGCACAAGTCCTTCCTGACGCTATTCTGGAAACAAGGTCCAAGTTTCTTTCTTACACAAAAGAACCAATTCTTTTAAAACTTCCCATCTCAAGGAAAAGCTGAAAATGTAGTATGTGCGGAGGGCTGGGTAATGTGCGAACATCTGCATTCAAGAAACTCGCCCTCCGAACAGTCGTTCCTGCCGGGGCCACACGACCTTCCAACCGCCCCCGGGGCCGCAGGGGCCGCGGCCGCGGAGCGACGCCCAGGTGAGCGGCCCCCAGCCGGCCGGCCAGGGGGACGGCGCGGGGCCCTGCACCCCGCGGGCAGCTCCCGGGAAAAACACCTCCTCCATCACAGCCTCTTCCTTCCTCGGGAGGGCCGAGGGGAGGGGCGCCCCCGGAAGGCACTCCATGGAGGAACACGCACCCCAAATTCCGACTTCAAATGTCTGCCTGCTAGTTTCTCCTTCCAAAACGGGCCGCCGGGCGCTCCCGAGCCCCCCGAGATGCGAGCGGGGTGGGCGCTGGGGCAGAGCCCGAGCTGAAGCGCCCCGCGGGGCACCGCTCTCTCCCGGCGGCAGAGGGGGCGCCCCGTGTCCTCCAGGAAGCGCCATGCTCCCCCCAAGCCGCGACCCCGGCCGGCCCCGAGCCACGCCTCGCCGCGCCCGTCCCCCCGCCGGGCCGGGCCCAGGCCGCCGCCGCCCGCCCTTCCTCCCGGCCGCTCCCCGCGGGCCGCCGGCGACGGCGACAGCGGGCGGCGCACTCACATCCGTCCGCGTCCTCTTGCAGGTCCTCCTGGAGCAGCGAGAGGTCTGCGCCGGGGAGAAAAGAAAGGCCCAGTTAGCGCCCCGCGACCCGGCGCGCCTCCCGGCCACCCGCCCGCCGGCCCCGCGGCGCCTGCCCGCGCCGGCCTCGGCCCCACACGGGGCGGCGGCGAACGGGCGGACGCGGTGAGGGGAGGCGCCGCCGCCGCGCCGCCCGGAGAACTGGGGGCCACGTACCCGCCATCTTGTGATCGCCCCCTCCTCCTCGGTCTCCCGGGGATCCGGGGCTACATGGAGCGGCGCGAGCCGGGGAGCCGGTGGACGCGCGCGGGAGGGGCGGCGAGGAGGAGGGACGGGCCGGCGGGGGCGCGCGCGCGGGGCGGGCCGAGGGCCCGGGACTGGGCCGCGGGCGGAGCGGCTCCCGGACGCCGGGGGTGGGCGGGCGCCGCGGGCCCTGGGCCTCGCCCCGCCTCGCCTCGCCTCGCCTCGCCCGTCCGCTCCGGGCGGCCCCGGGGCGGCCGGCGCTCCCTCCTCCCGCCTCCCTCGCTCCCGGCCCGGCCCGGCGGCGCGCGCTCACACCCTCGGCCGGAAGCGCCCTCACGCCGAGCAGCGGCCGGAGCTGCGGCCGGCCCGGGACCCTGCGGCTGGTGGCCGGAGCCGGGCAGGGCCCCCCGCGGCCCGACCCGCTTTATTGGGTCACGGCGTCGTCGGCCGCAGCCCTTCTCCGCGGGCGGGCCGGCGTTCGCTGCCCCGCGCCCCCTCCCCGGGTGGCACGTACGTGGGCGGCGATCCGACGCCTGGCGGAGGCCGAGGGTCCCACCCTCCCGGCGGAGGAAGCGCCGCCCCCCGCGCGCCGGGGCCCGTGGGAAGCGGCTGGTAACAAAGCCCTGGGCCCGGCCGCCTGGTCTCGGGGGGACCGAGGCAGCTGGGTCAGCCGGCTCGCCCGCCCCCCGCGCCCCCCCCGTGCCCCCCACCCCCGCGCGGTTCAGGCTGAGACGCAGGCCATGGCCCTGCGCCCGGCTGGTCGGGAACCGGCCCAGCGGCAACCCTCCAGCCGGCGGCAGGCCTGCGCTCGGGTCTCTATGCTGCCGTCGACTTAGCGGGCGGGTGGCCCGTTGTGAAAGGAGGGACGATCACTGCCGCTCGGATCATCGGGGTGAACGAGGAATGCCAGGAGCCTGGCACAGCACCGGGCATGTCGGCGGCGCTCCGGGAACGGGCCTGCGATGATGACTTTTCCCTTTAAGTAGCAGGTGCTCACCTGAGTGCCGGATCACAGTTTATCCTCCCCCTTTTCGCGTGTGTGTGACTGATGAGCTCAGGCTCCCAAGCACGGAGTGAGCGATCAGCCTAGGTCTGCTGGCTCCATTTCACACTATCCTCTCTCCCCCTCCCGTTCTACTCAAGGCCTCCGATAGGGTCATCTCTTCAAGTGCAGAACGAAACAAGGTCTTGTTTCAGCGACACCACTCTGGGGGTCCGGTCTCTCCAGCAGGAGAGGGAATTCTAAATAGTTCATCAGCTTGTTCCTCCCTGCATTGTGGCTTTCACCAATGAAGGCTCAGTCTAAGGCAGCGGTTCTCAACCTGTGGGTCGCGACCCCTTTGACGGTCGAACGACCCTTTCACAGGGGTCGCCTAAGACCATCCTGCATATCAGATATTTACATGACGATTCATAACAGTAGCAACATTACAGTTATGAAGTAGCAACGAAAATAATTTTATGGTTGGGTCACAACATGAGGAACTGTATCTAAAGGGCCAGAAGGTTGAGAACCACTGGGAGGAATCAGATCTCCTGAAGTTCATAATTCTGTGTCATAAAACGGGTTCTATATGTAGCTATTCCCAAAACTTCCCTCTCAGATATGGAACACAATATATAGTAAATATTAAACTTCTAAGAGTAATAAAGATTGGAATACAATCTATAATTCCAGGTGTATGTCTAATTTTGTCAAATATAGAATAATTAAAAGCAAAGGCTAAAAGCCGTCATCGATTTCTCTCCTTCCCTTGATAAATGCCCTTACATGAATTCTGCTTAAAATAAAACACCAACTCTCAAAATGATGCGTTAGAAATTCACGAACTATCGACAGAAACCGGTCCCAATTGATTCAATCTGTGACAGTTTTGCTGTGATACTTGTCTTGTTGACACCTACCACTTTAGCAATTCTGGGTGGAAGGAGGGGGAAATAGGATTTGGCACCTTTAAATGGGGATCTTTAAACAACAGAATTCACCGAGCGCCAACTATTCAGCTACTGGACATCCAAAGACAAAACTATCTGAGTGACCTACCCAGTATAATTTTCAGTGATCATGATAAAATAAATAGAGGGTGTGTACCCAATGCTAGCCTGGGGTACATGACGACTACCTGTCTCTGGTAGCTAGACCTCAGTAAATTTTATCTCAGTATTCTCTGGGAAGGCAGCAGAGGAGGAGGGCCTGTGTAACGTCGCCTGTGTTGTTATAAAGCTATGCATTTGGTTATCATCTTACCTCCATTATATGCCTCAGTAGGTTCCTTTAGTCAGTATTGTTTTTAGACATTTCAGTGGTTCAGCACAAGTACATATTTTTTTACATTTAATTTTCTCTCATTCTCTACTCCTTCCTCAAAATAAGATCAATGGTTTTTAAACCAGTATTCTATGAAATGTACAGTTTCCTCCTTATGAAAATTATATGTAAACAATAGCAATCATTATTCTATGTACCCTTACTCCAATTTCACTTACAGTCTAGAGTCGACCATGGATACCAGAAGCTGTGTGGTCAGAACACAACACAATGAATTCTTAACCTGCTCTGCCCCTGACAATAGATGTAGTGTTGCAGGTCAACTTTTAAAAAAGTATTATCCAAATCTGTGTCTATTAAGGCCTGAATTTTGGGAAGAATAAGTCTTCTTCCAAATGATAGTGAAAACTTTCACACTAGTGAAATATTTCCTTTATTTCACCAAGGATACTTGAAAATTAACTAATTTGGTTCTTCAAACACAAACATAATAAATATCATGGGGGGGAGAAACCAAGATGGCGGCATAGGTAAACACTGGAGTTTGCTGCCTCAAACAACCACTTCAAAAATACAACTAAAAGACGGAACGGACATCATCCAGAACCACAGGTAGGCTGGCTGAGTGGAAATTCCACAACTGGAAGGAAAGAGAAAAGCACACTGAGACTCAGAGGAGGCGCAGTGCGGAAGTAAAATACTAAGGTGCGGAGGTGTGTGCGGAGCGTGCTGGCGGCTGAGGGCGCGGTTGTCGTTTTCAATCGGGAGGGAGTCTCAGGCTCTGAGCTCCAGTTCCCTGCGAGGCTCTAGGGACCCAGACTCATACGGGAGAAGCCGGACTGTCTGGCACCGGTCCGAACTCAAGGGCAGCTTTCTCTCTGAGGGGCTTGCAGCGATTACCGGGACATTGAGAAGCAGAGCCTCTGAGGGCAGGACTGAGAGCAGCAATAACTGCTAGCCCTGCCCTGTTGATCCCGTGGGACCCGCCCCGCCAAGCCCTGCAGGGAGGCTTTTGCTGGATAGCCTAAGGCAGAGACTAGATTAGTACCACCCTAGAGATCCAGGAGCCAATGTACCCAGAGGTCAGAGTGGGACCATCCAGTTTACAGCTCCGTGGAACAATAAAGGACACACTCAGGGGGCAGACTCAGTGAGCACCAAAGCCCCATTGAAGCAAGTCTTGCCCCAGAGGGGTGTCTCCAGCACAGAAGTTCTCCCACTACAGATACAGTGGATTCTCACAGCCAATTGGCCTGGAGGTCAATTCCTCCCAGTGATAACTACAACAATCAAGGCTTAACTACAACAAGACTGTGCACAAAGACCACAAAGGGGTGCACCAAGAGTGTCCTCCTCAGGTAATTGGGGCAGCTGAACCACTGGGCCCTAGAGGACACTTAGCACAGAAAACCACTTTATCAACACAGGGAAGCATAAAAAATGCAGAGACAAAGAAAAAGGACACAAATGACAGAAATGGAGGAAAGCAAACTACTGGATATAGAGTTCAAAACCACACTTTTAAGGTTTTTCAAGAATTTTCTAGAAACTGCCGATAAATTTAATGAGATCTACAAGAAATCTAATGAGACCCTCGAGGTTGTGATAAAGGACCAACTAGAAATTAAGCATACACTTACTGAAATAAAGAATATTATACAGACTCCCAACAGCAGACTAGAGGATTGCAAGAATCAAGTCAACTATTTGAAATACGAAGAAGCAAAAAACACCCAACCAGAAAAGCAAAATGAAAAAAGAATCCGAAAATACAAAGATAGTGTAAGGAGCCTCTGGGACAGCTTCAAGTGTACCAACATCAGAATTATAGGGGTGCCAGAAGATGAGAGAGAGCAAGATATTGAAAACCTATTTGAAGAAATAATGGCAGAAAACTTCCCCTACCTGGTGAAAGAAATAGACTTACACGTCCAGGAAGCGCAGAGAACCCCAAACAAAAGGAATCCAAAGAGGACCACACCAAGACACATCATAACTAAAATGCCAAGAGCAAAAGACAAAGAGAGCATCTTAAAAGCAGCAAGAGAAAGAAACTCAGTTACCTACAAGGGAGTACCCATACGACTGTCAGCTGATTTCTCAACAGAAACTTTGCAGGCCAGAAGGGAGTGGCAAGAAATATTCAAAGTGATGAATGCCAAGAACCTACAACCAAGATTACTTTATCCAGCAAAGCTATCATTCAGAATTGAAGGTCAGATAAAGAGCTTCACAGATAAGAAAAAGCTAAAGGAGTTCATCACCACCAAACCAGTATTATATGAAATGCTGAAAGGTATCCTTTAAGAAGAGGAAGAAGAAGAAAAAGGTAAAGATACAAATTATGAACAACAAATACACATCTATCAACAAGTGAATCTGAAAATCAAGTGAATAATCTGATGAACAGAATGAACTGGTGATTATAATAGAATCAGGGGCATAGAAAGGAAGTGGACTGGCTATTCTTGGGAGGGAAAGGGGTGAGGGGGATGCGGGAAGAGACTGGACAAAAATCGTGCACCTATGGATGAGGACAGTGGGTGGGGAGTGAGGGAGGAGGGTGGGGTGGGAACTGGGTGGAGGGGAGTTATAGGGGGGAAAAAGAGGAACAAATGTAATAATCTGAACAATAAAGATTTAATTAATAAAAAAATAAATAAAATAAATAAATATCATGGGGAAAATATTGATAATAAACAAATAAAACCTACCTGGCATTGCTTGATGCTATCCCATTTATTAATGTTTATATTGATAATGGAACCATTTACTTTTTTCTTCAGAATGATCATTCCTTAACCTGAAAGTACATAAAGGCAGATTATCAGTTATTGTTTTGAGTAATAAAAATGAATCATTCTGAAAATGAAGAAATTCAATAAAAATGCTTTTTAAACAAAATTTTAACCTTTCAGCCTAGCTGGTGTGGCTCGGTGGTTGAGCGTCGACCCATGAACCAGGAGGTCATGGTTCAATTCAGGGCACATGTCCAGGTTGTGGGCTTGATCCCCAGTAGGGGGCATGCAGGAGGCAGCCCACTGATAATTCTCATCATTGATGTTTCTATGTTTCTCTCTCTCTCTCTCTCTCTCTCTCTCTCTCTCTCTCTCTCTCTCCTCTGTCTCTCTCCCTCTCCCTTTTTCTCTCTGAAATCAATAAAAACATTTTTTTAAAAAAAAACAACACCACATTTTATTCGCCTTGTTTTTTTATTTATTTTTTGAGACAGGTTGATGGACGTCCCTCACAGAGTGTCATTCCCAAGTAAAAAGAACACAGAGTCCTTTTTATTTTTAATGTATTGCCAATCTTTTACTTGAACTCTCCTGTATACTTTTTTTTTGGTATATTTTATAAAGGGAAATATTTGTGTGAAATTTGTCTTATCTTTCCTTCCTATGTGTTTTCTAGTCCCTTTTAAAGCTTCATGTCAAAATGACATTCCAAGCCCTAGCTAGTTTGGCTGAGTGGATAGGGTGTCGACCTGCAGACTGAAGGGTCCCAGGTTTGATTCCCGTCAAGGGTACATGCCCAGGTTGCCTGCTCGATCCCCAGTAGGGGGCATGCAGAAGGCAGCCAATCAATTCTCTCTCATCATTGATGTTTCTATATCTCTCTCCCTTTCCCTTCCTCTCTGAAATCAATAAAAATACGTTTTTAAAAAAGATGACATTCCAAAATGTGAAATCATAGCCTTTTCTAGAGCTTTCAGTTTGGTTTGTTTTCCAAACACACTCGATCTCTGTATTTACATCAGCTAAAGATACCATCCTAGAAAAAGAAAAAAGGAAGGAAGGAAGGAAAGAAGAAAAAACAGCTACAGAACTGAGCCCCATCCAGAGTTATCCCTATTCAGGCAATAATTTTTCCATCTGCAGGAGTTGAAGGTGGCCCATAGAAGGCAACAGAACGTAGGCTCTGTCCAACCATCAGTCAAGGCTGCAAGTTTCTTAGCACAGGCTTCTTCTGACAGAAAAGTGCATCCTGTTAGGACCACCACTGTAAACTGAGTATAAAGGAAAGCAAACCCTGTTTCTTATCCATCCCATGTTAATTACTTCACTGCTTTTCACGGTGCCCCAGATTAGCAGAGGCAAAAAGGATTCTCCACAATTTTGTAGTTATTCCAGCGGAGGTAAGGCATCCTATGCAATTTATTCCACACATTTTAATTTCTTTTAAAACAGTTAAGATGTAAAAATAATGAGCGTTAAATTGATTACAATGGCAATGTTGGTTTTCTTTATACCTTTACCTTAATGCAGAAAGCATTAGTTGCAATCACATTCAAAGCAATGTGCAAGAGCCTATCCCAGTGTTGGCAGAGTGTAGAGCAGCGGTTCTCAACCTGTGGGTCGCGACCCCTTTGGGGGTCGAACGACCCTTTCACAGGGGTCCCCTAAGACCATCGGAAAACACATATATAATTACATATTGTTTTTGTGATTAATCACTATGCTTTAATTATGTTCAATTTGTAACAATGAAAATACATCCTGCATATCAGATGTTTACATTACGATTCATAACAGTAGCAAAATTACAGTTATGAAGTAGCAACGAAAATAATTTTATGGTTGGGGGTCCCCACAACATGAGGAACTGTATTAAAGGGTCACGGCATTAGGAAGGTTGAGAACCACTGGTGTAGAGTATGTGCTGAGGAAATGCTTATTATTCTGAATCTGAGTAGATGAGTCAAGTTGGTCCAGGAAAAAAACAGGCAAACCACACATTCAACCCCAGATAAACTTGGTGATTAAACTATGTCTTGATTCTAAGGTCCTCTCATACTAATGCTGCGCTATGGTTCTATGACTAAGAAGAAATTGCTTCTATTCTAATTTCATCTTTCTGTGTTACCATTTGCAACAATATGGAGGGGCATAGAGGTATTATGCTAAGTGAAATAAGTCAGGCAGAGAAAGACAAATAACGTGTGATTTTACTTACATGTGGAATCTAAAAAGCATAATAAGCAAACAAAATAGAAACAAACTCAGATACAGAGAACAAACTGATGGTTGCCAGGTGGGAGGAGGGTCGGGAGGATGGGGGCAAAAGGTAAAGGGATTAAGAAGTACCAATTGGTAGTTACAAAATAGTCATGGGGATATAAAGAACAGCATAGGGAATATCATCAATAGTATTGTAATAACTATACCAGTATATTGTGTCAGGGGGATACTAGACTTATGGGGGGATCGCTTCGTGAGTTATGTAAAAGTCTAACCACCATGCTGTACACCTGAAACTAATATAGTATTGAATGTTGGCTATAACTGAAAAAGTTTTAAATATTTTAAAAAACAAGGAGGAAAATAATCAAAACCACATACACACAAAAAAATTACTCTCAGATTTTTCTCTTGAGCTATTGGGTGTTTCTTATTGGGGTGTTATTTATTGAGGAGAAAAGGGCTAGGGGAGGGCAAGAGGAGGTATAATAGACAAGAGTTCATTGCTGGATATGTTAAAACTGATATACCTGTGAGGTAGCCAACTAGAGATGTTAAATGGGAAGTTTATTGGGTCAACGAAAGATCTGAGGAGGAGGTGAAGGAAGGAAAGTAACATGTGCAGTGACGACAGAGTATGGAACACACAGCACAGGGGAAATCTTCTGATTCCCAGTCCTGTGTTCTTACAACCTCATACAAATGCCTAGTCAATGGCATTATGGCATCATTTAATTAGATATAAGGGCTTACTTTCATGGGTCATAATGAGAACGCACAAGCACCTCTGTATCAAATAAAAAGACATGGGTGGATGAAGAGTACTGACTAGTGTCAAGAGCACAGAAATAAGATCCAGAAGGCTTGAAATTTACTTTTAGCCTTGCCACTTACTGGTTTAATTGATAAACAAATTCATAGTGTCAGAAGACCTCTAAGATACCTATTAGTTTAAAAATTTGACAGTTCCCTAGCAATTGCTCTTTTGGGTACACAGCCTAATAATATTCTTGTACCTGTGCACAAGGAGATATGTTTATGAATCCTCACTAAAAACGTTGTTTAAAACAGCAAATTTAAAGGAACTTCATCATCCGTCAAAATAATAAATAAATAAATAAAATATATTTATGTCGCAGAATGCTACATAGCTGTTTAATAAAATGAACTAGAACCCTAGACAGTTTGTTCAGCGGATAGAGCATCGGCTTGCAGACCAAAGGGTCCCAGGTTCGATTCCGGTCAAGGGCCCTGGTCAGGACTCATGCAGGAGGCAACCAATCGATACGTTTTTCTCACATCGATGTTTCTGTCTTTCCCTCTCTCTTCCACTCTTCCTAAAAATCAATGGAAAAATATCCTTGGGTGAGGGTTAACAAAAATAAAATAAATAAAATTAAAAATTTAAAAATGAACTAGATCTATGTGTATATATAAAGATCACAATTATAGAATGTTGCATGCAGAAAAGTAGATCTGAGAATTATACTTGAAATAATTCGCCTTTTGTGGAAGTATGTGTATGTAAAAATGCTATAAGTGAGACAGGATAGTAAGAAGCTAGGAAAATTCCTCAGCAGGTAGAATGGGGAAACTGAGACATACAGCTGAAAATAAACTGGCTGAGCAATTGATAGCCAGCAGGTCACCTCCCTAGAGATAACACCTAGGCTTCAGTTGTATTTCAGCTCCAGGCCCAGAAAAGCAGCCAATGGAGGTGGGTGATGTCAGGACCAGCTGCACTGACTAATGACCCCCTGCCCTGGTGCTGACCAACCGGTAGAGGCCACGATCCTGAAAGGACACATCTGAAAAAGCTGGCGAATATGCTATTGAATATGCTATTGAAATCACTGAAACGCCCCTAAACTCCCAGCCTTTAAAAACCCTCTAAACAAGGGACCCAGCTCCACTCTCCCTCCTTAGAGTATGCTCACATCTTCCCCTTTCCTCTATTCTTCCCTTCACAGGCCAGAATCTCCTAAACTCTAAAGGTACCCATGAGACTTGCAACTAGGGGAGCAATGGACAGCGGCAGCTCATCCACGCCTAACCCCCTGAAGCTCTCTCCAAGGCCCCCTTTTCTCTGACTTCCTAGTGAGTCAAAGAACCCTGCCTAGGTCTCTCCTGTTGCTTCTTCTATGCTAAGCCTTTCCTTGTTTCATTGTCTCCAATTTTAATAAACATACCCTCATAGTCACTTGGACTTGTGTTGTGAAATCTTTCCTGGGTGAACTCAGGAACCCACACACTACCAGCCGGCCCTATGCAGACCTGCTCTGAACCAGGTTCCCTTTCCAGTAAAAAAAAAAAAAAGTAGATAGAAAGGATAAAATTCTGGTTAATTATTGGAATGGGGAAGGAAACAAGACTAGAAATGGGCTATAAAGAAAGCTTCAAGTTGCTTTCTATTAAAAATTATATTTGAAATGCATATAACAGTTAAAAAGGAGTTGTTATATTATTATTTGCATGTTTATATTAACTTTATGTCTCAAAAACAATAAAATAATCTATAATAACTGCATTTGATTAAAGTTCTAAAAAATACTCTTTAAGCTAAGAATCTTTTTAAAAAAGTCCTATTTGAAACTCTTGCCATCTCAATTTCACAAGGAGAAAAAAGTTCTAAACAACATACAATAGCTCTAGTTGGTTTGGCTCAGTGGATAGGATGTCAGCCTGTGGACTGAAGGGTCCTGGGTTCAATTCTGGTCAAGGGCACATGCCTGGGTTGCGGGCTGGATCCCCAGTGAGGGGCATGCAGAAGGCAGCCAATCAATGATTCTCTTTCATCATTGATGTTTCAATCTCTCTCTCCCTTACCCTTCCTCTCTGAAATCAATAAAAACATATTTTTAAATGTTAAAAATCAACATACAATAGATTCATAATGAACTGTCTTTAATCCAAATAGATACATTAAAGTATAAAAACAGTTGTAAAAAGAGGAATATTAGAGAAAAAGTAGGTACCCCCAAATATATTTTGTTTCTTCTAATAAACTTAAAAATAGATGCCGCAAGAACACTTACAGGAAAACAATTTCTTATAGATTTGATCCCATAGAAACTCAACATTAAAACTGAAGAGGACCAACCAGCTGATGTGGTTCAGTAGTTGAGCATCAACCTATGGAACAGGAGGTCACTGTTCAATTCCCAGTCAGAGCATATGCCTGGGTTGCGGGCTTAATTCCCAGTAGGAGGAGTGCAGGAAGCAGCTCTCGTCATTGATGTTTCTATCTCTCTTTCCCTCTCCCTTTCTCTCTGAAACCAATAGAAATATATATTTTTTAAAACACTGAAGAGTACCAAAGTTTTGCACCCTAAAACTGCCTTTTGGAATATTGATTTAAAGCTGTTTATTAAGAAACAAAAGAATTGGAAAGAATGTTTGACACACACCCTTTCCTGTGTAAGAGATTCAGATGGGAAGACCTGCTCCAGGAAGGAAATCTTAGCACATTCACTTTAGTCTAATATGAATTAAGTATGATAGATAGGAAGGCTCCAAGTAGGGGCCTGTTAACTACATTACCCCGTGTCCCATTGTTTCTGAGTTGCTTATCAAGTATTTGTCTGCCATGTGTGTTCAGCTCTTCCTCAACTACATGTAAATTGCCTATTTCCTTTGAAATCTCAGACCCCATCCCTCCACTCCTTTGTCCACGATGATGTATAAACCGCAACTGCCCAGTGCATTCTGGGGTCTCCTATCTTATGGCACTGCCCCCACCCTGGCCCTTCTCCCCCCACCCCCCATGTACATCTTTGAGCATTTTCTGTTAATATGCCTCTGTTAATTTGATTATTAGCTCAGCTAGAATAATGCAGAGATGGGAGGAAAAGTGACTTTTTTAGCCTCCACAAAATAAAAAACTTGTCAAAATGTTTGCTATGATCTGCTAATCATTTTTTTGGTAATTGAACACATAGGTTTTGAGATTTTTCTAAGTGCACAATTCCTTTGAGGAAATATGGTACTAAAAACTATTTTCCTGAATGCTATTCATTTATATACAAAAGATTAATGCCATTGTTCAATGTACTGGCAACAGTTTAGTCTCATGAATGTGCAGTAGAGTGACTACAAAAGTGATTTTGCAGATGACAACATTGACAAATTTTGTTCCTACACTAATATCAAACTTTAAAATATTGATTACTAGAAAATTTAAGGGTAAAATTAAAATCCTAATTAATTTTTTTTACAACATGCCATTTATTTTTTATTGCTTGTTCTGTGATAGTCAACTTCTGTGAATTTGGAGCTCTCCCAGGTTTGGCTAAATATTGTTTTTAAGATTTGGTAACTTGGCATTTGGCCATGATATATATTCAGTGCACTGCTCAAATGTATAAATATGGTATGTATATGCATGACACATCTATAGTTTCTTTACATTTTTCCTTCACATCTTTCAAATCAATGTAGGCTGATAAGGGATACTAGCCTATGATAAGATGAAAATATTTTTACATATTAATGAACTATAAGAAATGAGTCCCTTGAATGACAGCAAAAATTATTTTATATATTTAATGGGCAAAGGACTTGAATAGACATTTCTCCAAAAAAGATATACAAGTGGCCAACAAATACTTGAAAAGATGCTCAGTATCACTAATTATGAAGGAAATGCAAATCAAAACCATAATGAGATACCCTTCACACCCACTAGGATTAAAAAAGAAAGAAAATAACATGCACAGCAAGGATGTGGAAAAATTGGAACCCTCATGCATTGCTGGTGTGAATGCAAAATGGTGTACCACTATGGAAAACAGTATTGTGGTTCCCCCCAAATTAAATATAGAATTATCATTATAATCCAGCAATTCCATTTCTAGGTAAATAATTGAAAGTAGAAACTCAGATATTTGTTCACGCCTATTCATAGCATCATCATTCACAATAGCAAAAAAAAAAAAAAAAAAAAAAAAAGCAGCAGCAACCCAAATATCCACTGATATTTGGGTAAGCAAAATATGTTATATGTACAATGGAATATTATTCAGGCTTGAAAATGAAGGAAATTCTGACACATGCTATAACATGAATGAACCTTGAAGATGATATGCAAAGTGAAATAAACCAGCCACAGAAGTACAACTACTGTATAATTCCAATTACATTAGTTACCTAGAATAGTCAAATTCATAGAGAGAAAGTAGAATGGTTGTCGTCAGGAGCTAAAAGGAAATGGGAAGTTAGTGTTTAATAAGTATAGAGTCTCATTTGGGAAGATGAAAAAGTTCTGGAGATGGATAGTGGTGATGGTTGCACAATAATGTGAATGCACTTAATGCCACTGAACTATCCATCTATATAATAGAGGAATATGAAAATTAGCCGGAACGTTGTAATGTCACGACCAAACAGCAGGGACCTGAGGCTGCATGGCACCTGGCTGGGGCAAGGGACCTCAGGCTGTACCCCCTGCCTTGCGGGGCTTGATGGGGAGCTGAGGCCATGCCCCTCGCCTGGCGGGGTTTGACAGGGACCTCAGACCATGCCCCTCACCCGGCAGGGCTTGACGGAGGACCTCAGGCCACAGCCCTCGCCCTGGCACCAGGCCAGGGACCTGAGGCTGTTCTCCCCCCTACCCCCCAGAGGGACTTGACGGGGGTGGGGCCAGCCGGGTCTGGGTCTCCTGTGTTTTCGAAGAGCATGCGGGTGGTGGGCGGGAACTTGACTCTAGGTCCCGCCACGCGCCCCAGACTCTGACAGGAGGGAGATTTTTATATACATTTTACCAATTTTCTTTCATCTCTGACACTTCTATTATAGAGAAAGGGCAAATAGCAATATTAAAATATTTCCTCTAATTAATCCCTTTTTAATGTGTATGAATTTCATGCACTGGACCACTAGTATACTTAAAAATGGTAAATTTTATATATATTTACCACAATAATTAGAACATTATAGGTAGTATACATGTTTATTTGTCTACAATGAACAGGTTGAGGACATCATAGTCCTGAAGAAGGGGGCGGGGACATAGATCAGGGTGCTTTAACTTTAGAGATAAAGCATTTTTCCTAGTGCACCAAGGCTATTGTGGAAAGAGGAGTTTCTTTGAAATATCTTATGACTTCAATGACCCAGCACTGGCAGTGGACCATGGCCTAGAGTTGGGATAAAAGCTGGGACAAATACATTAGATGATCTAAGACTGGGAGGTCTTGGGGATGGGGTTCCACACATGAGCCTTCAAAAGGGGTTCCCAAGGAGAAAAACTGGGTGGGCCACATGTAAATACTAAGGCTAAACATGCTTTGATTGAATCAAGGTGAGAGGGAGTTAAATTGGAGACTGGATGGGAAATGGTAGACTGAAATGGTAATAAACCCAATCACGTCTGTGGTATACATCAATGTATTACCTCACTGTATAATTTTTTTCTTAATCCTAGAAAAATTGAAGCTATGAGATCAGTCCTTGAAACCCAGCTGGCATGCTGTATAGGCCACCGCAGCCTTCAGCTTAATCATGAGATTCTGCTGAAACTCAAAATAACTGTACATCAAAGAGCAGTCAATGAGGCAAGAACTATGATTGTCCCCACTTGACGGATAAGGAGAGTAAAGCTGAGACCCCACATGTAACTAGCCCAAGGTCTTGTTGGCCATACTATTGAGTTCCTAAGGTGCAGCCAGAATTGGTAAGTCCTCTAGGAGAGCATCATCTGGTTGAATAAGGGGAGGAGTCACATCATTCTGCCTCTAGCCAGGGCTAATGGATGATTCTCTCTCACGTTGAAAATTTCTCTCTCTCTCTCTCTCTCTCCTTTCCCCTTCCTCTTTCTCTAAAATCAATTAAAAAAAAATGTTGCCCTGGCTGGTGTGGGTCAGTTGGTTGGGTGTCATCTGGTCCACCATAGGGTTGCCGGTTCAACTTCTGGTCAGGGCCCATGCCCCAGTTGCCAGCTTGATCCTGAGTGGGAGTTGTGCAGGCAGCAGCCAGTCAATGATGTTTCTCTCTCTGTCTCCCTCTTCCTTTCTCTCCTCTAAAAATCAATGAAAAATATTTGTTTAAAATGTTCTCGGGTAAGGATTTTTTTAAAAAAAGGTATGCAGTTTTTTGGAGCCAGTCTCCTGCTGTTTCTGAACAGGGGAGAGGAAGGTAACTGAGGATTCCAAGCCATATTTCAATGAGCAAGTAGGAAAAGAGCAAGAAAGACTCTCAAAGCCACCGTGAAAGCTGCTGAGTGCCACAACTCTATTTTACCAGATGGAAGATGTGTGTGGGTATATAGGGCTAAACGAAAGGAGTGAAACTGGGCTGCTAGGAAACAGATAGACTGTTTGAATGACAGCTCCCTACTGACTGTGTCACTGGTCAGCTTTACTCAGGTGTACTAGTAAAATGGGAATGCTCCCGTTATTAGAGCTGCTATGATTATTAAGTGACCTGATTGATGAGTAGCGTTGTCTGGTACCTGACACATAGTAAGTGCTCAATAATGCAAGTTTTTGTATTCATGTGCTTCTGTTTCTGCTGCTCCCCAGTAATGGGGTCAGTGTCGTAGCGCTACCAGGATACAGGGGGTCGCAACCTGCGTGAGACCGTCGTTTGGCGGATGTTCCGTTTCCTCACTAGCTACGACTAGGCCCTACCTACAAAGGGCATTCCATCAATATGACTGCCTGAGTCCAATACTGTCAAGTGCCCATTACAATAATCCTTATTTTTTTTTTTTCATTTTACAGTTTCTAAAGCCCCTGCATAAGTTATTTTCATTGTTAATCAGAATAGTCTTGTGAGATCAAATGACAGGTGTGATTTCAATTTGCCAGTGATGGGCCTGAAGCTTTGAAAGGGTAGAAACTTAGGTTAGGCCTGGTGGGTGGTCTGTGGCAGAGTCAGGACTGAAACCCAGTCCTCTGGGCTGCAGAAAGCCAACGCCTCTCACCCAGTCAGAAGTTCTAAAGTAAGTACTTATGTTAAAGTGGGTGCATAGGCAACATTGATGAAAAAGGGAACCTTGTAATTTTGAATTTTAAGTAATTGTCATAATTTCTAATTTACTTTCAATTTATGTTTAATGTACCTGGACCCATCTATACATATATTTTAATGTGATTTTTTTCACTTTTATTTCACATAAGCATTTCCATGTAAGCTAATTTAAAGCAATTTAATGGGATTCACTGAGGGCCCGAGTTCTTGCCCTGTCTATAGGTTTGCCTCCAGGGAAACAGTGGAGCAGATTCCCTATAAACACTAATCCATCCCCACTGATAGCTTTTCACAGTCTGCCGTGAAAAGGCTATTGCGACAGCACACCTGGAATTTGTGGGCAGGTCTGGCCTTGCAATGAACAGGCAGGATCGCTGCTCAAGGGCTGTGTTTCCGTGACCAGCCCTGTGTCTGCTGGCCGCTCTGCCTTTGCCCATTCTATCCCGGGTGTCTTAGCCCAGAGGAGAAGGACAGGAATGTGTGTGAACGATTTCTGTAGCATATTTATTTAAAATGTATTTGTTGGCCACAGAGATGATGTTTATTTAAGGACATAATGTCTTTCTACAAGTAACGTAGTGAGAAAATTACGTAATTGACATCTTTTAGTTTTCAATGAATTAAATTGGACCCCCTAGAGTTAGGGAGCTTAGTTGCCTGCTGAACATATTGCATAATATTTCTATCAGTGCTTCTCAAACCAGCTTGCTTCCGAATGCCCTGGAGGGCTTTTCTAAGCACAGATGCTGGGCCCCACTCCAGAGTTTCTGCTTCAGGAGCCTGAGATTTTCATCTCTGATGTATGCCAATGGCCCACAAACTGAAGGGTCCTGGGTTCGATTCCTAGTCAAGGGCACGTAGCTGGGTTGCAGGCTTGATCCCTGGCCCCGGTCGGGGTGTGTGCGGGAGGTAACCAATAGATGTGTCTCTCTCACATCTCTCTCTTTCTCTCCCCTGCGTCCCATCCAATCTCTCTAAAAAAATAAATAAATAAGTAAATAAATAAATAAATGGAAAAAATATCCTCCAGTGATAATTAAAAAAAAAAAAAATAGCCCCACTGGCATGGCTCAGTGATTGAGTATTGACCTATGAACCAGGAGGTCATGGTTCGATTCCAGGTCAGGGCATATGCCTGGGTTGCTGGCTCGATCCCCAGTGCGGGGAGTGTAGGAGGCACTCAATGATTCTTTCTCATCACTGGTATTTCTCTCTCCCTTTCCCTCCTCCTTCCTCTCTAAAATCAATAAAATTTTATTTAAAAAAAATAGAAGGGGTGGCATTTTGAGTGAGCTTTTCAAAATTTCATGTAACAAGAATGCATGATTATTCCCATAGAGGACACCTTTGTAATGAAAGAAAAGGTAGCAATAAACTTAGAGGCTGTGTTCTGATTCCCTTGAGATGCTGCCGAACAGCTCACGGATCAGACACGGTTGGAGAGAGGCTCTGGCATCCGATCAGGACACTGTGACTGTCCCTCATCCTTCCCTGACTAGCAGCAGTGTTTACAGCATGACATCAAGAATGCAAAGCAGATGAAAAGGACAGCAATTAAAAGATACAAAATTACAATTCTGAAAAGCATCTCTATCTTTGGGAATGTCCAGGGGACACCTGGGATATGTCTTTTCTGATCCTTTCTCCTTCCTTGCAGGGGAGAAATAAAGCAATCTCCATTTTTATAAAATTAAAGAACAATGATATTGATCTTTTTGGTAAGGTTCAAATGTGAGACACACAGTGTCTGATCCGAATCAATCATTTGTTCTTAGGTCAAGGGAGGAGAAAATTTCCTGGAAGTTCCTCAGAGGACTTGTCTTTGATTTAAGTCTTTCCTTGAAGTCCTTCAAATCAAGGAATGGAGCTGATTTGCTACTGATCTGCCCATTTATAATAAGCACGGAACACATGAAATATGGGGGCGAAAGGAGATCTGGAACATACCTTATCTCTGCCAACTATTAGCTGTCTGACCTTAACTTTGCTCACGTATTCATTAACTTGGAAAACAATTATTAAAAGCTCATTACCTGCCAGGTGCAAGACTTACAAAAAGGACTTAAATTGTTTTCTTTTGTAAAATAGGGGTCATGCTAACCTACCTCCCCAAGGCCGGGACCGTATGGCCAGAACCTCCGGGCACTCTGTCTCCTGACAACAGGAGAATCACTCCTGGGCACTCAGCTTATTCTGTGTGGTGTCCGGTGATGGCTGCCTCCTTTACTCAGTGGGACTCTCAAAACTTTAGGTGTTTTGAGAGCCAGATGAGAAACAAAGTAGTGAAAAATGCCCGGAAACTGCTTCCTCAGCTATAAGACAGCAAACACACGAAGCCATTTAAAATAACTTCATGCACCTGGAAGTTGCTACAGAGCGTGCTGAGTACCAAATACATATTAGCATATTTTATCCTCACCCTTGCTTTTGCAGTGAATCAGTCTGGCATTATTCCACAATTAGAGCCCTTTTCGCAGTCCCTATAAAGCCCCTAACAAAGTACCTTACACTTAGTGGGAGTTCAGTTGTTTATTAAATTGAGCCAAGCACCCTCAAATTTAATGCTCTTAAGCAGTTATTGTCAAAAGAAACTTGTTTTTAAGAAATACCCAATAATTTGATCTCCTGTGTCATGTCCCCACTTCATATTTGAAACAAACAAAAAACCCCCCTTGAATTAAGCATGGGATAAACATCTTCCGTCTTATGCTGACTCCATCTTTGGAAGTAAAAGTAGATAGGAAAAAAATTATTTGTAGAGTACAATTAAGGAGAAAGGTGTGAAAAGCTATATTCTTAAATTCCAAAAATCATATCTTCCTTGTAAATTCTTTTGTAAACAGTGGTCAAGTCAGCTGATTGGAGAATAGTTTTAATAAAGCCAGACCACAGGTTTCATCCTTTCATAGTAAGTCCTCATTTAACATCTTGGTAGGTTCTTGGAAACTGGAACTTTAAGCAAAACTATGCATAAGGAAAAACCAATTTTACCATAGACTAATTGATGTAAACAAGAGGTAAGTTCCTAGGGCATATTTCTGGCCACCAAAACACCAAACTTCTAAATAGAAACCCAAAATACTTCTAATATTAAACATGGAAATAAATGTGAGTTATCACACACTTAAGAAGATTAATGCAAACAAGTATGATAATGATGGTTGGCCAGAGCACAACCAGACAGCTCAGGTTGCAAGAGGGGACCCATCCTGGACAGGACACCATTCCATCGCAAGGCACACTCACACCCACCCTCACATTCATCACAGAGACAAGGTGGGGGGAGTGGGAAACATGCAAATTCCACACAGACAATGGCCCCAACCAGGAATCTTTTTTTTTCTCATCAGCATTACAATCAAACAACTTTGACCAGAACAATGCCATTGGAGGACCTGCTCTATAGGGTACATGCACTATGCAGTGGCCACAGATGCTTCCTCACCCCAGGCAACTGTTGATCACTGACGGGGCCAGGCCAAAACGCAACCCGCCACTACGCAGACCACCAAGAATGTGTGGGAGAAGGACCCAAGTTCCTTTTGCTGGCAGATTAGAGCACTTTCTTTACCTTCTCATAAGTAGAAACGTATTCCTTTATTACATAAAGTGATTAGGAAATGATGAGTCTTCAAATAGTCACTAGGTTATCCAGCCTTGTGGGTAATACAGCAAGAGGGAGAGAGCTCTTCTGCTGTGAGTCTACAGCCTGCCATAGCCTGCCCAGTTTTCATTAATAATGTACTTCCTGGTTTCTCAACTTCCCAAAACAAAAAAAGTCACTGACAAAGCTAAATGGATAACTATTTTGAGTAAGGTTCCTCTACAGAGAAATCAGGGTGATGTAGGAGATCAAGAACATGTTTAATCTGGATGTAATAAAGTTTTAGCATCTAACTTCCAGGTTACTGGAAATGCAGGGGAGAGAGGAGCAGGACAAACAGCATTTCAAGAATTCTTGGAAGTGGAAGATTGAAGAGGACAGCAGGTCACCTCAAGTCATTGTCAAGAATAAAAGTAGAGGAGTACTGTTTTAGATTTAAAGAAAACATTTTAAAACAATCAAATGTGAGGCATCACTTCAATAAGAGTTTGGTTTGAATAAACCAGCTGTCAAAGACAATTTGGTGCAATTGGGGACATTTGAACATAGGTGTATTCACAGATGCTAATAATTAGGTTTGGTGTGATGGTGCTCCTATAGTTCTGTAAGAAAATGTCCTTATTTTTCAGAGATATATTCTAAGCATGTAAATGTTGTAATGTACCCTGCAAATTACACAAGGACGCCTCAAGAAGTCAAATTAAGGAGTCACATTTATTGCAAATCCGGGACTACGAGGGGGCATTTCGCTCTCCCAAATCTCGCAGTGCCCTCCCCAGCCCCAACACCAGACTTATATAGGCAAAGATCACAAAGGTATTGATTACATCCGAGGGTTTGGAATGAGGAACCTGGTTTGCACAAAGCAGTTTACAGAAGCAGACTTAAGTATATTAATTAAATTATAGTTTTGGGTCTCCGGATCACTGAATCAACAGAAACACATTATCTGGACCCCTCGGGTCTTGGGACCACTGAGTTGACAGGAACACATTATCTAGAGCCCTCCGGTCTTGGGATTATTGTGCTGTCCTGGTTCCCAGGTACAGAAGAATGTGCTTTCTAAAACCAGCATGACCACAACCAATGGGATATTAACATTACAATCAATAGACTATTCAATCAAATGGGATGATTTATATAATTCAGAAAATCAAAATAACTTTTCTATTGTTAAACAAAGCAAATCAGTACAGAAGCCAAACAGCAGGGTTAAAGTTAAATAGTTTAACTTTAAAGTATGATTGCTACCATACTTCATAAAGATGAGATGACGTGTCTATAATGGAAAACTTTCCAAAAGAAAATGTTGAATATTAATTGTTAAATATAGGTAGCGGTTTGCTTACATTACATTCTTCATTGTATTTTTCTGATGTTTAAAATTTTTCCAAAATGAAAGGTTAAACATATATTAGATATCAAATTTATGTTTAAAAATTTTTCTGGCATTTTCATTTATTAGCTGTATGCACCTGTGCAAGTCATTTAAATTTTGAGTCTCTTATTTCTCATTTGTAAATTGGTGATAATAACAATAAATTCAAAGCTGCATGAAGATTTAATAATATGTACATGAAAATACTTGATAAGCAGGCAAAGCTCCTTCTTATTTATACACATGGCTTTTTAAAGTCTTGAAATAAACTCTGATTGTGAGAAGGTTCATCATCTCTAAAAGTGATGTAGGTACTTGTATTAATCAGGGTTCTCCAGAGAAATAGAACCAATAAGATGCATTTATATAAACACGTACATAAATGTTATAGATATGATATATGCTCATTTCTATCTGAGCTTATATCAGGAGATATAGATATAGATATAGATATACATATTCATATATGTATACAAATAGATATACATATACATATACATATACATATACATATACATATACATATAGATGAGTTGATGGCTAGATTGAACTGATTCTTATTGAAGTATTACAGTAACAGATTTAACATACTATCCTTTGTGGTTACTAGGGTACTCACCCACCATCAAATATAAATAAATAAGTAGATAGAGAGAGAGAGAGACAGAGAGAGGAAGACAGAGTCAGAGAAGCAGAGAGAGACAGAAAAAAGAACTGGTGATTGGAGAGCCTGGCATATTCAAACTCTGCAGGACTGGCATGTTGGAGACCCAAGGAGGAGATAATACATTTTGAATTTGAAGGCAGTGTGCCGGCAGAATGCCGTCCTCTCCAGACCTGTTTTTGTTCTATTAAGACCTTCTACTGCCTGGCCGGTGTTGCTCAGTTGGTTGAGCATAGTCCCATGTACCAAATGATCTTGGGTTTGATTCCCAGTCAGGGCACATGCCCGGGTTGTGGGCTTAATCCCCAGTAGGGGGCGTGCAGGAGATGGCCAATTAATGTTTCTCTCTCATCGATGTTTCTACAGCGGAGCCTTGACTTACAAGTGTCCTGACTAACGAGTTTTTTGAGATACCAGCTGTCTCTCTGCCGATTTTTTGCATTGAGTTGATAGAGTAATTTGAGTTAACGAGCTCGACCGGAACAAATTAAACTCGAAAGTCAAGGCCCCACTGTATCTCTTTATCCCTCTCTTTTCCTCTCTAACATAAATAGAAACTTTTTTTTTTTTTTTTAAAAAGACTTTCTACTGATTAGATGAGGCCTATCCACATTTTGGAGGGTAATGCTTTACATATCTACTGATTTAAATATTAATCTCATCTAAAAATACCTTCACAGCAACATCTATATATATAAAAGTCTAAGTGACCAGCTGACCAGCCTACTGGCTGGTAGCTATGACATGCACTGACCACCAGGGGTCAGACGCTCAATGTAGGAGCTGCTGAGCGACAGCAACTTTGCAGAGTGCCCTCTGGCACTCCAGGACCCCTCGGGGGAAGTTGCACTGCTGGTTTTGGCCTGATTCCCGCAGGCCAGGCCGAGGGACCCTACCTGCTGGAGGGACCCTGTTCACTCCTCAGATGCCCTTTGAGCCCCGGGTCTGCCCCAGGTGCAGCCGGCCTGGGAGTGACCACGGGAGGTTGGTTCAAGGGTGTGTCCAGCTCATCTCACCCAGTCCTGCCCTGCTGGCCACCTTCTAATTAATTTACTTTCAATGTGCACGAATCTGTGCACTGGGCTCTACTCTAAAATAATGTTTGACCATATATCTGGGTACTCTGGCCTATCAAAGTTGACACATAAAATTAATTAGCAGTGTTTAATAAATAATAGGTTAATGAGGTATCTAGTGTTTTGCTCTATAGAATTCTGTGTAGTTACACAAAAGTGACCCGCTGTTGGTGCCATTCTGAGTCATTTGATGTCATATTTCTAACCAGCAATAAATATTTAGGGGTTTAAAAAACACATCTCAATGTCATTGATGCTAAAATTTACCCTCAAACACAATACAATAAATTTCCTATTTTCCATGATAATCCTATCTAATAAAAGAGAAAGATGGTAAGTAGCTTATGTCCGCTACCCTTCCCATTGGTTAATCAGCGAGATATGCAAATTAACTGCGAGCCAAGATGGCGGCCGGCAGCCAGGCAGCTTGAAACTAACATGAGGCTTGCTTGCTTCAGTGACGGAGGACTCCAACTTTCCCCACCTGCCTTGCCAGCCTCTGAGCTTGCAGTTTAAGAAACATTGTAACAAATATAGAAGCTAAACAAAACCCCAGAAACCTGATTTCAGCGAGCCGGGATCTCAGAGCTGGAGTTATACATTGTTTCGATTATAGAACTGAAACAAACCAGATACCTGCTTTCAGCAGCGAAGGCCTAAGAGCTGGAGCCTCAGAGCTAAAGCTGGCCCAGAATAAAAAAAAAAGAAAAAAAGGAGCAGTTGGGAGCTTCCGTCCCCCGCCATCCTGAAAACAGCCCTCAGCCCCTCACCCAGGCTGGCCAGGCACCCCAGTGGGGACCCCCACCCTGATCCAGGACACCATTCAGGGCAAACCAGCCGGCCCCCATACGTGCACCAGGCCTCTATCCTATATAGTAAAAGGGTAATATGCCTCCCAGCACCGGGATCAGCAGAGCCACGAGGCCTCCCGGCACCGGGATCAGCGTGACAGGGGGAAGCGCCCTGATCGCCCTGCGGCTCTGTGTGTGACAGGGTGTGGCACCCCAACCCCCCTCCCCACGGGCCCTGCTCTGTGTGTGACAGGGTAGAGTCATAACCTCCCCATCGGCCCTGCCCTGAGTGTGACAGGGGGCGGTGCCCCAACTCCCCTATCGGCCCTACTCTGTGAGTGACAGGGGGGAGCTCCCCAACCCCCTGATGGGCCCTGCTCTGTGCGTGACAGGGGGTGGTGCCGCAACCACCCCATCGACCCTGCCTTGAGTGTGACAGGGGACGGTGCCCCAACCCCCCAATCAGCCCTACCCTGAACGTGACTGAAGGTGGCATTGCAACCTCCCGATCCGCCCTGCTCTGTGCATGACAGGGGCGGTGCCCCAACTCCCCAATCGGCCCTGCTCTGAGCCCGACCAGGGGCTGCACCTAGAGATTGGGCCTGCCCTCTGCCACCTGGGAGCAGGCCTAAGCCAGCAGGTCGTTATCTCCCGAGGGGTCCCAGACTGCGAGAGGGCACAGGCCAGGCTGAGGGACTCCCCCTTCCCCCCGAGTGCACAAATTTTTGTGCACTGGGCCTCTAGTATGAATATAAGGCCCATGATAGCACGGGTCTCTCTGTCCCTTTACTGCTATAGACTTGGTAACTTGAGCAGTGCCTGGCAGAGATTGGGCACTTAGGAAATATTAATGAATGAATCTATGATGCTGGAACTGAGCAGATATCAAAAGTGCAATTAGTAAGCTGTGACCAGGATATCACATATATACATTCTATGATAAAAATTTAGTATCAGTCCATATGCACAGAAGGTATTTCATTTTAGTTTAATCTGAAACATTTTACTTTTTCCCTGGACATTTGGAAATTAGGTTTATTGAAGTAGCAGTTGTTAAGTAAACTATGAAGATCATACTCAAATATATTCTGCATGGTGTCTGTCACATAGGTGGAATGACATGCAGACATTGAAATCATTTAACTCAGTGGTTCTCAACCTTCCTAATGCTGCAACCGCCCCCTCCCCCCCTTTTTTTTTTTTGCCGCGACCCTTCAATACAGTTCCTCATGTTGTGGTGACCCCCAACCATAAAATTATTTTTGTTGCTACTTCATAACTGTAATTTTGCTACTGTTATGAATTGTAATGTAAATATCTGATATGCAGGATGTCTTTTCATTGTTACAAATTGAACATAATTAAAGCATAGTGATTAATCACAAAAACAATATGTAATTATATATGTGTTTTCCGATGGTCTTAGGCGACCCCTGTGAAAGGGTCGTTCGACCCCCAAAGGGGTCGCGACCCACAAGTTGAGAACCGCTGATTTAACTGTTTCTAGTGAGAATTTTCAATGGAGCCAGCCCTGGGTGTTTAATAAATAATAGGTTAATGAGGCATCTAGTGTTTTGGGGCTTACTAGTAGGCAATTGTCTATGGGGTGGGACTGCCTTTCTTAAAATATCTCCCTGTCATCTCAGGGCATTAAATGCTTGAAGTGCCACCCTTTGGGATGTATTCTTTTGAATCTTGAAGGGATTCTAACTTTCCAACAGACTCAATGAAAACAGAAATACCTCACAAAGGATAATATGTTAAAACTGTCATCTTAGTACGTCAGCAGGAATTAACTCACTCTAGGGATCAGCTCACCAATTAGTTATGTCCCACGTTTCTTTTCCTTAGTGATGACCTTTTCCAATTTGGACAATTCAGAAATATTTCTGCTCTTATAACTATAGAGGAATCAAATCCCATGAAAGCCATAGAGTTTATATTTAGTGTATTCCCTTTCCCACCTTATACATGGACTCTGATTTACGTTAGAAATCATCTAATTGTTTCCACATTTATGAAAGGGAAGAGCCATGTTCCGAGCTCCTGACGCTCAGGAGGAGTCATGGCTGTGGAATGCTGTTGGATGACTTTCCGCTGACACGCTCTCTGCCTGTGGTTGCTAGGGCACTCACCCATATGTTTATACACTTATATAAAAATGACCTAAGGGATGAAGAATGAGCACAGTACTTCAGGGATTTGGTGATAATTTTCACAAACTTATTAGATCTTCATCCATCTTTCCAAAGTCAAAACCATATATTTAACACAAAACATGACCAAGAAATGTTTATATAGATTCGCAGTTGTGCTGTTGGATTCTGATAGCATATTATCATTACTGAGAAGTGTAATTTTAAAAATAAGTAAGCCGAAACCTTATAGGAATAGCTTAATGTTCCCCAATTATACTAGTATGTTAAGGTTTATTATGAATGTTTCTAACTCATAATACCCATCATTCAAGTTATACACCAGATGATACACACAATATATCAAGATTTACAAAAAGATGATTTGCAACACTTGCATTTTGACTAGAAAAGCCCCTGTTTGGTTTCCTTTATTGGGTAAAATTCTATAATCCTATATTAGTTTTAAAATCACTGCAGGTACAAATGATTTAACCATGATAAAGTCATATTCTCGGAGAAAAGACTTTCCATGCCCTAACTCTATTATTTTGGTAACAGACAGTGATAGACACAGTGCCTTATCTCTGATATACCCAGAAGCAGTACAATCGCATGTTCTCCGGGACAGCTCCTAGCCACATATCTCTAGACTCTAGGACCTAGAGTTATGGTGAAAATTAAATGGAATCATGTATTAAAACTCCTAGAAAAATGCCTGGCATATTTTTGACACTTTCCAAGTACTAGTTTCCCTTGCTTATCCTAAGGGGTTTTAAATTTGTATATGGAAGATTTGAAAAGTCAAATGTTTATGAATCCGGCAAAAGGCTATTACAGGTCAAGTAGTTTTCTTGTGTTTATATTTTAAATAATCTCAAACCTATTCAAACATTTTATATTGAGAGACTGGAACCCTTTCCCTCCCTCTTCTAGAAAGGCTAACCTGTGGTGTTAAGATGCTGCCCTTTTGTCAAGGTAAAGTATACCTTATATGCTACATGCTCAAGGGGGCATCTATAAAGCAAACATGCCTGTACTTCGTATGACAAACATTATCTGCTAGGCAGAAATACAACTATTTTCTCCTCTAAACTGGTACTCAGTTGTTTTGGGAAATGATGCATTTAGAAGGCTAATAAACCTCTCACAGAATTACGTATCCATTGAAGTCAACAAGTCAACAAGATTTTCTTTAAAAATTTAAAATAATTTTAGAATAAACTATTACATTTCATTATTATATTCATACTTACAAAAAGCCACGGGTATTTGAGGAAATCTCTTGCCCTTTACAGTTCTCTTCTCATACTTCCTTTTATGTTAAATTTTTGGTGTAAGTCTGATGGATGAAAATCTCCTAAGAACCTACTCTGTTTTCTAGCAATTCATTTCACTAAATAAAGGTTTGAACCCTTATTGGTCAACATGATTTTGTCCCCTGTTCTAAGGACACTGAGCTATCAGTGCCCTCTCTTTCACAAATGACCATTGTTTCCCGCTGACCAACCCCCAAGCTCTGCTTCCAGAATTCAGGCCCAACAATGTCAGAACTGGACTTGCTTGTAGTTACCTAGGTAATTTCAAGATGCCCATCTTTTAGAATGTTCAAAAATAAAAGTTCCTAATACTTGATTCTCTCAAATAACAGATAAAAAAAAATTAGGCAAGATACCACCTTCTCAATTTCTGTAAATAAAACCTAGGCGTTCTCACAGACGATAGACTGGCACCAGATGCTGTAAGTTGGGACACCAAAACCAAGCCATTTATGTCATCCACAAAAGAATAGTGACTCTTGTCCCTTTAAAATGTGTGATACTATTAGGCATTCACGCTTATCTGATTTGTTCTCTGTACTGAATTTTTCCTTTGACCTATTGCACTTGCTTATGCATCTTTGTCTGTCCTTTTTATTATTGTTGTTTATTTAATCCTCACCCAAGGATATGTTTATTGACTTTCGAGAGGGAGGAAGGAGAGAGAGGGGGAGAAAAATTGATGTGAGAAACATCGATTGGTTGCCGACAGAGGATCAAACCTATAACCTGGGTATGTGCCCTGACTGGGAATTGAACCCGCAACTTTTCGGCGTGTGGGACAACACTCCAACCGACTAAGTCAGACTGGCCAGGGCACTTCTTTGTATCTCACAAACCTTGGTTGATCATGGTGCTTTGCACAGTTGTATCAGTTTTTGTTTTTTTGTTTTCCTGCTCCAAATGTGTCAGTAACAGAAGACTGCAAAAGTCCATTGAGCTTGGGTACCAAGGACAGTTAAGTCGCTGGGTATCTCTTGTGCCTCGTTTACTCCTGTCCAGCCAGGGGAACATAACTGCTGGCCCTACATGTGCTCGAAGAAATTCCAGGCTGTTAGGAGCACTGCTGAAGGCCATAGCGCTGGGCCATGTGTTGCTGTCCTGTGAAACCAAGTCTAAGGCAAATGATATGAATGAGAAACATTGTTGCTCCCCCATCCCTTATCAGAAAGTCAAACTTGAAGCGGCTCAGAATTGGCAATGAGCAGTAAGTGGGCTGGAGAAGTTAAAGGGGCCGGACATGAAGGGGAGTCATAGCAGCCTCCTGGCTCCCACAAATGGCAACTCGTGCTAATTTGAAGAAAGAAGTGATTCTGGGGCTGTCCACTACTTCTTGATACCCTGGAACCAAAAATCCTAACAGGCTAAAGACTCAATAAAAAGTATACTGTCCTGTCGGTGGGGCTCAGTGGGTTCCATGCTCCAAGAGGTCACAGGTTGACTCTGGGTCAGCACACATGCCTGGGGTTTCAGCCTCGATCCCCAGTAGGGGACGGGCAGGAGACAGCCCATCAGCCCATCCATGTTTCTCTCTCCCTCTCCCTTCCTCTCTCTCTAAAATCAATATAAAAATATTTTAAAAAATTCTTTATAAAACATTTAAAAAAAAAATGTAGAAAGGTGGATCTATAGAATGTAAGATCCCAATTTGGAATATCATTTTGGATAGGAGGAATAGAAATATAATTTACTGAACGTTTATTGTAACTCAGACTCTATGTATATTACATTTAATGATCATAATAATACTATGAAGAAGTACTATCTCCAAGTATAGAAAATTAATGAGAAAATTGAACCTTAGAGAGATCAAGTAGCTTGCCCAAGGTGGTCAAGGTTAGCAAGAGTCCGAAGTAAGATTCTCACCCAAGAGGGCAGGATTGGGGGGATGAGGGGACATTGGGGGGGGATAAGGACACATTTGTAATATCTTATTCAATAAAGGGGGAAAATAAAAATAAAATAAAAATAATTTTATTAAAAATAATTTTTTAAATATATTTTATTGATTTTTTACAGAGAGGAAGGGAGAGGGATAGAGAGTTAGAAACATCGATCAGCTGCCTCCTGCACACCTCCTACTGGGGATGTGCCCACAACCAAGGTACATGCCCTTGACCGGAATCGAACCTGGGACCTTTCAGTCCGCAGGCCGACGCTCTATCCACTGAGCCAAACCAGTTACGGCTAAAAATAAATTTTTAATAAAAATTAAAAAAAAAAGATTCTCACCCAAATCTGTTTGATTATGAAACTTTAATAGCTTTAATCACTAAGAACCTGACCAGGGTAATGGAAAAGGCAAACCTCAAATAGACAGAGTTTGGATGGAGCTCCAATCCCTCACTCATCACCTACCCCTCGTCCCCATTTCTTCTTTCCTCTCGCTAGCGTTTCCAGTGTTCAAGCAAGAGCTGGAGCCATCTATTCAAGTGTTCTGGGCCAGACTTTCCTCAAATATAAACTGAGGTGACAAGATGGTGCCACTGACCCAAGTGTAAGCCTGTTGTGATGGGGCAAACACGGACAAGCTGCATGCTAACCCTCTCTGTGGCCCTGAGTCAGGGTCTCTTGTTCTGATTTGACTTCATAGAGACCCTCCTATGGGTCACTAATTGTAACCCCTGGAACAGCTGCAAAATACAACCTGAACTAGGTAATTGTTTACCTAGCTCTTATCTTGTTCAGAAAAATGTATGGAACTTCCCTCTTTAACAAGTGCCATTTTGTTTCAGACTACTTGAAGGCAAAAGAATGTTTTGATAATGGCTCAGAGACAAAGTGTGTTAGCCTTGTGGTCCCAAGCCCTGTGGTGCCCTTATCTTGGAACTATAAGTATCCCTGATCCACACTGGTTCTTGTTCAAACAGTAGCAGAAGGAGCCTCAGGCAAGGACCAGGACTACCTGTGTGTTTAAGATGAACAAGGCAAGAAAAGGAAATTAATTCTGTCAACTCCCTGCTGTGCCTCTGGGGATGAAAACTCAGGCGTTCACTCCTTCCAAGAAAAGTACCAAGTCCCTATAAGAAGCACTTCCACTCTAAGATAATGATACAGAGCAACATGTGTGTTCTTTTGCTTTTTAGTTTTTTGATATTGGATTTTATTTATTTTTTTCACTTTCAATTTCATTTTGACAGTGAAAGGAGCTACTACTCTTTTATTCTCAGCAGTTCAAGGCAGTGCAGGGCAACCTTGCTCCAGACCTGGTAGTAAAGCTATTTAGATAGAATGAGAATACTCTTAGATATGCTGATCAGTATTAAGTTGCTGATAGCCAATCTTTCCTGAAGGTGAATGAATGACTGATACATTGAGGCCCATTTATGATTAATCATTGTGTGATTCTACATACTCTAAAGTACCAACCAATATTTACTAAGCTTCCTACTCTGCACAAGCCACAGTGTTCATTATGGTGGAAGCTTAGTCCTGGCTGGTTTGGTTCAGTGGATAGAGTGTCGGCCTGCGACTGAAGGGTCCCAGGTTCCATTCTGGTCAAGGACACATGCCCGGGTTGCGGGCTCAATCCCCAGTAGGAGGTGGACAGGTGGCAGCCGATCAATGATTCTCTCTCATCATTGATATTTCTTTCTCTCTTTCCCTCTCCCTTCCTCTCTGCAATCAATAAAAATATATTTTTTTTAAAAAAGAAGCTTAATTCTTTGTTGGGGAAAAAAGTGAACAAACCAAGAGCTATCATTGGGAGTATGTAATAAAATTAACTGCCCTGACCGGTTTGGCTCAGTGGATGGAGTGTCGGCCTGCGGACTGAGGGATCCCGGGTTCGATTCCGGTCTAGGGCATCTACCTTGGTTGTGGGCACATCCCCAGTAGGGGGTGTGCAGGAGGCAGCTGATCGATGTTTCTCTCTCATTGATGTTTCTAATTCTCTATCCCTCTCCCTTCCTCTCTGTAAGAAATCAATAAAATATATTTTTAAAAAAATTAACTGCTAAAGGAAAAATGTAAATGTGATGTAGAAGTTCAGAAGAGAGATAGACCCCCTAACACATTTCATTCACTCAATTACCAATGTGCTTCATTCACTCAACCAATGAGTGTTTATGAACTCTTTTGTTTAGGTGCAAAGGGGATTTCAGGATAAATAAGAAAGAGACCTTCCTCTTGGACTTACAGTAAAGTAGACAAGCTGAGTATGTACACAAATAACTTTAATTTAAGGAAGAAAGTGATAGGTGCCATAAGAGAGGTAGAGATAAATGTGTTGGATTTTCAGAACATGAAGGGATAACTCAGCCTGCAGCCAATCCAGGAAGGCTCACAAAGCAGATATTTAGACTGAGCCTTGAAGAACAGGCAGGATCTGGACATATGGAGTTGATTAAAATCACTTTCATCAGTGGTGCATAGACAATTTTTTTTCAAGTTGACCATTGGTATTTGGAACATATTTTGCATAAAAACAATATTCTATCTGGTCTTTGGTTTCCCTGGTATGTTCACAAAAGCTCAGTTAACCCACAATGTTACCTGAGGAATATTATATATATTCTTTCACCATGGCCGGTGTGGCTCAGTTGGTTGGAGCGCCATCCAATGCACCGAAAAGTCACCAGTTCGATCCCTGGTTGGGGTGTGTGCGGGGGGGGGGGGGGGGGGGGGGGGCAGGGGGGGGCAACTGATTGATGTTTCTCACATCAATGTTTCTCTCTCCCTTTCTCCTTCCTTCTTCTCTCTCTAAAATCAATTAAAAATTATATATATATATTCTTTCAATGATACAGAGATATTATGTCAAGATTCCTATGGGAAAAATCAGGCCGTTTAAAGGTTTGAAACTAGGCCCACCACTTCCTGCTGCCCCATCTCAGGATCAAGGCTCCCTCCTGGTTGCAGCTCCCTCAGGTTCTAAGCCAATGCACAAGGATGGCGAGGGCTTCTGTAATGGAGATTTACAAGAGAGGACCCAGGTTTGGAGAGCTTATACAACCTTGGAGGCTCTATTTAAGAAAAAGAATTAAAAAATCACTGGCTTTTGCCAATTTTACAAAAACATAAGTCTGTGTGGACATATTGGTGGGGCCTTGGGAGAGCCTCGGGAAGTGAAATACCCTGCAGTTTAAGCTTCATTCACTTTCTGAAAAATCCAACTCTGAAACTTAAAATGCTTGGAAATCAGAAACCTGTTTGTTCTCTGTTCTTCACTAAAATATGGAGAATTGTTTTGTATTCTGGGGTAAAGGTCCTAAATTTTCAGGAGCCAACAGCTTCCTGCCCTTGGGGTACAGGGAAAGGGTGATGGGGAGGGGGAGGGAAGAAAGGCTGAGGTAGTTGGTCAGATGTGGGAGCCAGACAGACATGGGCTGGTGTTCCAGAGTGTGCCAGAGTTGATCCTGCACAAGTGATTCCACCTTTTTAATCCTGAGGTTTCTCATTTGTAAAAATGGGGAAACTGCCAACCTCAGAGGATAGTTTCAACAAAATAACAAGTCTATTATACCTAGCTCAGTCCTTGGCTCACCACATGTGTTTAACAACATGGAGGACAAGTCATCTGGGAACTGTGATATACCTATTTCAAATACTTTGCAAAGCCCCACTTTCTTGGCTATAAGCCTAGTTCACCTGTCTCTATATCTGAAATGAAGAAGGGACGGCAAGAATGTTGCCAGTGTTGGTCAGAATGTGTTCTGGAGACGGTGGGTGTACATATGTCTAAGTTCTCTGTGAATTGTAAAATCCAATGCACACGGGAATTAGTGTTCACATGAGCTTGGCTGTCAGAGGTGGTTCGCAGATTTCCCAGCTGCTAGCCAATTACAGTGTTTTCAAAGGATGAAGGTAAATCAGACGGGCTGCTGGGGAGATCGGAGAAGCAGGTTGGGCATGAGCGCTGAAACATTGAGCACGAGTATCTTTATTAAAAACTGGTCAGGTAGAGAGAGTCGTTACCTTTTAGAGACAAAGGCTGAGTTATCTGCAGATGAAGTGATATGATGTCTGGAAATTGCTTTCCTGGGGGCAAGTAATTGAGGGTGCAAATAAAATGGGCTCTCTCTTTTTTTTGGTATATGTCTAAAATTTTTCATGGGAAAAAGTTTTTAAATGACCAGATAAATAAAATCATTTATTCTGTAATTAGGCAAATGTCAAAACGTGTTCTTTGCTGTGTGCCCCGCACTTCCTGATAGCAAGGCTCCTTAACACATCTCACTGGGTCCTACTTCTGTGCCCCCAGAATGGCTCTTGACCCAACTGGGCGTGTGTAGGAGGCATCTTGGCTGATGAAGACAATCTCTCACTTTAAAGGCTTCCCTGTGGGGCATGCCCTGTGTCTGCGATCACGATCTTCTTTCTAGTCTCTGGCTCTAGGACTCCTGTATGATCTGGCTCCTGGTCTCGCCTGCTGGGCCAATTGCCTTGCTGAGCTCTTCAGTAACCCACGTGTTTCCAACCTCCTGACTTCTCTTTTGAATTCATAACCTGGTGTTTGAGCAACCCTCAGGTTCAGTCATACCCGGAGCTGATTTTTCTCCCCTTCCTCTCAGTTTGGGCACCTCAGCCTGTTTCTGTGACCAGTTGGTGCTCATAGCACATGAAAGATGAAACAATTGGACACCTATGTAATACCTTGATCAATAAAGAAAAAAATTATTTAAAAAAAAGATGAAACAATTGTATTTTTCAACTCAAAAGAATAATGTGCACTTAATTTCCTTGTAGTTTTGTTCTGGAATTTGTAATTTAGCATTTCTTTTGCTGTAAATGTATGAATTGTCAGCCACCTTAGTGACATCACTATAGTAAACCTCGGGAGCATTGGAATACCTGCCACCTACTAGTTTCTTATTGCTGCGGCTACAAATTACCACGAAATAGTGGCCTAAAACAGCACAGTTGCTCTCTTACAGTTCTGGAGGCCAGAAGTCTGAAATGGGTCTGACTGAGTTAAGGTCAAGGGGTTGGCAGGGCTGCATGCTGGAAGCTTTAGGGGACTACGTGTTTCCTTGCCTTTTCGAGCTTTTAGAGGCAGCCTGCACTTGTTGGCTCATGTCCTCCTCTTCCTCTCTCTTCAAAGTCAGCAGCATAACATCTTCAAGTGTCTCTCCGACTCTGAGGGCTTCTGCCTTCCTCTTCTGCATTAAAAGACTCTAAAGTAGAAGTCTTGGCCCAGCTGCGTAATCCAGAATGACCCCTGTAAGGCCAACTGATTAGTCATCTTAATTCCATCTGTAACCTTAATTCCCCCTTTACCATGTAACCTAAAATATACACAGTTTTCATGGATTAGGGTGTGGACATCTTTTTTTTGTGGGGGGAGGGCATTACTCTGCCTACCACATACCACATTGGAGATTAAATATCACTTTAAGGGGATCCAGGGCAAAAGTTATCCCAAGAATAAAGTGCTTGGTTTTATGAAAACCATGCAGATGACCAAGATTCTGTTCAGTTAAATTTGTCTAAACAAATTGGTGATTGATCCACCCATGCTCCCAACACCATTGATTTCTAACTCAGCTTTTCCAGATTTCCAGGAAGGGCACCTGGTAATTTCGAATGAACTCCTGATCCTTATGATACTGCCTTTTAGATAACAGAATAGATGACATACACTTATCATTTATTGCTGTTGACCCAGCACAACCCTGGACTTGTTCTTTGCTCAGCCCCAGGGCACCAGCTGTGCTGCATTAGGACATGAGTCCCAGGGACGGACATCAGTGTCCAGCACGGTCCAACCTCAGTCACCTTGGTGTCCAGCGCTGTGATGGGTACAGGAGACCCACAGGCAGAGAAGAGAATTTTGAAGGTAGAGATTATCTCTTTTTCCCCAGCTTATCTTATAGATGAAGAAAATGAAACTCAGGATGCTAGGTGACTTTAAAAAGATATGTAGGTAGTGTTAGGGACCAGAGCAAGAAGCAGATATTGGAGGGGCCAGAGAGAGCCACCCTGTTTTCTTCCCAAATTACCACTGGTAATATCTAGAATTCTTTTAGAAGAATACTTGCTTTTAACAAGGATGTCAATTTTACTTATGTGTTACAAGACTAGAGCCCTTAGGTAGTAGAAGGATGCAAGTCCTTTGTTCCAAAAGTATAAGTGAGATAAGATGTGGTAAAGTACAGAGAAGAAAAGTAACACAGTGAAAAGATTGTGATTAAGCCTTATTTAGAATAAGCTACTTTCATATGCTCAGGCCAAGCTTAGGGAGGTATGGTGCTTCCTCCTGAGTTGTCCTAGCCCTGGCTGGTGTTGCTCACTGGTTAGGGTGTCAGCCCATGTACCTAAGGGTCATGGGTTGGACTCCCAGTCAAGGGTACATACCTGGGTTGCAGGTTCAATCACTGACCCCAATCAGGGCACATGCGGTAGGCAACCAATCGATGTATCTCTCTCATATCAATATTTTTCTCTCTTTCCCACTCCCCCCTCTGTGAATATTTCTCTCTTCTCCGCGTCCAGCTCGGCTAGAGAGCGTCCGGTTCCTAAGTAGGGGCGGCTGGGGATTGAGAAAATGAAAGAAAGAGACAGACACAGAGATGGAAAGAAAAAGCTGGGGCCTGGGTGGGAGTGCTGTCCTCTGATGCAGACAGGGATAGGGACCCAGAGCCAATACAGGGTGTTCATTTTATACAGCAAAAAACAGGAAGTTTTACTAAAGGTCAAGACAAAGGAGAGTCATTCATTCCTGGTGCTTGGCTGGATTTAAATAACAAAACCCACCCCCTAGCACCTGGGCTGAAGGTCAAGCTGACAACACTCCTGTCTTTTGGCAAAGCGTGTTTCCAGGACATGGCTCTGCCAACACCACTGGATTCAGCTGACAATAATTAAAGAAATGCCCATGTGCCTTCCCAGGCTCTCTCTACACCCCTCCCTTCCATCCTCTCTAGAAATCAATGGAAAAATATCCTCACTCCTCCAGTAAGGTTTAAAAAAAGAAAAAAGTTGTCCTAGATGTGGCAGTGGGGCCAAAAAGGGATGTGTCCCTCCTCCAGATCCTGGTATGAGGCCAGCTGCACTCCAGCACTGATGGTCCCAACTGCTGGCCCAACAAAACAATGACCCACAGACTCTCCAAGTACTTCTCCTTATGCCCTGGCTCATGCTTTCTATAGTAATTCATTCATTCACCCATTCACTCATTCATTCACTCATTCTCTCAGTCAACAAACACGTAATAAACACCTGCTTTGAGAGTCAGTGCAGTGGGGACTGAAGAGAATGACAAGATGAATAATCCTGTGGGTGTTGCTTTTACAGAGCCTACTGTCTAGTCGAGCTGTTCACAGTATTTAACTTTCATACCACTGACTTCTGTCAAACAGTCCACAGAGGTAAACACAGCCGCAGGAGTTCTGCAGTTAGAAATGTCTGAGTGTGCAGCAGGCAGGAAGTTCTCCCCAGGGCAGTCCTGAAAGAAGGCAGATACTTGGACAAATACCCGAGAGGATGGATCGAGTAGACCAGGGCAGAGGCAGAAATGCTGGTCAGATTTTTAAAATATGAGTTTATCATGCTGCTTTAGGGTAACTTCATTGTCCCTTGGAAACTACTGTTACAACTCAATGACCACTTATGATCTGTTCATTTTGGTTTTCCGAATGAGTACATTCTACCAATCCTCGGGCAAGCAATCAATATAAGTTCATTGCTGCACTGGGCCTTGAGGTGGGAATATGCAGGGTGCCTCCTTATTTAGCAATTCCATTTCTAAATTAACTCAAATCTTAACAAAAGAGAAAAAGTGGTACACTTAACTTTATGACATTTTTGAAGGAACAATTCATGGGACAACTTTTCTTTTTAATTCGTGTACTTGCTTGTGAAGTGTCCTCCCTATTAGAACTGGTAGTTTAATTCAGCAGCATTTTGTCAGTTCTCCCGTGATCAGACATCTGGGTAAGCTGTGTGTTAGACAAAAAGAAATATGTTTCCTGCATAAAGAATATTGAGATTATTTATATGTTTTTAATGTTCAAAAGTGATGTCTAGTTGAACAATGAACCATTTTGTGTATCAAATAATAGAAAATTAATGTTGACAAATAGGTGTCAGATTAAAAAATATGTAGGCCACGTGATTCAGTTTTACATCATTTGACCTTGATATTCTAATTCACTGCCACATAAAATGAGCTCTCATGAGAAGGACTGATTTATTACTAATACTTTTCTTCCTATTTCCTTTTTGGCCTTTCCTTTTTTAAATAATCCTGAAAAAGATGCAGAGTTATTTTGAAAAACAGCTCTTTATGTGTGTCTGACCAATAGCAAAATAATTTAGAATTTTAAATAAAGTAAAGTTGAGGGTCCTTACAAACCTCACCAAGGAGACCAGGGAGTGAATTGTTGCCAGGGAGACCTTTGTAAGTTCACCATGGCCAGAGTTATGATTACCACATGTTCAGATGTTAGCATGAATCAGATATCCTATGCAAATCATTTTAAGTTCCTCTTTGAAAGCATGGTGGTGAATGAAATAAATATTAAACAGACTTCAATGCACTAGAAGTTTCCTCATCCCTGGTCCAGGAAGAGGAAGTGCACAACTCCCAGACTTCACCCCAATCCCTGATTCAGTTTGGAGTGGAGGCTGAGCAATTTGTATTTTAAATATGACTCTGAAAACCAGCCCAGCGTGAGAACTTCACAAACAGGAGTTTATGGGCAGTTAGTCATCATGAATTGAGTTTTTGCTTATGTTTTAGAGGTTTACTTTGATGTTAAAAAATTAATTGCAATTAATTAAAATCTGTAAATACCTAGTTCTTTCTTAAGCAATTCCATTCAATTCACATATCTTACTCTATTTATTAATTTGACACATTTTAGCCATCACATTTAGAGGGGCTTTTAAAACTTAAATTCCCTTAGCTATTTCTAACTATTTGTATAATGATAATATACTTGATTTTAAAAAGTACTTCAAACTTTAGTGAAACAAAATTTTCTCAAGTTCTTAAATAACTAATAAAACTTTAAAAATTAAACTTATATTCTCTTTTGTATTCAAAGAGTAGGAAAGCATAGTGAAATTTCTTTAAAAAATTATTATTGATTTCAGAAAGGAAAGGAGAGAGAGAGAGAGAGTGAGAGAGAGAGAGAAAGAGAGAGAAACATCAATGATGAGAGAGAATCATCGATTGGCTACCTCTTGCACACCCCTCACTGGGGATCAAGCCCACAACCCAGGCATGTGCCCTGACCAGGAATTGAACTGTGAGCTCCTGGTTCATAAGTAGACACTCAACCACTGAGCCACTCTGGCTGGGCTCTGTTTATGTTTAGAGAGAATGGAAGGGAGGGGGAGAGACACAGAGTGAGAAACATCAATGTGAGAGAGACACATCGATTGGTTGCCTCCCGCACCCATCCTGACTGGGGCCAGGGATTGAACCTGCAATCGAGAAACCCACCCTTGATCGAATGGAACCTGAGACCCTTTAGTCCATGGGCCAATGATCTAACCACTGAGTAAAGCTAGCTAGGGCTGTGTATTCTACTTTTTCACTGAGTTATGATATATACACAGTAAGGTGAATAAAATGCACACAAATCCCAAGTGTACAGCTAGGTGAAATTATACTTTTCAATGGCATCAAAATATAAAACTTTTTCATCACCCTAGAAAGTTTCCTTGTGGTCCTTCCCAATTCTTTTTTGATGCCTCTCTTGAAAAGATAATTATTATTTGGACTTCTGTTATCAGTAAGTGGTATTATCTGTTCTTAACATCCATATAAATGAAATCATATAGTGTATACACTTAAAAAAAGGCTATTTTTTAGGTTTATAACAAAATTTAGAGGGAGGTACAGGGATTTCCCATGTAGCCCCTGTTTTCATACAGGCATAGCTTCCCCCATTACCAATATTACTCTTCAGAATGGCACATTTTATATCAAGGTTGAACCTATATTGGTACATCATAATCACCCAAAATGCATGTATACATTAGGGTTCACTCTTGGGTTTTGACAAATGTATAACCCTATATAATAAAAGCCTAATATGCTAAGTATCTGGTCGGCCATTCAATCAATCAAAGAGTAATATGCTAATGATATGCTAAGGCAGCTCAACTGCTCACTATGACATGCACTGACCACCAAGGGGCAGACGATCAATGCAGGAGCTGCCCCCTGGTGGTCAGTGCACTCCCACAAGGGGGAGTGCCGCTCAGCCAGAAGCTGGGCTCACTGCTGGTGAGCACAGCGGTGGTGGTGGGAGACTCTCTCACCTCTCAACTTCACGGCAATGCTAAGGATATTCGACTGCCATCTGTTGGACCCTCCCCCAAGTGCACGAATTTCATGTACCAGGCCTCCAGTGACATATACTTATCATTATAATATCATACAGAGTATTTTCACTGCCTGAAAAATTCTCTGTGCTCTTCCTATTCATCTTCCTCCCAATTTAAGAATATTAATTTTTATTGAGATATACTAACATATAACATTATAGTGGTTTCAGATATACAACATGATTCAATAGTTGTATAATTGCAAAATGTTCACCACAATAAATCTAGTTAACATGTGTACACTTTTGTGTTGTCTTTTGTAAGATTCATCAAAGGTATTTTGTGCATTGGTAATCCCTGCCCTTTATTGTTGTGTGGTAACAGCTGATTTATCTATTCTCCTGTTGATGGACACATGAATTATTTACTGTTTTTGACTATTACAAATAAAGCTCTTATGAACATTCTTAGATATATCTTTGGTATACATATGCACTCATTCCTCTTGGGTATAAACCTATGGGTGGGATTGTTGGGTCATACCAAACTACTTTTCAAAATGGTTGAATGAGATGATACTCTTACTATCAAGCAATGTATAAGAGTTGTAGTTGCTCTACATTCTCACAAATATTAGAGACCCCCAACCATTATTAGTCTTTTAAACTTTAGCCACTCTAGTGGGTGTTTTGTGGTATATTTTATTTTATTCTGAGAGATGTTGCATATATGTCATCAGATTCTCAAAGGGACACATGGCACAAAATGATCTAAGACCCCTGCATTAGAGTACAGTATTGGTCACATTATGACCTGTTGAAATGCCTGGTCAAAGTTGGACACTTTGGTCTTCCAACTCGAGATTAGAACAAAAAGCAGAAGTTCAGGATAAGCAATTTCCTTTCAAGTAACAAGAAGGAAGTTGCTTGTTGCTTAGTCACTTAGTAAATGATTCACGTGGCCACACTTAGCCTCATGCGTATCTGGGAAATGTAGTCTCTAGCTGGATAGCCATGTACTCAGTTTAAACTCAGTATGGAACTAAGGGTAATTAACTACTAGTAGTTTCTCCCACAAGATGCCATTGACAGTCGTGGAGATTTTTTTGGTGGGGTAAACATTCATAGCTACATAAATCGACTTCTACCAGGGTGAGGGACTGCTGAATCACCTAGCTGCTCTGCCCTGCCTTTCAGTAGTACACTTCCAGGGTTTTAGACAATCTCCTCATGAAATCAGGACCTTATGCTGAGTTTACCCTTCAGGCATATACAAGAGGTGATCAGGTCCATGAGGCTCTCCAACATTGTATATACAAGACAAAATATTTTAGATGTGTCATGAGTCAGGGGTAAGTAGGGTAGTTTTACTGGGTCTTGGAGAAGAATGCTAAAGGTATTGGTGTAATGGCGGTCTGAGTCATGCCTTTGTCAAATACGTACATTGTGTGGCACTTTATTCTTCAACAGGATTGCCAGGAACATGTTGAAACTTTTCTAGGAAATTGTCATAATGTCTCAGCCAAGGCCTCTTGGGTCATCTATGAGTATGACTTTTAGTCACTTCTCAGATTAGGTACAGTGGCTACCCCAGGACCGGAAGCAGAAGCCCAGAGCGTGGGGAGCACCAGGAATGCTGGGAATCATAGTTCTGGTGGCAGATGGATCTCCTAGACCAGTGGTTCTCAATCTTCCTAATGCCACCACCCTTTAATACAGTTCCTCATGTTGTGGTGACCCCCAACCATAAAATTATTTTCATTGTTACTTCATAATTGTAATTTTGCTACTGTTATGAATCGTAATGTAAATATCTGATATGCAGGATGTATTTAGGTGACCCTTGTGAAAGGGTCATTCGACCCCCAAAGGGGTCTCGACCCACAGATTGAGAACTGCTGTAAGGGAACTGAAGGCAACACGATTATAGTAATCATTCGTTAGCGAACGTTGTAGTTCGTTATTAATAATTATGTATAAAAGGATATTGTAAAAATTAAGTTACAAATTTTTTTTATTAAAACATTTCTTGCCGAAACCGGTTTGGCTCAGTGGATAGAGCGTCGGACTGCGGACTGGAGGGTCCCGGGTTCGATTCCGGTCGGGGGCATGTGCCTGGGTTGTGGGCACATCCCCGGTGGGAGATGTGCAGGAGGCGGCTGATCGATGTTTCTCTCTCATCGATGTTTCTAGCTCTCTATCTCTCTCCCTTTCTCTCTGTAAAAAATCAATAAAATATATATATTTAAAAAAAAAACAAAAACCAAAAAACAAAAAACATTTCTTACATACCGTTCCATTGGCTGGGCTGCAAAAATATTTGTTATGAGCCGCATGCGGCCCGCAGGCAGCAAGTTTGATCTACACACTTAAACAGCAGTTATAGAGGGGAGCAAATAGTGAGGTGAGGAGAAGTGAGAATATATCTTTCAGTGGAAATACATCAATGGCATCAAAATGATGTGGTTATGTTAGTGTAGGTAGCTGGCTAGTTATTAATAAAGGAAGGGAACAAATGGAATCAGACATTAAGCCTAATCTACTAGGGAACTGAATTGGACATTAAACTTGATTCACTAGGAAGTTGCAGCATTCACAGGCTCCCCAGGGGACAGCCACATCCTCCCATGAAGGGGAGGGACTTAATCCCAGAGTGGGCAGGAAGAACTGGCTTTCTAACCTCTCCAGGGGGATAATTGGCCACCGGGATTATCAGAGGGAGAAATAAAACTGGGAGAAATTCCTTTGCGAGGTTCATGTGCAGTAGAAACCAAGATGGCGCAGAGGGAGGTAAGCTCATGTGCAGTAGAAACCAGATGACAAGGCAAAGCTTGGAGGCATGCATAGTAGGAGCCAAGATGGCAACATAAAGGGGAGATATCTAGCCTGAGAAAAGGATCAAATTGAATAAGAGACATGAAACTCCTGAAGATCCAGAAAAGGGATTGGTTAGGGAGAGGGCCCAGCAGAAGCCTGCAAAGAGCCAGGAACAAGATTGGTTAGTTTGAAAGAAAGTTTACCCCTTCCCAAATTCAAGGAAATATAATCAAAGCTTAACTAAGGTTCACTCATTTGTTTGCCTTCATTCGCATGCTCTCTTTTCAGAGCAGCTGTGTGGGCCTGGCAGCTGCCTGGGCCCAAGCGCAGCCTTGGCAGCCCTGGCAGAAGACGTGCAGATCCGGAAATGAGACGCAGAGAAGTTCTGCATTTCTGGGGCCTGGTTCTCCTGAGCTTGCTGAGGACAAGTGCAGGCTTTGCAGCCCCAGAGACAGAGCTGAGCCATCTGGTCGTGAACGAGACAGCAGGCACCTGGAAGCAGTCCTTTGTTTTCGCTCCAATAAATCTTCCACCACACCTCATTCTCCTGTGCATGCACCCCTGAAATGCTTTTCTCCTGACTCCATGGAAGAACCCTCTTTCCACTGGCAACACTAGAATTACTCAGGAATTAGGGAAGGGTCCTTTGGCCTGGCTCCTACCAATGCCAAATTGATAGACGAGGCCTTGTCATGTAAGTCAAGGGCAGAGTGGAACCAATACCTTTTCCATAATAAACTCTCACATTCTAGCAAGGATTTTAATGGAGATTTGAGTCAATATGAAAACCCAAAGAGGGCAATGGTCAAGAGATTAAATCTTGCAGTGCCAGCTAAGTGTAATTAAAAATATATATACTTGGAAACAACCAAAGAAAAGAAAAGAAAGAAAAAAATAAGCAAATTACATCTAAGAAATGGAAAATCACCACAAACTCCTTTTTCCCCACCGCATCTAATCTCTACTTAGCAGCAGGTAGAAGCAGAGATGAGAATCGCTTTGGTTTACAGCTCATGGAGGGAGCTGGGAAAATTTGTGACACCAGAGGAGGTTTAGGTTTTGGGGGTGGGAGTTGGGAAATATGGTACTACCAAGAAATGGGAGAGAATAAAAGGAATTTAAAGGACAAATGTTATTGAGTGAGGAAAAAGTGGGGCTCGTGGGAAGAAAGTATGTTTACCTGGTGAGTTTCTACCAAGGCAGTCTGGGCAGTGAGGTGGGCTCTCTAGTATGAACAAAGGGATGCATTAGTGAGAATAGCTTTATCACCCTCTTTCCAATGCCACCCAAACTCTCTACTATGTGGATTTTAATACTGGAGATCTCGAACTGCTTGAGTGTTGTGTGATGTGTATGAATGCACTAGACAACTCCTCTCACATCCCTTAACCCAGGACATGGTTTGTGGAAAACCACACTCTGAATGTTACGGCTCCTCACTTGGTTACAGAGGTTTAGACCACACTTACGCGTTGAACCTGTGAAATCCATTCAGGAATGTTTAGAAATTCTAGTTTGGGACAAGTTATAAAAAGGTTTCTCATGAACACTTATGAGGAAAGCACACACAAATAATACCATACCCATTGGCTAAGGTTCTGCAGATAGATCTGAATAACAACTTCTTGGTTGGCACAAAATATACTGGGATCTTTTGAAATAAGCCTCATGCCTGCTTGGCAAAACATGAATGCTGACTGTGTATTAAAAAGGCATATTATCCTCACTTGGCAACACACACAAAAGTACACTTACTGGACAATAAAATCCTGACCTTAACTTAATACTCTTTCCCTCCCTCATTTGCAATATTTGGTTTAATTGAGAAGTGTAATTGTGAATGTTTTCTTGGAGATTTGGCAACAAACATGGGCATCTGTACTGAATTTAAAGTTTCCCTTGGTATTTGGGGGCAAAGTTGCCAGCTCATTGGTAGGGGTAAATTTCTTGGAAGGTAAAGGAGGGTCAGTGTTGGGATTCAATCTTCTTCTTAAACACGGCAATGTGCTGTGCTGTGCTGTGGGGTGAACAGTGCGGGTACTTGGCCAAAACTCTTCATTGACTGGGCAACAACACTTGAGAAACCCATGCACAGGGAGGAAATTGTTGATAGCGTCGGAAATCATTTCCAAGCGGTGGCTCATCGGCAGTCTTCTTACAGCTGCAGCCATGGTAAGAACACAGCCTCCATTTAAAACATAACAGTGGCATTGCAAGTGAAAGGAGAAATAGAGGCTGAGTCAATAAATGGCATATATGCATTTGTTCCAAATCCTTCACTAAAAATTAAGTTCATTAGAATTAGGATGTAATTAAAAATATGGCAACCATAGGAAGACTAGAAGAAAATAGAACTGGATGTTAATCAAACCTCTGGTGTATGCAGGTGAGGGGGTCTTTTAAATTTAGAAGAAATTACATAGAGAAAAGATTGTATGATATTTTGAAATTCAGCATCTGCAAATAACAAAAAGGCAAAAAAAAAAAAAAAAAAGAAAAGAAAAAAGAAAAGAATTGGGAAATAATCACAGGTCAATGAGAAATAAATCAGGTTTCCTGGCAACAGGCTTAGATGAAGCTTTGCGCAAGGAGTTTTTTGGCTCTAAGTGCCTATTAATGTTGCAATGATGACTAGGAAATATGGTGTACACACACACACATTGACATACACACACACACACACAAATATTAGCATGAAAAGAAAGAAATTCTGTCATTTGCAACAACATGGATGAAACCGGAAGGCATTAGACCAAATGAAATAAGCCAGACAGAGAAAGACAAACACTCACTTGTATGCAGAATTAAAAAAAAAAAAGGCAAACTCACAGAAACAGAGAGTAGAAAAGGTTGGTTAATAAGAAGAGGTTGGCCCTAGCTGGTTTGGCTCAGTGGATAGAGTGTCAGCCTGCGACTCAAGGGTCCCAGGTTCGATTCTGGCCAAGGGCATGTACCTGGGTTGTGGGCACATCCCCAGTAGGGGGCGTGCAAAAGGCAGCTGAATGGATGTTTCTCTCTCATTGATGTTTCTAACTCGCTATCCCTCTTCCCTCTCCCTTCCTCTCTGTAAAAAAATCAATAAAATACATTTTAAAAAATAAGAAGAGGTTGGTAAAAGCATACAAACTTTCATATATAAGATGGATAAGGTCTGAGGATCTAATATATAACATGATGACCATAATGACCATCTATATTAATAAACGGGTAATATGCTAATTAGAGCTGACATCTTCCTGACATCCATCCGGACAAAGCCACAGCAGCTATGAGGCCCAGGGCTCAGGCAGCCATGGGCTCAGGCAGCTGTGAGCCCTGGAGGCTGCGAGGCCTGGGACTCAGGGAGCCACAGCGGGGTGCTGGGGGCAGCGCTTTCCTCTGATCAGCCTGGCTGATCAGCCCGATTGCCTCCTGCAGGACATCCCCTGGGGGCTCTGGGACTGTGAGAGGGGGCAGGCCGGGCTGAGGGACACCCCCCCCCCCCCCCCCAGTGCACAAATTTTCATGCACTGGGCCTCTAGTAGTTAACAACACTGTATTGTATAATTGAAATTTGCTAAATTTGCTAAAAGAGTACAACTTAAATGTTCTCTCTCACACACAAAAAGGTAAATATGTGAGGTGAGTTGTGTTAACTTGATAGGGGAATCCTTCCACAATGCATACACATGTAAAAGAATTACATATCTTACAATATTTGATTTGTCAATTATGCCTCAATAAAGCTGCAAGAAAATTTAATAGGAAGGGTTCTAGAAATAGCATCCACAAGGGATTGAGTGTTGCAGGACTGGGAGAAGCTGAGAGGTGACACAGCAGCAGCTGAGGCTTAGATGGCCCTTCAGAATCGTCTCAAATTAAGTCAAGAAATTTGGTCTCCACTGCACAGATCCTTGGGAGGGCCAGAGAGGGGGCTCAGGCAAGGCACTCCCTTTCCTGAAAACCAGAGAGGGAAGCAGTTGCAAAATGGTAGCAGTTACACTGCATAGCAGTGGGGGAATGAGAGCTTTCATCTTCAACGAGGTTCTGGGTGGCACACCATAGCATTCATTGTAACGAGCTAAACACTCAAGAACTCACAAAGTTGGTTATGCCAGGCAGGTGCAGAAGAAGGCCGGGCCAGACCCTAGAGCTCGATGGCGGATGCCATCTCCTGGCCACCTGGCGACTATTGTGGCCAAGTAGATCCTGCTGAGTTGGAAGGTAGTGGTTGTGTGCTGTGAGGGCCTTGACATTTCTGGCATTTTATACAAAAACAAGTTGAAGTCCTTGACCTTCCTCCGCCAGCGGATGAACACCAACCATTCCACAAGCTTTCGCACTTCGGCTCCCTGAGCCTCATCTTTTTGGCGGACCTTGCAATGCATGCTGCCGCACAAGGCCCAGGGAGGCCTCGCCTCCTGGGACCACCTCAAGGTGTTTGATGGGATCCTGCCGCCCTTAGACAAGAAAACGCGAACGGTGGTTCCTGCTGCCCTGAAGGATGTGCATATGAAGCCTACATAGAAGTTTGCCTACCCAGGGCGCCTGGCTCAGGAGGTTGCCTGTGAAGTACCAGGCAGTTACAGCCACTCTGGAGGAGAAGAGGAAGGAAAAGGCCAAGATCCATTTCGGGAAGAAAAAGCAGCGCATGAGGCTCGGAACAGACTGAAAAGAATGTGGAGAAGAAAACTGACAGCTACACAGAGGTCCTCAAGACTCATGGACTTCTGGGCTGAGACTAATAAAACTGACTGTTAATTCCTAAAACAACCCCAAACAAACAAACTCTCACAAAGTTAGTAGAAAAAATGACTCCAATATATAAATGAATAAAGGACATGAGTAATCCATAATTCATAGATGGTAAAATGTCCAACATCACTAGTAATCAAAGAAGTACAGGTCAAACAAAAATATAAGGTATAACTGTTTTCCAATTGAAATACACAAAATATAACAGGCAGTTCTAGGGTAATGGTGGTATTATCTGTATACATTACTAGTGGGGAGTGTAAATTGTTATAACCTTTTTCTAAAGCAATTTGCCATTCTGTACCAAACCCCTAAGAATGCTCCCATTTCTTTGACCCAATAATTTTTACCTCAGAAAAATTACTCTAAAGAGATAATCCACAATTTGAAAAGATTATATGCATGAAGATATTTGTTATGGAATTATTTAAATTGTGAATAAGATAACATAACTTAAATGTCCAAGAATAGAGATAGAATTTAAGTAAATATAATTATGAAGCTTTGGAGCTATAGGAAAAAGTTTTAAATGTACCATTTAAAAAGATAATAACATCATATATATATATATGTATATATATATATACACATAGATACAGCTATACCAATAGATTCTAAAAAAAAAAAAAAAGAAACTAGAAGGAATGGAACAAAATAATTCTAAAATTTGTGGGAAGAATAAATAGGTGGAAAAAGTAGTGGCAATTATAAAAACAACAACAGGACTACTTTAAAACATAAAGTGTTCTGATGATCTATTGCCTATAAAGTAAGAGTTGGCAAAAGAAATAGAATACTGGACCCTGTCTGGACATCTGACTTCCAACCTCTATTTGGTAAATAATTAGGGTGTGCAAGTTTGGTTAATGCACATCAAGACTTTAGTTTATTTTTTCTTTCCTTTTTAGGATACCAGCCTTTACTTATCAACAGGCTGGTGGTCATATCCTTGAGCATACATTCTTTTTTTGTTTAAACAAGATATCTCTGGACTCAGGATCCAGGTATACCTTTTGTAGTGGATTTACTATTTTTTTACACTATGCTTCTATTTTTAAATCGATGTATAATTGACATATATTAGATTCAGGTGCACAATATAGGTATACATTACAAAATGGTCACCACAGTAAGTCTAGTTAATATCCATCACCACACACAGTTACAAATTTTTTCCCTTGTGAGAACTTTAGAGATCTACTCTCCTAGCAACTTTCAAGTATACAATACAGTATTATTAACTAAGGAAATAACATGTGTACGTTACATCATTATATCCCCAGAACTTATTTAGTTTACAACTGGAAGTTTATACCTTTTGACCACCTTCACCCATTCTGCTCAACCTTGCCCACTCTTCTTCTTCTTTTTTTTTTTTTTAGTTTATTGGGGTGACATTAGCTAACAAAACCATACAGGTTTCAAAAGTACAACTCCACAAAACATCATCTGCACACTGCATCATGCACCCATCGCCCAAAGTAAAGTCTCTTTCCATCCCTGCTCCCCCTTTCCCTCGGGCTATCAACATACTGTTGTCTGTGTCTGTGTGCCCTGTCCACTCTTGATAAAAGTCATTAACTAGATCCAGCTAACCCATAAATGGGAGGGCCTGAGTCAATAGAAAAATGACTCACCTGGGGCTGCTCCTATTGCACCTGCTGGAGCCATTAACAATCATGCAGCAAGGACTGTGGACCCTTCAGCTGCTGGGTTGACTCAGACTTCCTACTCCACTGTCCGTTGACCCTGAACCTGCCTGAAGAGTGAGATAGTGTCACTCTAAACTCTACCCTTCTGCTTTCTATTTCTTTTTTTTCTATTCTGGGTCAAAGGAGAACAGAAACATCAAAGGTTGGTTGTGCTGAGCCTAGGCTCTGAAGTCTGCGCTGTAAGTCAGGCTCCTGCTTTCAAAGAAAACTAACCCGTCACTCTGGAATTAGGTGGTGGGTCCTTAATCATCACTTGTTTAAATACTCAGAGTGAAGTTTGCAGCAGGGACACAATGCTGATTGCATTGAATGAGAAGATAAAATGGCTTCAGGTTTTTCCTTTTCAGGATTTTTATGCCCAAGGGCTTCATAGTTTTGGCTGAAAATCTAGACCCTAAGTAAGGTTTGGGCTTCCTCACGTAGAAAAGTAACCCATTGAGCTAGGGGTGGGAAACAACCGAGGAAGGCAGACCGTACTGTGGAAGAGGAAAGTCATAAATCCCAGCTGTATTAGTTTGCTAGGGCTGCGGTAGCAAGTCCCACAAGCTGGGTGGCCTAGAACAGCAGACATTGATTGTGTCCCAGTTCTGGAGGCCAGAAGTCGGAGGTAAGGTGTTAGCAGGGCTGTGCTCACTCTGAAGGCATGAAGGGTGAATTTGCTTCTGGTCTCTCTCCTTGGCTTGTTGATGGCTATCTTCAACCCCTGTCTCTTCACATAGTCTTCCCTTTGTGCATATCTGTCTCTGTGTCCAAATTTCCCCTTTTTATAAGTCATATTGGATTAGGGCCCACCCTAATGACCTCATTTTAATTTGATTACCTCTGTAAATTTCCAAATTTGGTCACATTCTGAAGTACTGGGGGTTAGGGCTTTTATACATTTTTTTGAGGGGACACCATTTAAAAAAATAGATTTTTATTGATTTCAGAGAGAAAGGGAGAGGGGGAGATAGATCAATGATGAGAGAGGATCATTGATTGGCTGCCTCCTGCACGCCCCCTACTGAGGATTGAGCCCGAAACCCGGACATGTGCCCTTGACTGGAATCAAACCTGGAACCCTTCATTCCACAGGCAACCCTCTAGCCACTGAGCCAAACCAGCTTGAGATTCACTGAATATCTGCTATGTTCTGAGTTAAATATTAGATAAGAAAACAAAAATATCCTTTTTATGGAAAATAAGTATATTCCATCAAATAAATACTATTAGATGCACAGAAATGTTTTGGGGAAATTTTAGACCTGATTGGTAGGCCCTGCCTTTTCTCTGACTCCATTCGCCATCACCTGGATTCCCTAGTTATGGACTCTAACTTTAATAATAACAGAGTGCTTAGAATTGGAGTTAATAATTTACATGTATTGTCTGAGATGCCTTAGTCATAGCACTCTCACAATAGTATCTTCAGACCTATACCACCTCTAAAACCATGCCTTTGTGAGCTAAGAGGCCTTAGAGTTAACAAGTCACATGATTCTCTAACTACCAAGGAAAGGTAATTAGATACTAATAATACAGCCATCTCTCCAAAATGGCACGCTCTCACTGCTACATAAATTCTATGCTATTTTAGTGTGTACTTCCTCAAGCAATGTAATCATTTCTCTTTTGTGTAGTAAGTGGATGTCATCCGGAAATAAAACCTCCTATTGGAGCAGTTCACAAGGCAGTAAAAGATGTTCCTTTCATCTCTAAGTCTCTGTAACACAGATGCTTCCTTTCCACTGCTTAATAGGAGCACAGTGGACCTACAAGGGCTGTTAGCTTAGAGTCACTGCCATCTAATGTTAGATGTTAGAAACCACCAGGATTATAAAACTGAAACTGATAGACACAGAAAACAGTATGGTGGTTACTAGAGGGAAAGGGCGGGGGGGGGGGGGGGGGGGGGGGTGGAGGGGGGGGTGGAACTTGGGAGGGGTAAAGAGAGCCAAATATTTGGTGACAGAAGATGATTTGACTTTGGGTGTTGGAGAGCATGTATCATAGAAAGATACCCTTGAAACCTATATGATTCTATTTTTTTTTTAATTAAATCTTTATTGTTCAGATTATTACATTTGTTCCTCTTTTTCCCCCCCATAACTCCCCTCCTCCCAGTTCCCGCCCCACCCTCCGCCCTCACTCCCCACCCACTGTCCTCATCCATAGGTGCACGATTTTTGTCCAGTCTCTTCCTGCATCTCCCACACCCCTTTCCCCCCCAAGAATAGTCAGTCCATTCCCTTTCTATGTCCCTGATTCTATTATAATCAACAGTTCATTCTGTTCATCAGATTATTTATTCACTTGATTCTTAGATTCACTTGTTGATAGATGTATGTTTGTTGTTCATAATTTGTATCTTTACCTTTTTCTTCCTCTTCCTCTTCTTAAAGGATACCTTTCAGCATTTCATATAATCCTGGTTTGGTGGTGATGAACTCCTTTAGCTTTTCCTTATCTGTGGAGCTCTTTATCTGACCTTCAATTCTGAATGATAGCTTTGCTGGATAAAGTAATCTTGGTTGTAGGTTCTTGGCATTCATCACTTTGAATATTTCTTGCCACTCCCTTCTGGCCTGCAAAGTTTCTGTTGAGAAATCAGCTGACAGTCGTATGGGTATTCCCTTGTAGGTAACTGAGTTTCTTTCTCTTGCTGCTTTTAAGATTCTCTCTTTATCTTTTGCTCTTGGCATTTTAATTATGATGTGTCTTGGTGTGGTCCTCTTTGGATTCCTTTTGTTTGGGGTTCTCCACGCTTCTTGGACCTGTAAGTCCATTTCTTTCACCAGGTGGGGGAAGTTTTCTGTCATTATTTCTTCAAATAGGTTTTCAATATCTTGCTCTCTCTCATCTTCTGGCACCCCCATAATTCTGATGTTGGTACGCTTGAAGCTGTCCCAGAGGCTCCTTACACTATCCTCTCATTTTTGAATTCTTTTTTCATTTTGCTTTTCCGGTTGGGTGTTTTTTGCTTCCTCGAATTTCAAATCATTGACTTGATTCTTGCGCTCCTCTGGTCTGCTGTCGGGAGTCTGTATAATATTCGTTATTTCAGTCCGTGTATGCTTGATTTCTAGTTGGTTCCCCAATATAAGATCGAGGGTCTCATTAGTTTTCTTGTAGATCTCATTAAGTTTATCGGCAGCTTCTAAACAGTTCTTGAGAGACCTTAAAAGTGTGGTTCTGAACTCTATATCTTCCATTGACAATTTTATCCTGTTTCTTTGTCTCCGCATTTTGTTATGCTTTCTTGGTGCACCCCCTAGTGGTCTTTGTGCGCAGTCTTATAATTAAACCTTGATTGTTGTAGCTAATACCAGGGAGGGTTTGACCTCCAGGCCAGGTGGCTATGAGAATCAGCTGTGTCAGCAGTGAGAGAACCTCTGTCCTCTAGGGAGGTGCTAATCTGGCATTTGCCTGAGGCTATCCGGCAAAAGCCTGTGTGCAGGGCTTGGGCGGGGCGGGTCGCACAGGATCAACAGGGTGGGCCGGAGAGAGCAGTTATGGCGGCTCTCAGTCCCGTCCCCAGGGGCTCTGCCTCTCTGAGTCCCAGCACCCGCTGCACACCTTGGAGAGAAAGCTGCACTCGCTCTGACCGAAGCCAGACAGTCCCGCTTCTCCCGTTTGAGTCTGGGTCCCTAAAGACTCGCCCGGATCTGGAGCTCAGAGTCTGCGGCTCCCTCCCGATTGAAAACGCCAACCGCGCCCTCCGCCGCCAGCCCGCTCCGCGCACTCCGCACCTCAGAATTTGACTTCAGCACTGCGCCTCCTCTGAGTGTCCGTATGCGTTTCTCTTTCCTCCTAGTTGTAGGACTTCCACTCAGCCAGCGTTCCTGTGGTTCTGGGTGATGTCCCTTCTGTCTTTTAGTTTCACTTTTGAAGTAGTTGTTCAAAGCAGCAAACTCCGGCGTTAACCTATGCCGCCATCTTGGTTCTCCTATGATTCTATTAACCAATGTCAACCCAATAAACTAACTAACTAACTAACTAACTAAAATAAAGCCACCCAGAGAGGTTTCTTTGCAAATGAAGAGCCAGTGAAATGTCCAAGGACACCTGCCCAAGGTCACCAGGAAGTTTGAAGAAGGTGGTGGTTCCAGCCCAGATCTCCCAGCCTCTGATTTTCCCATGATGTCTTATTTCCTCATCTATAAAACCAGGGCAATCATAGCAAAGGTAGATATTATTAATAATTGTGAGTAGTAAAGGAAATAACACAGCTGGCCGGTATGGCTCAGTGGTTGAGCGTCAACCTATAAACCAGGAGGTCACTTTTTAAAAATTTTCTTTCTTTCTTTTTTCAGGAGATCATGGTTTGATTCCCACTCAGGGCACATGCTGGGGTTATGGGCTCAATCCCCAGTGGGGGCCTGCAGGAGGCAGCCAATCAATGATTCTCTCTCATCATTGATGTTTCCTTCTCTCCCTCTCCCTTCCTCTCTCTGAGATACATAAAAACATATTTTTAAAAAAGGAAATCACACGTAAAGTGCTTAATAACTGGTATATTTGGTAAGTGTAGGCTTAAAATTTTATAACTTTTAACTGATACCTGGATACCTAAAATCTTCAACACTTTAATGATCATAGTGTCCCTGGGTCCCTAGAATTGGACAGTAAAGAAAATAGAGCAGTGTTGGATTGTAAAAGTTTAGGTAATTTTAACTTATATCATGGAACAAAAGTGGGCTGGCTGCAGCATTTTTGCCTAAGAAATGTTTAGAGGTAGTAATCTGGCTGAAATCAGGATAATATTTCATAGTAAAACCACAGTTGTTACTTAGATATCATATCAACTTACAAATCTTTAAGATGAGATAGATTTTACTCAATAATATTGAGAAAAGGACCATTTTTTTCACACAAAAATATTGCTTTGTGGGTCAGCTGCTGGAGAGATGCTATGAAGATGATAGGATACTTACAGCTCTCTCATGCACCTCTTTGCTTCCACCACTGAACCTCATCTTTGTGATTACTCCTAAAACAATTCAAAGCACCAAACTTAGTTTTAACCAGTTTTAAATAAACTAAGTCCTGGTCCATTATTTTTATTTCTGATACTCCCTCTACCCTCCAATGTCAGGTCAGAGGGAGAATTTCAATATTAAGCTTTTAAAACCTTGGGGTAGCTACTGGTGACCTTTCAATACTCATTTGACAGAGAGCATTTGAAACCCCTGATTGAACCAAGGATCAGGAGGATTTTCTGGCCCCAGGGAGTTTTCCCTCTTTAAATATAATAGATAAGACACAAAATAAACTGATGAACAAAATAGATCCAGAGACATATAAGCATGGAATAGACTTTCGAACCTCAGCATATCAAATTCTTCAACTTCTATTGTATCACTGCTGTCTTCTGAGTCACTGTCTATATATGTGAGATAATCCTCATAAACTGGTGGCATTTTCTGAGCTAACTTTGTTCATGTTTTCATGGCCAACCCTTCTCTCCTCATGAAATTGAAGCACCATTTTGCCTTTCCTGTAAAATCAACAATGTTCATTTTGCTTGCAAACATTCTTGCCTGACATTGAATAAGCTTGGTTGACGCACATAAGCCACTCTGGCGCTGCTCCATAATCCAAGTCTTAAGCCTCTGCTCCAAGTTTGCCCATTTTGCTGCCTTTCCTCTGAAGGCCTTCTTCTTTTTTGGCATCTTAAGGAGTTGTTCTTCCTGTTTTCTCCACTGTCTGATCATACACTCAGTGGGAGGAGGTCCAAATTGTCTCTCTGCAGCTCTATTTCCATGCTCTTTTGCATAGCTGATTACATTCAGTTTGAATTTTGCAGAGTAAGACAATCGCTTACCAGTATTTATCTTTTTATTTTTTGACATCTTTATGGGCTCAGAGCGCTCAGGCCCTGTTGCATCTGCACACTCTCCACCTCCACTTCCAATTATGGCATCAGCTGACAACAGTAACAATAAGGCTCGTGATTGGAGGAAGCCTGTTTGACAAGGTATGCGCAGCTATGCACCTGAGCAGCTCCCTCCCTGGCTGACTTCCATGTATAAGATGCCACTCGATTTTCAGTCTAACATTTTAGAAAAAATAGTGTCTTATACACGGAAAAATACGATAACCTGTATGCATATGTGCATAACCCATGGACACAGACAATAGGGTGGTGAAGGCCTGGGAGAGGCAGGGGCAAGCTAGAAGAGATCAATAGGGGAATAAAGAGGACTTATGTAATACTTTTAACAATAAAAGTTTCAGAGTGTGTGTGCATATATATATATATATATATATATGGACAAGGTCTATTGAAAATATGTGGAAAAAATGAATTTCAGCTGAAAAGGAGAATGTTAAATTCTAGAAAGGGATATAGATCCTATTCTGAAATGGTACAAAGTGGGAGACTTGAAATAGCTTTTGACTTCTGCTCCTTAAACTGGTTACTCAATGTGACTCATCCTAATGATGTTTGAATATTATCTTTTTCATTTTTTAAATTGTTGACAGTATTATAGAGGTCCCCCATTTTCCTCACCTTAGCCCTCTACACCCAGCCCCCACACCAGCCAGGCCTTCACCACACTATTGTCTGTGACCATATGCATACAAGTTCTTTGGTTAATCTCTTCCTGTCCCCCGACCCCCCTCCCCTCTGAGATCTGTCAGTCTATTCCATGCATCCATGCCCCTGGACCTATTTTGTTCATAAGTTTATTTTGTTCATTAGATTCCACATATAAGCGAGATCATGTGATATCTGTCTTTCTCTGAATGGCTTATTTTGCTTAGCATAATACTCTCCAGGTCCATCTATGCTGTTGAAAAGGGTAAGAGACCCTTCCTTTTTACAGCTGCATAGTATTCCATTGTGTAAATGTACCATAGCCTTTTTATCCACTCACTTACTGATGGGCACTTGGGCTTTTTTAGGTCTTGGCTATTGTAAGTAACATTGCTATGAACATAAGGGTGCATGTATTCTCTCTGATTGGTGTTTTGGGATTCTTAGGATATCTATATATATAAAAGCCAAATATGCAAATTTTCCCCTTGGGAGTTCAACTGGGAGACCAGGAGTTCGATTGCTCGCTATGACGTGCACTGACCACCAGGGGGTGGCGTGGAATGAAGGAAGGCCCCGGCTGGCAGCTGGCAGCCAGGGAGGGAGGCCCTGGCCAATAGCAGGAAGGCTCCAATCGGCCCTGATCACTGGCCAGGCCTAGGGACCCTACCTGTGCACAATATTTCGTGCACCGGGCCTCTAGTATGTCCAGAAGTGAGGTCACTGGGTCAAACGGCATTTCCATTTTTAATTTTTTGAGGAAATTCCATTCTGTTTTTCACAGTGGCTGCACCAGTCTGCATTCCCACCAGCAGTGTACTAGAGTTCCGTTTTGTTCACATCCTAACCAGTAGTTTGTTAATTTATTGATTATTAATGGTAGCCATTCTGGCAGTTTTAACTCATTGTAAGTTTTAATTTGCATCTATCTGATGATTGGTGACTTTGAGCATTTTTTCATTTGTCTCTTGGCCATCTGTATGTGCTCTTTGGAGAAGTGTCTATTCAGGTCCTTTGCCCATTTTTTAATTAGATTGTTTGTCTTCCTTTTGTTGAGTGGTATGAGTTCTTTATATATTTTGGAAATTAACCCCTTATCAGATGTATCAGTGATGAATATGTTCTCCCACTCAGTGGGATTCTTTTTATTTTGTTGATGGTTTTCTTTGCTGTGCAAAATCTCTTTAGTTTGAGGTAGTCTCATTTGATTATTTTTCTTTCGTTTCTCTTGCCCAAGGCAATATATCAGAAAAGGTATTGCTCTGAGAAATATCCAGGATTTTACTGCTATGTTTTCTTCTAGGATTTTTATGGTTTTGAGTCTAACATTTAAGTCTTTAACCCATTTTTAATTTATTCTTGTGTGTGATGTAAGAAGGTGGTCTAGTTTCATGTCCAGGTTGCAGGCTTGATCCCCAGCAGGGGGCGCGCAGGAGGCAGCTAAATTGATGTTTAATTGATGTTTCTCTCTCATCAATGTTTCTATCTCTAGCCTTTCTCCCTTCCTCTCTCTCTAAAAATCAATTAAAAATTAAAAAATTTGATTTGGCTACATAGATTCTTTACGTTTGCATGCGAATTTTAGAGTCAACTTCTTAATTTCTATAAAAAATCTGCTCGGATTTTGATTATAAGTTATGTTGAATCTATGAATCAATTTGGGGAGGATTGGCATCTTAACACTATTGAATATTCTAGCCAATGAACACAGTATATCTCTCCATTTATTTAGGTCTCATTTAAGTTCTCTTAGCAATGTTTTGTTGTTTTCAATGTATAGGCCTTGTGCATCCTTTGCCAGGTTTATCCTTAAAATTTTTATAACTTTTGATGTTATTGTAAATGGTATTTTAAAACTTAAATTATGATAGTTGCTAGCTCATAAAATTCAATTTTTAAAAATACCATTGGTCTTGTGTCTTGCAACCTTGCTAAACTTGCTCATTAGTTCTATTAGATTACTTCTATTTTCTACATAGACAATCAAGACATCTGTAAAAAAAAAAAAAGAATTTTACTTGTTCATTTTCAAACTGGCTATGTTTATTTTATATTTTTCTTTATCATACTGGCTTGAATCTCAGTATAGTTGTTGACTAGAAGTTGTAAAAACAGAAATCCTTGTTTTGTCTCTACTTAGGGGAAAAGACTTTAATTTTTCACCACTAAGTATGACACTAGCTGAAAGTGTTCATAGACACCCTTTTTTAGAATGAGGAGATTTCCTTCTATTCCTACTTTACCAATAATTTTTATTAGGAATGGATGTGACATATTATTTCTTGGAGGTAGACTCTGATGAGTTAAGTAGATACAATTGGTTCATTGTGTTTTTCAAATCTTTCATATCCTTACTGATTTTCTGTTGACTTTTTCTACCAACAATTGAGAGAGGGTTCCTGGAATCTTTATTTTTGCCTTGCAATTTTATCAGTTTTTATTTCATGTATCTTTCAGCTCTGTTATCATGTGCCCAAATGTTTAAGTTTATTCTGTCCTCTTTATGAATTGACCCTTTATTATTATAAAATGACCTTCTTTATCCCTGGTAATATTCTTTGTTCTGAAATCTGCTTTCTCTAATATTAATGTAGCTACTTCATCTTTCTTTTGATTAGCATGGCATATCTTTTTCCATAATTTTACTTTTGACTCTTTGTGTTTTATACTTAAAGTGTGTTTGTTATAAGAGATATATAGTAGAAAAGACTATTCTTTCCCTCATTGAGTTATCTTAGCACTCTTGTTGAAAATCACTGGATCATAAATGTGAGTTTATTTTTTACTCTGAATTGTAGTCCATTGATATATGTCTATTTTTATGCTAGTGCACACTGTCGTAATTTCTGTAGCATTAACGTAAGTTATAAAATTGGGATGTGAGATCATTCCAAATTGGTTTTTTTTTCTCCCTTCAAGACTGGGTCCTTTGAATTTCCATATAAATTTTAGACCCACTATGTTAATTTCTGCAAAGAAGCCATCTGGGATTTTGAGAGAGTGTGTTGAATCAATATCTATAGATCAAATTTTAAAAAATAATTTATCTTTACCTTTTCTATTTGATGAAACTCTGTCATCAGACCTTCCTTTTCTTCCTTTAGTTCTTTAAATACATCTAGAATGGCTGCTAAGAAGTTTTTGTCAGTTAATTCTGACATCTGGGCCTTCTCACAGGGAGTTTCTGTTGTCTGCTTTCCCCCCACCCTGTGAGCCATTCATACTTCACTGTTTCTTTGCATGTATTGTAATTTTTTATTGAAAAAAAAAAAAAAAGAGAGAGAGAGAACTTTTTAGATATTGTAACAACTCTGGATCCTGAGTCTTCACTTCACCTCTCCAATCCCAGGCTTACTGATGTTTGCTTATTTGTCTGCTGGCTTGGTTGTACGATTTTAGTGACATCTATTTCTCCCACAGTGCAAAGCTTCTGATGTGTGCAGCTCTGGGCATGTGCACAGTAATCCTAGATGACAGTGGTTTTAGCTTGACTGTCTCTTTCCTTGATCTTTCTGTTAAGCTGTCTGCCTCTCCTCTGTCGGAATCACAACCAGTGTTTAGCCTCTACTGATTGGTAGTTGATTGCTCTATTGTTTGCAACAGTACCCTGTTGAAAAAATTAATTGCTCCACTGTCTGATCAAATTAAATCCAGACCTCATCTTTGTCTACACAATTCAGGAAACCCACCAGGCTTCACTTCTGTTCCCTATTCTGCACCACAGTCTGGAAACTGTCTCAGGGCGACCAGATGGGGCAGTCATAAGGCTCACTCACTTGTTTGCTTCTCATCTCAGAGGGGGATCACTGTCCTTTGTTGCCTAAATCTAGTATCTTAAAACCTTTTTTTTTTTAATCCATTTTTTTTTTTTTTGTGGGAGGGCTGGTGATATTTCAGGCAGTAACATAAATCTGGTTTTTGTTATTTCATCTTGGCTAGAAGCAGAAGCTTAGGAACCCCTTTTTAATTTCTATATATCTCTCCGAATCCAGTAAAATAAAATAATATTAGATGTATATGCTAATAAAAAAATTCAAAAGCATACATAGTAAAGTTCTTTTATGTGTAAACTAGAGGCCTGATGCACGAAATTCATGCAAGAGTAGGCCTTCCTTCCCCCGGCTGCCAGCACCGGCTTCCCTCCGGCACCCCGGGACCTGGCTTCCCTCACAGACCTGGCTTCGTCTGGAAGGACATCTGGCCTAATTAGCATATTACACTTTTATTATTATAGGTAAATAAAAAGCATTTGGACATGCACATTATTTAAAGATATTAAAAAATCAAATGCAAATAGCTACTCCAGATAAATTCTTGCCTCTCCTGTTTGTTGCTCTCTGTGGCAAGATCTCCATGGTCCAAGGAAGAAACGGGATTTGGTAATCACCTAGAACCGTGGTCAGCAAACTGCGGCTCGTGAGCCACATGCGGCTCTTTGGCCCCTTGAGTGTGGCTCTTCCTAAGCCTTAGGAGTACCCTAATTAAGTTAATAACAATGTACCTACCTATATAGTGTAAGTTTAAAAAATTTGGCTCTCAAAAGAAATTTCAATCGTTGTACTGTTGATATTTGGCTCTGTGGACTAATGAGTTTGCCGACCACTGACCTAGAACATTCAGGAAGAGCATGTGTAACTGTCTCAAATTTCCCCTTTATTTGTGATATGTTCTCTCTTCTTCTTTTCTTCCTTTTCTCCCTCCCTCTAAAATTGTAATATCTCGAACTGGTTTTTGAGCAAAAAGGAAAACTAAAGTGTTTATGTTAGTGGCAAAAAATTGGTTTTACTTAAAGAATACATCTTTAAATAAAATAATGGCATGAAAGAATAACATATTCAGTATTGCAAAATGTTCCTGTTTATTTTTTCAATCCTCTCCCAAGGATATGTTTATTGATTTTAGAGAGAGGAAGGGGAAGGGGGGGGGAGAGAGAGAGAGAGAGAGAGAGAGAGAGAGAGAGAGAGAGAGAGAGAGAGATTTGAGAGAGACACATCCATCGGTTGCTTCCTGTATACACCCTGACTGGGGATTGAACCCTCAACCTTTTGGTGTGTGGGGTGATGCTCCAACCAACCGAGCCAACCGACCGGGGCATGTTCCTGTTTTAAAACCCAAACAAAGTCTGTGACTACTGAACTTTCATAGTTCTGTTTTTACCAGCTGCTGGAAAACATTGAAACCAAACCAATCCCTCAGAAATGTGTGCTTAACCACAATTCCATGTAGGCAGACAAACAGAACTTATGTCAGTTCCTGGAAAAGAAAGGCTTAGGCGCCACATTTAACTATTTCACATTCTTTTTTCATTTGTTCTTGGTCTGTTTCACTTCTTCAAAAGTAGTGAAGGTCAAGAGTCAGACACATCACCTCTCTGCCTGCTTCTGTTCTGATTGTGCTCCTGGGTTCTTGCTGTCCTGACCTGGATTTTCTCTGGCTACTGGACAGCACAGTTCTGGTGGCTTTAACAGAAATGACTTCATCATTGGGAACCTAAAGTGCCATAGCACAAGCATTCCTTCTCAACTATGTCCAGAAAAGTTGGTTTTCCCTAGGTTCTTTCCATCATGACCTGATTCAAGCTGAGAGAGAAGCTGTTAAGTAGGCAAACTGTTCTCTTCATGTTGTATTTTGCAATTCCTCTCTTTGTTTCAGTTCTTGGGGCCCTTTGCTGTGAGTGTCCCATTTTAGAGGATGCCTTCTCTCAGCACAACCAACTTGTGGTACAGGAAGAGTTGAGGTCCTGCCTTCCAGTTTGTGTGTGGCTATCACTATAACAGGTAAGTTCCAGGGCTGGTGTGATGGGCAGGTCCTGCCGTGGGAACAGGGCAGGTAGAGAAGCTCAGCCTGCAGACAGAAAGAAGAATGAAACAGATGTGCCTGCAGAGGCAACAAGCAGGGTCTGGATGACTTTGTTTTCTGAGTCCAGTCCGTCCTGAGTCCCAGATGCACTCCCTATCTTGATTTATGAGATATCCCTGAAGCTGTTCAATCATTGTCTCCCCCTAGCTACCAGGTTTTTCTGGCCTCAGCTAGCTCCAGAGTTGGTTCCTATGACATGACACAAAGTTGCTCCCACATCTGTTTCACTTCAATGTGATCCTGGGTTATTAAAAAAAAAAAACAACTATGGTAATTGCTTGGGGGATGTTAATGATGTAGGAATTTTTATGTTTTAAAAGTTATATGTTAGGAAAGTGCTGTCCAACAGAAATATAACATGAACCTCATATGTAATTTAAAATTATCTAGTAGCTATATTTGAAAAACCAAAAAAGAAACAGGTGAAATCCGTTTTAATAAAATATTTTATTTAACCCACTATATCTAATGTATTATCATTTCAACATGTAATCAAAAAATCATTAATGAGATTTTCTGAAAAAATTTTTTTCAAATTGAGTCTTCAAAATCTTGTGTATTTCACATCTGTACTGCACACCTATAGACTAGCCACATTTCCTGCACACAATAGCCACGTGTGGTTAGTGGCTATTGGACAGCACAGTTCTGGTGGCTTTAACTAATGGAAATGAATTTAATAGTGGGAATTTAAAATGCCATAGCAAACTGATTGAATTAGTTTTTAAAAGTATATTTTTATTGCTTTCAGAAAGGAAGGGAGAAGGAGAGAAGAGATAGAAACATCAATAATGAGAGAGAATCATTGATGGGCTGCCTCCTGCATGCCCCTACATGACGGGATGGAGCCCTCAACCCAGGCATGTGCTCTGACAGGGAATCAACCGTGACCTCCTGGTTCATAGGTCGATGCTCAACCACTGAGCCATGCCAGTCAGGCTAGACATTATTTTAGGGAAGTAGATGACCTTCACATGATACTGTGCCTTGGAGGAAGACAACTCTATTCCCTTAGAAGGTGGACTCTCTACTGAGAAGGCATTCGTCCAAAACTAAGAAGATAAATAGGATAGCAATGAGGGTACTCATTATGTGTTCAAAAATATCTTTTGTATGTCTATTATCTAGAACTATGCTAGAAGTGGAAATTTAAAAATAAAATCATTTTCTACGTTCATGGAGGTTGCTATCTCTTGAAGAAGAGAGCTATTTATCAGAATCACACCAATAAAAAGTGTTATGGAGGAAAGGCAGTCAGAGAGATGAGAGCAGATCCTGGGACTTAATCTACTCTGGAGTTTGGGAAAGCTTCCTTGGTGTGAGGATGTTTGAGCTAAGGTTTGGAAGATGTGTAAGTGCTTGCAGGCAGAAAGGAGGGGGAAACATCCCAGGAGAAGAAAAGTAATGTGCAAAGGTGACAGGAAGCATGGCCCATTCCGGGATCTCAAATAAGCCCTGTGGGCCTGAAGGGCAGACAAACAGAGCAGTGCAGCATGGGGCAGAATGTGTAGGCAAGGGAAAGGCCATGGCCTGTGTGTTAGTCCAGGTTACACGTATTTCCCAAGAGCATTGGAAGCTATTGTTGGGTTTAAATCCAGGGAGATGATGTGATCAGGTTTCAGTTATTTTGTTGTTGTTGTGTGTGTGTGTGTTTTTTTTAGTTTTAATTGATTCTTTTAGAGAGAGAGGAAGGGAGAGGGATAGAAAGAAACATTGATGAGAGAGAAATATCAACCAGCTGCCTCCTGCATGCACCCCACTGGGGATTGAGCCCGAAACCTGGGCATATGTTCCCCCTGGGTATTGAATCGGTGACCTCCTGGTTCATGGGTCGACGTTCAACCACTGAGCCACACCAGCCAGGCTCAGGTTTCAGTTTTGAAAAGTCGTTTTGATTACAGTGTGTAAAGTATCCTGAGGAGGATAAGAAGTATCTGTGTAGAGAGCAGTCAGGGTGCTACTGCAATAATCTCCACGGGAGACTGTTTTGGCCCATGTGAAAGTGGGGGCAGAAGAGCTGGAGAGAAGCAGACAACTTTGAGAAATGTCAGGAAGGTAAGAGAGACAGATATTTGTCAAGGGGTGTAGGGGCTAGTTATAACCGTTGTGCTAGAACAAGTATAAAGAAGACTAGACTTGGAGAAAAAGTTCCCGTAGAGTTATAGGGGCCCAAGAGACATTCAGGTGGAAATATCAGGTAGGTAGTTAGATATTAGAGTCTGAAGCTCAGATGAAAGGTCAAAACTGAAGATGATTTTGAAATCATCTGTGTACACTCCGTGCTCTGGACGCCCTGGCCTTTACTTCCTTGAAGATGTTGTGCTCAGTGCCCTTCCATATGTTGTTCCATCTACCCAAATCCTTCTTCTCCCGTTTGCTTAGTGACCCCTTACTTTCTCTTAGATTCCAGATCAATTGCCACTTCCTCAGGGCTATATTTCCTGACCCCCATGCCTACAATACCCTGACAGTATCACATACTTTACCTCTGTGGCACTTGGAGCAATTACCAATTGCAGTTTTACATTTGTTTGCCTCCTTATTTGAGTAACTACTGTGTCTGTTTCTAGAATATAAGAACAAACCTTTTTTCCCCCCATTAGATAGACTTTATTTTTTTAGAGCAGCTTTATGTTCACAAAACAGTTGAGCAGAAAATACAGTTGCCATAAGCCCCCTACCCCCACCACAGATACAACCTTCCCCACATCAGCATCCTGCACTTGAGAGGCACATTTGTTACAATCAATGAATTAATACCCAATGTTTGTAGTTTACACTCTTGATGGTGTGTATTTTTTGGTTTTGATGAATGTATAATGACATATGTCATTCAAAATAGTTTCAGCGCCCTAAAAATCCCATGTGCTCTACTGTTTATCCCTTTCTCTCCCCAACTCCAGCAGCCACTGATCTTTTTAATAGTTTTTCCCCTTCCAGAACATCATATAGTTGGAATCATACACGATGCAGCCTTTTCAGATTGGCTTCTTCCAATTAGCAATGTGCATTTAGAGTCCCTCTGTGTCTTTTTATGGTTTGATAGCTTATTTCTTTTTAGTGCTGAGTAATGTTCCATTGTCAAGATGTACCACGGTTTATTTATCCATTCTCCTACTGAAGAACATCTTGGTTGCTTCCAAATGTGGGCAATTATGAATACAGCTGCTATAAACACCTGCGTGCAGATTTTTGTGTGGACATAAATTTTCAATTCTTTGGGGGTAAACATCAAGTAGCACATTTGTTGGATCATATGGTAAGACTATGTTGTTAGTTTTGTAAGAAACCATCAAACTGCCTTCCAAAGTGGCTGTAACATTTTGCATTCCTACCAGCACTGAATTAGAGTTCCTGTTGCTCTATATCCTCTCCACATTTGGGGTTGACAGTGTTTTGAATTTTAACTTGTAATGAATGCACCCTGGTATCTCATTGTTGTTTTAATGTGCAATTCCACGATAATGTATGATGTTGAGAATATTTTTATATGCTTATTTGTCACCTGTATATCTTCTTTGGTGAGGTGTCTGTCCAAGTCTTTTACCCACTTTTAAATTGAATTCTTCATTTTCTTACTGTTGAGTGTTAAGGGTTCTTTGTATATCCCAAGTCTATTTTTGTTCATTATTGCCTACCCAGTACTTAGAATTATACTTAATAGGAGTTGAGCAAATGAATACTAAGTGAATGAAGAAGTGAAACAAAATTGCAGCTAATTCAAGCTGTGGATAAAGATTATTAAAATAGAGAACATATGACTGAGATGAGAAGAGAATACCTAGGGCCAAGATTTTGAGGATTTCCCTCATTTGATGGCTGGATAGAAGAGACTATCCAAATGGCTACAAAACATAAGGAAAGAGGCTCAACCTCATTAGTCATCAGAGAAATAGATGAAAAGCACAGTAAAATATTACTACACACCCACTAAAATGGCAAACATTCTTGTAAAGAATGGAAATACCAAGAGTGGGTAAGGATGTGAAGCAACTGGAATGCTCAGACTCTCCTTTATGCAACCACATTGGAAAACAGATTGGTGGCATCAACTGAAGCTGAGTGCATTCATATTTTGTGAACTAGCAATTCCACTATTAGGCATATATCCAAAGGTTGATACATAGAACTTTATGATGCTCTTTATACCCAATTCAAAAGCCGGAAAAGCCAGGATAGTCATTACCTTTGGAGAGAGTAGTGACTTGGAGGAGGATCAAGGTAAAGGTGATTCTAAGGTTCTGCTATTTCCTGATCTGGGTGTTGGTTATATGAGTGTGCTCAATTTGCAATGATTCATTGAACAGTTCACATAATAGTTTGTGAGTTTTACTGAATGCATTAAACTTTTATTTAAAAAGAAAAAGATAAATCTTTTTGAAGTTCTTAAAACAGAATAAATAAAGCTCTTTTTCCATCCCTTCAAGGTCCCCAAAGAGTGTGAATCTATGTGTTATTATAAGAGCAAAGGAACCTGTTTATAAAAACTTGCCACGTATTTCAAATGTCGATGCTTTAACTTGGAACCTAATTCTGTTGTCAAGAACCTAATTAATGGTCATGGAATGATAAAAATATTTTGAAAATGGCCTAGGATGCTTACTAGGTCACGAAAGAAAAGACTTGGGTCTCCAAACTGTGTTCTACTTGATTCTTACCAAGGTAAACTTATTTTTTTAGCCAAGACAATTATAACATATACATAAAATGATTTATTTACTTGGATGCTTACTCTGTTTTTTGTAAATCCATTGTTGACGAATATTGAAGTCATGAGTAGCTCTCAGCCGAGCTTTATGTAATTGCTTAGAAATGCTGTAGTACTTTCCACCACTGAAGCAGGTTTGAACATGGAAGGTTGTCCCAGGGCTTTTTAGTGTCTTGGAAGCTCTCTCTTCACTCCCTGCATAGAGGCCACTAGATGACTGTTAGTGTCCTGATTTGTAGAATTAGGACCAGACAATCAAATTCTATACAGAGAAGAAGGAATTTAGTAGAGTGAAAAGAACATCAGAATTCTCATCAGAAAAAACTGTCTATCTCCTACTCCTGCTACTTACTGTATGATTATGGACAATTACCCAACACACTTTCTGAACCCCAACATTCTCATCTATAACATAGGGATGGTTCATTGGCTTGGTGGGAGGGATAATGACCTCACATATTTGAAAGCATTTATCATGTGGTAGGTGCTCAATAAATGCTATGGTGCCCCCTGCTATGGTGCAATGGGAAGAATACACATCACCCTTGTGGTACTTTTAAAACACACACCCATTATACAGCTGTACAAAAATATTTCCTTTCTTTATATTCCTGTCCTATAAGCTTTTTTCTATTTTAAACTTTTTAAATCTTTATGTTAAAAACTAAGACACAAACACATATTAGCCTAGGCTTATAAGGGTCAGTATCATTGATATCACCTCTACATCTTATCCTACTAGAAGGTCATCAGAGGCAATAACATGCATGAAGCTGTCATCTCTTACGATAACAATGCCTTCTCTTGGAGTACCTGTTTTAAAAATATATATATATTATATATATATATTATATATATATATATAATATATATATATATTTATTGATTTTATAGAGGAAGGGAGAGAGAGATAGAAACATGAATGATGAGAGAGAATCATTGATTGGCTGCCTCCTGCACGCTCCCCACTGGAGATCGAGCCCGCAACCTGGGCATGTGCCCTTGACCGGAATCGAATTGGGACCTTTCAGTGCATAGGCTGACACTCTATCCATTGAACCAAACCAGCTAGGGCTGGAGTACCTTTTGAAGGACTTGTCTGAGGCTTTTCTCGGGGAGGCATCACTCTTTTAAGAATATATCCATGATGTTTTGCTTGGTTTGGTTCTTTTTTTTTTTAATCATAGGTTTGCTTTTAAGTAGATAATGTACCATGAACACATGTCTCTATAAATGAAAACCTATTGGTGATGTTGATACTGCTGATTCAGGGGCCATACATTGAAAACCATGGATTTAGAGATGTAGAGGTTGGGGCTTAGGCAAAAGTGCAGAAGCAAGAAAGTAGAGTAGGTTTGTGCAGATAAGATGGACAGGCAGGATGTGGTAGAAGAGTGAATGCCATGTGAAATAGCTCGGACTTTATTTGGATAGGCAATGGGGAGTCATACAAGATTTTGAGCTGAAGAGTAGAATTTAAAACAGTATCACCTGAAGAAGAATAAAGTGCTAATACATGCTGCAACGTGGGTGGACCTTGAAAACAATATTCGAAATCAAAGAAGACAGTCACAAAAGACCACATATTGTGATTCCATTTATGTGAAACATCCGGAGTCAGCAAATCCATAGAGACAGGAAGCAGATTAATGAGTGCCAGGGGTTGGGAGAGTGGGGAGTAGAGAATGACTACTTAATGTGCATGAGGTTTCCTTTTGAGGTCATGAAGATGTTCTGGAACTAGCAGATAGTGGTGATAGTTGCACAACATTGTGACTATACTAAATATTACTAACGGTCAACTTTATATTGTGCATTCTACATAATAAAAAAGGTATCATATATTTTACAAAATTAGGTTGTATCACAGGAAAATGCTGTGGGTATAATGTTAAGAGATAAAAGATGAAAAATTGTGTATGTAGAATGATTATAACTATTGCAAGAAGCAAGTTTATATATAGAAAAAAGATGAGAAGTAACTTACTGTCAGCTCTGAGTTTGTGTGTGTGTGCGTGAAAGTGTATGTGTGCTTTGAATGGTGAAGATATGATTTCCTCCCACAGAGATTTTCTTAATTTTCAATAAATAACAAGATAGTACTTGTATAATTTAAAAAAATGCTTTAAAAGAGGAGGAAAAGGACAGCACCAGCTTTGGTATAAGTTCACCGAGAATAACTGAGCATTGTCTAGAAAGGTAGGATTGAGCCTGAGCTTTGGGACAGATGTGTGTCTCAGACACCGGGACTGGAGTTGAGAGTCTCAGGACAGCACCAGAGGAGGAAATACACTGTCTCCTCCCAAGCAGAAGTGGTAGCTGCCCACTGCCCAACCACGAGCATCAACACTTCCTCTAGGGACCTCCTCCTGGGTATCCATCCTCTTCTCTTTTACTTCCCTTGGGTTTTCTTCCTTCATTCAGCTGTCAGCATCTTCTAGGGATTTAATTTGTTCATCCATTCACTTACTAGTATCAGCAAATAATATACTAGTAAATAATACTAGTATCCACTCTGTGCCCCGGGACAACGCCCGTATCTGCGTAGCTACGTTGTAAGCACACAGTCTTGTTCTTCTGGCCAGCTGGGGCTGGTTTTGCACACCAGACTTACCGTGTTCCTCTCTTTCATTTTCTAGACACAACAGTTTCCTATTCCTGGTCTGAGCTTCAGCCCTCTCTCTCAATTCCCTTGGTCAGTGAGAAAGCAATGCCTTTTTCATTTCACTCCTTTGGATTGTGCTCTGAGTCAGACTAGATATTGCATTCCAGAGAAGGTTCTGGAGATCTGATGGTGTGGTCAATGAAACCTTCCTCAAGTGGTGCCTCTCTTCCATGGGTGCATACCAACCCTGCCCCCGCCCCCTGTAGTCTTATTATTTGATTCTGAACAACAATCTTTGCTTCTCCACTAGCTCCTTCTCTCTAGTTCTGCCACTTTTTGGTCACTAGCTTAAACCTTATAGACCATGTATTCTCTGCTTTGGACCTGGATCTATTATCTCCAATTTTTATCTTTTTAATGATTTCTGCCCTCTCCTTACAACATGATTGTGGCCCAAACCCACATTTATATTCATGAATCCTCACATTGTGGCCACAGACATAGGGATTTGGGGAAACTGTCTATTTCTTCAAAGGGTCACAGTCAGAGGTAAACTCAGACTGTAGGCCTCCTGTTGCCAGGGCCTCCTTGTTGACATTTTACATCTCTAGCTCCTGGACTCATGTCTGTCACACAGTGGGTGCCCGATTAATATTTGGAGGAACAGACTCAGGACCAGTATCAGTCCACACTGGGCGGTAAATTCAGGACAGGGAAAAGTTATCTGAATATTGTATTAGTCAGGGTTTTCTAGAGAAGCAGAACCTGTGGGATGTGTATATATTACAGAAAGATTTATTTATAAAGTTAGCTTATGTGATTGTGGGGGCTGGCAAGTCCCAAGTCTGCTGGATAGGCCAGTAGACAGGAGACTCATGGAATAGTTACTGTTCAAGTCTGAAGGTTGGCTGCTAGCAAAATTCCCTCTTCCTCCAGGGAAATCAGTCATTTTCTATTAAGGCCTTCAACTCACCCACCTTGTGGCCCACCCACCTTATGAAGGGTCAACTGCTTTACTCAAAACCTACTGATTTAAACGTTAATCTCATCTAAACATCCAGAATAATGCTTGACCAAATATCTGGGTACTATGGCTTAGCTAAGTTGACACATAGAATTAATCATCGCCAAGGAATGTTGTCGGGTAAGAATTCTAGGGCATTCAGAATAATACAGTTGAGTAGAAAATGTTGTGTTTCATAGACATGATCTCATATGTTCCACAAATATTTATTACTTTTACTCTTTGGGACAGACCCCTTGGCCCTGAACAGACTATTAAAATGTTCAGGATATGATTCTAGATGCCTAGGAGCTCCAGTCAATAGGGAGAAATAGAATCTGTACGATTATGCCATCCAGCACTGACTCTCTCCTCTTTGCAGCTAACTCCCAGCTCTCTGCATCTAGCTCTGATATTTTACTTTTCACTCATCATTTCTGTATATCCTTGTCAATGCCTCGGACTAAACACCAACTAAAGTTAATCACGCCATGTGGTAGTTACATTGCTCACTGGACAGTTACAGTGTCTGGGCTTCAATGTGTAGAAACAAACCTTTACAGAGACCTCTATGCCTCAGTTTCAAGAACAGTAGCACCTTCTTCTAGGCAGGAGGACAGTGACATAATTGATAGAAGATACTTGACAGTGTGGTACTCAGTATCTAGCTCGCAACTAACACTCAGTGTTTGCTCTCATTATTAAAAGTCATTCTCCCTTTAAGATTTCATATTCAAAAGAGGTGAGTATCACTGGTAATTTAGACCTAAGCTTCCTAGGTTCCTTTTCTTCCCTTCCTTATACTCTACTAGTGTCCCGGTTCCAGAAATTTGTTCACGGGTAGGTTCCCTAGGCCTGGACAGTGATCAGGGCCGATCAGGGCCTTCCTTCCCCCGGCTGCCAGATGTCAGCTGCCGGCTGGGGCCTTCCTTCATTCCGCGCCACCCCCTGGTGGTCATCGCACATCATAGCAAGCAGTTGAACTCACGGTTGGTCAAACTCCGTAGGGGATAATTTGCATATTAGCCTTTTGTTATATAGGATATGAAAAAATACATTTGGTGATGAGCAGAGAGCTTTCAGATTCATTATCCCCTTCTTCCCACCAAACCTAAAATAAGCATGGTGAGGGGATAAATTTTCTCATGGAAAATAAATATTGCATCAGAGAAAGGATGTGTGAAGACACCCCATGACAGAATGGCTGTGACGATATTAACACATGCATGGCCAGCCTGAGCATCCCTATTTCTACCTGCAGACAGCAGCATGGGGCTTTAGATTGTATGACTTGGCTAATTTGATAAATGGAAAATTGTTTCTTGATGTTTTAACCTATATGTTTACTTACTTGTGAAACTGATACTTTCTTCATACATTGGTTACTTCCTTGTAAAATGCCTGATTATGTCTGTTCATTAAAAAAAACACAATTTTTCTAGAGCCATTTTAGATTCACAGCAAAGTTGAGAGATTTATCAAGATACAAAGATTTCCTATATACCCCTGCATAGCTTCTCCCATTATAAAAATCCCTCACCAGAGAGTACACTTGTTACAGCTACTAACCTACGGTAACACATCATAATCACCCAAAGTCCATAGTGTGCATTAGGGTTCAGTCTTTATATTCTACATTCTATGGGTTTGGACATATGTATAATGACATGTACATCTATAATAATAAAAGTGTAATATGCTAATTAGACTGGACAGCCGAATGACCTTCTGGACATCCTTCTGGATGACCTTCCGGATGAAGCTAGGGCTGCGAGGGCCGAGGCAAGCCACTGAGGCAAGCCACCATGGCTGCGAGGGCTGAGCCCCTTGCATGAATTTCGTGTATCGGGCCTCTAGTATCATTCAAAGTATTTTCACTTCCCTAAAAAAACTTATTCATCCTCTCTCCCTAACCCCTAACCCTGGCAATGACTGATCTTTTTACAGTCTCCATAGTTTTGCCTTTTCTGAAATGTCATTTGGTTGGAATCATACAATATGTGCCTCTTCAGATTTGCTTCTTCCACTTAGTATTGTGCATTTAAAGTTCCTCCACGTATTTCATGGATTAATAACTCATTTCTTTTTAGCTCAAAATAATATTTCAGTGTCTGAATGTACTATAGGTTATTTATGGCCCAGCCATCCTGGCTCAGTAGTTGAGCATTGACCTATGAATCAGGTGGTCATGGCTCAATTCCTGGTCAGGACACAAGCCTGTGTTTTGGGCTTGATCCCCAGTGTGGGATGTGCAGGAGGCAGCTGATTGATGATTCTCTCTCATCATTGATGTTTCTATCTCTCTCTCCCTCTCCTTTCCTCTCTCCAAAATACATAAAAACATACTTAAAAAAAAGTTTATTTATGTATTTGCCTACTGAAAGGCATCTTGATTGCTTCTAAGTTTTGGCAATTATTATTATTTTATTGTATTTCAATTATAGTTGACATTCAATATTATTTTTTTTAATTTTTATTTATTTTTTATTAAATCTTTATTGTTCAGATTATTACATTTGTTCCTCTTTTTTCCCCCCATAGCTCCCCTCCACCCGGTTCCCACCCCACCCTCCGTCCTCACTCCCCACCCACTGTCCTCATCCATAGGTGCACGATTTTTGTCCAGTCTCTTCCCGCATCTCCCACCCCCCCCCCCAAGAATAGTCAATCCATTCCCTTTCTATGTCCCTGATTCTATTATAATCACCAGTTCATTCTGTTCATCAGATTATTTATTCACTTGATTCTTAGATTCACTTGTTGATAGATGCATATTTGTTGTTCATAATTTGTATCTTTACCTTTTTCCTCTTCCTCTTCTTAAAGGATACCTTTCAGCATTTCATATAATACTGGTTTGGTGGTGATGAACTCCTTTAGTTTTTCCTTATCTGTGAAGCTCTTTATCTGACCTTCAGTTCTGAATGATAGCTTTGCTGGATAAAGTAATCTTGGTTGTAGGTTCTTGGCATTCATCACTTTGAATATTTCTTGCCACTCCCTTCTGGCCTGCAAAGTTTCTGTTGAGAAATCAGCTGACAGTCGTATGGGTATTCCCTCGTAGGTAACTGAGTTTCTTTCTCTTGCTGCTTTTAGGATTCCCTCTTTGTCTTTTGCTCTTGGCATTTTAATTATGATGTGTCTTGGTGTGGTCCTCTTTGGATTCCTTTTGTTTGGGGTTCTCTGTGCTTCTTGGACCTGTAAGTCTATTTCTTTCACCAGGTGGGGGAAGTTTTCTGTCATTATTTCTTCAAATAGGTTTTCAATATCTTGCTCTCTCTCATCTTCTGGCACCCCTATAATTCTGATGTTGGTACGCTTGAAGCTGTTCCAGAGGCTCCTTACACTATCTTCGTATTTTCGGATTCTTTTTTCATTTTGCTTTTCCGGTTGGGTGTTTTTTGCTTCTTCGCATTTCAAATCTTTGACTTGATTCTTGCGCTCCTCCGGTCTGCTGTTGGGTGTCTGTATAATATTCTTTATTTCAGTCCGTGTATGCTTAATTTCTAGTTGGTTCTTTATCACAACATCAAGGGTCTCATTAGATTTCTTGTAGATCTCATTAAGTTTCTCGGCAGTTTCTAGAAAATTATTGAAAGACCTTAAAAGTGCGGTTTTGAGCTCTATGTCCTCCATTTCTGTCATGTTTCTTTGTCTCCGCATTTTTTATGCTTTCTTGGTGCACTCCCTTGTGGTCTTTGTGCACAGTCTTGTTGTAGTTAAACCTTGATTTTTGTTGGCAATACTGGGGGTGATTTGACGTCCAGGCCAACTGGCTATGAGAATCAGCTGTGTCTGCAGTGGGAGAACTTCTGTGCTGGATCTCTAGGGCGGTGCTAATCTAGCCTTTGCCTGAGGCTATCCGGAAAATGCCTTTGTGCAGGGCTTGGGCAGGGCTGGGCGGGTCCCAGGGGATCTACAGGGCGGGTGGAGCGAGCAGTTATGGCTGCTCTCAGTCCTTTCCCCAGGGGCTCTGCCTCTCAGAGTTCCAGCAACCACTGCAAACCTCGGAGAGAAAGCTGCCCTCGAGTTCCGACCGATGCTAGACAGTCCCACTTCTCCTGTTTGAGTCTGGGTCCCCAGAGACTTGCCCGGATCTGGAGCTCAGAGTCTGAGACTCCGTCCTGATTGAAACAGACAACCGCGCCCTCAGCCGCCTGCCCGCTCCGCATGCACTCCGCACCTTAGTATTTGACTTCAGCACTGCGCCTCCTCTGAGTCTCGGTATGCTATTCTCTTTCCTCCTACTTGTAGAACTTCCACTCAGCCAGCCTTCCTGTGGTTCTGTGGTTCTGGATGATGTCTGTTCCGTCTTTTAGTTGTATTTTTGAAGTGGTTGTTCGAGGCAGCAAACTCCGGCATTAACCTATGCCACCATCTTGGTTTCTCTCAATATTATTTTAAGTTTTGGAAATTATGAATAAAACTGCTATAAACATCCATGTGTAGGTTGTTGTATGAACATAAATTTTCAACTCTTGGGGCAAATACTAAGAAGCATGATTTTATTTTTATTTTTTTAGAAGGGTGATTTTGGATCATATGTAAGAGTATGTTTAGTTTTGTAAGAAACTTCCAAACTGTCTTCCAAAGTAGCTGTACCATTTTCCATTCTCACTAGCAATGAATTAGAATTCCTGTTGTTCCATATCCTCACCAGCATTTGGGTTGTCAGTGTTTCAGATTTTGGCCATTCTAACAGGTATGAGTAGTACCATACAATCCAGCAATCATGCTCCTTGGTATTTATTCTCCTTCATTATTGAGTTGGCTATTCTGGGTCTTTTGCCTCTACATATAAACTTTCAAATGAATTTGTCAATACCCACAAAATAACTTGTTGAGAATTTGATTGGAATTGTGTAGAATCTATAGATCAAGTTGGAAAGAACTGACATCTTGACAATATGAAGGCTTCCTTTTCATAAACATGAAATATCTCTTCATTTATTTAGTTCTTTGAGTTTATTCATCAGCGTTTTGTAGCTTCCCTCATGTAGTTCTTACTTATTTTATTAGCTCTATACCCAGGTATTTCATTTTGGGGGGTGCTAATGTAAGTGGTACTGTGGTTTTAATTTCAAATTCCACAAATTCCATTTGTTCATTGCTGACATATAGAGAAGTGATTGACTTTTGTATATTAACTTGCATCCTCTAACCTTGCTATCATCACTTATTAGTTTCAGATTTTATTTTTGTCAATTCTTTAACATTTTCTGCATAGACCATCACATCACCTACCACCAAAGGCAGTTTTATGTCTTTCTTCTTAATTTATATACCTTTTTATTTCCTTTTCTTGTTTTATTGCATTAGCAAGGAGTTCCAGTTCCATGTTGGAAAGGAATTGGTGAGAAGGGATATCTTTGTCTCAGACCCGATCCTAGTGGGAGTGTCTGCTCATTTTTTTCTGAGGAGATCCACTTATTTTCTTTTTTTACTATTTCAATTTCTATATTGAGATCATTAACTAAACTATATTTATGCCAAATAGTCTTCTAGATTACAATTTAAAAATGATGTTTATAATAATTCCTCCATAAAGTAGGTATTAACTTTTCTGTGCTCAAATCTATTAGTCTTTCTCTTCATGCTTTCTAAAAGCAAAGCTGCATTTTCCTTTGTACATTTAGAAGAAATAGAGCCAAGAGTCCCTCCTTCTTCATCCTCTCCATAGCTACCACTGGGTAAGCTTGGCACACCCATTTTTGTCAACCTCTGATAGCAGAACCAGAGAGATCCTCAGCCTGAAACTCAGGGACCTGCATGTGGGCTAAGAGAATAATTGTTTGGAGAAGGTAAAACTTCCCAGAACTGCTTACTGAAGAATGGATTCTACCTTAAAATTCCCTCTGCTAGAGCTATAATTGGTTGGTTCTGAAGAAAAGGTTCATTTCAGTAGAGGAATATAACATTCAAGATTGTGTGTATGTGGTGGGGATCCAAAATGAGGGAGGGAGAGAGGGAGGGAGGAAGGGAGGGAGGGAGGGAGAGAGAGAGAGAGAGAGAGAGAGAGAGAGGAGAGAGAGAGAGAGAGAGAGAGAGAGAGAGAGAGAGAGAGAGATTGAGAATGAATGAGAATAGATTGTGAACCACCAAAAGACCAAAAGGGGGGAACTGGGCCTCTCCAGGGCTGGGAAGCTAAGTAATCTTTTCTTTTTACTTTTATTGTATGTCATTCAGTGAAACAGTCCTTAACTAGCTGAGGCTATAATTTACATATTTAAGCCTTCCATGTGAACTAAGGTGGTGAAAGACTGTAGGTAATTCAGATGGTTATAACTGTGTGTAAAGTATTGATACTGTTTCTTACGTCTTGAGTCTTTCCACATTCAGAGCTGAAAAACCAAGGAAGGAATTGAGGTTGTTTAGAAGTTACCACTTTCTTTTTAAGGGATAGTAGCAGTTCAGAGACAGTTTTATGGGCTTAGGGGAGGATTAGGGTTACCAACTGGTGCTGTTTCTCAGGATGCAGGACCTTCAGGTTACAACCTGGACTGTCCCATGCAAACTGGGATGGCTAGTCATCTAGGCTTGCTAGTGACACACACTCACACAAATCTACCTTAATCCTCCCACCAAATAGTGCAACAGCCTTTTTATATACACCTTTGACAAAGCATGAAACTGCAGGTCAAAGAGATTCAGAAAGTTCCTTAAATGCACACACACTGGGATGAAGGAACTTAGATTTAAACTTAGTTTTGTCTGATGCCAAAGTGTTCTTTCTACCCTATCACACTTAAGACTATCTGTTGTGCTGACACTCACTCTCTCATCACAGTGCAGAATACGTGCTGTGCTAAGGACCAGACTATAGATGGCCTAAGAAATGAAACTGGGTTGGGTTGGCTTTGGTCTGCCTCATTGCAAATTTCATTTCTCAGTAAGACTGACTGGGTCACATATTGTTTACGGCTTATGGGAGGTACTCTCCCAGCTGAATTCATTCATTTACACTTGTGGGAGATGTTTACATATCCTATCTAATAAAAGAGAAACATGGTAATTGGTGTACGACCGCTACCCTTCCCATTGGCTAATCAGCGAGATATGCAAATTAACTGCCAGCCAAGATGACAGTCAGGCAGCTTGAAACTAACATGAGGCTTGCTTGCTTCAGTGACGGAGGAAACCAATGTTCCCCGCCTGCTTTGCCAGGCTCTGAGCCTGCAGTTTAAGAAACACTATAACAAATATAGAAGCTAAACAAAACCCCAGAAACCTGCTTTCAGCGAGCCCGGGATCTCAGAGCTGGAGTTGATACAGAGTTTCGATTATAGAACCGAAACAAACCAGATGCCTTCTCTCAGCAGCAGAAGCCTCAGAGCTGAAGCCAGAGCTAAAGCTGGCCCAGAATAAAAAAAGAAAAAAAAAGAAAAAAAGGAGCAGCTGGGAGCTTCAGTCGGCCTGAAAACAGCACTCAGCCCCTCACCCAGACTGGCCAGGCACCCCAGTGGGGACCCCCACCCTGAAGGGTGTGTGACCAGCTGCAAACAGCCATCATCCCCTCACCCAGGCTGGCCAGGCACCCCAGTGGGGACCCCCACCCTAAAGGGTGTGTGACCAGCTGCCAACAGCCATCATCCCCTCACCCAGGCTGGCCAGGCACCCCAGTGGGGACCCCCACCCTGATCCAGGACACCCTTCAGGGCAAACCAGCCAGCCCCACCCATGCACCAGGCCTCTATCCTATATAGTAAAAGGGTAATATGCCTCCCAGCACTGGGATCAGCGGAGCCGCGAGGCCTCCCGGCACTGGGATCAGTGTGACGGGGGCAGCGCCCAAACCCCCTGATCGCCCTGTGGCTCTGTGTGTGACAGGGGGCAGGGCCACAACCTCCCTATCCGCCCTGCTCTGTTCATGACAGGGGAAGGCGCCCCAACCCCCTGATCAGTCCTGCTCTGTGCCTGATAGGGGGGGAGCTCCCCAACCCCCTGATCGCCCTGCGGCTCTGTGTGTGACAGGGTGCGGTGCCTCAACCCCCTGATCAGCCCTGCTCTGTGTGTGACAGGGTGCGGCGCCCCAACCCCCCCCTTCTCCCTCCCCCCCGGGCCCTGCTCTGTGTGTGACGGGGTAGAGCCATAACCTCCCCATCGACCCTGCCCTGAGTGTGACAGTGGCAGTGCCCCAACCCCCTGATCGGCCCTGCTCTGTGGGTGATAGAGGGCGGCACCCCAACCCCCTGATCCACCCTGCCCTGAGTGTGACAGGGGGTGGTGCCCCAACTCCCCTATCGGCCCTACTCTGTGAGTGACAGGGGGGAGCTCCTCAACCCCCTGATCGGCCCTGCTCTGTGCATGACAGGGGGGAGCTCCCCAACCCCTTGATTGACCCTGCTCTGTGTGTTACAGGGTATGGAGCCCCAACCCCCTTGATGGGCCCTGCTCTGTGCATTACAGGGGGCAGTGCCCCAACCCCCTGATTGGCCCTGCTCTGTGCATGACAGGGTACGGAGCCCCAACCCCCCTGATAGGCCCTGTTCTGTGCGTGACAGGGGGTGGCGCCGCAACCTCCCCATCGACCCTGCCTTGAGTGTGACGGGGCGGTGCCCCAACCCCCCAATCGGCCCTGCTCTGAGCTCGACCAGGGGCTGCACCTAGGGATTGGGCCTGCCCTCTGCCACCCGGGATCAGGCCTAAGCCAGCAGGGCGTTATCTCCCGAGGGGTTCCAGACTGCGAGAGGGCACAGGCCAGGCTGAGGGACACCCCTCCCCCCCCCCCCCCCGAGTGCACAAATTTTTGTGCACTGGGCCTCTAGTATCTTAATATTTTCTTTTACCTCAATCTTTTTAATTCAACCAAGGGTTGGAAAGACTGTAGAGGCTGGTGGGCAGGAGTGTCCATGAAGAGGCCAGTTAGATGAGGAGGCTGGCATGGTGCCCAGTGTTGAGACTCAGGAAGATGGATCTGGAAAATTATCATCCGATACCAGCCCTTTGTGAAAGCCTGACAGATGCTTCCTTTGCTTTAAGTGAGGGTGATCTGCCTGTTCCCCAACGCTTCTGAGTATTCCCATTAGGGTGGGGATGGAGAAAATGAGGAAGGTCGGTCTCCACCACCCTCTGCTCCCCTCTGTCTGTCCCGAGTGCTAACAACTCACTCACTTCTCTGGCGGCTGCTCCTAAGCTTCTAAAAGATGTCACTGTTCTTTCCACATGAAGATGAAGACAACCAGAGTGACCAATGGAGGACAGTAATTTCCAGAGGGATCTGTATCCACTTACCTCCCCTGCCCTCCCCCACGCACCCCCTCCATCCCCCTCGTGCCTGGGGGCTATCTCCTCCCCACAGATGGAGGCTCCTTCTGTTCTCAGTTGTCCCCAGTGACAAGATAAAAATTCTGAAATGTCCTAAATTAAATTATAGCAGCCTGGAGAGTGAGAGAAAGAGACAGAGTAGCCTATTAGTAGCTGGGGTTCAGCTAGCAAGACTGTTCACATTCCTGAGTTGTGTTAGACTTTGAATTAGTTTCCAGGCGGCTATTCCCGGATTATCTAAAGGAGGGAAGAGCCAGGTGCCATGGAACCCCTGGAGCCTCCACTTCTTGTTTACACAGGAACTTCCCAGGGTGTTGCTCACAGCCACTCCACAGGAGCCAACTCTCCCCTCATGGACTCTGCTCCTGTCCCAGAACTCGTCCCACTCCACCTCTCCCCGCCCCCTTTATCTATAGCCAATGTAAATTCTCCCCAAACAACTTACATCTCTCTTCCCCCTACTGATGTGTGCTGTCTCCTTCTTCAAGTCTGTGGGTGAATTGTGGGATCCTCTCACCTCTGTTTTCCTAAGCCCCTCAGATCCCTCTCTGAACCACGTATGTCCCAGATTCTGCTCCTCAAAATATGCTTAAAGGGTCTGAGTTACAAATAAGAGATGGCAGCACTTGCTGGTTAGAAAGCCTATGGAATCAAGAGAAGAGAAGAAGAAAAAAGGCAGGGAGAAAGAAAAAATCAGACATGTTAAAAGGCTATTTAACTAATATTGCAGATACTAAAGTTCTATAGAAAAGATGTACTTTTTAAAAACAAGGTTTATAAACATTTTCATTTTTCCTTAATTGGTCCGTGAGCAGACTAGATGACTCACCACTGGTCTGCTGAGACCAGCTTGCAGTCTGTGTCATGTTACTGTCACAAAAACTTATTTACTACAAACTTCTCTGTAAACCTACATAGTATGCACATTTCATTTAATATTCAAGTAACATACACCATCATACACCGTGACATGTACCCTTGTAAAGACCATAGTTTACTTACCCATTCCCCAAATGTTAAACGATTTCAATTGTTTCTCTGCTTTAATGTTGCCGTTAATGCAACTATCCTCCCCTTATCTCAGGGAGGCAGTTTTCTTCATTTCTCTAATGTATTTCTTTGGGTACATGTCTCTGCATAAACAGGCAGGCTTAGTAGTTGTTCACTTCTGCATGTTTGTTTCTATGTTATTGTCCAAAAAAGCAGTTACTGGATCCAAAAACAGGACCAGTTTTATGGCTGTTTTTGACTTTTGGTAGATTTTAGAGGAACAATGGGATGGTTTTTCCAGTCACTTTGCAGTCTCTTGGGAGACTTTCTCTAAGTACTTGTTGGTGAATGATTCTTTTTCTTTTCCTTTAAAAGACATTCCCATTCAGGACCTTTCGAGATGAAATCCCAGGATGAGGACTGTACCAGGCTCAGCCATCCTGTTGGGGGATAGCTCAATGATCCCGGGGCCATATACAAGGTGTCCCCAAAAAGCATATGCAGACTTATTACAATGGGTTAAATCTGAAAAGAAAGAAACATCAATTGAGCTATCAGATGTTAAAATATCATGAAGATGGCTCTGTGGTCTCCCAGGCATACAGACCTACAAAATTGTAGGCTTGTTTAAATAGCATATGGGTCCAAAGAAGTTTCTAGAAAAAAATCCTAAGTAGATAGAGATAAAAAGATTCATTTCTAGTCATTCTTCTTTTTGAAAAAAGTCTTGTCATTTGAAAACCCTGGTGATACAGAGATGATCCTTTCCTAATCTCTGGGTACTTCTCATACGGACAGATAATTACATTTGTGTCTCTGTTTGGACTCTGACTTCTTGTAAAAGGGCTTTAGTTGCTTATTACTTTATTTATGTTCAGTAAAATGCTAAAAAAAAATGTGAGCCGAGTATAGTCAAGCTCAGGAGTAGAGTTTCCTAAGGAGATGATATTTGAGCAGGTCTTTGAAAAATGATGGGGTGTCACCGGGTGGGCAGGGTAGAGGCTAAGTTGGGCAAGCTATACTGAAGAGTGTGGATTTCTTCTTGTATGGCGCCACTGAAGACATTAAAGCAGCAGAAAAGCAGAAGTCTGAATTAGTACAGTGACCTTTTACTTTACAAAAGCCTCATAAGAAAAACTTGCATGTTCTATTACTTTAGTTGATAAATTCTCAGTGATATGCCATTGAATTTTTATCCCTGCTTAAGTCATATCAGAACCTCTTCATATTTTCAGAAAATTCCAGAGGATAGGAGTCAGGATAGGCCCTTACTACAGTAATCTTAGAGTATAATAATAGCATTCGTAGAGAACATTATGTCTTTAAAAAGTTGAGAGCTACCCGGACCTGTCACTCCCCAATATGCCTCTTAGCAGTCCTCTTCCCTCCTTCCTGGTGAGGGTCAATGTGTCACTTTGGGTTGATCACGGAGACCAGGTTTTTCATGAGGCCAGTTTTTAAGTCCCCAAGGGTGACCTGGCTGAGGAGGGAGTATAAACCCATGAAGGTGGTCCGGTTGATAGAGTAGAATTGCCACTTGGTAAAGCACAGCATTCTGCCTGGTCAGAATCAGATACAAATGAGGTGATTTAAAAAAAAAAAATTAAATTCTTTATTGTTTAAAGTATTACATAAGTCTTCCCCCCCCCCATTGACCACTCCCCAGCTGCCTCCACCCCCCCAGCACATGCCCTTACCCCATCCTCCCTGTCTGTGTCCATTGGTTATGCTCATATGCATGCATACAAGTCCTTTGGTTGATCTCTTACCCCCTCACTCTTCCCTCCCCCAACATCTCCCACCGCCTTCCCTCATAGATTGGACAGTCTGTTTGATGCTTCTATGACTCTGGTTCTATTTTCGTTCATCAGTTTATGTTGTTCATTATATTCCACAAATGAGTGAGATCATGTGATGTTTATCTTTCGCTGACTGGCTTATTTCACTTAGCATAATGTTCTCTAGTTCCATCCATGCTGTTGCAAATAGGAAGAGTCCCTTCTTTTTTACAGCAGCATAGTATTCCATTGTGTAGATGTACCAATGTTTTATAATCCACTCATCTGCTGATGGGCACTTAGGCTGTCTTCAAATCTTAGCTATTATAAATTGTGCTGCTATGAACATAGGGATGCATATATCCTTTCTGATTGGTGTTTTTGTTTCCTTGGGATATATTCCTATAAGTGGGATTTCTGGGTCAAATGGAAGTTCCATTTTTAATTTTTTGAGGAAATGCCATACTGTTCTCCACAGTGGCTGCACAAGTCTGCATTCCCACCAGCAGTGCAGGAGGGTTCCTTTTTCTCCGCATCCTCTCTAGCACTTATGTCTGTTGATTTGTTGATGAAAGCCATTCTGACAGGTGTGAAATGGTACCTCATTGTTGTTTTGATTTGCATCTCAAATGAGGTGATTTTTAATAGGGTTGGGGTGGGGAGCAGGGCAAACAGGCTAGGGTATATTTTTGGGCGAGGGTGGGGGTGGAGGAAGACTTGAACAAGGGACTATTTCAGGAAAGCCTAGAAACCACACAAGCACCTCAGACACCTCGGTTAATGTTGAAGCGAGTGGAATGAGAAGGATCCTGAAGAAGAAGAGTAAGAGAATGGAAGAGAAATTATGTCGGCTCATTTTTGTCTGGAGATGGTCCTGTCCTCAGCGACCTATTGTGATTTCATGAATTCCCACTCATGCCATTGGGTGTAGATAATGGAAGAGACTTCCATTCTGATTTGGCCAGCTTTTGGGAAGTGAGAAGAAAGGCCAAAGGGAAGCGCTCCTACATGGAGATTCAAGTCATACGTCCAGGGATGAGCTACATGCTAAGGAAGGCTGTAGAAGGCCTTGGTCAAGGAGTTGCTTTACCATGATGTCTCCTCGGCAGCTGTGTAGCACTTTCTCTCTCCGCAGCAAACCTGAGGACAGTGAGGCATTGTTACCAGGGCTGGGTAATTCTAGGCTGGCCTCTTTTCACAGTGCCCACATAGAAGACCGTCCTTACATTGGACACTAAACCTAGGACAGAGACTGATAAAATAACCTCCATGTTGAGCAGGACCTGTGTCTTGTACACGGCTACTTTTTGAATAATGTAGTCCAGATTTGTGTGAGTGAGCCTGCACCTGTCAAAGGGAAGCCCTGCTGCTCTGGGAATTTAATTGCCAATTCTCTGTTTTGTGGCCTGTTTTGACCCCAGCTTCTAACATTTTCTCTCTGGAGGCCTTGATTCAGAAGTCCCCATTGTATTGGGCTACTTGGGTGCTCCTAACCTCCCTGGCTTCAATGGGAACAAAGCCAGGTAATCAAGGTGGGTGGTCTGCTGGGGGAATGGAAATGTCTTTGATCAAAATTGGCAAGCCAGGAGAAAGGCCTGAGAGTTTGGGAGTGGGCATGAAGTGTTTGTTTGTTTTTTAAACCATATTATTTCCAACCGGAAATGCCAGTGAATTATTCAGGTAAGAGATGTCAGTTCTCTAGCAGCAACAAGTAGTCATCTGGGTGGATGAGGCACACTGGGCCATGTATGGAGAACAAAGCAGGGTAGTTCCCACAAGCCACCTTTGTCTCCAGCCGGAACCTCTTGGTTTACAGGTTAGGAAAGGATGCGGGTCTGCCTGGAGCTACATATTTCTAGAGTCTAAAGGCTGGGTGTCTCTCTGCCCAGGCAGGTTGTAGCATTTTCTATACCGAGCAAGGCAGCTTCTTCTCTAGAATGTGTGTTCCCTTTTCAGACACTGATATGCCTGTTTTGGAGGGAGGAACAGAATATTGCTTCTAGAACCATTTTCAACTACACAGAAAAATGAACTCAGGGCTGAGAGCAAAGAGCTACACGGGGGTCCACTGAGCCCCAGTGTTAGGAACTGCAGGAGCATGTGGGCTGCAAAGTTAACCCTTCTTCTAATCCTCACAAGTGCCTCTTGCTTGGCTTCATTTCTGCCAGGAACCTGTAATGTCATTTAACGGTGGGATGGACACAGACTCCAAAATGCTCCTGTGTAAATGACCTCGACTGACAGCACCCACTTTTTTTTTTCTTTCCCAGATGAAGAAGGGAAAATCAGTGACGCAGCCAGTCGTGGGGTCGGGTCCTCCGTCCACCCCAGGGGCACTGCAGCCGGTCGGGCCGGGAAGGCAGATACCAGAGCGGACTCCGGAGAGCCTGGGCTGGCTGCTGCGTGGGTCCGAGGGAGGAGGCCCTCCCAGGACCGCCGCCGTCCCGGGGCGGCTGACGCTGCCTGGGGGCGTTCCTGGGCGCTGGGGGCCGGGGAGTCAGGCCGAAGCCCCGGGAGGAGCCGGCCGGGGCCACGTGACGCCCAGAAATAGCCGCGGTGGCGGTTCCGCCAGCGGCGCCGCGAGGGAAAGGCGGAGCTGGAGGCCGCTGGCTCGGCGTGGGCGCGGCGGCCGGCCCCGGAGGATGCTGAGCCCCTGCCCGGACCGGTCCCGAGCACATGATGGCGATACGGGAGCTCAAAGTGTGCCTTCTCGGGGTGAGTCCTGCGCTGCCGCCGCCGGGGACACCCTCGACCGCGCGCCTCCCACGCCCCCTGCTTGCACCCCTCTTGTCGCCTGCACCCCCTTTTGTCCCGCGACCCCCGATTCCCCTTGGTCTGTACGCCCTCCTTTCCCCTCCCCTCGCCCCGCCCGTCCGTGCGCCTCCCTGGCTCCCCTAGCCCAGGCGCCCCCCGCATCCTCCCGCACCCCCTCGTCCCCTGCCCTCCCTGGCCGGTGCGCCCACCTGGTCCCGGTGCCCCTGGCCCTCCTCCCATCCCACAACCCCGCCGCGTCCCAGCCCTGTTGGGGTTCGGGTCCGAGCCTGCTCGGCTTTCTCCACTCGTTCCACCCCCGCCGGCCCGTTTCTCGGGATCCGCTCGGGCCTCGCGGGGCCGGGACCGGGGCCGGGGCGCCCGGGACCCTCCGCTGGAGCTAAGAGCGGCGGGTCCTGGCCACGGCCGGGCAGGGCTTTCTCCTCCACTTTTAATAATTTCCTTCCGGTGGAAACTTTTAGTTACTCGGACAAGACAAGGCGCCGACTCCTCTTTCGCCTCCCGGGGGCAGTTGGTTTAGTGACTTTTTAAAAAGAAAAGTCGGCGGAGGGTGGGGAAGCGCGGGGGGCTGCCCGGCTGGGAGGTGAAGCACGTACTGCGGAGTCTGCGCCTGGAAAACTTTCGTGCCCCCGATAAAAGCAGGATGAGCAAGCCCCTGTCTCCAGCTCCCCTTCCACACTGGGTCTGTCTGAGTCCGGGGAACGTGAAAGCGGCCAGAAACAGACAAAAACAAACACCCAAGCGGTGGGCCCCGACAGACCCGGCAGAGGACAGGGCAGCCCTTTGAAAACTGCCCAGGGAGTTCAGGGGGTGTTCTTTTCCTTTCTTTCCTTTTCTGGGAGATGGGGGTGAGGGCACTAAATTCCAGAATTACTTCTTTTGAGAGAGCTGGTTTTAAGCGGTGTTTGCAGCAGCCTTGGTGCCGGAACCTAACTGTACTGCCCTTGGCAAAGAAAGCCATTGGTCCCAAGAAAACCGTTTCCAGAAACAAGAGCAGCGGTGGGGGTAGACCCGTTCTTACGCGTCTCAAAGCAATGCTAACTGGTGTGTCAAGATGGATGTACAGGAAGTGTATAAAGAGGAAATGATTCTAGGCGAGGATTGACTTGTAGCAGCTCGGCGGGGTGTCCAGGCTCCGACTAGGCTCCTCTGGAACCTTTGGCAGAACGTGTTGCTGACTGTCTCCTAATTGCTGTCCTTTGCCAGAACTCTCATATCCACTGGGCTGTGGGGTTCCCCTCCAATTCCAGGGCATCTGGCAAACTGCGTGTTCCTCCCGCACAAACCCCCTGGCGTTCCTGCCCCCTGGCCGGCTCAGCCACAGCTGGGAGCTGATGGGATGCTGCTCTGGGCTTCCTCTGTTGACCTTTCTTAGTGTTTCAGGGGTAGGTTTCACTGTCTGCCAGGCTCTGTAATACAGTCCAGACATCAGTTCCAGGGATCCCATGGTTTCCTTGTGAGGAGTCATTTTGGACTCTTACAAGGCCTTCCAAGACTTAGAAGGAATGTCATGACCTAGGGAATATAGAAGCAACTTCGACACGTGTTGTGTGTGTCAGGCGAGGCCATGAGAATAAACGATGTAGGAAATATTTGGCCTCCTCTCCCCCTCATGTTTTCTCCCTTGTCATCTCCTTGAACGGCACAGGCCCTGCCTCATCACATGAACTATTTTCAAGTTCACTGTTTGATAAATCTCTATGTCTTTCTGTAAGGAAACCGGTCAGTGGAAAGGGCCCTGCACCAGGAGGCAGCTCCGGGGTTCCCATTCTTTCCCACTCACTAGCTCTGCAGCTTTGGATAAGTATCTCAGTCACCTCCTTTGTAAAGTGGCTATAATAACATCTTTTCTTTTAAGGCAGAGGACTGTATCAGATGATCTTCTTAGATATATGGGACCATTTCCTGCCAAGCTATGATTCCAGGTGACAGTGAGCAAGCTTGGGAGATGAGAAAGCTGGAAGGAATCCCTTCACCTCCTTTTCTCTTATCTCTGAGAACGAACCACACTCTTAGTGGTGTCCTGGACACAATGCCTCACCCTGGTCTGCTTGTTCTTTGCAGTGACTCTACTCTGTTGGTGTAGGAGTTTGAGCTTGGAAAAGGAGAACAGTCCCAAAACAGAGCAGGAAGATAATGTCTGAACAAACCGGGGCTTTGAAGTACCAGTCATATGACACCACTTTCATGGCCTTTTAAAAAAATTTTTTGAGAATGGCTCTAGGTTTTAGTCTTAGGTCAGAGGATATCTTACGTGAAAGGCCAGTGACCTTATTATCCACATCGAATAATATTTGTTAAGTCCCCAGGTTTCGCTGGTCCTGTCCCGGACAAGATGTGTGACAGGCTATATTCTCAATTGTTCACCCAAATAAGGTGATTTTATTTGGGTGAGAGAGCGTTTGGGTGAACAGTTGTAACTACCTTGGGTTTGTTCTCTTGATTTCAGGAGGAGGAGGAGGAGGAGGAAAATTGAAGGAGCGAGAGGAGAGGATCTTTCTTTTATTAGTTTCTCTGGGTGTGTATGGTGTACACTTAAAAGCATCATCAAGCTCCCTATCTGTGCAGAGTTGTTTATCTTTTGTTGATAAGTCAGAAGCCCTTTCAAAAATTTGACAGGAACCCTGAGCTCCTTTGCTGGTTGTGTCAGGAGATCTGTGAAGTGTTGCATGTGGCTAGCACTAAGCTTCCTGTTTTTTTATTAGCACTGCCACACCTCCCTGAAGTCTCAGTGTAACCAAGACCCTAGCAGGCACACCCTCTGTTGGGATCACTTTCTGTTGGGCCCTCTTGAGCAGGTGATGGAAAATGTGGGCCTCCTAATGGGACTCTTGCTGTCTCACTGGAGAGGTTGGGGGACTTTTTGTGCCAATTTTTAGCTTTGATGGCTTAGTGCTTACTTGGGGATGTGCTTCCCAAGGTTGTTTTAGGCATAGGTAGAGTAGACTTTTATCTCTCTTAGCCGTAGTCTCTTGCTTCCATGGTGGGGTCAGAGGTTCCTGGTAGGAAGGCCATTTGTAGCAGGTGGAAGTGAGAGTGGGCCAGATGGCATGTCTTCTCTACCTGTACCTGTGCCTTTCAGAGCCCTGGTGTTAGGGTAGGTCTGATCTTATTTCTTTTGGCGAATGCTCCCACATGGAATTGACAGTAGTCTGTGGAACATTCTCTGAATGCTTTGTGCTGTTGGAAAAACCAAGGACTCAAGCACCTTGGATTTCTTTAGATATCCTGTTATAAATTCTTGACTCTCATTATTCTTATGGGTGTACTTTCTCGTTTTTACCCCAAAGCCTTTGTGAATGACCTTTCTTGGGATAAGTTGGGCCATCTATTGGAAGCTAACCATACAGGAGGGTGTGTTTGATAGGGGTTCTAGCTGGATACCTAGGACCCTAGGTTTTTGCCAATAGTGTGCCAATGGTCCCACACTGTAATCTCAATTAGTATTATAAAGCATGTAGCTTAAAAACAACTCCCTTAAAAACAGCTAAGTATGTTAAAAAAAAAAAAAAAAGAACTAACAAAAACAATACTGAGGCAACAGCTGTTCCAACCCCAAAGGTGGAAAGCTTCCCAGTATGCATTTTTAACACACATTACCCCTGGCAAAAAGCAAAAGGAGAGAGAGAGAGCGAGAGCGAGAAGAAAGAGCAGGAGGAGGAGGAGAAGGAAGAAGAGGAGGAAGAGGAGGAGGAGGAGGAGGGAGAGGAGGAAGAAGAAAATAGAAGGAGCGAGAGGAGAGGATTTTTCTTTTATTAGTTTCTCTGGGTGTATATGGTGTACACTTAAAAACTACTTCTGAGTAGAATCCCAAAGAGATTTATATTTGGATTTTGGTTGTCTTGACAACATTTTAGAGATTTCTGCCACTTCCTCAACAGCTGAGTGGCATGGTGAAGAGACAACTGAAGACATTCCTGCTTCCGATAGGGAGCTTGATGATGCTTCTCTTTTTGGCCTTGTTGAATCTGTATGGTGTGGTTCATCACCTAGAAATCAAATACCTGGGATTTGGTGGGACATCTGAGCAGTGGGGGCTTCAGATACATATGTACAGGCCTTCACATGTGGTTCTTGAGGACACAAGAGTGGAATAGATTCCTGCTCACAGTAGGCATATCAGTCAGCGCTGTGTAGCCTCAAATGGACTGCTTTGAGCAATAGTGAGCTCCCGTTACTGTAGGGACTCTGTAAAATTACTTGAATTTGTTGGGTTCATTGGTGAAGGAATGAATATCCTATATAATAAAAGGCTAATATGCAAATCAACCAAACGGCTGAACAACCGGTTGCTATGATGTACACTGACCACCAGGGGGCAGGCGCTCAACGCAGGAGCTTTCCCCTGGTGGTCAGTGCGCTCCCACAGGGGGAGTGCTACTCAGCCAGAAGCTGGGCTCATGGCTGGCAAGCGGGAGCCTCTCCCGCCTCTGTGGCAGCACTAAGGATGTCTGACTGAGGGCTCCTGGACTGCGACAGGACTCAGGCTGGGCTGAGGGACCCCGCCCCCCCCTCCAGTGCACGGATTTCATGCACCGGGCCTCTAGTAAAGTATGGGGAGGACTGGGCTAGGCAACCATCACATTTGCTTTTCTTTCCAGTCTGAGATTCTGTTAACACACATATTTTTATTTTCTTTCCCAGAAACTAGCATTTCTTTAGGGGAGGGGTGGGTGGAGAAGGAGGGGAAAGAGGCTAGCAATATAATGCATTTTTTACTACAACTGATTCCTCTATTAAATTGAACCCCCGTGGAAAGTGTGGTTCAGCGTTGGTGGTACTGGGCAAGGAATCAACATAGATGATACAGACTCTCACCATGGTCCAGTCCAAGATGGCGGCCATCACAAAGAGGCAGCTGCAGAAGATGTCAATGTTGCCTTTGAAAAATCAACAAAAGATAAACAACTCTGCACAGAATACAAGTAGAATCACAGAACAGAAGGAAGAAATAGATATCAAAAAAGAAACAACTCCAGGAGATGCACGTGAGGACATCATGCTTGCAGATCCTAGCTGCTTAATGATACCTTATCAAATTTGCGATGTTTTTATTAGCCATTCTCAAGAAGAAACACAAGAAATGTTAGAAGAAAAATTTGCAAGAAGAAATTGATGACTTAGTATCTGGGGTGGAATCACTTCTCTGATTGTTCTCAGATTTGAAAGTTCAGTTGCAAAATTTGGGAACAACATAAATTTGGAAGCTGATGAAAGTTAACTATTTTGTAATACTTAAAAATTTTATTTAATAAACTGGAATACTGTTTAAATGATAATTTCCCTTCTTCAATGATATAGAGAGCAAAACTTCCTCTTTAAAATAGGTGCTGGGACATACAAAGATTTTGAGTCCATGAATGAGAAAAAGTCTTCAAATTTATTTATTTTATTTTTTAATCCTCACCCGAGGATATTTTTCCATTGATTTTTAAAGAGAGTGGAAGAGAGAAGGAAAGACAGAGAAATATTGATGTGAGAGAAACACAGTGACTGGTTGCCTCCTGCATGCGCCCCCACCAGGGCCTGGGCTGGGGAGGAGCCTGCAACCGAGGTACATGTCCCTGACCTGAATCAAACCCAGGGACCCTTCAGTCCACAGATTGATGCTCTATCCACTGAGCTAAACCGGCTAGGGCAACGTCTTCACATTTAATTGTGTCCAACAGGTTTAGCTAATTTTTAGTGCTTGCAAGTCAGTGCAACTATTATACATTTTTTAGTTTTTATAATTTATAATGTGTTTGAAAATGGAACAGGCATTTATTCACTCAGTCCTTTACCATTTATTGCATGCTTCTTTCATGCCGGGAGCTGTGGGTGTTTGATGCCTGTCTTCAAAGAGTACTCTGCTTTTCCCAGGATGTGGACACACTAGCAATGTACTACACTACATGGCCTGTGTTCCTGTGACAACACTTACCACAGAGCCATGCACAGCAGAAGTAACAGAGTGTGATGCTAAATATTGACTATCTTCCATCTTATTAGACATAAGGACAAGTGAGGAACAGAGTGTTTTAATAAAGGTTTGTTTTGAGTACCTGCTGTGGTGCAAGCTCTGCTAGAGATAGAAAGGGAGGGTGGGTCTCTCGTCCCTGCTTGTGATGGAGATGCCTGGTTGAGCAGGAAAGACAAGCATGTGCACAGGAACTAGTATCCATGGCATTTGTGATGCATGGGATGCTGGAGGTGCAGTAGGAGATGGTGGAGTTTAAGTTATATATGTTGGGTGCTGGGGAGGGAGCGATCTGGGAAGGTTTCCTGGAGTGGGAAGGATCTGAACATGCCTCAAAGGAGGAATGGTGGCATGGACCCCAGGCCCTGGAGGGAGCAGGTGTGGCCCCGGATCTCAGGTATTTTCTGGAGGGCTCATGTAGTTGGAGAGTGTAGGGAGGTGAGGAGCACAGCCCTCCCACTCCTGGGCTGACCGCTCTCCGGTTGATTCCACTCTCTCTCTAGAATGAGTTCTTTTATTTTTAACTCTGCTTTTCCCATGGCTTATTTTGAAAAATTTCAGATTTATCAAACAGTTAGAAGAGTAGTACAGTGAATTGTCTGTAGGCATCTCACATGGCAGGGCTAACGTTTTGCCACTCTTGCTTTCTCTTTCTAATGTATCTAAATAACAATACTTTTTCCCCCCCCTGAACCACCTGAAAGTAAATTGCAGACATTATAACACTTCACCCCTAAATACTTCAGTATATATCTTTTAGGAAAAAGGACAGTTCCCCACACAACTATAACAGCATTATCCCACACAAATGCAACAATAGTGCTGAGTATAGTGTCCATACTCAGCTTTTTCATTTGTCCCTAAATAGCCTTAACAGGTGTTTTAAAAAATTCCAGGTTCCATCAGAGATCATGTATTACCTTGGTTTGTCATGTCTCTCATCTAAAGCAATTCATCTCCTTTTTTTTTTTTTCCTACTATGACATTAGTATTTTTGCAGAATCCCAGGCCAGTTGCTTAGAAAGTCCCAAGATCTTAGTCTGATTGCTTCCTCATTGCTTCTTCTGGCTCAGCTTTTTGGCGAGAAGACAACAAAAGTGATGTTGGTCTTATTTTTTATGTGCTCATGTATAATATTAAAATATTCGTTCCCATTTACTTCTGTGACACTCATTCAGAAAATATCTCTTCACTTCTGTAAGTGCCAGGCAGTGATGTGTCTGAACAAAACAGACAAAGGGCTTTGGCCTTGTAGAACTTAGATTTTAGCAGGAAGCTGGGGAATATAAAATCTATAGCCTACCAGAAGATCTTATATAGAAAAAAGACATGACAGAGCTGAGTGAGGGGCGCAGGAGCTCTGGGAGGTGGGGAGCGGGTTGGTTGGGTGGTGGGTGATCAGGTGTGTTCAGTCTCCGGCAGGACCAGAGTGCAGCATCACCTCTCACTTACCCAGGGGCTGACTTTGGTTCTGTATCTTCAGTACTGTGGTGTGATCCCTGAGCTGCTGAGAGTCACACGTATGTCTGGTGGAGCCAGAGTTGTCTTTCTTGCTGCCTAACTTTGTCAGCAGAAATCAGGAAAAGGAAAGTGGGATTTAACATCGGTGTCACTGAATGAAGTTTCTCACTGTGGAATCTTCTGTTTCGATGAGTCTTTTTCTGACATATTTTCTTACGTCTGATGTCCCGGACCTGCTTCCACTTCACTGGAGGTCGTGAAGTTGGCTTCTGCTTGCTCAGAATTTAACCCAGAAGGTAGCCTAAGCTACTTAGGTCAGTTCCCCCAGGTGCTCCTAGAAGACCTGGGTTATCAGAAGATTGAGCGGGCCCTGCAGGAGAGCAAGCAGGACCTAGGGGAAATCATTTTCCTTCCATTTTTCTCTTCTTGAACAAGATACCATAGGGCTGGATCCCTTTGTACCAACTGTATTTGTTTGTCAAAATTTTTGAATTCTCCAGTATTACTTCATTTCTGCCCCATGTAATCACTGTTCTAACTGAGGTCTGCAAATAGATTGTGTGGTCCTTAGAAAGGACCTCCATTGGCCCCACCGGTGTGGCTCAGGTGGTTGAGTGTCCTCCCATGCACTAAGGTCACTGATTCGATTCCAGGGCAGGGCGCAGGCCTGAGTTTTGGGCTCTACCCCCTGTAGGGGGAGTGCAGGAGACGGCCAGGCCATCCATGTTTCTGTTGCTCCCTCTCCCTTCCTTTCTCTTTAAATATCAATAAAAACATGTTTTAAAAAAGTGCTTCCATCCAAGACCCCCCCTAGAAGGGAAAGGAAGGAGAAAGAGAGAGAGAGAGAGAGAGAGAGAGAGAGAGAGAGAGAGAGAGAGAGAGAGAGAAGGGGAGAGACAGAGAGAGGAAGGGAGGGACACAAACACACACACACAGGGTTTCATGTAAAACTTGCCCTTTGCTGGTGAGGGGAAAGAGTGAACTGTTCCTGTTTTTTTTTTTTTTTTTTTTTTTTTTTGTGTGTGTGTGTGTGTGTTTTGTTATTTTTGACCATTAGCCAGGGCATTTACATTTATGGCAAGCTTAAGTTTAATGAATACATTGTGCACCAGTAGTTTTATTGCTAGCTTTACCCAGTGGTCAGATAAGTTTCTATTGAATGAGTACAAAAAACGTTTTACAAAGTATCATACTTTAAAAAGATATTAGCTTGTAAGAACATGTAATAAATAACTTCAAAATGCAATGGGTATTAAGGCGTGCCTTTAACATTTATGTAAAACACTGTGTAATAGGAAAACACGTGATCTGCCCGCAATGTGTTGTCTTTTTTTTTAAAAGAACATCTCATAGCATCATACTACATGCTTCATAGATATGTTTTATTTTAGAAGCTAAAATATTATCTAAACTTTTTGATAACCAACTTCTAGAAGGCTATTTTTTCATAAAGTAATCCATGTTTATCTTAATCCAGTTTTAAATCTAATTATGAGGTAGGGAAATGATTAGTAATAAAATGATAGCTGTTGATTTTCCTTTGAGATCACAAATTGAAGTGTGCAGGTTGATGCCTTTAACATCCTTTCTTTATAGTAACATATGTAATTGTACCAACCTGCGGAAGTCTTGTTTTCCTCTGGTTAGCTTGTAATCCTGCAGGCGTAAAAAAATCATCCTGCCTGCCTCCTTGACCTCATGGCTCACCTGCTCATAGCTCTTCTTCGTTCCCTGCATTCTGTTTTACATTCGGGTGACTGCTTTTTTATTTTATGATCAACAGCAGGCTCACCCCATTTCTTCTGCGGCGTCTCTTCTCTTCTGCTCTGCAGGATCATTTTCTTCCCCCATTTAAATTTGTTTTCTGATTTTCTGCACTTCTCATCGATGAATCATCAGTCTGTCCTCCTTTTAAGGAGACATCCAGGAAAAAGTTTCTAGCTCTGCTTCTCACTTGCTCCCCTCACGAGCAGGGAGCATGCTGAGCTCCGCACAGGGACCCTTCCTTCTGCTGCCAATAACCTGGCCAGGTTTACGCTTTGAGGCGTTTTCTGTCCTAAAAACAACAAGATGGGTCTGAAGAAGTCAGTGAAGATTTAACTAATGGGTCTTGCGCTGTGAGAGATGACTGGAGATGCGTGGCTGCTGTGTGACAGGCTCACAGAACCATTTCCTGTAGGGGAGGGGCCTCTGTCCTGGAGGTGTCAGTCCAGCAGTGATCTTGGTCAGCTAGGGCCTAAATGGGAAAGGTAAAGTAACCACACCTGACAACTGGTGGGATGGTACACGACAATTGCCAAATGTCCCTAAGATGAGGGCTGGCGGAATTGGGGATTGGCTAAGAAGGGCTTGTGGGTGCCGCCTTTGAATGCCTGATGTTAGTTTGGCTGCAGAAGAGGGAAATGTGTGCCTCTATTTACATTACGCACCAACAGATGGGAAAGGTTCTGAAAAGACTCAAGCGTCATAGTGGTTGTCCAGGTGGGACAGGGGCTGATTGATAAGTTACCTCTTTTGCTTCTCTTTGTTGGTTGATTTCGTGTGCATACATTACTGGGGTAATTAACATAAAGCCCATAAAGAAATTACTGCCGTGCCCAAGGAGATGTTTGGTGGGCAGACCTCCGTTTGGCTGTCAGTGGAAATTACTGATAATGAAAGTGGCATGTAAACTTGGATCAGATGTAAAAGGGCCTTGAAATGTGCCAGTGTATATCCTCGGGTGGGGAAAGGACAGGTGTCATCAGTGGGACATAGACTTTGAGTGGCTCACTAGGCCGTGCTGTGCTTTCACTTGTGCCCTCTATTTCATTGTGAGATGGCAGCTGCCTCTGTTTGACGTGTGCTCTGTGACCTCGTCATTGGTGGGGCTATGGCTTTCTCACCATTCTCTAATCTAGTATTTCTCTAAATGGGCCTAGGAGAGTTATGGTGTTGATCTAGTCTGCAGGTTTTTTGTGCCTATTGATTTCAATGATGTTCTTTAAGGAAATAAAATAAAATTATATCCTGAACCTCCAGGTGATCCTCCTATAACACAACTCTGTGTCACAACTTTAAGGCCCATTAAAACGGACTAATGAGGAAAGAACTGAGGCAAAGTTAGCACAGAAACCATATACTGGGACCGTGTGAAGACCAGGTGATTCCATAGCACATGCCACAGATATTTACCAGACACCTCTCGCGTTGGGCATACAGCAGGTGACAAAACAGCCCCATAATCCCTGGCCTCATGGAGCTGACATTCTAGTAGAGGCAACAGACATAAATACTTCATATGACAGATGGTGACAAGTGCTTTGGAGAAAGAAAGCAGAGAGGGGCCTAGGAGTGCTGGCTGGGAAGTGGTGGCTTTAAGTCAGGGCTTGAGAATGGCCTCACTGAGAAGGCCTGGAGCAAAGACAAAGAGAATATTTAATCTTCGGGCCCTCTCAACAGAGGGGACCCCAAGGCTGGGATGGAAGGGGCTCAGCTGGAGAGTTTGAGGACCTGTAGGCGGGCCAGTGTGGCTGGAGCAGAGTGACCATTGGGAAGAGAGCAGAAGATTTGGGGGGCTGATTATGTGGGGACTTGTGTTCCAGTGTGGGAAGCAGAGCAGGGACACCATCCGATACCTTGCAGCAGTGTGGAGGGTGGACTGTGACCACAGGAGGATGCATGTGGTCAGCAGGGGACTCTGCTGCCAACGGTCTGGTGGGAGGTCAGGCGGGGGAATGCCTAGGACAGTGGTCGGCAAACTGCGGCTCGCGAGCCACATGCGGCTCTTTGGCCCCTTGAGTGTGGCTCTTCCACAAAATACCACGTGCGGGCGTGCATGTACAGTGCGATTGAAACTTTGTGGCCCATGTGCAGAAGTTGGTATTTTGTGGAAAAGCCACACTCAAGGGGCCAAAGAGCCGCATGTGGCTCGCGAGCCGCAGTTTGCCAACCACTGGCCTAGGTGTTGAGTGGAGTCCCACTTGGACTGACTTGAAGGTAGACTGAAAACTGCCCACAGATTGTGAGTGGAGTGTGAGGGAATTGAACCATCACATGGCACGTGCTGGCCTCAGAATCCAGCACAGCCCTGAGCTGGTTCAGCTTAGCAGAGCAATATCATCCCTCATATTAGACTGCTAATGTGAGTGTTACTGGATTTATAGTTTAACTTGTATCTAATTAACACATTTGTCTTCGTTGTTTTACAATAGCATAAACAGTTTGTGTAAATTTTCATTATTTGTACATATTTACACAATAATTAAAGTCTACATTGGGGCCCCTGGTTGCTTTTCCCTTTAAACAAGCCGGTAGAGTCTTTAAAAGGCCTGAGAAATACTGCTGTAAGCATGCAGGTTGGCCATGGCTAATGGAGGCTTTCTTTCCCTAATGAAGTGTCAGTGTTGGCAGGACTCAGGGAAAGGAAGGCTGCGTCCGATCTTCGGTCCCTGGGCACCACCAGGTGGAATGTGGAGGTATATTCTGAGCGATGCCGAGTCTGGGCCCGAGATGCTATTCCCAGAGCAGCAGGCCCCAACTCACAGTCTTACTGCTTTTTCTGGTGTGATGCAACTAATGGATAATCTTGAAAATCCTAGATACTACCATAGAAACACATAGATTCTGATGAAACCTCAAATATATGTGACAAAATAAAGCAAATTACACAATTGCCTTTTTAAAATGCTCTTCTCGTGAAGACATTTATAGAAGCATGTGAGTCATGAACTCAGTCATTTCAAGATCTCCCCACACAATTCAGTTTAAAAGGAACTATTAATAAATATGGTATATCAATTTTTTAAAAGAAAGACCTCTATTTAAAAAGATGACTTGTATTATTTCTAAACGTCCACCTCATAGGTTAATCTTAGTAAGATAACCTAATATATAATATTGTACAATAAAAATGTACAAATTTAAAAGTATTGTTACAATTATAATTGATATAATTTATTGCTTTGAACATGTTGCTGCTTTTAACATGAATTGTATTATTGTACATTTCACTTGCAGCAGCCCTATGCTTTGTATTTACTCATCATAACTAACGTGTCACAAACCAAAGGGCACATCTTTGTTCTTGCTCATGAGTGGAGTGTGAGGGAATTTTGTTCTCTTCATATATCCTTGACTTCCTACTTATTAAAAAATATCCATGGGAACTTATATGCCTATATGCATAGCTCATAGACACAGACAACAGAGTGGTGAAGGCCTGGGAGGGGTGGGGGCAGGGTGGAGAGGGTCAATGGGAAAAAACAAACAAACAAATGGGACATCTGCAATACTTGCAACAATAAAGATAAATTAAAAAAAGAAAAATGTAATTAAAAACTCACTAGCACTATAATTTGTAATTGCCCCTACCCCTAATCACAGCGACATCAGTAACAGTTAAGAAGAATTGTTGTACAGTTCTGTAATTGCAGCCAACCTTATTCTGTTCTTTTCCAATCAGGAAAGCACATGGGAATGCCTTTGCCTTTGATTAAAAAGGACGTCGCCTTGAAATCACTCTAGTTTATCCATATCACTCTAATAATACCAGTAGACATGCACTGACTATAACTCATGTGCCAGGCAATATGCTGAGTATTTCAGATATCCATTGCTGCATAACAAACCACCCAAACTTAGTGGTTTTAAATAACAATTTATTATTATTTCTCTTAGTGCTGTGGGTTGACTGGGCTCAGATGGGCAGTTCTTGCTTGGGGTTTCTCATGCAGTTTCAGTCAGGTGGTGGCCGGGGCCGGAGCCTCAGAACACTTGCTCATTCACAGGTCTGGTGGCTGGGCTGGGGTGGTAGTATCAGCTGGGACTAACCTGGCATCTCTTTGCAGGTGGCTTCTCCACACAGTTAGCTTGGGCTTTCTATAGCATGGAGTCTCAGGGCAGTTAGAGTTACATGGTGGCTGGCTGTTTCTAGAGCGAGTGTTCTAAGAGCTGTGGGCAGAAGATAAAAGGCTTCTTGTGATCTAGCCTCACAAACCCCAGAATGTCATTTCTGCCACTTGTATTAATCAAGCAAGTAACTAAGGCCAGCCAGAAGCAAAGGCAGGAGAATCACACTCTACCTCTGAACGGCAGGAATAGCGACAATTTGTGGCCATCTTATATGGCCTCTGCTGAATAAGTGGTGTACATACATTATGGCATTAAAGGACTTGTAAAGGTGAGTTCTGTTATTATTGTCATCTTACTGATGAGGAAACTGAAGCTCAGAGGGTTGAGTAACATTTGCGAAGACTCACGGTTAATAAATGATGCTTCATGGATTAGAACTAGCTTTGTAGGCCTCCAAAACCCAATGCATGTAACCTCTTTGCTGTGTGGCAAACTTTGTTGTTAGTCACAAATGACTTGTTCACAACCGGCATGTAGTAGGGAGGGCACCACTGAATCAGTAGAATAAGGTTTTAAAAACGTAAGAGGTCTTGTATCAATAAGAATTACAATTTAATAATCTGATTGAATAATTTGAACCAGGTATGAAGTACTTCATGGGAGAAAAAGAGGCAAATTGCCACAAGGTTAGGGTCCCGGGGAGATTTTTGGGAAGTAAGATGGCGGTTTCTCACTTCTGGGAATGTATTAGACTTGAAGAGTCCAAGTGCTTTCTTGGGGAGGGTCGGATGTTGATGACAGCACTAAGGTGTGACAGCCAAACAACAACACCTTGTATTTGTTTCGCATTTTACAGTTCACAGTGTGCTGTCCATATGTTGCTTTGTTTAATCCTCAAACAACCTTATGTGGCAGGCATTTTGTCTCTATTTGCAGGTGTGAGCGGCCAGGGCTTAGCGATGTTAAAGGCTTTGCTCCAGGTCACAGAGCTTGTGTCCAGGGAGCACCCTCGAGCCCAGGCTTTTCGGCTGTTCCATTTCCCAGCTCACGTGTCCAGGAAGCAGGCGACTTACTTTAGCCCTTTTCTCCCTTTGCTCCCTCATAGGGTCCATGTCAAGCGCTCTGTTTGGGTTTAGGGAAGCTCATTTTGCAAACTGTGGTCAATCAACCAGGAAGGCCAACCTGCTGGACTGTAGGGGCCTGTTGGATTTTAGACGTTTCTTGGTCTGCCGTTACAGCTGTGAATCACAACTGGACAGGCCTCCGGCCAGTGCAGCACAGTGAGAGTGGACACGCCTCCAGGCAGGCAGACGTGATTACCGTGCCAGTCACGGAACATCAGGGCTCCGTTTCCTGCTTTGTAAACCGCTGACAGTTTGTAGGGAAACCTTTTAGCGGGGAACCCTGACTGGCATATCATCTACAAAAAATTTTCTTCCCTATTTTGCCCCAAACAATTAAAAAGTATTTTTTACGTTTATTGATTTTAGAGAGAGAGGGAGAGAGAGAGAAACATCGATTTGTTGTTCCACTTATTTATTGGTTTCTTTTTGTTTGTGCCCTGACTGGAGATTGAACCCGAAACTTTGACGTATTGAGATGATGCTTTAACCAACTGAGCTCCCCAGCCAGGGTGCCCCAAACAATTTTACCCCCGATAACCTCAAGGCTCAGAAGAGTTTGGATAGATGCTTTCTACAAGACCTTGTCCTGTATCTCCTTTCCTAGGGATCTGGCAAGGCACAGATGCTAGGCAACAGCTTTTGATTTACCATGTGATACTGTAGAGCTTCATTATTTCACTAAGTGGACCAAATTTGTAATATAGTCTTTACATTTTTTATATTGAAGTATAATATGCATTCCAAAAAACTACGTCTTAAATATAGCACACCATGGATTTTCACAGATTGAACAGATCCAAGATGAGTATTACCAGCACCCCCAGAAGCCTACTATCTCTCCTTCCAAAAAAAATAAAAGTAACCCACACTCTTTCTGTCTTCCAACACCGTAAAACTATAACATATACTTACTGTAGGATCTTCATTATTTGAAGTAATTATACTAATGCGGTGTTGTTTGACAGAGGTTCCTAGAACAGGAGTCTCCCAGTGAGTGGGCTGGGGCTGCCATTGGGTCCTAGGGGTGCAGAGACTCAGATGCTGGTCTGGCTTTGGCAGGTGGGGCAGGGCAGGCTTTGGCAGGTGGGGCAGGGCAGGCTTTGGCAGGTGGGGCAGGGCAGACTGTAGCCACTGGTGGCCAGTGCTGTACAACAGTACAATGATCTGGGTGTGCTGGTATGTGAAAGGGGTTGGAAAGCAGTGTCTTTGGAGACCTATTTTAATCAATCAATTAACTAAGGAGCATATTAGTTGTAGATACATAAACCTTTTAAAAGTGTTCATGGGCATTTGAAAGCAGTTCTCTCAAATACTAAAAATATTGTTTCCATTTTTAATGAAGAAAATCTTTGCTAAGATCAATCTTTCTTAAAGTTCTTTTTAATGACTAGGCTTAATACATACTTGTAAACAATAAAAATGGTACAGAGGGTACAGAATGAAAAGTAAAAGACCCCTTTTTTCCTCCACTCATCTATTCCTTTTGTATTTTTCTAGATATATATTCACTAGAGACCCGGTGCATGAAATCGTGCACGGGTGGGGTCCCTCAGCCTGGCTGGCAGTCGGGGCCAATTGGGGCCATGAGAAGCTGGCCGAGGGGAGGGACTGTGGGAGTTTCGGCCAGCCGGGGGGAGGGACTGTGGGAGGTTGGCCAGTGGCCCTGATCAGGGTCATCAGGGCCGGCTGGCTTTGGGGAGGGACCAAAGAAGGTTGTCTGGCTGTGGGAGGTTGGCGGTGGGAGTGCACTGACCACCAGGGGGCAGCTCCTGTGTTGAGCATCTGCCCCCTGGTGGTCAGTGTGCATCATAGAGACCAGTCGACCAGTCGTTCGGTCGCTTAGGCTTTTATATACATAGATATGCATGTGTTATTTTCTTGCCTTTTTCACCTAAAGGTAAACCTTTAGTATATGTCTTTGTTAGTATGTATCAGTCGACCCTATTTATTTATTTATTTATTTATTAATTTTTGAAGTCCTCACCTGACTATATGTTTAGAGAGAGACATCCATGTGAGAGAGAAACATCAATCTGCTGCCTCCTGTAGTCGCCTTGACTGGTATTGAACCTCAATCTAGGTATGTGCCCTGACTGGGAATCAAACCCACAACCTTTTGGTGTACTGGACGACACTCCTACTAACTGAGCCACCTGGCCAGGGCAATATGTCTTTTTAAAAAACATTTTAAATTATTTGACCATGTGGAATTTATCCTATATAATAAAAGGCTAATATGCAAATTGTCCCCTTGGGAGTACGACTGACTGGGAGTTCGACCACTCGCTATGATGTGTGCTGACCAGCAGGGGGCAAAGTGGAACAAAGGAAGGCCCCAGCCGGCAGCCGGCAGCCAGCAGCCAGGGGAAGGAAGGCCCTGATCGGCCCTGATTGCCGGCCAGGCCTAGGAACCCTACCCGTGCATGAATTTTGTGCGCCAGGCCTCTGGTTTTGGTATAAAGAGCCAGGAAGGGATTCTTTTTTGTTGTTTTTTAACTACTAATGCCTTACTTTGGTAATTGTTTTAATGCCATCTATTGATTACTTGATTGTTATTTACTGATCTAATATGCTATTTTTGTCATAAGTGATATCCCCATGTGCATGTGGGTCTATTTCTCGACTCTGTTGTTCTATTAAAAGTTTCATTGATTTCTGAATCAACCAGCTTCAGGCAAATTTAGAAATCACATAAAGGAATCAACTTGGGGGAGCTGAACCATATAGGTGCCTTGAATGCCAGGGGCTGCAAGTCAGAGCTGGTTAACTGGTTTACTCACTCAACAAATATTTATTGAGCCACTATTTTTTTTTTTATTTTTATTTTTTTATTGCTTAAAGTATTATAAAGGGTATTACATATGTGTCCATTTTATCCCCCCGCCCTAGACAGTCCCCTAGCCTCCCCTATCCCCCAATGTCTTATGTCCACTGGTTATGCTTATATGCATGCATACAAGTCCTTTAGTTGACCTCTTACCCCCCTACCTCCTGCCCCGCAACCCTCCCCGGCCTTCCTGCTGCAGTTTGACAATCTGTTTGAGGCAGCTCTGCCTCTGTATCTATTATTGTTCAAAAGTTTATAATGGTCTCTATTATCCATGAATGAGTGAGATCATGTGGTATTTTTCCTTCATTGACTGGCTTATTTCACTTAGCATAATGCTCTCCAGTTCCATCCATGACGTTGCAAATGGTAAGAGTTCCTTCCTTTTTAGAGCAGCATAGTATTCCATCGTGTAGATGTACCACAGTTTTCTAATCCATTCATCTACTGATGGGCACTTAGGCTGTTTCCAGATCTTAGCTATGGTGAATTGTGCTGCTATGAACATAGGGGTGCATATATCCTTTCTGATTGGTGTTTCTGGTTTCTTGGGATATATTCCTAGAAGTGGGATCACAGGGTCAAATGGGAGTTCCATTTTCAGTTTTTTAAGGAAACTCCATACTGTCTTCCATAGTGGCTGCACCAGTCTGCATTCCCACCAGCAGTGCACAAGTGTTCCTTTTTCTCCACATCCTCTCCAGCACTTGTCGTTTGTTGATTTGTTGATGATAGCCAGTCTGACAGGTGTGAGATGGTACCTCATTGTTGTTTTGATTTGCATCTCTCGGATGATTAGTGACTTTGAGCATGTTTTCATATGTCTCTTGGCTTTCTGAATGTCCTCTTTTGAAAGGTGTCTATTTAGGTCCTTTGCCCATTTTTTGATTGGATTGTTTATCTTCCTTTTGTTAAGTTGTATGAGTTCCCTATAAATTTTGGAGATTAGGCCCTTATCAGATATGACATTGGCAAATATGTTTTCCCACACAGCGGGTTTTCTCGTTGTTTTGTTGATGGTTTCTTTTGCTGTGCAGAAGCTTTTTATTTTGATGTAGTCCCATTTGTTCATTTTCTCTTTCGTTTCAAGTGCCCTAGGAGCTGTATCAGTGAAGAAATTGCTTCGGCATATGTCTGAGATTTTGTTGCCTTTGGATTCTTCTAGAATTTTTATGGTTTCCTGTCGTACATTTAAGTCCTTTATCCATTTTGAGTTTATTTTTGTGTATGGTGTAAGTTGGTGGTCTAGTTTCATTTTATTGCATATATCTGTCCAATTTTCCCAACACCATTTATTGAAGAGACTATCTTGGCTCCATTGTATGTTCTTGCCTCCTTTGTCAAATATTAATTGAGCATATTGGTTCGGGCCGATTTCTGGGCTCTCTATTCTATTCCATTGATCTATATGCCTATTCTTGTGCCAGTACCAGGCAGTTTTGAGAACAGTGGCTTTGTAATACATCTTGATATCTGGTATTGAGATCCCACCTACTTTGGTCTTTTTCAGGATTGCTGCAGCTATTCGGGGTCTTTTTTTATTCCAGATGAATTTTTGGAGAGTTCGTTCTAGATCTCTGAAGTATGCCGTTGGTATTTTAATGGGAAGTGCGTTGAATTTATAGATTGCTTTGGGTAGTATGGACATTTTAATGATGTTGATTCTACCAATCCATGAACACGGTATGTTCTTCCATCTGTTTATGTCTTCCTCTATATCTTTTTTCAACGTCCTGTAGTTTTCTGAGTAGAGGTCTTTTACCTCTTTAGTTAAGTTTATTCCTAGGTAGCTTAATTTTTTTGGTGCGATGGTAAACGGGATTGTTTTTATAATCTCTCTTTCTGAAAGTTCACTATTGGTGTATAGAAATGCCTCGGATTTCTTGGGGTTAATTTTGTATCCTGCTACATTGCCAAATTCATGTATTAAGTCCAGTAGCTTTTTGATGGAGTCTCTAGGGTTTTGTATGTATAATATCATGTCGTCTGCAAATAAGGACAGTTTTACTTCCTCTTTTCCAATTTGGATGCCTTTTATTTCTTCTTCTTGCCGAATTGCAATGGCTAACACTTCCAGTACTATGTTGAACAGGAGTGGTGAGAGGGGGCATCCCTGTCTTGTTCCTGTTCTTAGGGGAAATGGTGTTAGTTTTTGTCCATTGAGTATGATGTTGGCTGTGGGCCTGTCATATATGGCTTTTATTATGTTGAGGTATGATCCTTCTACTACCACCTTGCTGAGAGCTTTTATCAAAAATGGGCGTTGAATTTTGTCAAATGCTTTTTCTGCATCAATTGATATGACCATGTGGTTTTTTTCTTTCAATTTGTTTATGTGATGTATCACGTTTATTGATTTGCGGATATTGTACCATCCTTGCATCCCTGGGATAAATCCTACTTGGTCATGGTGTATGATCTTTCTGATGTACTGCTGGATCCGATTTGCTAAGATTTTGTTGAGGATTTTGGCATCTATGTTCATGAGGGATATTGGCCTGTAATTCTCTTTCATTGTGTTGTCTTTACCTAGTTTTGGTATTAGGGTGATGCTGGCTTCATAGAATGAGCTTGGAAGTGTTCCTTCCTCTTGAATTTTTTGTAGTAGTCTGAGGAGGATAGGTTTCAGTTCTTCCTTGAATGTTTGGTAAAACTCCCCTATGAAGCCGTCTGGTCTTGGGCTTTTGTTTGCTGGAAGCTTTTTGATGACTGCTTCAATTTCTTCCATAGTTATTGGCCTGTTGAGATTTTTAGATTCTTCCTGATTGAGTTTTGGAATGTTGTATTTTTCTAGGAATTTGTCCATTTCCTCCAGGTTGTCTAGTTTGTTGGAGTAGAGCTGTCCATAGTACTTTTTAACAATCATTTGTATTTCTGTGGGGTCTGTTGTTATTTCGCCTCTATCGTTTCTGATTTTGTTTATTTGGGTCCTCTCTCTCTGCTTCTTGGTGAGTCTGGCTAGAGGTTTGTCAATCTTGTTTATCCTTTCAAAGAACCAGCTCTTGGTTTCATTGATTTTCTGTATTGTTTTTTTGGTCTCTATGTCATTTATTTCTGCTCTAATCTTTATTATCTCCTTCCTTCTGCTCACTCTGGGGTTTTCTTGTTGCTCTCTTTCTAATTCTTTGAGTTGTAGAGTTAGATGATTTACTACCATTTTTTCTTGTTTGTTGAGATAGGCCTGTAGAGCTATAAACTTCCCTCTCAGGACTGCTTTCATTGTGTCCCATAGGTTTTGGATTGTTGTGTTTTCATTGTCATTAGTTTCCAGGATGTTTCGAATTTCTTCTTTGATTTCATTGGTAACCCAATCAATATTTAATAGCATGCTATTCAGCTTCCAGGTGTTTGAGTATTTTGGGTTGTTTTTATTGTAGTTTATTTCTAATATTATGCCATCGTGGTCTGCGAAGACGCTTTTTATGATTTCAATTTTCTTGAATTTGGGGATACTTTGCTTGTGACCCAATATATGGTCTATTTTTGAATATGTCCTATGAGCATTTGAGTAGAATGTATATTCCCTGGCTTTCGGGTGAAGTGTTCTGAAGATGTCTATTAAGTCCATCTGATCTAGTGAGTCATTTAGGATTGCTGTATCTTTGCTGATTATTTGTCTAGAAGACTTATCCAGTGCTGTCAGTGGTGTATTAAAGTCCCCTACAATGATTGTATTGTTGTCGATCTCTCCTTTGATATCTTCCAGGAGTTTTTTTATGAATTTGGGTGCTCCTGCATTGGGTGCATATATGTTTACCAGGGTTATATCTTCTTGTTGTATTGATCCCTTTAGTATTATGAAGTGGCCTTCCTTATCTCTTGTTATGGCCTTCACTTTGAGGTCTATTTTGTCCGATATAAGTATTGCTACCCCAGCTTTCTTTTCCTTTCCATTTGCCTGAAAGATATTTTTCCATCCTTTCACTTTCAGTCTGTGTGAGTCCCTTCTAATGAGGTGGGTTTCTTGTAGACAGCAGATGTATGGGTCATGTTTTTTTATCCATTCAGCCACTCGATGTCTTTTGTTTGGAGCATTTAGTCCGTTTACGTTTAAAGTTATTATTGAAAGGTACTTGTTTGTAGGCATTTCTGTTTTTGTGTGGCTGTTTTCTTTCTGAGCTTTTTACTTCTTATTTTTATACCAGTCCCTTTAGCATTCCTTGCATTGCTGGCTTGGTGGTGATAAACTCCCTTAGCCTTTTTTTGTCTGTGAAGCTTCTTATTTCCCCTTCAAGTTTGAATGATAGCCTTGCTGGATAGAGTATTCTTGGATTTAGTCCTTTGCTTTGCATCACTTTGTAAATTTCCGTCCATTCTTTTCTGGCCTGATGTGTTTCTGTTGAGAAATCATTTGACAATCTAATGGGAGATCCCTTGTATGTAACTTTCCGTCTCTCTCTTGCATCCTGTAAGATTCTCTCTTTGTCCTGAACATTTGCCATGGTAATTATGATGTGTCTTGGTGTGGGTCTTTTTGGGTTCACCTTGTTTGGGACTCTCTGGGCTTGTGTGACTTTTTTCTTCCCCACCTCAGGGAAGTTTTCTGATATTATTTCTTCTAATAGGTTTTCTAATCCTTGTTCATCCTTCTGTTGTTCTGGTACCCCTATTATTCGTATGTTGTTTCGTTTCATGTTGTCCCAAAGCTCCCTTAGGCTCTCCTCCTGTCTTTTCATTTTTTTCTCCAATTGCAGTACGTTTTGGGTGTGTTTTGCTTCCTTGTCTTCTAAATCACTAATTCGGTCCTCCGCTTCTCCTAGTCTACTGTTGATACTTTCAATGGAGTTTTTCATTGCAGCTATATCACTCTTCATTTCTTCTTGGGTCTTACTTAAGTTGTTGATTTTTTCATCTGTTTCTTCTAGCTTCTTCCATATGTTATCGATTTTTTCATCTGTTTCTTCTTGCTTCTTGCTGAGGTTGTCGATTTTTTCCTCCATCCGGTTTATGCACTCTAGGACCCTTATTCTGAATTCTTTTTCTGTCATGTTGCATGCCTCTGTATTACTTAGCTGCTTTTCTGGAGAGTCCTCCTTCTCTTTCCTTTGGGGGTTTCTTTGTCTACCCATGTTTGATCTCGCTGACATATCTAGACGTTGAGTCGTTCAGTGGCTGCTCCCTTGGTGGCAGTGACTCCTTGGTCTGTGGTTGCTCTTCGGGCGGTTGCGGTAGCAGCTGCTCTTCAGTTGGCAGCAGCTCCTCTGGTGGGTGCTGTTCACAGCTGTGGTGGCTCTTCTGGCTGGTGGGGCAAGGTTTCACGTACAGCTGCTGTTCCTCAGCAGAGGGTGTGGTGCTCAGGAGGTTGCTGTTGCTTGGATCTGCTTGAGAGCAGTCCGTCTGTAAACTGGAGTCTCTGCTCGCTCCTTCTGTCTCCTCCCGACAGCCAAGATTAGTGCTGGGTGATTCCAAAGGCCAAGCTCTAACTCGGGTCCCTCTCCTGCTTCCTGTGTTTTCGCTGCCTTTTGGTCTCCCGGACTGGTAGGGTGAGTCCCAGCCCGGGCTGGAGCGAGACAGCAGTGGGTGCAGCCCCACTCGCGGGTCGGGGCGGGGGAGAGGGGCTGGCGCGGAGGCGCACAGAGCTCTCCTCTGAGCCACTATTAACAGGCAAAAGTTTTGCTAGCTGCTGAGTATATAGCGAGTTTTGATTGGCTATGACAATGCTTATCTTACTGAGAATAATAATCTGAAACATTGCATGTATTGAATTACTTCAGTCATTACTGGAAGACACTTCCATGCGTGAAAAATCCGAGGGTAGCTAAAGGGAAAGAGGGGTGTTGTGACTTGAGTTGGGGTGGTTCCTGGCTCTGAGGTGTAATGGCTTCTGTGTTTGGATCGGTGGAAGAAACCCAGCGGAGCAGTGAGTTACAGCTTCTACCATCAGCAGCACTTGGGTATTTTCCAAGCTGTAAATATTTTTTCCACTTCAGTATGTGTGGGATCACTTCCATTGGAGTTAGTTCAGAAATTGCTATGGCAGTGGGAATTGTGAGTCTAAACATTAGGGATAAATCAAGTTTAACATATAACACAGTCCCTTTAAAATGATCCTAGCACCTAGGTTCATCTCCACAAATAATGAGCAGTGCTGGATGGAGTCCCTCTTCCTGCAGGTGAAAGCTCTCTAATGCATGTGGTGTCCAGACTATAGGGCATATGCTCTGGTGAGTGAAGCCTTGGCCCACACTACAGTGCTCGTCTAGCATTGCTGATGCCAGTCAGACTGGGGGCTGTCTGCTTCTGGGAGGATAGCACTTCCTGGGCCCATCATTGTACGCTTGGGATAGAAGCCTTGAGAAGTTATAAACTTGCTTAGGACCCCCCTAGCCCATCAGCGGCAGGACCAGTGTTCACCTTCAGCCACCACTCCAACTGCCTCCTGTAAAGGGGCTGCATGAGGTCAGGTGTCTAACCAGGGAGTGTGGTCAGAGGTTGGTACTTAAGTTGTGAGTGAGCTCAGGGTAAGCCTCCAAGATGATGGTGGCCAAGGTCACTGTGCTCTCAGGTTTGGTTACTGAGAGCTGGTCCTGAATGAGGAAGGGGGAAGCTGTATCCCTGAGCCCCTCCTGAGGCTGCACTGTTTTGTGGGATGGGCCTACCTGGATGAGAGCACTTCAGTGGAGACATCTCAAGACTGGCTGAAGGAATTTAGATCACCTTTGAATTCTTTGTCACAGGAGATGTGTAAACAGAGCTGGGTGACCATGCTGTGAGGACACACATACATGCTTGCTACGTATTTTCTGAAGCCTAGGGTAGCATTTTGTGTGGGCAGCTTCCTGGTTAGTGGTGGAGGGAGAAGGAAGACCATGGCTCTGGGCTGAGGGATGTCCGCCAGGCACCTTTTAGGAGCGGCAGAGGGGGAAGCAGCCCTGGCCCTCACCTGCCCTCTCAGCTGTAAGTAGAAGTCATTGCTATGTCTTTTCCACGTTAACCGCATAGAGGAGTTAGGCTACTGGGCATTGAAATGAAGTGTTGAAGGAATTGTGAGGCATTCTTTTTTTGGGTGCATTTAAGCTGCACACATGTGTTAACATGTAACACAGTCCATTTAAAATGATCCTAGAACCTAGGTTCATCTCCACAAATAATGAGCACTGCTCATTGTGAGTTAAAGTCTAAGTGTTTGAAACTGGAAAGACAGATCAGGAAGGATTGCCCTAAGTGTACATTAACAACAACCCCACAGCTCAGGCCTGGCACAGTTCAAGTTTGGTTTGGGGGGTCTTTTCCTTCAGATTTAGTTGCCTAGTATTTATTGAGATGGTAACTTTATTTTATTTTATTTTTATTTTTTGCTATGAAACTCTCATGTAAAGTGGTGGGGAAATGATCAGAGTGAGCTTGTACATGTATGGTATTTCCTCAGTTTTTCTATTCACGCATGTGAATTCATGCTCGTCAAGGGTGAGCTTTCACACAGAGGAGATGTGCTTGTTGCGCTCTAAATGGACAGAACTTACTTTAGCTGGAATGTTAACACTTTTGTTGCCTGTGATCCTCAGAAATCATGGGATGGAAGACTCCCTTAGCTTAGTTTCCAGATCAGATGTAGAGAAGCTTCCTCCACAGAACCCGAAACGTGTCTGAGCAGGGAGCAGCTTCTCCTTTGAACTAATCTGAGTTTTCTCTTGAGTTGGGTGCAGTACCAGGTCTGAGTTGTACAAAGCCACAAAATAGATGAAAGGATGGGTATTGGTCTCTTATTTTAGGAAATTCCCTTAATTTAGGATGGAAATAGATCCTGGCTTCTGAATAGAAGCTAAAAAAGCCAAATACCTCTTTGGCAGGTTGGTTCCAGGCACAGGAGCTGGTTCTACAGGCAGAGCACACACCACGGACCCTGTGTAGGAGCCATACCCTGAGGAGCTGGGGCACCCCACACTGGCTGGGATGAGCAGTGCCCAGCAGACTTACATAGCCAGTCTGACATCTTAGTGTGATTTTGGCTGTGGTCACTATCTGTTTTCCCAGCCCAGATTTTCTGAAAATCATGTGAGTTTATCAGAGTTCAGACTCTCATCCCACCCCGCATTTGTGTTCCTCAGGTACGGAGGGTTAGACGAATCATACTCCTCAGTTCATGCCACATTATTATCCCAGGTCCATGTGCATCCTCTCTCATTTTTTAGCTTTGATTGATTCATTTTTATCTCTTTACTCTACTCCCGGCCTCTACCCAACTCTGACCATTCTGTTGTGTTTATTGTGTGTCTTTTTGTTTCTTTGCTAATATCTTTTCAATAAATTCCTTTCTGCTTCACTGTGCCACTTTGACCTCCAACCCTAACTTCAGGGTATTATGGTGAGAAGTGTGGTGATGGGTTTGAAGCAGCTTGGGTAGGCAGACTGCAAGAGTGGAGGAATAAGTCATATTAAGTGAAGATCATGAGTACAGGAAAGGAGAGCAGTGGGGATGGAGGAAGGGCCACACAGAGAAGACTTACAAAGAGACCCAGAAAAGTCCCTGTGGAGGAAGCATTTGTGAAAAACCTGACCACACGGCTCCTCAACCTGGTCTTGGCTTCCAGTTAGTTCTATTCACCTAGCCAGTCCACAGAGATCTAAGGGACCACCCAGGGGAAGATGCCCAGGGCTCAGCCCTTTGCAGACCTGGCTCCAGTGTGACTAGTGCGGAAGAGAGGTGGACACTGCTACGGGGTGACTGAGTTCTTAATTGAGAAGGAGCCTGAGATGCATTCCTTGGATTAGGTGACTGAAAGCTCCCTGGGTGGCAACTGCTATTTTACTCTTTTAGATGCCGGTTACAATTTATTAGCTATTTGTACTTATAACATGTTTTGTATAACAACCCAATTAAGAATGGATCAATAGATTTATGTGTCTAGCAGAGGATCGGTTAACAAGTTTAGAATACTGTGCTGAGGTGACACTTGTGTTTTATGACTTTGTAGATGATGGATTCTGCTCCTGTGACAAGGTCAAGCCCATAAAAAATCCAATCAAATGCCATAAAAAGCACAGGTCCATATGTCAGTTTAATTTTGTAGCAGTCTTTTTGTCAGCATAGTTGGTGATTCCATCTGTTTCAATTTAAGATTAGCTCTAGCGATGCCTCCGTAATAGGTGGTCACACACATACACACACACACACACACACACACACACACACACAGAGTTGCCTTATATTACGTAATATAATGTATAGTTTACAATATGTAAATGTATAGTCTATGTAATATAAAAGTATACTTATTTATATTGTAGTAGAGGCTGAGTGGCGATAGAGTATAGCATTTGTAATTCAATGTGTAGAGGAGGATGCTGGTTTCTCTTTGTGAAAATGTTTTCATTATACTGCTGGTTATTGGGTGGGTAAATAATGCTGTTAGTTATAAGCTACTACTACTGAGCAGACGCATGTCATTCTCTACTGCAGCTCCTTACTAAAAATGTCATGGCCAAAGTGAATTGCTTGTGCTGATTATTCTGATCATGGATCGCAGCAGATGTCACAGCTAATCAATCTTGGATTGGTAATAGGTTATCGTGAAGGCAGGAAATGGCAGGCTAGAACAGATTGACCTATAGCTGTTATTTCATCTCAGGTAATGATGGCAGGCTATATGCAGCGGGGCTGAAACACTACATTGCATAAGGTGTCCAAGCCGGGGTCTCTAAATAGGTCACAGGATTCCAACAGATACCCCACCCCTTTCAGCTCTTTTAAAAAGCACTTGTTACTGAATGGTCATAAAAGGTGTTTTGTCTGTCTTACTGCTAACCAACAAGACAGGATTACCAACAACTTGGGCCTGGCAGGCAGCCAGCCTGCCAGCGTTTAAATGGTGCTCGCTGCCATGGCAACCCCACTGGCCAGCGTGTGTGTGAAACTAGATGCAGCTGCTGAAGAACAGTGTCACCTGACAGCACAGTGAGCGTAGCCTCAGTTCAGATGAGGTGATGCCCGCTTGGGGCACCGGCACCGGGAAACCACGGCGGGGGGGCGGGGGCGGGGGGCAGGAGGGAGACAGACCACCTGTCCAATAGCTAAATATGGGTGGGTGACATTTCCCAAATAAGGACATTGGGGAAAATATGGGTTTAAAGAAATGAATCCTGATGCCTGGTATAGTGTCATCTTTACAAGTAAATCTCGTAAAGTTAGATTTGGAGTTTGCAAGAATTCAGACAGAGGCCCAGGAGGAATGTACCTGTGTACCCCTTCTGAAGTGGTTGCTAAGCAAGGACATATGCTGAAGAAGCTACAAGGATAATTCTTAGCCTAGAAAGGAATACATAGGATTTTAAGTTTCTTGGATTAAGTTTCTTGTATTCATTAGGATATAGGCTTAGCTGCTGAAACAAGAAATCCCAAAATATAGTGACTGAAATAGGGTAGAACTAATTTCTTTCTCCTTTATCAGTCCTCGTGGCTGGTTTAGGGCTGGTTTGGTGGCTTCTGAGGTCAACACATTGCCTGTACTTCTTTCCTGTTTGCCAGAACCTAGTCTTATGGCCCCCTTTACCAGCTAAACTTGGGGTTCTTTTTCTGATGGATAAAGGGGAGAGTGCGTATTGTGGACCTGCAATAAATTCTCCCATGAGCACCTTTTATGTTCCAATAAGGTCACTGCCGGGCCAGCAATGCCTTGACTGTAGCTTTGAATTGATTTTTCTCTTGCACTCTGGACTCTAAGAAGAGAGAAGCAAGATTGGGTCATGGGAAGAGCATGGTGATTCCTATTAGACCAACCAAATGACTGAATCCCGACTCTGTCACTTGCTATTCATGTGCCCTTAAGTTGGGGTTGCTGAGCCTGAGACACAAATCCCTCACTTGTAAAATGTTGATAATATCTGTCTCACAGAGTTATTGTTATAGTTAAATAGCACAAGTCACATGAGAACATCCAGGATCATGCCCCCGTGATATGATAAATTCTCAATAAAAATTAGTTTGTTCTTTTTTAGGAAGAACTGTAGAAGTCACCTACTTTCCTAACACTTGTAGAAAAACAAGTTGATTTTCTCAGAAACTTGATTTAATTTGCATTATTGCACCAGGAATACATCACTTTACAGTAAAAGCACTTTTACTTCTCCAAATGCAAATTTTAAAATTCTGTTGTTGGGCTAATGTTACCCACCCAGAGGTAACTCACAGCCATCACACATCTTCTTCTGGCTCCACCATACTGTTATTAGTGGAAGTGGGGTATCCCTTTCCCCACTGGGTGCTGGGGTCGGGTCCTTAAGATATCTTGAGGAAAAGAATTTCCTGAGACTCTCACAGGAGGATGAATCATTTTTATTTGGATTTCCAAAGACCCGTTTCCCATAATCCAGTCCTGGAAGATGTGCAGTTGGGGATTCAGCAGAGCTAGAAGCAAATTCAGTCTCCAAAGTGATGGAGCTGGGTCCAGTACAGCATGAGGCTGGTTATAGCCCATCAGTCCGTTGTGTGAGGTCCACATGGCCATGAGCCCTGTGGGTGAGTACAGGAGCGTGAGAGCCCTGCAAACCAGGAGTGTAAGAGGGCAAGAGAGCAAGAGCCCAAGAGTGTGAACCAAGAGAGCAAACTCCTTTGTTTAGGAGATTAAATATCTTAGATCTTCCTGTGCTTGCAGTGGCCACGCCTACTCTCGCCAATGACCTGTTGCCAGGTGTGACTGACAGGCAGGTACCTTCCCTGTATCACCCAGACTCTATTGGGCATGGGTCTCTTCTCCACCCTGTTTAGGCTCTTTCCCCAGCGAGATGGGTGACTTCCCTGGGGAGTGTTAAACTGCATATTTGGCCTTCCCTTTGCTCCTTTCCTGTTAATTAATAACTAGGTTAAATTACAACAGTATCAATACCAATGCTAAAATGAAGGGGTAAACAAAAAATCAGGTTTCCTTGAGAAATGACATGCAAGCTGCCTTATAGGGGTCTGCCGTGGTAGCACGTGGCCCCCAAGAGGCTTTGAGGCAGTCCTGAGTGGCAGCCCTCACTGCAGTGCAGATGCTGGACTTGAGCAAGCCCCTGGCAGGTACACCTGGGAAGTCACCTGCCTTCCTTCCACCACCACTACTGTGCACATGTGCATGTGGCAGCACTCCCTCCCAGGCCAGGCTCACACGCATGCACACTGGCAGCTGTCCAGAGGACTCTGCCGGCTTTCAAAGGCTGTTAGGAGGAGTGGAGACCACGGCCTCCCGCCTGGATTCCCTGCCTGGATTCCCTGCCGCATCCATGTGTGCTTTATTTAGGTTACCCTGTACTTCACTGCACATTGGTGGTCCCTCCAGCTGCTTCTGGGAAGCGACAGGGCCTGTTAGCTCCCTCAGGTGAGGTTACTTTCTACATGAACCCTGAGATTGCCATTTTGGGGGGGTTGCATGTGGAAATTCTCACCTCAGTTTTTCTTTTATGAACTGAACCTCTCCCTCATTCAGCACCCACAGGATTCCTGATGATATTGGGGCCCTGGGGCAGGCAGGGAAAGGGTGTCAGTGGCCCCTCAAAGTGACTTCTAAGCCTGTGTGTGTGTGGGGGGGTGGGGTGGGGGGGGACTCAGGCTTGCTGCCCTCCAGAGTTGTCCCCAGATCTCACTCTGGATAAGACAGAGTTGAGTTCATTGCTGACCACCTGGCAATGCCGAAGTGTTGGCAGTGTCTTGGTAGGGGGAGGCAAGGTCTGATGATTGAGAATGACACGTTTGCTTTAAGGCGGCTTTCAGAGCACAAACTTGGTTGGGATTGGGTAAGATTCATGACATCACGGTGCAGGATTGGTGGAAACAGAAAGGAGGTTTTTGAGGGTTTCAGAGAGCCCTAGGACTTAAACTGTCTGTTGCTGCTTCCTATTGAAGAGCTGATGAGTCTTCTGGGAAGTTCCTGTCCCGAACAATCATCCCATTTGTCTGGGCAGGAAGAGTAAAGAAATGCTAATATGACAGAGGAACAGCCAAGCCCTGTTAAAGTAGCAGGAAGGGGGTGTGGGGCCAGCCCTTGGCTTTGCAAGTGCATATGCTAAGGACACACTCAGTGTGTTCTCCTTAGCTTTTTGTCTTCTAATAAAAGATACGTTTTTATTCCTAACCGTGGATGGAACTAGGGCTGGGGGAAAGGGGAGCAGCTAAGGGGTGAGGGATTTCTTTTTGGGTAATGAAAATGTTCTTGAATTGATTGTGGTGGTGGTTGCTCTGAATATATAGTAAAAGCCATTAAACTGTACACTTAAAAAACGTGGATGGAATAAATGCCCATTTAAAAAGCAATTGTAACCAAGTAATGCTTACTGGGTAAAATGACGACCAGGGACAGTGCTTTAATAATTCAGCCCCTAGAGTCCAGACCTACTTTTGATGGAAATATTTTTGCTTGAAATAATTTATTTTCCTTGGATTTTGTGACTTTTTTTCTTTTTTAAGTTTTGTGTGGTGACTTTTCATGTACAGGCCTTACTGGCTTATGAGGAGAATTATTAACAGATGTACAAATAACTTTCATATGTTCAAAAGCTATAAAACAATATGTTCATTACCAAATATAAACAGAATAGATGTAATATCTGAATTAAACTATATATCTCAATTCACTTGAAAATGAAGCATCGCCTAAAGCCAAATAATAAAAGTTGAATGTTTATATTATGCCTGTCTGAAAGTATTTGAAAGTTACTATTTTTTTCTAGATTTCTAGAAGGGCTGTTTCACAGGAGGGCTAATTGGTTGAGAAGGCAGTGTCCAACCCTATCCTCTTGTGAGCTCCTAAGATAGATGCCAGGTTGGACCCTGGGTGGGTTTGGGAAAACTCCTGGGTTTCCACACGTGCTCCCTGCTTTTGGGCTCCAGGAAACCTCCCTCCCCAGCCTATATGCAAAACCGGTTCTGTTAGTCATTCTTGACAAGCTCTGAGTCCTCACGTCCCCTTCCAGGAAGCAGTGACAAGGCCAGGTTTTGCCACCTTGTAGCCCAGATTGGTTTATTTGTCCTGTGTCGGTGCCTTTGGGCCCCTATCATTTAGGCCTCCGCCTCATTTTGCAGAGAGATCTGGACATTAGCCCACAGGTTCCACTACTGTTGACTCCCGTGGAGTGGCACGTGCCTGGGAGCAGAGACTCACTTCATGCGAGTGTTCCCTCCTCCTCCCCCAGGTCACCTCCTAACTGCACTGCAGGCCTGGGGCCTGATGCTACCAGGAAGCCCATTAATCTTTTCCCATTTTAGTTCTCATTTTTACTTAGTGGTGGAGTGGCTTCTGCTAATTCCTTTTCTCACACACAACTTTAGCTTTTCTCTTATTTTCTATGTCATGTGAGGAAATGTGGAATAAGCAGAAAAGATTCCTGGGTGTCTCCAATAAAAAACTATGCGTCATGTAGAGAACTCCCTTCCAAGGTATTGGTTCTTGCCTTTTCTTGCCTTTGGTCTGTTTTAGATCTCTGTAAGTTGTAGATGACTGGTAGCAATGCAAAAGAATTGCTGTTTATAGACATGGAAAAAATCTATCAGTGTGGTTAAAATGCCAGGAGAAAAATTCTGAGACATTCTAAATTGAATGATAGCAGCCTGGAGAGTGAGAGAAAGAGACAGAATAGCTGGGGGTCAGCTAACAACACTGCTCACATTCCTGAGTGCGTGTTAGAACTTATTGAATTAACTTCCAGGTGGCTATTCCCCTGGAGCTGCCACTTCCTGTTTACACAGGAACTTTCCAGAGCGCTGCTCACAGCCAATCCACTGAAACCAACTCTTCCTCCTGGAGTCTGCACCTGTCCTGTCATCAGAGAACTGAATGGACTGCTCTTCTCCGTTGCTAGTGGAAGTGGGGTTCTTGGGGTGCTGCTGGAATAAGAATTTCCAGAGATCCCCATGGGAAGATGAGATGTGGTAGAAGGTTTTATTTGCGTGGAATTTTATTCTTGGGTTTGTCAAGTCTCATTTCCCTTAATCCAGTCCTGGAAGAGGTGCAGCTGGGGAATCCAGCCGAGCTAGAAGCAGGGCCAGAGCCCAGAGTTTCTGTTCCTTGGTGGTGTTGAGTCTGGCACCGCATCAGCCCCATTTTAGTCCATCAGTCCATTGTGTGTGTGGTCCACATGGCTGTCGGCCATGTGGGCAGGTACAGAGCCTGAGAGCCCGGCAAGCCAGGAGTTAACCCTAGCAGTGAGCGGGAGAGAAGGTGTGTGCGTGGGGGTGTGGGGGGGCTCCTTTGTTCAGGAGTGTTTGTGTCTCAGATTTCATGCGCTTGCACTGGCCACGCCTATTCTGGCCAATGACTGCTCCCAGGTGTGACTGACAGATAATCACCTTCCCTACCATCAAAAGACCTTAGTGGGCATGTGTCTGTTCTTTCTTTGTCCAGTGCCTTCCCTGAGGATCTGCGGGAAACAGACTTGGAGAGTGTGAAACTGCAGCTTTCTGGCAAAAATGGCATGCCTATATTATCAGGCCTCCCCCAGTTCCTTTCCTGTTAATTAATAACTGGATTAATTACCATGGTATCCGTCCCACTTTACCTTTTCCCACCCCCTTTATCTATATCTATAGCCAGTGTAAATTCTTTCAAAACAACTTACATCTGTCTTCTCCCTACATGATGTAGGAGAAAAGCCCGTCAGCCCCAGGACAGTGGACATGTTGCCTTCTCCATCTGCTGGTGGTGGCTTCATACCCTAGGACCTGTTCTTTTTCTTGCTAGCAATGGCCCAGTAATTCCTGTCTTTTAAAATGACTTTCAGCTGAGGGAGTTAAATTTTAATGAAAAAAAGAAAAAGAAAAGGCCAATTTGTTGTCTATTTGTAAATTCAGTTCAACCTTTGATTAGATCATTCCTTTAATCCATACAAATTTGTGCTTCTTCGACTTCTCCTTTGAACTTGTAACATTCTTACTGATTCCTTTATTAATAACAAGGTCAGTATAATCTTTTAGCACATATTCACCTTATAGCTATATGAGTCATGATTTTACCTCTGGTAATTGTTCTTTAACATAACATTTTATGGTTTCTATTAAAAAGAACAAAGGTGCTGTGCTTCCTGGTTAACCAGTGACAAGAATGGACCCTCATGAGAGGAATTTGGATCCAAAAGGTAGAAGAACTACTTAACCCTAAGGGATTCGAGACATTAGAAGTTTTGCTATTAACACTATAAAAATCAAGGTAGACTCATAAACAACCAATAGGTCAAAGAAGAAATTAAGTGTTATTTAGAAAATGATTTGAAATGAATGAAAATGGAAACACAACATACCAAAACGTAGAGGATGCTACAGAAGGGAAATTTGTAGCTTATGTAAATGCCTAAATTTAAAAAGAATACTTCAAACCATTAACCTAACTTTAATGATACAGAGATTAAAAAAACAATAGGGAAAATCAATGAGACCAAAAGTTGGTTCTTTAAATATCAATGAACTTGACAAACTTTTTGCTATATTGTGAAGAAATAAAAGAGAAGATGGAAATAACTAAAATAAAAAAATGGAAGTGGGGACATTAATACTTGATATTACAGAAGTGTAGTGGACTCGAACCAAATCCTATGAGCAATTTTATACCAAAAAGTTAGATAACCTAGATTAAATGGACAGATTTTTGGAATTACCAACTACCAAACCAGTCTGAAGAAGAAATAGAAAATCAGAATAGACCTATAACAAATAAAGAGATTGAATCAGTTATAAAAATCTTTTTAATAAAGAAAAGCTCAGAACCTATGGCTCCCCTACCCCATTTTATTGAGGTATAATTGATATAAATCATTGTATAAGTTTAAGGTGTACAGTATAATACTTTCACTTACATATATTGTGAAATGATTACTGCATAAGTTTAGTTAGCATTCATTATCTCATATAGATATAATATAAAGAAAAAGCAAAAGATTTTCTTGTGATGAAACTCTTAGGATTTACTTTCTTAACAACTTTTCTATGTATCATATAGCAGTGTTAACTTTGGTCATCACGTTCTATTATATCCCTAGTAATTATTTGCCTTATCATTGGAAGTTTGTACCTTTTTATTTGCTGCAAAAAGCTTTATTGTTTCATTTGGTCCAATGCATGGGAGAGGGCTTCAGGGTGGTTAAAAGAATGGTTAGTAGTTTCGGGAAGAAGCTCAGGTAAAAGCCAGACACAGGGGATGCAGGGGGGCCTCGCAAAGGCCTCTGGGCTCCAAAGGCTCCTAGTCGTGTTTGAGGGTGAACCTTTCCAAGAGATACTCGCCCAGCTCAGCCTGGGGCCCTCAGCCTGCAGCCTGCGGATGTGAGTCAGGTGTGGCCCATCTTCTTGATGAGTTTCACCTCCTCACCCTGGAAGTGGTTCTGCAGGAAGTCACAGGATGAGGGGCTGCGCGGGTAGAACCCAGGGCCTGCAGCTCCAAACGGCCTGGTTCAGGTGCCTCTCCAAGGCCAGGTGGCTGTCATGGCGTCCTGAGTTTTGTCCACTCGTCTTGGGGAGGCTTCAGCGCGTCCTGGAAGAATGCAGCCACTGCGCCGGTTTTGCAGCTTTAAGAGACGCTCAGCGCCCTCGGCTTCTCCACAAACTCGCAGAAGTGGCCCACGCTCTCGAGAGCCACATCGTCAAGGTCGAAATAGAAGCCTAGAGAGAGGTAGGTGCAGGCTGCTGGCAGACACAGGCTGGCCAGGCGGTTGACCGCAGCCTTCACCTCAGTGGGTGGAATAATGCTGACGAATTTGGGAGCTCATGGTTGTTGGGCAATAGGGAGTTAAGGTAGAAAAACAACTGGTGTGTTGGCTGGTCCCGGAGGTGGTTCTGAAGGTGGGGACTGGATGAGGCGCAGGAGAGAGTCCGGAGGCTGAAAGAAGGGGCGTCTCTGGGTCTGTTCCGTCCAAGCACTATTAAAGCAAGAAACAGATCTGGGACCGCCGAGGACACTGCTAAGTTTGAACCTTTTGACCTTCCTCCAGTTCCCTCCCCATGCCCTGCTCTGGTAACCACAATCTGATCTCTGTTCCTATGACCACCCCAGCCTTGTGCTCCCATAAGCAGTTAGTGTGTGGGAGGGTGGGGGGTTGTCATTATTTACAGTATCCACTCCTTCTACTCCTGGACTGTTGTTTCCTGTTTTCATTTTGTTAGTGCCCCTAAGCTGTGTGTGCTGTGTGTGTTGTATTCCAGACCGTGACCTCTTCAAGGGTCTGTTTTATTGGAGTTCTCTTATGGTGTCCTCCTCCAATGAAAAGAGATAGGGAGTAACTAAGAACCGCAAAACAATTGTGATTTAAAGTTTGCAAAATTGTTCCCAAGAATGGCTATCAGATCTTGATCTATTTACTTGGAAAACAGAGTGTCCGTAATTTTTATAGCGTGGTGTATACACAAAAATAAATCATCAGAGACTATTATTCTCTGTAAGGGAGGCAAATCCTGGTGGTGCCTCTGGGGCACTGCAAGGGTGAGATATACAGACTTCCTAAGTCTCCTTTGCTCCCCTTTGCTTCCCCCCGGGCTGGTTCAAAAAATGAAAGGCTAAGCTGAAGAATCTCCTGATTCTGGGCTGGTGGGCCCTTTGCTGTTTCTTTCTAACTTTCCTTCACACTAGGTCATTGTTTCTCCCGAAACTGAGCTCCAGATTGAAATGTAGTAGCTGGTCACTCAGCTGGTAGTGTGGTGTGAGCAGGTCAGAGGGTAGGGGTTGGGTTGCTTCGTGAATCTGGCGTCTTATAAAGGAGGGGATGCTTTGGAGATGTGTGTGAGAACAGTTGTACACTGGGGTTGTGTGTTCTGGCTTTTGTGGAGAAGGAATGAAACGGATAGCACAGCCAGCCTAGTTGCTACTGTTTTGAGGGAGCATAAACAGCTAGCTGATTTGGGTCTAGAGTCAAGATTAAACGTAATAGAAAATGCAAGTTCCAAAATTTTTCTCCTTCTGTCAGCAGAATGGCAGGATGCTGCTGCCGTCTGTGTGTTCTGGCTGACCCTGTGTTCCTGGCCGCCACAGATAGTTTGCCATTTAGATCCATTTAACAGAAAAGGGTCCTAGCTTGTGGTAAGAATGTAGGCTTGGCGTGCTGGGACTCTGGGAACACGTGTTAAAATTATACTACTCCTTTTTGGGGAGAGGGGCAGGCACATACAGCGGGACTATAGGCACCTTGACCAGCATGTTTTCATGTGCATCAGATACTTGGGAAAGTATTTTGTGCCACTTTGGATAAGACACCAGATTTCTGGGTAGGAAACCAAAGTCTGCAATTTATAGCAGCCAAGGTCGTGTGGTCAGATCACGGCAAAGCAGAAGTTTGCGCTCTGAGTTCAGAGAAGGTCTGTAATCTCTTTCTTGACCCTGAAGTTGTCCAAACCACTAAGTGAAGAAACATACTTCCTTTGGTTCATCTGACCAAATTATTCTTGTAAACTTTTGGGTTGGTTGCCTCAATCCAACTGCAATCTTTCTGCCTGCTTGAGAGAGAATTTGGTGGAGGAGGGGCGGCAAATCGTTGCTCCCCAGAGTCAAAACATTAACAGACAAAAGCGTCCAAACCAGAATGATGATTTCACTCTTGGAGCAAGTAATCCTCTTTCCTAGCATATACTTTATTTCATTTTTGAAGAAAACAAAGTCAATCAGTTGTATTTTTGTAAAGCTAGACTATGGAAATGAACATTCTCTGACAAATTAGAGGGTGCCCATAGCTTTCTGTAACTTAGATTCTGGGTGCACGTATTGTAATGCCTGGTTGTGGCTCATGATGCAAATGAGATATGCTCAATCGAGTGAGTGCTCCTGGTGCTGTGGCAGGGGCAGACGGACTAATAATACTTGTCGGAGAAACTACCTTGAGCTAATTAGTGCCTGTAAAAACATAGTATGTGTAATGTGCGATGGCAAAGGGAAGAAGCCCAGTGGGAAGGGGCCTAGGGATGTGTAACATGACCAGGGCTCATCTATAAAATCCTTAGGGATGTTTCCTCCTGGTGGTCAAGCTGAAGGTGGGGCAGCCTGCTGGTGTGTTGCTAGTGGACATCAGGACAACATGCCATGAGGCCCAATTAAAGAAAGAAAAAGTGCAGAATGTCCCATGGAGCCCAACAGTAGGAATGCAGCTGGGCCTCAGGGAGATGGGATGCACTAGGATCACTGGCTGTCCTGGAGGGCTATCTTGGGCTACTGGACTTCATTCTCTCTGCACAGTTGCTTCCTATTTTCTCTGGCAGGAGGTTACAGGATGGCTGCCTACAGCCTTGCTTCATGTGTCATGGTTCTGGCTTCAGGGAGCTTCTGCTCTGCCTGTTTCCCAGCCTCTGCATGAGAGTTCTCTCCCCCAGTGCTGCGTGCGGTTGTTATACGTCTGTCTGTAACACCTGCGAGGCTCTTTGAGCACAGAGATGTGAAATCTAGAGTTTGGGGGGGGGGGGGGCGGCATTTGCAGCTTCCACCAGCTTCAATGTGCAGTGGGAAGTAATATCTATACTTCGGCGGCACGGTATTGAGAAGACCCTGATTGATATGTCATTCTTTTAAAATTTCCATTTCTGTATATGTTTTATACATTGTATAGTATCTTAGTACAGTCATATATGAATACCATTTATAAATAAATATACACATATTAGAGGATACATACAAACTTTTTCTGCATTCAGGGATGTGCAATCAAAGCAGTTTGGAGACTGTTACTTTATGGAATGTTTATACTACATATAGGATGTTTACCTACAGTACCTCTGGGAATATTCATTGATTCATACAAGGAATGATTCCGGAGGCTGCTGTCGGGAGAGGAGGTGGACATGCAAGTAGGCTCTGCTGGGAGCTTTATCCTACTAGCATGCTGAAGACCTTCAGAGTATCGGCTGGGCTTGACTTCCTGCAGATTTTCCTTTTGGCCAACTGTAACCCAGAACCCTACAGAGAAGGGGGCTTCTGGGAAATGTCATCCCTGCTTTAGCCAAGTGGACAATAGGATAATCCAGGATGGTGCACAGCAGGCCAGTGGAATGGTGCCTGTAGAGGGTCTGTGTGTGTATATGTGTGTATATGCATGCATGTGCACAGATATGCATGTGTGTGTGCATGTGTATATGTGCACACATGTGCTCAGATTCCCTGCAGGGACATGTTCAGGAATGTCCGAAGTGGGGAGATAGAGCCTTGGGTTAGGGAGCCTCTTTAAGGACAATTCCTTCCAGTCAGAGCAGAGTCAAAGGAAGAGGCAGAAGGGGCAACCACATGATCATGGGGAGGCATCTTTGCCATTTTCCCCTTTCCATGGCCCTTGCTTGTCATGTTGCTGGAATTCTCCTCCCCTTTCTCTCTTCCTCCATTTTCCAATCCTGCTCCTCACCTTGCCTGGTTAATTTGTGCTTTTGGTTTCTGATGTAATGCCCCTGCCTCCATGAAGCCTTCCCTGACCTCTCAAATGTGGGGTAGATGTCCCTTTGTTTCCCCATCATAGCACTCATCATGGTATCTCTAGTTTACTCGTCTGTTCTTCAGGACTATGAGTTCTGTAGTGGGAGGGACATCTGATCTTGCTGGGACTTAACCAGCAATAGCCATTTCATTCTGTTTCTGATGTCACACAAGTGGTCTGGCCTTTCTGATTTCAAGTTCTAAGTGGTGCTTGTGTGCATGTGTGTGTGTATGTTGATGGTTCATTCATCCCCTTGCCTCCTTCTCTGCCTATGAGGATGACTGATGCCCGCCATTGCTGAGACCTCAGCTCTGAAGGTGAAGCACCGGGGGGAGGATCTCAAGGCTGTATAACTTATAACATCTTCAGAATTCACCAGGTGGCTCTGGTGGTTGGGAACGGGAAATAGGGCAGTGGAAGATTAAGCAGAATTTACAATCTTAGAGATCAGGCAGTATGTGGATTTGAGATGGATAAGAAGTGGTAGCTCTGTCTTTTTCAGTGTTCATAGGCATTCAGAGATCAGGAAGGGAGCCTGAGAGGTGTCCCCTCAGCTTCTTAGAATGGAAGGGACTTAGAGGCATCTGTGTTTTCAGTGGATCTTAAAAATATTTAGGTCAGAGGTGACACTGAGAATCTGATGAAGGACCTTCTCACCAGAAAAACTTGCCTACCTGCAGGTTTACATATCATCAAGGGGGGGAGGGTTACTGGATACCTGACATTTGTGATCCATTTCTGACCCCCATCCTAGAGGTGTGGCAACAGTATGCTGCTTGTTTGTATGCGGTGGAATGGCTGGTGGAAACGGGGGGGGGGGGGGGGGAGGGGGGCAGGGGGGATGGAGGTGGAGTGAGATGTCTCCTCGTCCTTGTCCCAGAGCTTTTTCAGTTCATAGCCTTGCCTCTCACTTGAATGGAAAGTACTTTTGCCTGTTGTCCATGCAAGTACATCAAAACCTATAGAAAAACATGTAAAGAGTTTACTAGAGTTTATTTGATCCAAACTGAGGACGTGCCTGGAAGCAAGATTGCAATGGAATGAGAAAATGCTCTGGAGAATGGCAGTTATGGAATTCATTTTATATATATACTTAGAATTAAAGGAGAACACTGAAGGAAGGTTACATGAAATCCATGGGTGGCAGATTAAGGAGGTGGGAGAAAGCAAAGAGGGGAAATTTCCGGGATTGGATAAAAAGAAAAATGGAGAGATACATACTTCTTTTATATTTGTGGTGGAGGATAGTTAACATTGACCATTTATAGTAAATAGAGATGGTATGCAGGCAACAAGATAACAGTGAGTAGTTTTGGTGCATGTGCTCCTGTGAGGGTGGTTCCACCTCCAAGGGGTCTGAAAAGGATTACTCTGGCATTTCAAAGGTATGTTACCTTAGATGCAGAAGAACATTGGATAGGGCTCACTTAAGGCAAAGATTAACCTTTCACTAAGGAAGCTGTAGGCCTAGGGTGGAACTACCCATCATGACCTGCCCAGTTAGGAATTTATGATCAGATCATCTTGTTACTTTTGGTCACTGAGCTTGTCAGGTTTACTACATAGCCCTTTTTTTGTTAAGACTTTTTATGGTGGTACTGAAAGAACAGAAGTGCTATTGGATTCTAATAGGGGTAAATGCCCTGAATGGTCTTTGGGTACTGTGGGTGTGATGTGTCTAAGTGTCAGTTATCAGGATTGTGTCTGCTCAGAAGCCCCTTGGCTGGAAGGGGAGAGCATGGTGAGAAGAAGGCAGCATTAGCCTGAGGTGGTCCCAATAAACATATTTGCAGGGGGTATGAGGGTATAGTTAAATTGTTAGATTGTTGTTTGCCTTGTCTTTCATCCAAGAGTTTGCTGTTCCACATTTTTTTCCCACTGAGATTTAGGGTCAATTTAATGAGTTGTTCTTTAGAACAGTGTTCTGAGGTATGTTAATAGGATTATCTGAATAGCAGAGATGAGGAAACAAGCTCCCAGATATGTCCTCCATGCTTCCTTTCTCCCTCTATCTTCTAGGTTCAAGCACCAACCATCCTGGTCTTGGCCCAACTACTGGGTGGGAGAACATTTCTACATTTCCTCTGGAATGTCCTGCCATGGCTCCTAAGGCTCATGCTGTGTGTGTGGAGGGAGGAGGTGAGATAGGAGGAACCAAAACAGCCCATCCTCTGACGTTGGGTTCCCTGTTGACTCACAGTGTGTGGAAATGAGCCAAACGAAGGAGAATGTTCCTAATGCAATGAAAAGGCACTTAATAAAATGGCGCAACACTTCACAGGGAGCTGTATGAATGGTTACTCAAAGCAACTCTGGAATGTCTGTGATGAGATCTTAACAGAAAATTCTGAAGTTTTCAGATTTTTGTTTTCTGATCTGAGATGTTGTATCTTTTCTAGAGGTTTACCCTTAAGACTAAATGATTGCTTTACGCTCTAGCTCTTTATCTACGACAGCTTCACTTGGTGGCTTTAGGTTTATCCTCAGTGCTTAAATCACTTTAAATAGGTTTTGTCAGTTAAAGCAATGTACTATCTTTCCTTTCTCAGGGACCTGAGAGTGGACTCTTACAGGAATATTCAGAATCACTGCTCTCAGGGCAGAGCCTCAACTTTGCTCTCACTGCGGCTCAATCTCTCACACTGTTGACCTGCTCTCAACCTTCATTTCCTACTCTGCAAAATGGTAATAACCCTACTTCATTAGGGTTGCTGTATGGATTAAGTAAAATTGGTTCAGAGCCAGTGCTTAATAAATGTTATCCACAACATCCATAATACTTATTTGTTGCCCCCAAATTTAATGGTTTAGAATTATTATGTTGTATACCTGAAAATAATATAATGTTATATATCAGTTATACCTCAACTAAAAAAATATAACTGCTTAAAACAAAATGCACTTATCTCCTGGTTTTGTGAGTCAGGAATCTGGGCACAGTTCACTGGTCTTCTGGCTTAGGGTCTCCTACAAGGCTGCAATCAGGTGTCAGTTGGGGCAGGGTCTGCTTTCAAGCTCCCTTGGTGGTTGGTGACAGGAAGCAGTTGCTGGAAGCCTGTTGTAGGTGTGCACTGAGGCCTGCTGCCTATTGGCTGGAGCCTCTCTCAGCTCCTTGCCTCCTGGTCCCCCATGCATGGCGGCTTGCTTCATTAGAGCAGGCTGGTGAGAGGCAGCAAACGGGCGTGTGAGAAAAAGGGCAGTCACAGTATTTTATAGCCTAACCTTGGGAGTAACATTTATCACTTTTGTCATATTCTGTTTTTTAGGAGCCAGTCATTAGGTCCAGGCCACATACAGGGAATCACTGGGAACCATTTTGGAAGCAGCCTACTGTAATTATGATAATTATTTATCCTTAGTTGCTAGATCTGCAAGTCAGGAACAGTGGGAATATTGAGGGTTTTGTAAAAAATTACGGAATATAATAAAATCCAATGACTGGTGCCTGTGTAGGCCAGGTATGGAATCAGTGGATTTTCCCTCTGGGACAAGGGGAACCTGTATCTATGTCACTTGTCTAGTGACCTGTGTTACCCATCCAAGAGCCCACACATGTATTACTTGTGACGAAAGAAAGGTGGCATAAGAACAGTTGGTTCCTTTGGTAGGAAGTATGATTTAAATAAAAAACAGTGTTAAAATTTTTTTTAAAAATAGGTCATACCTTCTAGGATTCATTACATAAACTGAAATTTTTGCTTAGCTGCACAGAATTTGCACATTGGGACAAATTGCTCTCTGAAAATGCAGAGAAACAATGAGGGCTATTAGAAGAACAATAGAAGTGAAGGAGTTATGGACCTTCCTCTTCTCCATTTAAGAAGTGTCTTCCTTCTTTTTTTTTTTTCTTTTTTCTTTAAGTTATCTGAGAAGTAAGGCAGGAGGAGAGATGGTGACCACAAGGATTTTTTTTAAGAGCTGGGGTGAGGAGAGGGATGGAGCCTCTGGTATTCATTGTTTTTCATTCCCAATAGATATGTCATTGACTTTGGCTCCTAGGACATTTCTTTGCCATCAGCAGGGTCAAGAAGCTACCCACCCATTGGCCACAGCACTCCATGACTGAAATATTGCTGAACTTTGGAATCTACCAGATCTGCCAAATCTGGAATAATTTTACAACAGTAAAAGGGAACCATTTTTAAAAGTATTATAAATATTTTCTTACTAGTATTAGTTTCTTTGGGATGGATGATGTCCCAGAAGCCACTTCTCGTTTTTAAACACTCATCAAAGAGTCAGAGAAGACCTTGGGTGGAGTCTTAGCTTTAACATCATGTCCTTGGACAAATTGTTCTGATTTCCTTCTCTAAAATGGTGCTGCTAAGACTAATTAGACCTGACCAAAGATATGGGGAGACAAGCCAATGACTGAACACCTCCCCACAGATAATAGAATTGGACCCACAGGGAATCAAGATAATGGAATTATCAAACATGAACTTTAAAATATGTATGTTTAATATGTTTAAGGAAATAAAAGCCATGAAGTCAGAATTTGGCAAGCAATTGAAAACTGTACCATGAACATTTTACAATAGAATAAATATAATAATCGATATTAGGAAATCAATAAATGGGATTACTCTCATGTTAGATACATCTGTAGAAAGAACTAAAAAGTAGCTCAGAATGAAATCTCCAAACTGAAATTCAGACAAAAAATGGAAAATGAGAAAACATAAGAGATATACATGATAAGGTAAAAAAGATAAATGCAGGCATAATTGGAGTCCCAGAAGGGTAGAAACGATATAATGGAGCAGAAGCAACCCTTGAAGAATAATAGCTGATGCTTTTCCATATAAAATGCCTAGCTGGGTGCCTGGAACTTTTTATGTGCTCAGTAAATATCAGCTTTTGTCATTGCCCTTATTACTATTTTGACCACTGCTGTTCCTATGAAAAGTTTGTACTATTGGCAGTATTACTGGAACCCAAGTCCACAAGACCATTCATTCCCCCAAGATCTTACTCTCCTGGGGCATTCTCTTTGTATTAAAGGCCTGGGAGTCTGGTTCCCACTGGCCAAAATCCCCAGTTTGAAATTAGAGTAAGTTTCCTATGGAAACAATGATAAACATGGGTATCAGGTTCTTCCTTGTAGAGTACAGTTCAGCATACGTTTGGGAAGTAATCATTATTTATTTATTTAAAGCATTATTTCAGTGAAAAACGCGTATCTGAATTTCAAATGATTAGCCAACAAATGCACTTTTGGAACACAGCCATCAGCCATCTAGGTGACGTATTGATGTTTACCTGTACGATAATCTCAGTCACTATCACCCTTACCCTGTCTGGTTCTTTTGTAAAGTTTAAGTCTGATGTGTAAGTATCCTGACTGGAGGAATCAGGATTTTATCTTCTTATCTCTTGTCCTTGCATATTGCCGGGAGCCGGTCCATGCTTGCTGTTTCAAGGGACCTGGCATATATGGCATACTGTTCTTAATATGTTTGCTCACCTTCTTGGCACTATGTGTTTTAACCAAGGTCACCTCTCTGAGAAAGGTTGTTTCCCCAGGTAGGGATTTTCCCCTGAAGTTAGGGAGGGAATAAAACCTCTTAACTAAGTGCCAGGTGGGTAATTAATCACTTTAACTACGAACAATCATGCTTAAGCTACATAATCTTTACTCCCTGGAATGGAGATAAGAAACGCCCTAACCTTTGTAATAGAGATTGATAGGATTGAATCAACTGGTATAAATACAGATGTAATAAGACAGCAAGACTCAGAACTTAGAATACAGAGCTTAGAACACAGAACTAAGAAGACAGAACCTACACAGAACCTACAGACAGAAGAACTTCGCTGGGGAGAACATGGCAAAAGATCCTGGACTGAACCTGACTACAGAAATTGGCAAGAGAACCTGACTAGAACCTGGTGACTGAACCTGGCTGGAGAACCCTGACAGAACCTGGCTGGAGAACCTAGCGAGGGAACATAGCTACAGAACCTGGCTGGAGAACCTGGAGAACCTAGCAAGAGAACATGGACACAGAACCTGGCTGGAGATCCTAAGCAGAACTTCGCTGGAGATCCAGACCAGAACTTGGCTGGAGATCCTGGCTAGGCTGCTGATCAACTGAACACTATCTCCATGTCATTCCTTCTTCGCCAACTCCGTCCACACCTTTGGGGACCCCTGGACCTGCTGGGGTTGGACCCCGGCAGCATATTGCTGACTGCATAGACACTGAATAAATGAATGGATGTATGCTTTCTGAAGAGAGAGGGTTTGTTTGGCGAACAGAGTGCTAGATATGGGGAAAGGGAAATCTGAATCTTGTTTGTGCTTTTACTACTCTATAGGATTGCAGGCAATTCACATAAACTTTTTAAAAAATTTTATTTCAGAGAGGAACGGAGAGGAAGAGAGAGATAGAAACATCAATGATGACAGAGAATCATTGATCTGCTGCCTCCTGCATGCCCCACAATGGGGATCAAGCCTGAAACCCCGGGCATGTGCCCTTGACTGGAATGGAACCTGGGCCCCCCACCCCCACCCCCACTCCGCAGGCCTATGCTCTATCTACTGAGCCAAACTGGCTAGAGCCACATAAACTTTTAGATCATGTTCTCCTTATGTGGGAAATGTGGACAATGCCATCTATCCTCCCTTTTACAAAGGGTTGTGGTGAGGACTGAATGAATAAAGTAAGAGAATATTTGTGTCTCTGTTTCTTTTTGAACCATTTAATAATTTATTTCTTGTGCTTTTATGCTCCTCATTTCTGCATATTTCTTCATATTCTCTAGTAGGATTCCCCTACTAGTCTCTCCTAGTCATTTTTGCATCTTATTCTCTGTATGTGGACTTTATATTATTATTGCTATTATTATTTAAAATTCTCTTTTCTATAAATTTTAAAATTTATTTTTATTGATTTCAGAGAGGAAGAGAGAAAGAGAGAGAGACACATCAATGATGAGAAACAATCATCTATCGGCTTTCTCCTGCATACCCCCTACTAGAGATTGAGCCCACAACCCAGGCATATTCCCTGATCAGGAAGCGAACCATTACCTCCTGGTTCATAGGTTGACCCTCAACCACTGAGCCATACTGGCCAGGCTAAATTATTTTTTTATATAAATATCTAGAGGATTGTGGAATTTCTAAGTTATGTTTACTAATTTCCATGGGGGCATTAACCTTAATGCTTAAATTCATTAATGCTATTAATATATTAAAAATTAGGTCTATACGTTGTTTTTTCCCCATGAGATAGAGAAAACAAAATCTAATGACTATCAGACTTGGGGCAGAACCCACCTTTTTCTTTTTTCTTTATTGATTAAGGTATTACATATGTGTCCTTATCCCCCCATTGCCCCTCCACCCCCCCACTCATGCCCTCACCCCACCCTTTTCAGTATGACAGTTTAGTTTCATTTTTGTCATACATAGAGTTAGTTCCCCTTTGTAAATGGATTTAAGACATTTGTTATAATGTGCACCATTGGCATTTTTCAAAATTACCGTGATGAGGAATTGCCGAGTGGTTTCTGGGAATGCTCAGGAACTTTTTACTTGTATTGTGTTTCTCTCAAATAATTTTGTGGTACGGTTTCCTAAACACAGTAAGATGCCTAGAGTCGGATTTTCTTGCATTCTTAGCTCACTTTTTCCTAAGAACATAGCGTGCAGGCTGAGATTTACTCTGCTTGGATAGAGTTCTCACCACCACCAGAGGAAATCTGATAGAATATGTGGTAATGAAACAAGCATATTATGGATTTGGATTTAGTGATGTTTTTTGCTTTTATGGCCTTTTTTTTTTTTTTTTGTAGTGGTTCCTTTGGTTGATAAATACTGAACCATTTTCAGTGCTAAAGAATCTGGTAAAATGTGCTGGGGATGTATAGGAATTATTTTATACCAGCAAGACAGTATTTAGGGCTCAGAGGCCAATAGGCCCATTACGTGTATAATTGTAATATAACCTTGAAAGGTATCCAGGAACAAAGTGCTTCAGTCCTCCTGTGGGAAGGGAGTTGTAAACACAGAATCAGAATGCGGCATCGGAGATCTCCAGGGAGCACAGTGGAAGCTCTGGGAGTGATGTGTAGGACTCTGACCTTGAGTCCTCAGTTCAGTCAATTTAGTTTCCTCAGAAGCAGTGGCCGTTGACTTTTGTAAAGGGTGTGTGTGACTGGAGTTTTCGTAGTTGCTTTGTTATAATTCCAGTGCAGAGAAGTGGAAGGGATGTGTGTATGCTCTTCACCTTGGCCAGAGCTTTAAAAAAGTGGATTCATATAGAATTTGTGCTGCATTTCTGTGGGATTTCTTTGAAGCCTCTAAGTGCCGACTGCAGAGCTTCCCAGATTTGATTCCTGAGCCTGGCAGAGGCATATTCCTTTGTGTTGACTTCCATTCTGTTTTCTGTTCTGGGTGGACCCAGGTTTTGGGTTGTGAAATTGGCTGGTATTGCCATTGGGGAGCGCTGGTGTTACAGAGCAGAGAGAGTTCATCCACAGTACTAGCAGAGGCATACTCTAAACACCGAGAACCGCCGTGGAGAAAGGTTGGGTATTTTATTACTAATGGCACCACCCAGGAGAACGGGAAGCTAATGCTTAAAGGATGAACTCCCCGATGTCTTGTAAGTCACAGATTATATAGGGCAAAGTCACAAGACACTGTAGGTTAGAGGGCTCAGGGTGGTGCTGGGAGCTGACTGGTTGGAGGTGAGGTGAAGGTAATAAAGCATTTCTTTAGGTCTTGAGGACAGCTCTGGCATCTGTCTGGTCTCATGGGAAAGTAGCCGGGGGGTCACTCCGCCGTCGAGTTCAGGAACTGAAACATAACTTAAGTCAAAATGTTATCTTTAGCCTGCGAGAGGTCTGGACTTGTGATCATTACTCAGGTCCAGGCTACTGTGTTCTGCTGCCTCCGGGGTTACTGGTTATCCTGGGTCTCTATAAGGCACATGTACATAACTTCTAAAGCTAGGATTTGAAGCTAAATTTAATCAAAGTCAAAAGGACCCTGGGTTTCACTGGCCTGGATGACTGGGACCTGGTCTTCTGACTCAAGGTGTGGTGATGAAGCCCTATTGTGGTGCCCTACAGATCCAGGAAACGGAAACTCTTTCCCTCATGACAGATCCAGGAAACGGAAACTCTTTCCCTCATGACCTCCTCTCTTCTGCAGCAGTACACACTTCCTCCAGATTTCTCCTCCATCTTCCCAAAGAGGAAAAAATAGCCAGGTGTGAGTGGCACTGCCTCCTATCACCAGGCACTCTTCTCTGCATCTGCCTACAGTTTGTCTTCACACAAGGCCTTTGTGTGCAAGGGGGTGGGGGGTGGTGGCTGTGTCCAGTGTCCTTGACGGGACCTTTACTCCACTGGGTTGGGCTCTGCGCCGCTGTTGGCTTCCCTTACCTTTGGGGTGAAAGGATCAAACCATTTGTCATTCTGTGGTTCTGCCTCTTTCTCTCCTTATCTTGTTTATCTCCACTCACAAGATCTGGCTGACCTCTGCAGTCCTCCTAAATTTAACTCCTTATCAACGTTTAAGACAAGACTTTTTAGAAGCAGGCAAAGCTTAAAGTCTAAACAAATAAATGGATGGCTGAATGAAACAAATAAATGAATGCAAAACTCCTTGCTACATGGATTTTCTCTGACTCCTAGACCAGATGCTGGATTTATCATTTCCATGACTCATGTTATAGGCTAATTGTATTCTGCTCTTTTCGCATCTTTTTTATAGAAATGAGAAATGATAAAAGACTGCTGTGACTGGAATACAAGGTCAGAGGGGTAGGGGAAGAAGATGAGGGGGGGGGGGGGCAAGGGTCCAGTTATACAGAGCCTTGTGGACCATGGTTAGGATTTGGTCTCCCCGGAGTACTGAGAAGTTATCAGAAGTAGTGGTGTGATCAGATGTTCATTCTGATGCAAAGATTTGGTAGGGATTAGAGATTTGGGAAACTTGGGGAGAACATTGAAGTATACCCCTGTTGAACTGAGATAGTACCAGCGGAGATGAAAAGAAGAATAAAAATTTGAAGCTCTTTGGGAAGAAATGGTCAGGAGTTAGTGCTTGATTGGGTATGGCTGCTGAAGAAGATTGATGTCAAGGGCAACTCCCAGGCTTCTGTCTTGAACAACTGGATGGGTGATGATGATGATGATGATGACGACGACGACGACGACGACGACGACTTGGAAACTGGAAATTCTAGAAGAAGACCAGATTTTGTCGAGGAATTTTAAGGTCAAATGGCTTAAAAAGGAGAGATGGGCAAAAATAGTGACTGCATTACAGCAGGTCATGAGCTTCAGAATTTTTAATTTATTCTTACTTGAATTATTTCCTTTTATTCTTTTATCTCATTAATAACCACCTAAGTACATACAAAGCACTTTGAATTAGTTAGCTTTTGATTTCAAAGGATTACATATACATAGTATCATTCTTTCACATTTTGATAAACATGAAATGAAAGCTTAAAGATTACTGTTGACACAGCCAGTGTGGTTCAATGGTTGAGCATCGACCCATGAAACTAGGAGGCCACAGTTCGGTTCCTGGTCAGTGTACATGCCCAGGTTGTGGGCTCGATCCCCAGTAGGGGGCATGCAGGAGGCAGCTGATCAGTGATTCTCTGTCATCATTGATGTTTCTATCTCTCTCCCTCTCCCTTCCTCTCTCTGAAATAAATAAAAACATATTTTTAAAAAAGATTAGTGTTTCCCTCGCCAGTGGTGTTCAGTAGTTAGAGTGTCAACCCACCCACTGAAGGGTCTCAGGTTTGATTCCTGGTCAAGAGCACATGCCTGGGTTTTAGGTTCCATCCCTGGTTCTGGTTGAAGCGCATGTAGAAGGCAGTCAATCGATATGTCTCTCTCACATTGATGTTTCCCTCTCTCTTTCCTTCTCCTTCCCGTCCACTCTCTCTGAAAAGCAATGGGGAAAAAAATATTCTCAGGTGAGGATTAACAACAACAACAAAAGATTACTGTTTATGCATAGTATCATTGATTTAATTTATAGTTAATTTTAGGCCATTTCTAATTTTTATAAATAATACTTCAATTAACTTTTTTGTGATCATTTTTCCTTCTTTTAATTAACCTTAGGAATGGAATTCCTGTATCTATGTGCCTTGTTATGGTTTGTGATTTCCTTTCCATAGGAGGCATGTTGATTTCTAATGTTATCAACTTTGTATTTTCCTGGTTAGTTTCCTCCAAAACCTTACCACCTATAAAGATGTCCAAAACAGCTGCAGAGCAGCCCTTGGTGAGGTTGGAGTGGGGACAGTCAGCGATGGGAGAGGACAGCCATTTGTGCTGAGTTGTAGTGATTCTCTGCGGAGCTGGATTGAAAAGATTTTGAGGCCATAACATAATGTGTTCTGAACTGATTGGTGATGTCTTTCATCAGAGAGGATTAGGTAGCAGGATTTGCTGTTCTTTATCTTAGGAGGTGGGAATTCCTACCAGAAGCCCGTTTCAGGAGTCCAGGAGTGAATCAGATAATGCTTAGAGTTTTTATGTGGCCAAAAGCAGATTGTCATGTCTCAGAGTAAGTTGTTCTCAGGGAATTGTTTTAATGAGCCCCAATAAATAATGTATATGGGAGGAATATCATGAGAGATCCAGTTCCCAGTTAGTTGGGATTAATTGCTAGTCTTCAGAATGCATCTGACATCTACCTTACAATGGATACAATGAAACACTGGTTATCCCTGAGGCAGGATTTAGCAAACTTTATTCCTGATTTGTGGAATCAGACTTGTTTTTATTCTACCTCTCCAGTAGTTGGCAACAACAACAACAACAGCAACAACAAAACACCTAGCGGCTGTATCTTGAGAACACAGGATACTGCTATGGAAGGTAAAACTGGAAAGCAGTAATAAAAGTATTCCTGTGAATTCTAGAAAATGGACTTTTTCAATTGAAGCAATGTACAATGTACCTTTGGCAGGGAGGCGATTTAACTTGATCAGAACCTTAAGAGGTTTTCAGTGGGACTCAGAAAATTTGGTTATGACTCTATCAGCCAGCTGTGTGACCTTGAGGAAGTCACACAGCTTCCTCTTTTGCAAAACTCGGAGATTTGACAAGATGGGCTACGACATTGTCATAGAATGGAAAAACACATGCATAGACTAATTTCCTTCCATTGCTATAAGTCCACTACAAATACAGGGACCTTTAGAGAATGGTGGGCGGCCGTGATCCTCCTCTCTCATCCTTTCTCTTTCTTCACTGACTCCTTTATTCACCCAGTAGGCTTTCTTCTCTCTTCCTGCTTTAAACCTGTATGTGTTCCTGTGTGATAGTCATGACTCACAGGCAACGTTTTCCTCTTGTGTATGTGTCATGTCTGAATGAGGTTCCTTCAGGGAAAGGAAATCACGAAGCTGAGTGATTCATGAAAATTGCCCAGTCTCCTGGCTTCAGGCCGCCGCAGCAATCCTTGAGCAGGGCCTTCCCCTGGTGGCCAGCAGGGGAACAGCAGGGGCCTGGGAGAAGGAGGTTCTGGAGGTCATTTCTTGAGCCCTCACAAAGCCACTGGCCAGAGATGATTGAAGGCTGGGTTTTTTTTGTAAGAATATTTCTTTTCTGAAACAAACTAAAACGTTGCCTATTCTTTTGTCCTGTTATTTTTTTCCTATCAAATGTATAAGAAAAGAAGTTGTAAAAGGAAGAGACACTGAGTGTATTTGACCAAAGCATTGATTGTTAAGTCCAAATTTGAGCAGGTTTGCTGCTTGAACGATTCAGAAAAGCTGGTGATTTAGCTTGAGTTGTCTGTAGAAGTTGATGAGTAGAGATGAATAAGATGGCTTTTGAATTTTTCATCTTCAGGGGTGTTTTGAGGGTCACCTTTGCAGGAGCTGCTTGGCTGTTTTGGGGATTTAGAGCCAGTTTTGAGCAGAGCCCTTGGGTAGAGTGAATGGATAGACTCCAAAATGTGCTTCTTAGAGCAGAGTCCTGACTGTGCAGACACTTGCTGTAGCCAAAGCCTGCACTCCCAAGGCCAACCACAGAGAGTAAATGCCATGCAGCTCACAGCGGGGAGGGCCGCTTGGGCCTGGACTGAACTAGGGGCATTTCAGGGGGATGTTTTTCTCAGCTTGGGAGTAGGGTGGGCCTGGCGTAAGTTGAAAGGACACCAAGGAGGGCCAAAAAAGCAAAACGCTTGGGAGGTAAGGATTTGTCTCCTGATCTCTGGGCGGTGGGTTAGCCACAGGCAGAGCAGCTCTGCCCACCCCTGTGTGCAGGAACTTGCCTCTGTCAGGCACTTTCATGGTTGTGGACCTCCGACCTCTGCACATTGACCTGCACACTGCAGATAAACGGCTTTTGGTGCAGTTGTTTTATTATAGCTCAGAGCCCGGGAAGGCCTCTCTCTCTGGGATCTGAGACCAGGAAGCTGGGGAGGGGCCAGGTTATCACCCATTGGTCAGGGCTCGCCTACAGTCGGCATGTGGAAGGTAGCACTTGATGATTGCTTGCTGGGCCAGTGGACAATGGATGCATAGTAGCATCCTGAGAAAGAGAATTCCTAAACTGTAATAGAGAGGTCTGGAGAGGGACAAGACAGACCCTCGCATTAACCTGCCTTCCCCTTGTGGGAATGGCTTCAAATGCTCAGAGAGGCCAGAGATGAATGACTTAGCATTTCTTGTGGAATAATAAATTTAGAAGCTGTGTACCGTCGGGGAGGGGTTGCACCCCATGAACATGGCGATGATAAAATAAAAATTAGTGTGGTCAGTGTTGGCAGTTTGCAGAAAACGGTTCACTTTGTAGGAGAGTGGGTTTTCCTTGTCTTCAAGGTTAAGGCAGCACAGTTCTTCAGTTTCAAAGGAGGGCCAGGAGCCACTCATCCACAGGGGATTTTAAAAGCAACTGAGATGAAAAGAACTGAGTTGTGGTTTGGGGGAGTGCGGGGAACATTAGCCGGAATCCATAGTGAGGGTGCAGTGCAGCTCAGAAATAGCAGCGGTATTGATTTGGAATCTGAGGAGCTGAAGCTTTAATTCTGTCGTCTCCTCTCTGAACTCTGCACATCGATCTGCTCACTGCAGATAAATGGCTCTTGGTGCAGTTGTTTTATTATGGCTCAGAACCCGAAGGCCACTCTCACTGGCACGGGAGACCTCTGGAGAATGAATTTCTTATGAGTATTGTCAGCCGATGCCCCTCTTCCCTGAGGTTTGCTAGAATTGTCCCCTAAACATAGGAGCAAGAAGGAGTAAAACTAATTCAGATTGCCAGTTGGTATTTCAAATCTTATTTCACATTTGTGTCTAAAGAAAAACACATCTCTCTGAGTTTCAACATTTTCTCTTTCATATTTACACTTTTAAAGTTGTACCTCTAAACTAAGTACTGTATGACAATTTTTTTTTCTTTTTGGGTTAAATATGTCTCCTTCCCCTTTCACTTATAGATCTCAAAATGTGTCCATGAACCTTTCAGGTAAGCACCGTTTGATGAGGATTTCTGTGTTGATAGTATGCAGACCTCGCATCTTTTGGCCTTGTCACCCCTCTGGGAAGAGGAGTTATTGGCAACTGCTTTGTTCTCCTTTCTGGACAATCTCCCAACTTGGTTTTGTAACTCATCCTTTGAAATTTCCATTTCTACCATTGTATTTTTAATTTCTGAGGGAGTAAGATCAGCCTTACTTTCTGAATGAGCATCCTGCTTTTTTGTTGTGTGTATAAAGGTCTGGTATTTCTTAGTTGTTTCTTTTTATAAGACTAAAGTACCAAACACTCTGTTTGCACTGAGGCTTGTCAACTGGTGCACACGTGGCCTTTAGTCGGGGGACTCTAAGCATCCGGATCTGCAGTTTTACCTCTTACCAGGATGGGAATCCTCGCCTCTGCTGTCTGGGCTTGCACAGGGCAGGGAACAGCATCAGGTGCTCCCTTGAGCTGTATCTGAAGTGGCCAAACCCTCCATCAGGAGGGTCTGTTCTCTGGTGCGTGGCTTGGAGCGCTAAGGGTATGTCTGTGTGAACCTTTCACTGACCATGATTTCAACGTGCTCCTTCAGTTCTTAATATATTCAGGATTTTGTGGTGTGAATTGACTTGCTTCTCATTAGCTTTCCTTCCTGCAGGCATTTAAGGTTCAAACGCTTCTTTCTCAGTGACCATTTGCCCAAGTGCTTTTCATTGACTTCACTCTTTTCCTATCGTTTGACCTTGTATATTTGTATATTTTATTCCTTAAACCATTTTGCAAAGGTTTTGGAAGGGACTGGATAGAAATAGATGTATTTGATTTCCAATGTGTAAGTAGATCGCTATCCTAATTAGCTTAGGAGAATTATTTAATAGAGAAAGAGCTGAGATGAATTCAGATAATTAAGCAAAACTGGAGATTATTATGCAAACATCAGATCCTAAAGAGAAAATGTCAGAAATACAGAAATTAGAGCCTTGGCCAAGTAGCTTAGTTGGTTAGAGCATCATCCTGATACACCAAGATTGTGGGTTCAATCTCTGGTCAGGACACATACAGGAGTTAACCAATGAATGCATAGATAAATGTAATAACAAACTGATGTTTCTCTCTCTCTCTCTCTCTCTCTCTCTCTCTCTCCCTCCCTCCCTCCCTCCCTCCTTCCCTCCGTCCCTCCCTCCCTCCCCACCAATGAAAAAACCTTACAAAAAAGAAATACAGAAATTAAAATTCATAGGTCTCACAGGGTGATACCTAGAAAAATAGATTTTCTGAACACTGAGGTTTTGAACAAAGTCAATTCTGTCTCTACCAAAATAATGTGGTATTTTGCCAAACTTCTCTAGACTACTCTAAAAATCTCCAAATTTCTGGAAATATATGTATTGTGGACATGCCAGTTCTAGTTTAATTATTGTATATATGTAGGACATGTTTCTAAAACTTACTTTTACCATCTTCTTTTCTTTCTGTGAAAGCAATACAATTTCATTATAGAAATCACTGGTAAGAAATAGAAGAAAATATACCCGCGGGCCCCCTTACTCCCCCCCCCCCACACCCACACCCACAATTAACCAGAAATGACCTCTCTGTCCACTTGTTCTGTGTTTATACTAGGTTATAATTGGCACCGTTGGTATTCATGGTGTGTCCTCATTCTTTTCCAGGACACCGGGGTTGGGAAATCAAGCATTGTGTGTCGATTTGTCCAGGATCACTTTGACCACAACATCAGCCCGACCATTGGGTAAGTTTCTGTGTGTTCCTCCCTTTCACGTTTCGTCCATTCAGAGCACTCAGAGAGGTCACACTGTGCCTGAGCCGTCAAGGGGTTTCATCCCAGCCAGTGAGAATCAATCTCAGTGGGAAAGACTTTGACAGAAACTCAGTCACTTTTCAGTTGTAATGTCTGGGCTTACTTTCTTGTCAATGATTTTTTTTCCTAGCCAACTATTGTCATGCTGCAGTCTCAGGTCATTTCCTTGATCTCAAAGAGTATTGTTCTGAAAATGATGCCAGCTTTCTTTCCAGGTGGAAGATGAGACACAGGACAAATCCCCAAAGGCTCTGTTGTAACTTGCCTGCCAGTAAACCTGGAAATGCTGTGCACTCACATGGCAGAGGTGTCTGCCCAGTCTGTGGGAGAGATTGATTTTCATGTTCTAGATTAATCGAGTGTCGGCATTTCCATTCTGATGCTTGGGGGCGGAGGGGTGGGTTGTTCACTTCTGGGTCCCTGACCTTACATTTCCCCCTTTTCTTTGGATTCTTTTGCCAGACGTGCTTTTGCTGTGTGTTTTTCAGGTGCTTGAATTTTCACTCTCTTAGAGCTTGGCTTCACTTACTTTTCTCCCTGAAGATAGCATGATTCTTGCAGAGAGCAAAGTATCATTTTCTTCAGAAGGGAAACAATGCATGTATATATTTTGGGAATTCTGTACGATTGATGATGGGTGATTGTATCTGTTGGTTGTTTGTGGCAGGGAATAAATAAATGGAGATGCTCAAGAACAGTTGGTTGATAGGCCAGTGGTTGGAGCAGTGGAGGTGAGAAAAACCAACACATTTTGCAGTTAAAAGTGGCTTAAGGAGACATGTTCACAAAAATGTATGTCAAGCCAACAAGTTAACTCTCCCAATGTCATGGATGCTGGCATAAGACACAGGACTCCTGGGTCAGAAGCAAGGGAAATCGCAGTTGCTAGAGTATTATTTTACATTGGTTCCCTAAGCTCCATTTTTCCATAGGGTGCTGTGAAGAGGGTCAAGTGACACTCCACATGCAGTAGCTTGTGTTACAGGAGAGGAACCCCAAGTTAGGGAACCTGAATCTTTTACAATGGACAGTAAGCATGTCTGTGCTTTGTTCCAAAGAGATACCTTATATCTCCCTACCAAGGCTATTTGGCTATACAGACATCCTTGAAAACACAGTCTGGGAGAAAGATAGTATCTGTGCTTGCAAGAGACCCATGGAGAATTGTCTCCCAATGTAGTCACTTCTGTAGGTTGGGGACAGTTTTATAGAGGAAATTCTTTTCACTCTTCCCTTTAATGTACTTTTTTTCTCCTTAGTTTGCCTTTCTTGATAATAAAAGTAAGACCCATAAGAATAATTAACCCTGAAGTGTGTTTCTAGAAGAGAAACTTTCATTGTCTACTTTTTGAACTTAAAATTTTTAAAAAATAACAAATCTGAATTCCTTTTGTAATGATATTTTTTTAAAATAAAAAGGCAATACATGCTTCTACCACAAATATGGTAAATATATAAAAGTGTTAAGTCTAACTGTTATGTATAGTTATAAACATCATTATGCCTGTACAGAAGGATGTCATTTGGTCACAATCTCTTGATCAAAGCAAGTCATAATGTCAACCCAGATTCAAGGGAGGGGAAATAAACTCTACTTCGTGGTGGGAGGGGCAGCATGAGGAAGCCTTTCCCCGCCCCAATGAATCATTGGTAGCCAATCAAATACTGTTGACAGTGCTTTGCCTAGCAAATGCATTGTAGTTGTTTAGGGTTTTTTTAAAAAATTATGTATTATATGAAGACTATCTCTATTTTCTGCTTAATTTTTCTGTAAGCCTAAAATTTGTCTATAAGACACTCTATTTATTAGCTAAAACATTATATATCTTTAAATTATAATGCATATTATGAAAAGTTTAGACCATACATAAATATCTAAAAACAAAAACAGTATCACACGTTACCTAACGTGTTACATCATGTATTCTTTATCCACGTAGGCCTTCCTTATTCTTTTCCATGAATACAGATTTCTTGGAAGATGGCATAAACAGAATACTTTAAATGCTATCTGTGCATTTTCTTGACAAAGTCAAGATTAAAGTCTCATTTTTCTGATTATAAAAGTTCATGTTCACCCTGGCTGGTATAGCTCAGTTGGTTGGAGTGTCGTCCCATAAAGCAAAGGTCATGGATTCGATTCCCAGTCAGGGCACATATGTAGGTTGTGGGTTCAATTCCAGGTTGAGGTGTGTACAGGAGGTGGCCGGTCGATGTTTTTCTCTCACATTAATCTCTCTCTCACCCTTCCTCTCTCTCTTTAAAAATCAGTAAGTATATCCTCAGGTAAGTATTAAAAATTTTTAAAAATTTCATGTTCACTCTAAAAAGCTAAAAAACACATAATTTATAAAATAGAAATCATAATATATATAGTTTTATATCCTGTTTTCTACTTATTATAAACATGTTCCTATAATGTTACATAATCTTCAAAAACATGATGAAAATAGTAGTTTTTTTCTAATTACGTACTCATTAGAAAAATTGAAAATGAAGAAAACCATGAGGAAAAATATAAAAAATTACCCATGACCTATCTCCTAGAGTAACCACTGCAAACATTGGCTGTATTTTCTTCCGGTCTTTTTCCTATATACTGTATGTATTAAATATTTTTTTCATTTAACATTATATTGTGAAAATATGCCATTAAATGTTCTTTAAAAATAGTGATTTTTAATGGCTCTACTTTCATTTAAGGCATTTAGGTTGTTTAAAATATTTAAAAATATTATAAATAATGCTATGATGTATATCCTTGGGCATAAATACTTGCATGTACCTCTTTTTATTTCACTGAGTTAAACTCATAGCAATGGAGTAATTTAGTCAAAGAAAAAGAACATATTTAAAGTTATTGATGGATATTGCCACATTGTTTTTCAGAAAGGTTGTCCTTATTTTTGTATATAGTTACCAGCTTTAGAAAATTTTGTATATATGATTTTGAATTGTTTTTTCCCCTGTAGATTTCAAACTTAAACATTGCTTACACCTTCAAATTTCTTCATAAACACAATTTTAAATGATTGTAGTATTAAATTATGTGCCCTACTGCTTTTTATCTACATAATTTCTCACTTTTTTCTGGCAACAAGATTAAGCTCAGCTCCTCCGTTCTTATCTGTTGTCTTTTCCTGATATAGTTTATTTTCCCAATTTTAAAATTGCTCAAAATTTCTTATCTCTTCTGAGATTTTGAGAAAATGTTTCCAAACCAGTTTCAAAAAAATAAAGCCTGTAGGAACAAACAGATATTTGGAAGATGGCATAAATGGAATCCTTTTCAAAAAATTATGTGCTTATTCCTCAGCTGGTAAATTTGGTGGGCTGGCAGTGTGGCTTATAGATGTGTTTTGTTTAGCCTGGTTTAAAAAATTTAAGCTAATGATGAGGACTCTGAAGATTTTTATATAATACACTTATATTTCTGGCTTCTTGCATAAATCAGTAGGCTTGGAGCACATGCTCTGGTGGCAGAAGCCATGCAGATGTGAGCCAGAGGTGCTCTACTCCCTGTGGGTGGACGGGCTCTCTCTGCTCCATGTTGTCCCCTCTATTATTATTGTTGCTACTATTATTTTTACCAGTATTTTACTCCTAGCCTGCTTTGCTCATTTACATGTCCTACTTGGCCCCATAGACATTTCAGTTCATGTCCCTTGCACAAGAGCCTTTTTCTCAGTTACCCTGCTGGCCCCAAGGGACAGAGCAGCTAGGTAATTTGTTTAGGTAAGCTGTAAACTTGTAACTTGAACCAAGTGAGTCCACTTTTATTTTTCATTATTTTTTTTCTTTATTGATTAAGGTATTACATATGTGTCCTTCCCCCCCCCCCTCCCCTCCATAGCCCCCCCCCGGCCCACCTCCCGCTCATGCCCTCACCCCCCTGGTGTCTGTGTCCATTGGTTAGGCTTATATGCGTGCATACAAGTCCTTTGGTTGATCTCTCCCCCTTACCCCCACCCTCCCCTACCTTTCCTCTGAGGTTTGATGGTCTGATAAATGCTTCTCTTTCTCTGGACCTGTTTTTGTTCATCAGTTTATGTTGTTCATTATATTCCATAAATGAGTGAGATCATGTGATATATGTCTTTCTCTGACTGGCTTATTTCACTTAGCATAATGCTCTCCAGTTCCATCCATGCTGTTGCAAATGGGAGCAGTTCCTTCCTTTTTACAGCAGCGTAGTATTCCATTATGTAGATGTACCACGGTTTTTAATCCACTCATCTGCTAATGGGCACTTAGGCTATTTCCAAATCTTAGCTATGGTAAATTGTGCTGCTATGAACATGGGGGTGCATATATCCTTTCTGATTGGTGTTTCTGGTTTCTTGGGATATATTCCTAGAAGTGGGATCACTGGGTCAAATGGGAGTTCCATTTTTAGTTTTTTGAGGAAACTTTACACTGTTGTCCACAGTGGCTGCACCAGTCTGCATTCCCACTAGCAGTGCATGAGGGTGAGGGTTCCTAGTCATGGGAGATGATAAGAATTAACTCTTTCAATGCTAAGACAATGACATTTCATAGCCTATGGCCTTTTCCCAATGAGAATGTGGTCTCAGTGGGAGGAACGAGGTAAAGTGCACCCTCGTTCTTCCCACTGAGATCACATTCTCATTGGGAAAAGGCCATAGGCTATGAAATGTCATTATCTTAGCATTGAAAGAGTTAATTCTTATCTGTGACTCATCCTGAAAAATCTTGGCTCTGCTATTCAAGCAGATTGTGTTAACATCCTGTGTGTGTGTGTGTGTGTGTGTGTGTGTGTGTGTGTGTGGTGTATCTCCCTCTCTATTCTAACTTTTACAAGGACATTGGGTTATTTCTGCCAGATTTCGATTCCCACAGATAATGAAGTCAGTTCAGTATTTTCGATGCTCCTTCTCTACCACTCTGGAAGGAAATCCATAGAGACGAAAAGACACTTGAGCTTCTTAAGATTCAAAGCTAGCAAAGAGGCTGAAAAAAAAACCCTAAACAACCAAAAGATTAATGATCAATCTTGATTCTAAATATTGATAGTCTTTCTTCTAGTGGCAAGAAATCAGGAACAGAGAAGAGTATGTACATGTATGTGTGCATACATATGTGTGAGTATTTGTATAGATGTATATACATAAATAGGATATGCATATTATTGTTACTAAAGCTGTTCCTCACAGGCTTATTGTGTATCAAGGGGAAATTTCAATGATGTTATTTCCTCATTTGATCCTAAAACAGCCCTCTAGGTCATGTAGAGTAGATATTGGTCCTATTTCACAGATGAATAAACTGAGGGACTTTCTAAGTGCTCATTCCACTCAGACCGGCAGTGAGGGCCTCTGCATTCTTTCCTGACTTTGCCTTCAGGTTCTTCTTTGACCAAGGTCAGTGTGGTCTTTTGGGTCTCAGAAGCCCCCACTGTCCCTATCTGTAAACTGAAGGGGTTGGCCTGGATATTTCATGTTTTTTCCCAGCTCTAACATCTATGGTCCTGAGATTTTAAAGGCATGAACTTAGTTTTCCAAGTCTGAGAACTGTTAAAGAATAGGTTTGATGTAGCATTTATCCTGTTGCCTAGGACATATTGAGGAATGAGTGAAAATCTTCCTTATATCAGAGTAAAAACAAAAATAAATTCAAAAACAGAATATTGATATAGCTGTCTACATCAAGCATGTCAAACTCACGGCCTGTGGGCCGCATGTGGCCCACAATAAATACTTTTGTGGCCTAGCTAATATAACGGTATATAAGAAATGTTTTAATAAAAATTTCATAACTTAATTTTTACACTGTCCTGTTATACATAATTATTAATAACGAACTACAACGTTCGCTAATGACTGATTACTTTAGTCGCGTTGCGTTCATTTCCCTTACACACCTTACGTGCAGGCGCACCATTTCTCTCCACTAATACTAGCAGTGAATATTTTAGCAGCCAGTTGCCACATTATTAGTCTTGGACTAACTTGTTTGATGTGTACAGGAAATATTTCAGTTTCAGAGAACAAGAAAAATAGGTTTATTTGCATTACGCTTATTAATTTGTGCAGTTATTCAGTGTCTGGTATGTTAATGTTCAAGAAAAAATATTAATTTTTATTAAAATGTTCTTTTTTATGTTAATGATTACTCACTTATTTCAGCCTTTTGTATTCATCATGTCTCTATCGAAATAAACCTACATTTCTATGAAAATTGAAGCTTTTGTTTTTTTGTGGCCCACATAAACTTAAACCTTGTTTATTTGGTCTGTGTTAGCCTTTGAGTTTGACATGCTTGGTCTACATAAAAGTTTAAAAGGCATTTATGCCCTCGCCGGTTTGGCTCAGTGGATAGAGCGTCTGCCTGCGGACTAAAGGGTCCCAGGTTCAATTTCGATCAAGGGCACATGCCTGGGTTGCAGGCTCGGTCTTCAGTAGGGGGCATGCAGGAGGCAGCCAATCAATGACTCTCTCTCATCATTGATGTTTCTACCTCTATCTCCCTCTCCCTTCCTCTCTGAAATCAATAAAAATTATATTTTAAAAAATTTAAAAAAAAGGCATTTATGACAAAAATTCCATAAGCAAAGTTAAAGGGCAAAGATTAAACTGCAAAAAATATTTTTTAAGGACACTATTACAAAGATTAGTATAAAATACGAAAACAGCGTAAGAAATGGATGAGCACCCCAACTGAAAAGTGGGCAAAAGTCATGAACTAAAGATACAAAAGAAAAGCACAAGTGGGTAATAAACACTGAAATGATGTTCAAACCTCTAATAAGCACGATAAAAATAGGGCTGAGATGCATTTTCTACCTGTCATACTGGAAAGATTTGAAGGATTAGTATTGGTCGGGGAGAAGATGGTCCCATACATTGCCATGGACGTGTAGGGTGGTATAACCCACAGCAAAGTAGAGCATGTCTGCTTCTAAGAATTAACTCGAAAGAAATAGTTGTACAAGGATCCACAGATCTAGGTGCAAGGATATTTATTTAATTATTGTCTTAATAATGAAAATAGTTGACGAAAATGTCTATCAATGGAGTAGTGAATAAATTTATAACATGGTGTATAACATCATTTAGATAATGATGTCCATTTGTATTTATAGAAACAGAAAGATGTTCATGATATGTAAAGTAGAGAAGAAACAAAATTTATGATCAATTTTGGGGTAAAAGTTGTATAAAAATAATTTGCAAGGATATATACCAACTAATTAGTAATGATTGTGGCTAGGTGGTGAGATGGACAATTGATTTTTATTTTCTTTTTTAGCAAAGTATATGTATTGCTTTTGTAATGAGAAAAGTAATAGAGATATTTCCATTTTTGAATTATTTTTGCTCTTATCAGTAGTTTGGGATGTATTTTGAACACTTTCAAAGAAATGAAATGTCATGGGACAGAAGTTGTTTTGATAATATTTCCTCATATCACATAAGAAAATTATGTATGATAATTAGAACTCTCTATTAACCCATGGTGCATATATGTATGTTGTGAGAATAATGAGGGACTTGCAGGAATTTATACTTTTCTCTTTGGGAATTCTGTAATTTGTCTTAGGGTAAAGTGGAAGTTGAGGAAATATTACTGGGATGAGTGCTGCGTGAATGCAGGACTGGACTCTGTACTGGCCTGGGTGGGCCAGCTCGGCCATATGAAAGAGAAGGAAGACATCCTGGCACTACCTCTAAAAACTCTAGTATGCATCTCCTAAGAATAAGAACATAATCTTACCTAAGAATAAGAACATTATTCATACCCAGAAACTTAATTTTGATTCAATGGTAATATCTGACATATAGTCTAAATTTAAATTCCTCCAGTTGACCCCAAAATATCTTTTAAAGCTGTTTTATCTCCTAATCCAGGATCCAGTCAAGGTCCATATAGTGAGTGCATTTGGTTGTTTTATTGCTTTCTTGTTTTTTTTTCTTTTTATTATTTTTGATTAAGTTACTACATATGTGTCCTTATCCCCACATTACCCCCCCACCCCCCACTCATGCCCTCACCCCCCTGTTGTCTGTGTCCATTGGTTAGGCCTATATGCTTGCATATAAGTCCTTTGGTTGATGTCTCCCTCTTACCCCCATCCTCCCCTACCTTCCCTCTGAGGCTTGACAGTCTGATCAATGCTTCTCTGTCTCTGGATCTGTTTTTGTTCATCAGTTTATGTTGTTCATTATATTCCATAAATGAGTGAGATCATGTGATATTTATCTTTCTCTGACTGGCTTATTTCACTTAGCATAATGTTCTCCAGTTCCATCCATGCTGTTGCAAATGGTAAAAACTCCTTTTTTACTGCAGCGTAGTATTCCACTGTGTAGATGTACCACAGTTTTCTAATCCATTCATCTACTGATGGGCACTTAGGCTGTTTCCAAATCTTAGCTATGGTGAATTGTGCTGCTATGAACATAGGGGTGCATATATCCTTTCTGACTGGTGTTTCTAGTTTCTTGGGATATATTCCTAGAAGTGGGATCACTGGGTCAAATGGGTTTTTTGGTTTTTTGAGGAAACTTTACACTGTTGTCCACAGTGGCTGCACCAGTCTGCAATCCCACCAGCAGTGCATGAGGGTTCCTTTTTCTCCACATCCTCGCCAGCACTCTACATCCTCGCCAACAAATCCTTGTTTGTTGATTTGTTGATGATAGCCATTCTGACAGGTGTGAGATGGTACCGCATTGTCGTTTTGATGTGCATCTCTAGGATGATTAGTGACTTTGAGCATGTTTTTATATGTCTCTTGGCCTTCCTTCTGTCTTCTTTCGAAAGTATCTATTTAGGTCCGTTTCCCATTTTTTGATTGGGTTGTTTATCTTCCTTTTGTTAAGTTGTATGAGTTCCCTGTAAATGTTGGAGATTAAACCCTTATCGGTGATAACCTTTGCAAATATGTTCTCCCATGCAGAGGGCTTTCTTGTTGTTTTGTTGATGGTTTCATTTGCTGTGCAAAAGCTTTTTATTTTGATGTAGTCCCATTTGTTTATTTTCTCTTTAGTTTCCATTGCCCTAGGAGCAGTATCAGTGAAGAAATTGCTTCGGCATATGTCTGAGATTTTGCTGCCTGTGGATTCCTCTAGTATTTTTATGCATTCTTTCTTAATCTAGATTCTAGAACAATCTCCATGCCTTCTGTTTTGTTTGCTTTTCATAATATCGACTTATTTGAAGCATTCAGGCCAGTTACCTTATAAAACCTTCCACATCCTGGATTTGCCTGACTGTTTCCTCATGGCTGAATTCAGATGAAACATTTTTTGGCTAGAACGCTGTACAGGAGATGTATGTACTTATTCCATCACAGGACGAGGCTTCTCATATCTGGTTGTCCCACTATTGGGGATGCTTGCTGTTTTTTATTGAAGGAGAAGCTTTATCTTTCACAAAGAAGTCAAGGGTATTAAACATTTCTTTTTTAGATTTTTACATCTTTCATGAGCACAATGAAAAAGCTTGTTAATAGAAAATATACAAAAAGAAAAAGAACTCGTGAACACAGGTTACAGCGTGGTAACTGCAGGAGGTGGAGGGGGATAGGTGGAGGTGGAAGAGGGTATATGGGGAATAAATGGTGATAGAAAATAAATTACATAAAAATAGATTTAAATTAAATAAAACTATAAATACTGGAAATAAAAAAGAAAATATGCAAAAAGAAAATACCAAGTGTTTCATTATCTACTGAGAATTTCAAATTTTTCCTTTTTTTGTTGAGAAAGCATAACTATTTATTAAACTATCCATCTTTACCCCTGCATGTATGCAAGTAGGATGGGAATAAGATAGTATTCTTTTTGGTGCTGCTAGTGTGAGTTTGATAGCAAGGTAAAGATGTAAGGTAATTATTTTTAAAATATTTTTATTGATATTTTTATGGAGAGAGAGAGAAGAAGGAAGAGGGAGAGAGGGAAACATTGATGTGAGAGCAGAACATTGATTGGCTGCCTCCTGTAATCCCCTTACCAGGGATCAACCCACAACCCAGGTATGTGCCCTGACCAGGAATTGAACCAGCAGCCTTTTGCTTCATGGGACAACACCCAACCAATGGAGCCACATAGGCCGGGGCAAGGCAATTTTTTTTACTTGTGCCATTGCAAGGCCCAAACTGGAAAATGTCCAAATATCAGCTGTCCTTCCACTCTTAATTGTTATAATAAGTTTTTAAAATCTACAGTTTCATTTGCTTTTATGATCTTGGTCATCTTGTCTGAGAACACCTGATGATAAATGTTTTTGAAAACAGTGTTTTGAATACATTCGTTGCCGTTTTTCCTCTTCTAAAACCTCCAGCTGGACTAACAGAAAATGTAGAGTATTTTCTTTTGGGAGACAGAATCCTAACAGCCCTCCTTTCCTCTTTGTGGCCCTTCAAGGACAAAGATGATATGGATCTTTAATGTTAAATTAAATAAAATGAGTCATAATGTTAACTTGCTTGAAACAGAAGTCTTTTTGAAGATTGTAGAGGATAACTGGTAATGTGGAGATGTTGATTTTGTTTTTTCAGGGCGTCTTTTATGACCAAAACTGTGCCTTGTGGAAATGAACTTCACAAATTCCTCATCTGGGATACTGCTGGTCAGGAACGGGTAAGGATACCTTATTGTTGGCTTTCAAAACAAAATACTAAGATCACTTTCTGAAGGGTTCTTTGTATTTGGCAAGACTCTAGTAGTTGCAAGTGACAGAAACCCAGCTGGAAATGATTAAAACAAAAAAGGAAACGTACTCTTTAGCTCTGAGAAAAATGTAAGGGGGGTGCCTATTTGAAGGCAGGGCTGAGTTCAAGTCCTTCAATGTATTGTCAGAGGCACCCAACTCTATTCCTTTTCTTTGCTAGGCTTACCTCTAGATTAGCTTCATAAGGCAGACCCTTTTCTTCCCTTCACTAAGGGTGGCAAACAACTCTGCCTGCATTCTGACACCTTAGCATTCTAATGAAGGAAAGCACTTCTTTCCCAAGAGTTGCACTCTATGTCTTGGTACCTGAGGGTTCTCTTTGGTCATTTGGGTCACGTGCTCACTCTTGAACTTGATGCTGTACTGAGTTGGGGGGGGGGGGGGAAGGTTGGCACTCCTACTAGTAGCACCAGGTAATATCCTTACCCCAGAGCTATCAGCTCCATCTGAGTCACATTGGCTGCAAGTCAGATAGGCTTTGTTCCCCAAATAAAGTCTGGGTTCTCTAACTGGAAAATGGGGGAATAGACATTGGGTTACTAGAACAGTAGATGACTCCTCTCTAATTCTTAATTCTTTTTATTTGCTGAAAATATTTATGGAAAAGATTATTTAAGAAGCTCATGTCTTTTAGATTTTAAAAAGTGAAATAGTAGACACCAACACATGGTGCCTATAACAGAATTTGTGTAATAACTAGATTGTATATTATCAAAGTTGAAAGGGGTGGTCAGGATAAATGAAGCACAGGGATAACCAATATCTTGTCTTAACTGAGAGTTTTCAGCTGATTAAAACTTTCATCAGAGCAAATAATTATGGAGTAAGATAGGTTGAACTTTCCCTTGTCTGATCCAAACACAAAGGTCAGCTTCTCTACCTACCCCATTTAAAATGTCAATACTTCCCTCCTTTTCCCGCCTTCTATAGCTCTTACCACCTTCTAATATACTATTTAATTCACTTAATTATTCATTTATTTTATATATATATATATATATATATATATATATATATATTATGTATATTTTTTATCCTCACCAAAGGATATATTTTTTAATTGTTTTCAAGAGAGAGGAAGGGAGGCAAGGAGGGAGGAAGAGAGAAAGAGAAACATCAATTGGTTACCCCCTGTACGTGCCCTGACTGGGGATTAAATCTGCAACCTTTTGGTGTACGGGACAACACTCCAACCACTGATCCACCTGGCCAGCGCACTTATTCTGTTTATTGCCTCTCTCCCTCAAAGGAAGAGAATCCAGGGTTCAGGATAACCCAGTGGTCAGCAAACTGTGGCTCGCGAGCCACATGCGGCTCTTTGGCCCCTTGAGTGTGGCTCTTCCACAAAATACCACGTGCAGGCGCGCACGTACAGTGCGATTGAAACTTCGTGGCCCATGCACAGACGTCGGTATTTTGTGGAAGAGCCACACTCAAGGGGCCAAAGAGCTGCATGTGGCTCATGAGCTGCAGTTTGCCGACCACTGGGATAACCCATCATTTTCATTATCAGCTTCTAACAAATAAGAGTATGTTTATTATAATTTTCATTTTATATAAGTCCTCATTTAAAACTAACTTTCCAGCGTTTATAGATTAAAACCTTTAAAAAACTCCTTAAAAAAAAAAGAAAATTAGGACAAATCTTCTGGCCTACAAATGCTAACCTCATTAGAATGTCTTTTATTTTGCTACTAAATTAAAAGGACAGGCTTGCATACATGAAGCCACTGCCTGAAACATCTCTTCAACTCTGTTAGTCAGCTGTGCACGCTGACTCCTGAAATGAGGGGGGCGGGTTGAAGGAAAACGTGTCTTCTTAGAGGCATCTTCGTTACATACTTTTGTGTTCTTTGTAGTTGTTCTGCTAGTTTTTTTGGGTTTTGGTTGTTAATAAAACTTAAACAGTGGAATTTTCTTGCTCCCCCTTTTTACTTTTGGCCATGAAATAGTTGCTTTTGCAGCTGCTTTTAATGAATGTAATAAGTCTGTTTTACAAATAGCTGGTTTAATATTAGCAGGACTGCTGCTTCTATGACTGGCTGCTATGTCCCGAGGGCTTGCTGTATGTATTCTATGCACTATTCTGAGTGCCTCCTGTGCTAACACATTAGTTCGCTCACAGCACTCTGAGGCAGGGGCTGTTTCTATCCCCATTCACGGGTGAGGTCACCGAGGCATAGAGAGGTTAAGTAACTTGCTCAGGGTCACACAGTCAATACGGTATAAAGCTGAAATTTGAATCCAGTAGTCTGGGTCCTGAGGTTTATAGTTTTATTCTGATAGAACAACCACACAAATGCTATACAGCTGAAAGTAAAATTATCCAAAATTTCACTACCCAGATATTCCCACTATTGACATTAGATGGCCATTCTTCAGGTATCTCACTTATGTATGTATTGACAATTATGTCAGTGGGATCATGATTCTTCATAATCTGCTGTTTTCATTTGATAATACCATTTTCTACAGGGAGATTTCTGTATGATGTAAGCAGAGCATTTGATATTTACCTACCTATTCTGAAATAACATTCAAGAGGTTGACTGCTTTTGGTGAAATTTGGTACTCTCAAGTGACTATGTGGTTTGTAGTTTGGCTCACTTACCATCTCAAAGCAAAACAGCAATAGAAAAAATTTTATATGATTGTATTTCTAATTATTGTAATTGCTTTTCCTAAAATTTGGCTATTATATATCTATTACTATATTGCTATGTCTGTACTTTTAAAAGAGTCCTATTATATATGTTATATTAGTATTATATATCTGATTAGTGTTATAGATTGCTACAATTATTGGTTTTATATGTGCAAGGCAAAACTCCATAGCATTGCTTCAGGGATGAGCAGTTAAAATTTGGATGTTAATTTCAGGTGAATGCTTTTTAGAACCTATATTTGTGGAGAGAGTGTGAGCAATGTCTACATGGCCTTTGTGGCCATCAGTCCCTCTAACCCTCGAAGGCCTGATCTAGTTATCCTCCGGCTGTCCTTGCCTTGTGTCCCTTGGTGCAGTCTTGCATCTCTCCAGTGATGGCAATTTTTCAATCGTGTTGGCAGCTTATTGCTAGACTTAATCGTGCTTGTAATGACGTTGCCTAATGTTTGAGCTAAAAATAAACTCCCCGCTGTTGCTTGTGCCTACTGCTGTTTGTTCTGTCTCATTAATTATCGGAGTCCAGTGCATTTTATTATCCCTCCTTATCTTTGTAGAAATATGCTACTGTTCTCCTTAGTTTTCATAATTTTAAACAAACAAAATCTCTTTGGATTTATGATTTGACAATATAAAGACACTAGAGGCCCGGTGCACAAAAATTTGTGCACTGGGGGGGAAAAGGGGGGTCCCTCAGCCCGGCCTGTGCCCTCTCGCAGTCTGGGACCCCTCGGGAGATAACGCCCTGCTGGCTTAGGCTTACTCCCGGGTGGCAGAGGGCAGGCCCAATCCCTAGGTGCAGCCCCTGGTAGGGATCAGAGCAGGGTCTATTGGGGAGTTGGGGCGCTGCCCCTATCATGCACAGAGCAGGGTGGATCGGGAGGTTGCGATGCCACCCTCAGTCACGCTCAGGGTAGGGCTGATTGGGGGGTTGGGGCACCGCCCCCTGTCACACTCAAGGCAGGGTCGATGGGGAGGTTGCGGCGCCACCCCCTGTCACGCACAGAGCAGAGCCAATCAGGGGGTTGGGCCGCTGCCCCGTCACTCACAGAGCAGAGCCCATCAGGGGGGTTGGGGCTCCGTACCCTGTCACGCACAGAGTAGGGTCGATCAGGGGGTTGGGGAGCTCTCCCCTGTCATGCACAGAGTAGGGCGGATCAGGGGGTTGGGGCGCCACACCCTGTCACACTCAGGGCAGGGCTGATGGAGAGGTTATGGCTCTACCCCGTCACACACAGAGCAGGGCCCATGGGGGGTGGTTGGGGCATCGCCCTCTATCACCCACAGAGCAGGGCCGATCAGGGGGTTGGGGCGCCGCCACTGTCACACTCAGGGCAGGGCCGATGGGGAGGTTATGGCTCTACCCCATCACACACAGAGCAGGGCCCGTGGCGGGGAGGGGAGTTGGGGCGCCGCACCCTGTCACACACAGAGCAGGGCTGATCAGGGGGTTGAGGTGCCGCACCCTGTCACACACAGAGCCGCAGAGCGATCAGGGGGTTGGGGAGCTCCCCCCTATCAGGCACAGAGCAGGGCTGATCAGGGGGTAGGGGTGCCTTCCCCTGTCACGAATAGAGTAGGGCCGATAGGGAGGTTGTGGCCCCGCCCCCTGTCACACACAGAGCCACAGGGCGATCAAGGGGTTTGGGCGCTGCCCCCTGTCACGCTGATCCCGGTGCCGGGAGGCCTCGCGGCTCCGCTGATCCCAGTGCTGGGAGGCATATTACCCTTTTACTATATAGGATAGAGACCTGGTACATGGGTGGGGGCCGGCTCGTTTGCCCTGAAGGGTGACCTGGATCAGGGTGGGGGTCCCCACTGGGGTGCCTGGCCAGCCTGGGTGAGGGGATGATGGCTGTTTGCAGCTGGTCACACACCCTTCAGGGTGGGGGTCCCCACTGGGGTGCCTGGCCAGTCTGGGTGAGGGGCTGAGTGCTGTTTTCAGGCTGGCGGGTGACTGAAGCTCCCAACTGCTCCTTTTTTTCTTTTTTTTAATTCTGGGCCAGCTTTAGCTCTGAGGCTCCAGCTCTTAGGCCTCTGCTGCTGAAAGCAGGTATCTGGCCTTTGTTTACCTTCTGTATTTGAAACAATGTTTTGATCCTGCTGGCTGAAGCCCAGTGACTAAAGCAGGTTTCTGGGGTTTTGTTTAGCTTCTATATTTGTAACATAGTTGCTTAGAGTTGCAGCTCAGAGGCCAGCAGCGGCAGGCGGGGAACATTGGAGTCCTCCATCACTGAAGCAAGCAAGCCTCATGTTAGCTTCCAGCTGCCTGGCTGCCAGCTGCCATCTTGGCTGGCAGTTAATTTGCATATCGCCCTGATTAGCCAATGGGAAGGGTAGCGGTCGTACACTAATTACCATGTTTCTCTTTTATTAGATAGGATGGATCTGTGTCCTCTAAGGAGGATAATGCACAGCCCAATTCTTTGCATGCATTAATTAGTCAATATTTGCTTATTTGTGGGCAGAGTGAACCAAGTTCTGCCTAGCATACATGGTATTCTGTTTAACGCCCTACTTGCTGCTCCGTACTAATACTAATTCTATATTATATTTGTGGCATAATTCATATTCTTGAAAAATTACTTTTCCCTCTGAGCACTGGAAACGTGAAAGGATCTCCTCCTCTTCCCTCTCTTTGTATAAGAGAACTTTCATTCTTGATTTGCTGTCTTACTTTTCATTCAATCACATATCATGGGCATCCTTTGATTCTTTCAGTGGCAAACTGTAGTACGCAGAGTGCCTCTGTAAAAAAAGGTTTAAAAAAATTAATCATTTCCAATTGATTGTTGAATCCAATTTGTTAAAAGCTCAACATTTTCAAGATTTGTGCAATTAGTTTATTGCTACCAAGGAGGGTGTTGAGAGGGGAGAGTGTGGGCTTTTGCGGGTTTTCACACTGTCCTCTTCAGATGGGCTGTGCTGGTTTCTGTTTCATGCTAAGCTGTGAGGAAGAGCAGCAGTAGCTCAGAAGGATGTGTGCAGGAACCACAGCTCAGAGAAGTCCCAGGGGAGAAAAAGGAATTGATCTGCCCAGCTCTGTCCTCCCATCTTCCATCCAGCAGGATTTGTGTGGGGAGATGAGAGAGACTTCTTTCCCATTCAGTTTTCTTTGGACTTCTTTCTTTGTTTTTCTACTAAGTTGGGATCCATAATATCTTTATTGCTGTTAAAATATTCTCATCACAATAGGATATGCAACCTTCATTTCCTAGATATGTGCTTCCAAATCATTCTGTTTCTGCTGTAAAACACAATCACAATCCATAGGATAACAGAATTTAAAATGTCAGTACCTTGGAAGAATTTTCAGGCTTCATTCCCTTGGTTTGATCCATCAGAGCAGCATTATTTTATTTATTATTTTTATTTATTTATTTAATTTTTTTTTTTATTGATGTCAGAGAGGAAAGGAGAGGGAGTTAGAAACATCAATAATGAGTGAGAATCATTGATTGGCTACTGCCTGCACGCCTCCTCCTGGGGACCAAGCCTGCAACTGGGGAATTGAACTGTGTCCTGGTTCATAGGTTGATGCTCAACCATTGAACCACACCAGCCCAGCAGAGCAACACTATTTTCAGAATCTAATATGGAAAATATTAATATTTTTATTCTTTGCGTTCATTTGGTTGAAGTCTGTGTTATAGCTGCCTGTCCTTCCTAGTGGACTGCCTGAGTCATAATGGTTTTATTTATATAATCTGGGTTTTAAATGAGCCACAGTCACAAATTCCACAAAGGTGAATTAATGATTCCATTATTAGCATAAAAACTTTTCATTACTCTACAAACACATCTGAAGTTGAATAGATTTACTTCTGAAATAAAACGAATGACTTTATGCGTTTTAAAGATGAAATTGGAGAGCACATAGACAAGACTAAAAAAGCCTCCTCCCAAATCCTTTAGCCCTAGGCTAATTTCAGTGTCTGGATTTGCTTAATCTGGATGATTCATGTAAATGGATGCTAATCTGTGTTTTTTTGTGACTAGCTTCGTTCACATAGCATAGTGTCACCAAGGTTCATCCGTGTTGTAACCTAGGTCAGTGCTTCTTTCCTTTTAATGGCTGATTGATATTTCATTGTATGAAAGTACGACATTTTGTTTATCCACTTGTCAGTTGACGGATGTTTGGGTTGTTTCCACTTTTATGAAAATAATGGTGTTTTATGAACATTCATGTACACGTTTTGGTGCAGATGCATGCTTTAAAAAAATCTCTTTGTTACATATCTAGGGATGAAATTGATGGGTTATATGGTAATACAACATGAAGCATTTTGAGAACCTGCCAAAGTATTTTCTAAAGTGGCTGTACCATTTTATATTCCTACTGGTTGTGTTTGAGGTTCCAATTTCTCCCCATTCTTGCCAACACTTGTCTTTGCCTAACTCAAGGCCACAAAGATTTACTCCTTTATGTTCTATGAATTTTATAGTTTTAGCTCTTACATTTAGCTCTATGATCTATTTGTTGTTAACTTTCGTATATCTTGTAAGGAGGGGATTCATCTTCATTCTTTGCATGTTAGGATCATACAAAATCAGTTGTCACACGCAATACAATATATTGAAAAGACTCTTCTTTGCCCAATTAGTTGTCTTTGCACCTTTGTTTAAAATGAATTGGCCACAAATGTGAGGGTTTAATTCCTGACTCTCAGTTCTATTCCTTTGATCTAAAATTTTATCCTTATGCCAGTACCACATTGCCCTGATTACTGTAACTTTTTCCTAAGTTTTGAAATTGGGAAGTGAGTCCTCCAACTTTATTTTTCTTTTTCAAGATCATTTGGGCTATTCTGGGTCCATTGCATTTCCACACGAATTTTAGGATCAGCTTGTAAATTTTTACCAAAAAATCCAGCTAAGATTTTGATAGGGATTGTATTGAGTTTACAGATGAATTTGAGGTTACTGTTTCTTTATTTAAATTATAAGTGATGAGCAAGTTGTGTGCTATCTTCCTGTCTTTGGAGATTATGCATGGACTGGAAATGCAGCCTTGACTTCAAAGTGGTATTTGAAGAAAAATTCTAAATCAAGTATTAAATCTTTTAAATGTTAAATGTGTTTCCTGTAGTAAACTCATATAGAACCATAAACAAGGTTATATTTGTCAAGTTATCACTTAAAACTTACCAAACCATGATTAGACTTGAAATTTATGATATTTGACTAAATTGTTTATTTAAAGAAATACTCTATCTTCAAAACAGTATTATTTGAAGCTGACTTAGTTTTTTCCCCCAGCAGTGTTTTCTAACTCAGGACCAGACTTTATACATACCTTAATACATACTGCCAAAGATAATATGATAATATTCTGAAACTCATGGATGCAAACGGCTTACACTTTTCTAGTGAGTGCACGAACTCTTTTTCAATTGTGAGATATTTCAAGTATTCCAGAAAAGTTCAGAAAATAATATAATAAACACTCTAATTGTACCACCGTGGTTCCCTTCATCTTTAGTTGCTCCTTCTGTCAGAAGTTTTCCTTGAACCCTGGGAAAGTCACACCTATGCCCTCCAGGAGCTGACAGTTCAGTGGATGCAGTCATGGAATCTGAGCCCTATGTGCTGTTTAACCCTACTGCTTGTTTGCCTGCATTGGCTTAATTTTGTAAGTGCCTACCAGTCTACCATTATTTGGAAGGTTTGGTGATTGGGTAACCTGTGCTCAGAGGGCCAGGATGCAAAGCTGTGGCATAAATACTGGGTCTGAGAAAGAAAAGAGAAACAAAAGCTGTCAACATCTGAGGTCAAGGTCAGGCTTTAACATCAAAAGAATCTCTCTCCTCTCTTCTCCTCTCTCCTCTCTCCTCTCTCCTCTCTTCTCTCTCTCTCTCTCTCTCTCTCTCCTCTCTTCTCTCTTCTCTCTTCTCTCTTCTCTCTTCTCTCTTCTCTCTTCTCTCTTCTCTCTTCTCTCTTCTCTCTTCTCTCTTCTCTCTTCTCTCTTCTCTCTTCTCTCTTCTCTCTTCTCTCTTCATAGCCCTAGAATCTATGGTCAAGAAAGTGGTTCACAGTTCATAGGCCACTGCTAGAGTCAGAGAAAGTTTGACTTGCGGGAGTCAAACCTGAAGAATGAGGCCTCTTACAAGCTCAGAACTAGCTGGTCTTTGTTTTCTCCTTCACTTGCCCTGCAGCCACAGGAAATAGCAGGCCCAGCTCCACACACCACCAGCAAAGAGCACACATTCAAAATCTGGCTCCTTAGCTGACTGTTGGCAGGGAATGCTTCACCCTATGGCATCTTCCCCACAAACCCATCAGAGAACGGTTTTCCTAGGAACCTCCCTTCGGTGAGAGAGAGTAAATATACGACTTTGCTGCCCCTCCTTCCAAGAGAACAGTGTCTTTAATTAGTGCAAATTGAGATCTGATGAGAGAAATATTCTAAAGATTGCCCCTCCCCCCTCTCCCCTCCCCCGCATGGTCAGAAGACAGATTAGAAGCTTGCCGTTAGGTGTATGCTGTTAAAAATGAGATCAATAGCTATCAATACCTCTGTGCCATGTCGTTTTCTTTTAGAAGAAGCCTCAGGAATCACCTTCAGTTAAAAGGTGAGTCAGCCATAGCTGAAGAGGTACAGTGATGTTTAAAATTGGCGACAGCAGCTGCAGAAGGAAAGCATGGCAGTGCTATTTGAGGAGGGGCGTCGCTAGCAGCTGTGTGGGCAGAGCTGGAGCCACTTCACTGGCATATATCCCCAGAGCTGTTTGGGGGTGTTGATGTCATTTAGGAAATTAGGAACTAAGGTGCAGAACTGCCCTTTTGGGTGTCAGGATGCCACTGACAGGAGAGAAGGAGGAAGGACATGTCCACATGTTAGAATAAATTTAGTAAGTCCTTTGGAAAACACTTAAAACATTTCTGCATGTGGCCAGTGAGATGGGAAAGCTGGGAGTGAAGGAAAGGGAATGGGAAGTGTGAGACAGGAACAGTGGGGAGGAAAATCTCAACCCTGAGTTGATCTTAGAAAGCAAGGATGAGCTTCTGCTTGATAGTAGACCCAGCCCCCTTCCCCTTCTCCACCGACGCCTCCCCTATGTCTTCCTCAGGGACAGGCAGGTTCTAGGAGGGAAGGTGACTGTTAAAGTCTTCACAAGTTCGCCACGATGTTTTGCTGGTGTGCATTTTAGTCTGGGATGCCCTACGCAGCTTCTAATTGTGAGACACTGTCTGGCCTTGGGGTTGAAGCCAATTTCCGTTCTGCTGACTCTCGGAGTACCCTTGGCAAAGATTACAGCATCCGAGCTGGAGACAGGCATTGGGGGTGAGGTAGGGTTGCATTTGTTAAGCATCTAAGAAGTACTTTACCTGGTTGTGTTTCCTGTTCTCCCCTCCTCTCCCTATTTTTTCTTTTATACAGTTAATTTCCTAAATCTGGTTAAAGTGCAGGCAAAGGACACTATGAGGCCTATGAATCTCATTCTTGACAAGGAAATTAGGCACCTGGACTTCATGTAATTACCAAAAGGACATGCTCCTGAGGTGCTCAAGGACACATCTAAACAGGGACAGCTGGAGTGTCCTCAGAGCACAGACATTGCTGTTCGGAGAGCTGTATCCAGAGCAGCCTCTTTTGAAGGCAGCCTGACTTCATCCTCACTCCAAGAAAACATTCACTTTTTGAGGCCAGTGATCTTGTCTTCTTCCCCTTTTCTGTTTGTTTCCTGTGGCTGCTGTAACAGATGACCACAGATACTAAATATACATTTAGTATATTCCTTCTCTCACAGTTCTGAAGGTCAGAAGTCCAAAATGTGTCTTATGGCCAATATAAACTACAGTCAGGGCTGTGTTCCTTTCTGGAGGCTCCGGGAAGAATCAGTGTCCTTGCCTCTTTCAGAGCGGCTGCCTGTTTTCCTCAGTTAGTGGCCCCTTCCTCCATCTTCAGCAGCACAGCATCTTCAAGTCTCTCTGACTCTCTTGCCTCCCTTTTCCACTAGTAAGGACAGTTGGGTTGACATTGGGCCCACATAGACAATCTAGGACAATCTCCCCATCTCAGGATCAGTTGGTTAGTAACCTGAACTCCAACCTTAATCCCCCTTTGCCATGGACCATAATATATTCACAGATTCAAAGGATTAGGACGTGGACATCTTTAGAGGATATCATTCTGCCTACCAACTCATATCTCCCCATTGCTAAGAACAGTATCTGTCATGTATCTAGTGTTCAGTAGATACTTGTCAAATAAATGAGTAAATTCAGCATAAGCTTAATCTTCATTTCATCATCTTAAGCAATGTTTTATTTCAGAGAAGCAACTGAGGGGTGGACAAAGCATGGGGTTTGTTGTTAGAATTCCTGTGTTCAAGGTCTAGTTCTACCATAGAAGAGCTGGGTGTCTGTGGGCAATTTACTTAACCATTCTGAGCCCATTCCCTCATCTATAAAATGAGAACAGCCCTATCGTCTACCTGTCTTGACAGGGTTATTGATTCATCACGTGTTCAGTCATTAAATATGAGTCCCTGCTGTGGCCCAGATAGGGGGTCAGGGATGGGTTCTCAGAGGAGGTGGCAGTTGAGAAAAGGTGTGATGAAATGAAGGAGTAAGCCTTGTGGATGTTGAGGGGAGCAGGGTCCAGGTTGGGGGAAGGTATGTGGGGAGGCCTTGAGGCTCCATGTGGCTGCTTGTGTCGGAGCAGAGAGGAGGCCAGGGGCTGGAGGCAAACAGGGGAGGGGCCTAGTGTTTGAGTGTCTAGGGCGGTGATGGTGAACCTTTTGAGCTCGGCATGTCAGCATTTTGAAAAACCCTAACTTAACTCTGGTGCCATGTCACATATAGAAATTTTTTGATATTTGCAACCATAGTAAAACAAAGATTTATATTTTTGATATTTATTTTATATATTTAAATGCCATTTAACAAAGAAAAATCAACCAAAAAAATGAGTTCGCGTGTCACCTCTGACATGCGTGTCATAGGTTCGCCATCACTGGTCTAGGGCCTTAGATACCATAGTACAGAGTTGGATTTCATGCTTAGTAAGTATGAACAGGAAAGGGACACAGTTTGATTTTTATTTGAAGAAATTACTCTGCTTAACAGTTAGCACAATATGATGTTAAGTGTCTGCTTCAGAAGACTCCGGTGGTAGGGTGGGTGGGAAGTGAGGAAAGGGTAGGAACATGCAGGGACCAGGTGTTAGAGATGATCTTGAGCCTAGGCCCTAGGGCAGTGATGGTGAACCTTTTGAGCTCGGTGTGTCAGCATTTTGAAAAACCCTAACTTAACTCTGGTGCCGTGTCACATATAGAAATTTTTTGATATTTGCAATCATAGTAAAACAAAGACATATTTTTGATATTTATTTTATATATTTAAATGCCATTTAACAAAGAAAAATCAACCAAAAAATGAGTTTGCCTGTCACCTCTGACACGAGTGTCATAGGTTCGCCATCACTGCCCTAAGGGGATGAGAAAATGGACATGCATCATATTATGCTCTCTTCTTGTGTATTTGTTTGAAAATTTCCATAATAAAATGTTGAAAATAGATTTAATGATCTATGTAAATCAAGCATGTCAAACTCAAAGGCTAACACGGGTCAAATAAACAAGGTTAAAACTTCAATTTTCACAGAAACGTAGGTTTATTCTGATAGAGACATGTTGAATACAAAGGGCTGAAATAAGTGAGTAATTGTTAACATAAAATAATAGAACATTTTAATAAAAATTTGTTTTTTCTTGAACATTAACTTACCAGAAACTGAATAACTGCACAAATTAATAAGCCTAATGCAAATAAACCTATTTTTCTTGTTCTCCAAAAGCAAAATATTTCCTGTTGCGCACACCAAAAAAGTCAGTCCAAGACTAATGACGTGGCAATTGACTGCTAAAATATTTGCTGCTAGTATTAGTGGAGAGAAATGGTGCGCCTGTGCATAAGGGAAATGAATGCAACACGATTATAGTAATCAGCCATTAGCAAACGTAGTTTGTTATTAATAATTATGTATAACAGGATAGTGTAAAAATTAAGTTATGAAATTTTTATTAAAATGTTTCTTACATACCGTTATATTGGCTGGGCCACAAAAATATTCACTGTGGGCCGCATGTGGCCCACGGGCCGTGAGTTTGACATGCTTGATGTAAATAAATGCCATAAAGTCAGCTCTTAAATCAGGGTTCCTCTGGCTATTGTATAGCCAGTGTGGAGGCCACTGCAATATCTAAATGTTCTGATGGAAGCTTCTGGATGGCACTCAAGGCAAGATGGCCTGAGCTGGGGAAAAGAGGGAGGAGTGGCTGAGGAGTGCTGCATCAGGCCCTGCCATGGTGGCTCTCAGACCCTGGGTCTGTTCTGTTTGGGCATGTTCCCTGGTGATGTTTGCCTGTTGTCCCATTCTTCAGGGAGACTTATCTCAAAGTTGGACATTTACATGGAGCGGGAGGGCTAAGGATGAGAGACTAAATCAAACTTAGCAGAGAAGAGAGAGGGAGAGACATGACCAACCTAACTGGCATTTCCTCCAACTGCATAAAACGGTGGCTGTGGGGTGGGATGGGCCATAGTTCTGGACTTTTAGGAGATTCCATTTGCTCCTCAACACAGGGATTAGCTCTGAGGTTCCCTGCAGTTGGGTATTCATGAAAAAATGAATTTCAATAGCATTTCAGAACCTTGATTCTGTTTTATGCATTATTCTAGGCATCAAAATATGCCAGTTCATTACCTTGTCTTTTAAAAGACACTAATCCATACCCTCCCTACAACACCTTTTTAATGGAAAAATGTTTGGACTTGTGATGGATCATTTTCTCCTACAGAAAATTTGCACAGCACCTTGTCTATAGAAGTCAAATGCATGACAGGTCACCTCTAAGCCCCACCCCCTCCTGGTACTTAGCTTCATCCCTTTGATTCCTGAATGCTGAGGAAGCTCTTTGATGTTAATTGGCACATTAAGAAACAAGTAGCCGAAACCGGTTTGGCTCAGTGGATAGAGCCTGCGGACTGAAGGGTCCCAGGTACGATTCCAGTCAAGGTCATGTACCTTGGTTGCGGGCACATTCCCAGTGGGAGATGTGCAGGAGGCAGCTGATCGATGTTTCTAACTCTCTATCTCTCTCCCTTCCTCTCTGTAAAAAATCAGTAAAGTATATTTAAAAAAAAAAAAGAAACAAGTAAAACGAAAGGGGAAAAAGTCCCCTTCTCATTGCAAAAGTACCATATCCTTTTAAAATTTTTTAAAAGATCAGAAATATTAAAATAAATGGTGGTCTGCCTGTGTGGAATTATTCAGAAATAACCACTGTTAATAATTCAGTATGCTGTAATCTCCCAGCCCCTTTTCTGTTCAACTTTATAAACTTTTGGGCTTTAGGACATTTGCGTAAGCATATGAAACAGACCCTCTGCTTTTCTGTGGAGAGAGAGGGTCTGTGTGAAAGTCAGGGATGTTCTTCTGAATGGCACAGAGAGAACATTCAGTAATGGTTTTTCCATTCAACTTTTGCCAGCTGAGAATGTTGGGAATGTCAGGAATTTTCCTCTACCACTTCCCTCCTTGTTTGAATCCTAATGGCCCTCAGGATGTTTTGGCTTCTGCCCTTGACAGTTCGTGGCCCCAGTGTTCTGTGGGAGGGTGAACATTTCTGACTGTGCACTGGCACCTGAGATAGACCAGCACCGGCTCTCAGGATGCTTTGAAGCGACTCTCCAGGGACAGAGCGTTCTCTGAAAATCATAGTATAGAACCAATCCCTGCAAGCTCCTGGACCCGATGCCTGAGACCTGGGGCCTGGATAATCCTCATCTGGGGAGGCCAACCCCAGCTGGAGCCTGTCCTTGTTTGGAAACTTCGTGTATTTTCCACCACTGCTCATTCTTGACATGCCTAGTTTTGCTGCTGTGGAATTTATGTTGCCACAAACCTGCATTTAAGGAATTTTGCCTGAAGCAGACTGGGTGGTCCTGAGGGATTAGGACATTTCTTGGAATAATACTTTCCACTGTGTGCTGAGTACACATACACACACACACACACACACACACACACACACACACACACACGATAGTGTGGGATAGGCAGAAGGGAGGTTTGTGTTGCAGGTAAGGCCTCTGTAAAATCAAGAGTCCGGCAAGGGAGGGAGATTCTTTCTATCCAGAGCCTGCCTCACCTTGGCCACGAGTGTTGTCACGGAGCTGGAAGAACCTTCGCTATCACCACCGACCCTATCCTTACCTTTTCCTCCATTTTATAGAATATGAAACAGTGTAAAGCCAGGCACTGTCTCCGGATTCCGCCTTGAGTCTAGATCTTCGTACTACGTCCTATGGCCGGTTCTGAGCACACTGGTTCCCTAGATGTTAATATGTACCACTTCCAAAATAAATGAGAAATCCTGAGTTCAAACAAAATAAATGGTTTTTTTACTATAAACATTTTTCAGAGTCTCTAAGGTACTAATAATATCTTGTAAGCCTCCAGGGAACATTGTTATATGTGGTGTTTCTCAAACTTATTTGGCTAAGAAAGCTTTTTTTTCCAGAAAGCACCTCAAGGATACAGGGTTCTGCAGAAGACCTTCGGAAAATACCAAACTAGGCCATCTTTCCTCCTGTGCCATTTCATGCTCTTCAGAAACCTGAGTTTAATTGCTCTGCCTAATAGTCCATTATATTGCTAAGCCAAATTTATGTTTTCAGTTCCTGATGGTTAGGCATTGAGGGTGGTTCCAATTTTTCAGCATTATTGATCATTCTAGAATGAATTCTGGTTACTTTGTGATCATCTCTGATTATTCCCTTAAGTAGTGGAATTGTTGAATCAAAGTGTATGAACGTTTTCAATGCTCTCAAAATACACTGGCCAGTTGCTTCTACCAGTTGATGAAAGCCGGGACAGGGTTATTAGTATCCATCTGTCAAAGCTGAGGACCTAAGGAGCTCGAAGGCCATTCCCTTCTCTCTTATCCTGTGGACCAGGGATGGAGAACCTTTTTTCTGCCAAGGGCCATTTGGATATTTATAACATCATTCTCGGGCCATACAAAATAATCAACTTAAAAATTAGCCTGCTATATTTGATCAAACATTTAATTAACTCACCCGTAATGCCTTGGCAGGGCCAGACCAAATGATTTCTCAGGCCATTCTCCACCCCTGCTGTAGACAGTCAACAATGAAAAAACAAGCATTTCCCCTGGCTGGTGTGGCTCAATTGGTTGAGCATCATCTCATGCACCGAAAGGTCACTGGTTCAGTTCCTGGTCAGGACACATACCCAGGTTGCAGGTTCCATCCTAGGTCAGGGTGTGTGCGAGAGGCAACCAATTGATGTTTCTCACATCCATGTTTCTCTCTCCCTCCCCCCTTTTCTCTCTCTCTAAAAAGAATAAAAACATATTTTTTTTTTTTAAAAACAAGCATTCACACATACTAAGAACACAAACAGCCATTTCTTTTGAGGGGACAAATTGGCTTTTCACAATTTCCTGTGTTTGTTCTAAGAGTTCTAAGAGTTATCTGAACATTTTAATTTGGTATTATAGATACTCTGTTTGATAGTTAGAGAAGAAAGAATTTTGAATTGGCATCTGTTTTGCTAATTTTCAAATAACCTTTCAAGGTGAGATTTAAAAAAATTTTATCAACTTCCCCTGATTGTGAACTTTGTTTCTAGAAGAAATCTTCTATGGGAGTGCTTTGTCAGTCTTCTGACCCTGTGGAAATTGAATCATGTCACGAGTATTGAGGCTGATTGTGGTGCTTTTGTTTTATATTCGTATGAGGAAAAGTATGTATGTTGTAGGCTGGAAGTGATTTATCCTATTGTCCTCCACAAGTATTATCCTTTGGTCAATGCATTATTGGGTTTTAGAACTGAGATGCAAACTTGAAGTCATTAAAACTCCCAAGTCCCCGGCAATAAAGTCGTGTAAGTGGCTTCACCAACAGATTTATTTCAAAATGATTCCATTTGGAGGAAGGAAAGAACAAGTAATGCATTATATACAAAGACCTATTCAATAATTCATGAGACCAGCACACCAGTGACCATTTTAGATTCAGTTCATGGTCTTACAGCTGAAAATGAACTCTGTCTTAGAAGATAGCCACGGTTTGTCCCTCTCTGTGTTTGCGCCCACATGTACCTTGATTTTTGAGATACACATTTTGTACTGATTCTCCTATTTGGTGTGTTTAAATGGACCGGTCTTATATGGAGGCTACTTTGAAAAAAATGAACATTTTATATGATCGCGCTGCAAGGACACTTTTATATGCATTCCCTACCCTTAGCAAAGCAGGACTGTTTCAAAAATACATTGTGGTATTTTTCTTCGTTTGGGCAGAAATTTTTATTTTGTTTTCTACATGTGGAGTGAATTGCCAAAGGATGGATTAAAATAGTTTTATTGATGCCTAATATTATAACAAACACTGTGTTGGGCAGTCATTGACTATGGAAAGGCACACGTGGAAATGGCGTGCTGTCCTCTGGTGAGTCCTGGCAAGAGGCCCAGGCCCTTCAGCTGGGAACTCCTGAGTTCATCCTGAGCTCCATCCAGCCCACAACCACAGAGGCACCAGCTTCTTTTTAAGGTGGTGCCGTGCATGAGGGCATGGAGTTGGGCAAGAGTTGCCTGCTTCTGTCCACTCTGTGAGAGCCGCACTAGCAGTAAAAGGGGAACAATGAAAGGGAAACCTGCGGGCTGATGTTGGCAAGTACTTATTCCAGGATAAGTATTGGGTGAAAAATAAAAATGAATGAGTGATACTTCTGTTGTTTGCTGGAAAAGCTTCAGGATCCGTTCTTGCTTCCTTCCCTCCCTGTGCCCTCTCCTACTCCCCAATAAAAATGGCTACTTTTTTAAGAAGTTAAAAACCATTTTATTTAAAAATCATTGTAAAAATGTATACTATTCAGACTCTTGTAAGGAAATGTACAAATCACTAATAAATCCCACTGTTAACATTTTGAGAAGCATTTCATACCTGTACACACAGACACCTACACACCTTTTACTTAAATTATATTATGCGGCATATGCTGCTTTGAGTCTGTTTTTTCATTTAACAGTATGTCAGAGATACCTTTTCCCAGAAATAAAAATCCTCCTCATCATTTTAATTGTTGTGGAATATTCCCTTACATACATATACCATTGGTGCATTCTCTATGATTAATCTAGGTTGGTTTCATAATATTTGCTCCCATGTGTAACCGAGATTGTATCTTTGTGTGTATGAAGATAACTCTAGTATATGTTCCTACAAGTGGAAATACTGGTTTAACCAGTATGCACATTTAAACTTTTGATATATATTACCAACAGTGGCTTTGAAAGAAGGTGTTTCTTTTTAAAAAATAAAATTCATATATATTTTAGGTATACAACATGATGATTTGATGTATGTATACATAGTAAAATGATTACTATTGTCAGTGTAATTAACATATCTTCTTACCTTTTTTTACTTGTGAAAGCATCTGAAATCTAGCTTTTTGGCAAATTTCCAGATTTAACATACTATTGTTAACCACTAGAGGCTCGGTGCATGAAATTCATGCACTCGGTGTGGGGGCAGGGAGCTCAGCCTGGCCTATACCCTCTCGCAGTCTGGGAGCCCTCGGGGGATGTCCGACTGATGGCTTAGGCCTACTCCCCATGGAGAGTGGGCCTAAGTTGGCAGTCAGACATCCTTAGCACTGCTGCAGAGGCAGGTGAGGCTACCGCTACCACTGCTGCACTTGCCAGCCATGAGCCTGGCTTATGGCTAAGCGGTGTTCCCCCTGTGGGAGCTCACTGACCACCAGGAGGCAGCTCCTGCATTGAGCATCTGCCCCCTGGTGGTCAGTGTGTATCATAGTGACTGGTCATTCTGCCGTTTGGTCGATTTGCATATTAGCCTTTTATTATATAGGATAGTCATGGTGCTGTACATTACATCTCTAGAACTAATTCATCTAACATAATGACAACTTTGTCCCTTTGACCAACATCTTCCATCCTCCCAGCCACCCTAAACTCCTTGTAGCCACTGTTCTACTCTCCGCTTCTATATATTTAACTTTTTTAGATTTCATATATAAGTGAGATCATGCAGTTTTTTTCTTTCGGTGCCTAGCTTATTTCATGTAGCATGATGTACTCCAGGCTCATCCATATTGTTGAAAATGGCAGGCACTCTTTCTTTTATAAGGCTGGATAATATTCCATTATATATACATATAAATATATGTATACACACATACATATACATATGTATATGTACATACATATATATACATATATCTCACATTTTCTTATCCATTCATTCGTTGATGAACACTTAGGTTGTTTCCATGTCTTATCCATTGTGATTAATACTGCAGTGAAGATGGGAGTGCAGGTATCTCTTTGAGGCACTGATTTCATTTCTCTTGATTGTGTATATACCCCAAAGGGATCCTATGGTAATTCTACTTGTAATTTTTTGAGGAACCTTCATACTGTTTTCCATAATGGCTGTACTTACATTCCCACTAACAATTTATAAGGGTTCCCTTTTCTCCACATCCTCACTAACACTTGTTAGCTTTCAGGGTTTTTGTTTAATAGCCATCCTCATAGATGTGAGGTGATATCTCATTGTGGTTTTGAATTGCATTTCCCTGATGTTCAATGATATTGAGCATCTTCTTATAAGAAAGTCTTAAAATAGATTCCCATGTAGTTTAGTGCTTCCCTTACCAATTCCGTACTGACTGGATATGATAAATCTTTTGAATATTTATTAAATTAATAAATGCCTCATTATTGCTTTTATTTTATTTTAGTATAATTGGACATGGTTTAAAATATTAATTGGCAATTTATATCTCTTCTTCTGTGACCTATCTACCTATCACCTTTGTCCATTTTTTTTTGTTGTTGAGCTGAATTATCTTTTTCTTATTGACTTTCAAAACCCCTCCAAAATATATTCAAAGATACATTCTTCAACTATACATAAAATCTATATGTATCCTGCTTAGGGATAAATGATTCCAGTGACCGATGAGACTTGCTTTGTTCCCATTCTGGAATGGAGCTCATCGCTCTCACCATTTGTCATGTGGTGGAGGGATGCAGCCATCCAAGACCCGAGGGCGGTTGCCGAGGTGCCCTTGCTGCAGTGTTCCTCATTAATGGCTCAGTGAGGGTCTTGTGACCTGTGCAGTCTCCTCTCTTCCTCTTTTTGGGAAACATCTTTTACTTACTGCTGTGTAATTCTAATAAGATTGCCCTGGGTCAGCCATATCAAATAAGTGATGAGCAGCAGAGAAAAGACAATTCATAGGATATTAATATTTAAAAGAAAATTTATTTTTGGCCTTTGCCCAAGAGTGAATTTCATGGTCTGTAAACCTTAAGCGTATATGTGTAGTCAAGGAGAAATATTTATATCTGATATGAACGCTGGGAAAATTCTAGGGGGGATTCAGGGATCTTCTAGGGGTGCTGTAGGGTAAAGTTTTACATTTAATTTGGGGTTGCATAAAATGCATTCACTTTGGCCTAAAACTATTTATTATTCCTAAACAGTTCCATTCCTTGGCTCCCATGTACTATCGTGGATCCGCTGCAGCTGTCATAGTGTATGATATTACCAAACAGGTAAGCATGTCACCTTTAGAATTTAGATGTCACTTATGGTGATTCTATCTCTTAGAAAGACCAAAGAAGAGATTTCACTGCTTAAATCTTGACAGTAGCCTGGAATGAGATTTCATAATGTGATTGTCAGGGATAATGAACACTAGATATTGAGTTTATATCACCTGTATGTAAGGAAGATTCCAGGTTTATCTGCTAACTTAAATAAACAACAGTGAACATTCATATTTATTTACTTCAGAGAGGAAGGGAGAGGGGGAGAAATAGAAACATCAATGATAAGAGAGAATTATCGATTGGCTGCTTCCTGCATACCCTCTACTGGGGATCGAGCCTGCAACCCGGGCATGTGCCCTTGGCTGGAATCAAACCCGGACCCTTCAGTCCGCAGGACGACGCTCTATCCACTGAGCCAAACCGGCTAGGGCGAACATTCATTTTTAAAATTTGACTGTTTGCCTATAGAGGCAGGGTCATGCCTGCTAGTACTATTGTCCAGAATGTCAGCTTTTTAGGAAAAGGAAATTTATTTTTAAGTTCTGCATGCTTTATAATTATAAAAGACTTATCTTCTATTAATGCTTCAATCACACTACATAAAATGCCAAGGAGAGTGTTTATGTATGGATAGTGTGTTTGTGCACATATAAGTATATTTTTAGTGATCACATTGAGGATCCAGGATATCAACAACTGACTGCAGTGGTTTGCTGACATTTTTTTCCCACTCCTGGAGCGATGACTCAGTGCACAGGACTGCTAGTTTAATGAGTCATCACAGTTACCATCCAGGAGTTCCTGACCACTTTTACCTAAACGTGGTATCTGCCTTGGCTTGTTTCCTGGAGGACAGTTGTGAGTAAAGGACAGAAAGGAAAACAGACTCTAAAGCAGTGGTTCTCAACCTTCCTAATGCCGCAACCCTTTAATACAGTTCCTCATGTTGTGGTGACCCCCAATTTCATTGTTACAAATTGAACATAATTAAAGCATAGTGATTAATCACAAAACAATATGTAATTATATATGTGTTTTCCGATGGTCTTCGGCGACCCCTGTGAAAGGGTCGTTCGACCCCCAAAGGGGTCGCGACCCACAGGTTGAGAACCGCTGCTCTAAAGTGTATGTGTGTGTGTATGTGTGTGTGTGTGAGAGAGAGAGAGAGAGAGAGAGAGATTCCTTTTTCTTTTCTGAGGTAAACATGAACATTGTCTTAGTCCTATGATATAGTCCTTTTTCATTCTAAGTCAAGGCTATACTTTTTAAAAAAAATTTTATTGATTAAGTTTTTACATATGTGTCCTTATCCCCACGTTACCCCCTATCCCCCCACTCATGCCCTCACCCCCCTGTTGTCCGTGTCCATTGGTTAGGCCTATATGCTTGCATATAAGTCCTTTGGTTGATCCCCCGCCCCCTTCCCTCCGAGGCCCGACGGTCCGATCGATGCCTCTCCGTCTCTGGATCTGTCCTTGTTCATCAGTTTATGTTGTTCATTATATTCCACAAATGAGTGAGATCATGTGGTATTTATCCTTCTCTGACTGGCTTATTTCACTTTTAATGGAGCTATTATTACTTTTTAAATTAAACTTATTGGGGTGACATTAGTTAATAAAATTATATAGGTTTCAAGTGTACAACTCTATGATACATCATGTGTAATTGCACTATATTTACCACTCAAAGTCAAATCTTCCGTCACCATATTTTGACCCCCTTTACCCTTTACTACCCCTCACCCCTCTTCCCTCTGGTAACCACCATACTATTGTCCATGTTTATGAAGGGTTTTTTTTTTCTTGTTTGCTTTCAGTTTTATTTTTTATTTGTATTTTTTGCAGAAATATTTTTATTAAATTTACTGGGGTGACATTGGTTAAGATTACATAGCTTAACTTTATCCAGTTTTAGAAAAGGAAACCTTTTATTAGTCTATTTAAGTATAATTTAGCTAATATTAGAATGTGTATCAAGATAGGAGTAGTTTGTTGATCTAGGTAAGCCTCCTAAAAATATTTTTCTCGATTAATTGTGTTGAGTTTGTATTTCTACTTGGTTGAAATACTGTATATAGAATTATACAGGGTTATGCGCATAGCGTTATGTTAGGAACACATAACTCTAGTATGTTGATGGGTCTTTCCAATGCTTGATTTATCCTTTGAATTTAGGACTCATTCCATACCTTGAAGAAATGGGTGAAAGAACTGAAAGAACATGGTCCAGAAAACATTGTCATGGCTATCGCTGGAAACAAATGTGATCTCTCAGATATTAGGTAAGATGCATTTAAACTTTTTTGTGTGTAGTTAATTTCTTCCATCCCCAAATGTCTGTGTGTAAAAAGCTGTCATGCCTGTATTATCCTCAGTGTAATAATTTAATCAACATTCATTTACTTGTGGTAGTCAAGGTGACATTAAGAGTAGAATTAAGGGAAAATAGTAGGGAAATGCAAATTTGATGGACCAGACAATAATGAATATTAAAATAAAACCTCCTACACACAGCACAGTTACATCCCTGACACTAGATGTCTTTGGTTTTATTGTTTTTACCTTTCATTATTATTGTCATTGTTACTACAATCACCATTTTAGTAACTTTCATATGGTAAGGAGAGTTAGATTTTTTTTTTTAATTCTCACCTGAGGATATGATTTTATTTATTTTAGAGAGGAGGGGAGAGGGAGAGAGGGAGAGGGAGAGAGAAACATCAATGTAAAAGAGAAACATTGATTGGTTGCCTCTCATAAGCACCCCAACTGGGGACCGAACCTGAAACCTGATTAGAAATTAGAAATTGAACCCATGACCTTTTGGTGTATGGGATGATGTTCTAACCAACTGAGCCACATCAGCCACAGTGAGAGATTCTTAACATTTTCCACACATCCCTGTTTGTTTTATTTCTATACTTAATTTAAAGATGTAGTAAAGTCTGTAAAATCACTGTTTTGTCCTAAGATCTGAATGTGACCCATCCTATATGAACATGTTGGCTTGTTCCAGAAGCACTGGGTTGTTGAATTCTTATACCTGGAGAGATGTTTGTAGACACACAGTCCACATGGGCTAGAGATTTGATGATAACTCTATCTAGCCTGATAAGCTACTTATTTTTATTCAATAAAAATTTTATGAAAGAAAAATAGAGAATTTTGGTTGTCTCCATTCCTCTGGTTAATTTAATTCTCAGCAATCCCAGTAGTTGACTTTTATACAGCCAATGGCATCATGCTCCAGATTTTGCTAATCCAAATATGATTAAACCAAAGTTAAATAACAGTGAAAAAAGATCTTGCAAAAGCTCTTAACATGGCTTTCAACAAATTGCTCTGTTTCTTTGGGTTTTCAAAAGCTTTATATCACATTGCATTGGGTTGGTTTATAATAACAGCCGTCAACACCAATTAATCATTTGTTTTTTTGGGGGCTGTACCAACCTTTAAACTCCCCAGACTTAGTTCAGATCCCTAGCTTCTTTACTGTAATCCTGAAATAGTTTACTTGTATTCCCAGTTTAACTTTTGTCATTAGAAGGGGGTAGCATGGGTGGGTAGAGATGGCCTTTTCTGAGAGAAGGCGCTATCATCTGACACCATTGAACTGCAGTAAAGGTGTGACTTTTAGGTGAATTAAGCCTTGTATATTGTGGGAGAGCTGACAGACTAGAATCTACGCAGAAAATGATTTAAACTTGAATGGGATTATTTGGTTACATGGAACCAAAACCCAATTGAAATTAATTTCAGGGAAAAAAAAAGGAATTTATTGGAAGGCACTGGTACTACATGGTAAAAAACAGAGCTGCCTTTAGCTCTGGTATGCCATATATTCCAACTTTAGTTCCTGGCACTCTCTATTTCTAGTCATTTCTATGGAAGGATTTCCCCCATCATGACAAGGCATTTGTGGTCAAGGGAGGGGATTTGAGTAATACAAAATTATTTTTCCCGCATAACTTTAAGAATGGGAGGGTGACTAGTTTGGAAAATGGGAAGTTTCTAGTAAAGTACAGTCTGGGCAGACAAAACATGTCTGTGACATGTTGGCTTGGCTACTGGCACCTAAAGACACTATTTCTGAGGGTGAAATAGCACTGTATAGGGTACTTCTCAGCAAGCATTCTGCTTTGTGCTAGCCAATTCCCACATGTACAGTTTCCATAATGCATGATTCACCCATCTCACCTCCAGCCACAGATTCACTCACAGCCCCTCCATGCCCAATGGGAGACAATGCAAGACCACCTCCCAGCTATACATCCAGTGGAGACATCATGGGCCACTGTCACACGAGTCCTAGTTCTCTGGCTAATATAATACCCTTTCTCTTCTAGTTTGGCATCAGTGAAGTCTGAATGTGGCTTCTAAGACCCCGCAGTTGTAGTTTAAAGTGTGGAATATGTATCTTTTCTTATACTCAAAGTTATTTTAGATCTGCCTGTTACTGAATCATGCAGAAAGAAACGATTCCCTTTGCAATTCTCCTTCCAACCTCTGGTTAAGTCAACAAGAAAAACTAGTTTGATGCTAGTAAGTAAAAAAAATTTAAACATTTAAATGTTAATATTTTTATTAAGATAATTTATAAACCATAAAATGCACCTGTTTGAAGTATATAGGTCAATCAATGTTAGCATATTTATAGAGTTATGCAGTCGTTATGACATCTAATTTTAGAACATTTCTATCATCCAACAAAGAAACATCATGCTCATTTATAGTTACTTCCAATTTTGTATCATTTTCTCTTGTGCGTGATCTAATCTCATGCTGTTTTGTACAGTAACATGCTGTACAGGCTTATGCCTAGGAGCAGTGGAATATGCCATATATCCTAGGTGTGTCGTAGGCTGTACCATCTAGACTTGTGTAAATGCTCTCTGTGATGTTCGCACAATTTCTCAGAACATATCCCTGTGGTTAAGCAGTGTATGGCGGTAGTTGTCTGCAAAAGGCCCTCCGCCTTAGACTGCTTCCTCTGTCTCTCTGTCTCTGTCTCTCGCTCTCTGAAAGGGAGAATAGGAAGTATAAAAATCAGTGTGAAAAACTTATTATCCTCAAGCTCACATGGAGCATTCTCCAGGATAGACCAAATATTAAGCCGTATCAGAAACTTCAATAAATTTAAAACAGTTTAAAATCATACAAAGTATGTTTTCAGATTACAAGAGTTATATTAGAAACCATCAACAAACATGTGAGGATGTGAAAAACTGGATCACTCACAAATTGTGTAAAATGGTGCAGCCACTTTAGAAAATAGTGCGGCAGTTTTTAAAAATTTATCTTTATTGTTGAAAGTATTACAGTTGTCCCCCCTTTCCCCGTACGGACCCCCTTCACCCAGCAATTTAAAAAAACCCTAAATATGCAATTACCATATGTCCCAGCAGTTGCACTGTTGGGCATTTATCCCACAGAAATGAAAACTTTGACTTATACAAACCTGCACATGAATATTCATAGAAGCTTTATTTGTAATTGTCCCAAACTAGAATCAGCCCAGATGTCCTTCAAAGGTGAATGGCTTAAACAAACTGTGGTGTATCCCTGCCATGGAATAGTACTCAGCAATAAAGAGAAACAAACTAGTAGTACGTGCAACTTGGGTGAACCTCGAGGGGAATTATGCTGAGTGAACAAAGCCAGTTCCACGGGTTTCATAGTGTATGATTCCAGTCGTGTAATACTTTGAAACGGAAACATTTTAGAAATAGAGGACAAACTAGTGGCTGCCAGAGGTGATGGTTAGGGGCTGCGTAGGCAGGAGAGAGGGAGGAAAGGGGGCATGGATATTAAAGGACAACACAAGTTCTCCTTATCATATCGGAACTGTTCAGTATCTTCTCTGTGGTAGTGGACATGTGAACTGACACAGGTGATAAAATGGTGTAGAACTTGCCCCGCCAGTTTGGCTCAGTGGATGGAGTGTTGGCCTGCAGACTGAAAGGTCTCAGGTTCGATTCTGGTCAAGGGCACGTACCTTGGTTACAGGTTCCCTGGCCCTGGTTGGGTGCATGCAGGATGCAACCAATCGATGTTTCTCTCTGTCTCTCCCTCTCCCTTCCACTCTCTAAAAATCAATCGAAAAATATTCCCTGGTGAGGATTAACAAAAAATAAAATATAGAAAATGGTGTAGAACTTTACACACACACACACACACACACACACACACACACACACACAGGAGTACCAATAAAACTGGAGAAGTCATCCTGGCTGGGTGGCTCAGTTGGTTGGAGTGTTATTTCTTACACCAAAAGGTTGCAGATACAATTTCCTATCAGGGCACATACCTGGGTTGTGGGTTTGATCTCTGGTGGGGTGCGTACAAGAGACAACCAATCGATGTTTCTCTCTGTCTCTCTTTAAAAATTAAAAAAACCAAACATATCCTGGGGTGAGGATTAAAATAAAAATAGTGGGGAAATATAAGTAATATAGAGTGAATCAATGGTGATATCCTGTTTGTGACATTATACTGTAGATTTGAAAAATGTTGCCATTTGGGGAACCTGGGCAAAGTGTACAAAGAATCTATTGGTATCATTTCATATAACTATGCTACATGGGAATCTCCAGTTACTTCAATAAAAATTTCAGTTAACAAAAAGCTGATTGATGCCAAAACTGGTTTGGCTCGGTGGATAGAGCGTCGGCCTGCGGACTGAGGGGTCCCGGGTTTGATTCCGGTCAGGGGCATGTACCTGGGTTGCGGGCACATCCCCAGTGGTGGATGTGCGGGAGGCAGCTGATCGATGTTTCTCTCTCATTGATGTTTCTGGCTCTCTACCTCTCCCCCTTCCTTTCTGTAAAAAATCAATAAAATATATTTAAAAAAAAGAAAAGCTGATTGAGGTAAAAATAATAACTAAATGTTCAAACAATGCCGTATGTATAGATATATATATATTCTCAATATATGATTAATACATATTAATATGTATATTTTAACTAAATGTTAAAACAATGCCATATGTATAGATATATATGATCTCAATATATATGATTAAATAGAGTTTTGGGGCCAAATGATGAATTTATCCCCAGAACATACAAGGTACAAAAGGAAGGAAAATCAGATAACTATATTAAAAACTCCCATTTAGGAATGTGGGGAAGGGGAATCCTGATGGATTGGTCCTTGCCCAGAGTATAAACCTTCTCCCACTAGATAAGCATGGTCTGGTGAGGGATAAGCATGGTCTGGTAAGCATAGTCTGAAGCGACCCATCGGCTTGTTGACACCTTTCCATGGCAGTGGAATCAGATTCTTGGACAACCAATCTGGCTGCTCCAGATTCTGCCTGCTGGTATGACTTTTTCTGGGGAGTTAGCCAAAACTCGCACTCCAAACTTTATTTAGAACTTGACCTTCTTTTACTTTAATCCTAAAGCACTTTGCTCTCCTATAATTGTCAGACACCATATTTTATTTTCGTTGGAGGTTGGAGCGGGGCAGTATCTAGGTTTGGTTGGGTATGTGAGTATGCGTGTGTTTGTGTGTGCATGTGTGTAGGATAGCCAGTCTCATCTAGCAGACTGGTCATGTAAACTTGTGCATCCTTATGAGGAGCTTTGTTTGCCTGTCGTATTTTGAGAGGGACTGGAATTTGAATGGAGTTAACTCCCTGGACTTGAGTCGGCCCACTGAGGTATCTGGGTGCAGAAGTGCCTCCAGAAGAGATGCCCATCAAGTTAGTGTGTTTCATATTCATGGCCCTACCTGAACGGCATTCAGAGGCATCTAGTCGGGGGCATTCAGGACTCCTGGTTTGGATTTTTTTTTAAGCTTCTGATCTTTGTAAGAGATTTTCCTGGGTATCTTGACGAATTCCAGACAAAATCTTTCTGTGCCAAGTTGTTGTGACGTTGGAGTAATGTGTAGTCTCTTGAATCTAAGGTGAGGACGTAAACTGGATTGATGCTACTGTAGCTGAGCAGGCTGTACACAGTAGGTGCTCAGTGGATGTCACGTCCCTCCTTTTCCGTGGTGCCTCTCCCTACCCAGTGGAGATGGGCCTTGTAGAGAAGCTCTGGTAAGGGAGTGTGCCATTCCTGATGGGGCCTGGGAGACGGGGCTTCCCCCTTTTCCCTATCATCTGCTGATGCTGAAGTAGGGATTGCAAACTTGAGGACATTTTAGGGATGTACAGGGTTGAAAGACAGTAAGAAAACCTCGACTGAAGTGATTGTGCAGGACCTGAGGTAACAGCTAACTTGAAGAGCATGGGCAGCTCAGACCGGAGAGCGAAAATGGTGTGATTTGCCTAAGTCAGATGGCAGGAGAAGCTGACATGAGTCTGTGGCGGGCCACCAAGTTTCTGAACAAGTAGTGCATGGCATGGCGCTGATTCCAGTGACTGTGAGGAGAGCAGATTTGGCCTGGGGTCTATATAGAAAAGAAATGTTCTTCAGAGAGAATCTAAGGAGCCCAGGAAGAAACTGCCCGGCCTTGTGTTGGGCCTGGTGGAAGAATTGGCGCAAAGAAGTCTTGAAAAGAAAAAAGTGAAATAGGTCACCTTGATTTAGTAGTTTCAGAAGTTCCATGAACATAAAAACACCATGGAGAGCCCTTTTTAGAAATTCAAATTCCAGGATCCAGCTCCAGAGATTCTGATTCACTAGGCAGGGGTAGGCTGGGAACATATGCATTTTTAAAAGTGATTTATGCCCTGGCCAGTTTTGCTCAGTGGTAAACGCATTGGCCCGCAAATCAAAGAGTCTCGGGTTCAATTCCCAGTCAAGGGTACATACCTTGGTTGCAGGTTCCCCAACCCCAGTAGGGGTGCATGCAGGAGGCAACCAGTCGATGTGTCTCTCACATCGATGTTTCTCTCTCATTCCCCCTCCTCCTTCCATTCCACTCTCTAGAAACAAATGGAAAAATATCCTTGGGTAAGGATTTTTTTTTTTAAGTGATTTATAAGGGGTCTACAGGCCATACTTGGAAAAGCATTTGAGTTAGATGAAAGGAATTTATGGTAGGAAAGAAGAAGGGAATCTCAGAACCTAGCTAAGGATCTGTGCAGGTCTGACTTCAGGCCACATATGCCTGAGCTTCCCTCTCACCCTCAGACCTCATGGAGACTGGAAATAGTGGCTTATCATCACTCACAATCCAAAAGCAGTTATTTGATTTCCAAATTAGAAATTCTTCCTGATTTGCTGATCATTTGGACATTGGCCTTCCTCCAGTGGGTTCTGACTTAACCTGCTCTTCAGGCTCAGTGGTCTCCTGTGGCTTTTCCTTGGAAATCCACCTCTTACTGGCATCCTTAGGGCTGTGAATGAATCAGTATGGATGAGGGAGGGATCATATAGAAGTGCTGATGGGAGAAAAGCTCTCAGGCCTGATTGATTTTATCTTGCAAATGATAGCAGTAGGAAGTTACCTAACAAAAGTGATAGTGGAAATTAGGGGTTTAGGAGTGAGGGAACCTTCTATTCAGAGGTGGTAAGTAATGACCTGGAGATAGGTCTTCTATCGTTGGCCCTCTTTGCCCAAGGTTCCTCCCATTGCCCATAAATACAACCCAGGAGGTCATCAAGGACTGCGTGTCCTCTCTTCTCTACGGAGAAATGGACTCATGGTCTCTAAGATCTTGTATCAACACTTCTGCATTCTCTAAAGAAAGGATGAGAGAGATTGGTGGGGCTGCTGCTGGTGAGTCAAAATTTTTTTCCTGGAGTAGAGGTTGTACTCTAAGAAAGGAGCATCTCAGGGTAGAGGTGAAACTGGTTTGGAACAAAAGGAAGGAAATTTGTTCTATCAGTTTTCAGTCATTCAATTAGCAATAAATTTTTCTTAGTTCTTTTGTGTGTAGAAGGTGCTATGGAAAGAACACGAAAAGCGAAGAAAGTACTTTCTTTTGAAATATTTACTTCTGTTTGGGGAGCCGAGAGTAGTACCCATGGGAAGAAAATACAAGACTGTATTTAACAGAGTTCTAAAAGTCCTGGTGCGGATAGGACAAAGGAATTCAGGAAAGGGAAAGCTCGTAGTTATCTAGAGTGATTTCGAAAGGCTTGGAAAGGTTTGCTCTCGGATGATGGATAACATGAGTCACAAGATAAACTGTTAAGGATAAGTCCTGTAGGAGGAAATTCCAGGAAGGGAAGATAATGGGCAAAGGCATGGAGGTGGGAGGGAGTGTGACATGTGTTACGGGTGAGGGGGCATCAAGAGTATCGCCCTGTTGGCTTGCCCTGGGGAATGGAGAAAAAGGTAGCTAGATAGTAAGAAGATAGTTTATGAATGACTCAAAAGTATGCAGAGTGGTTGTCCCGCCAGGGCATGTGCCTGGGTTGCAGGCTCGATCCCCAGGAGGCAGCTGAACGATGATTCTCTCTCATCATTGATGTTTCTAGCTCTCTTTCCCTCTCCCTTCTCTGAAATCAGTAAAAGCATATTTTTTTAAAAAGTATGCAGAGTGGTTCGGGCTTGATGTGCTGGGCCAGGATGGCAAACACCTGATGCTCTTGCCCCCTCATCCCTGTCTCTCAGACCCGTGAATCGTTGCTTGCACGCAACATACCCGAGAAATTGATCCTAATGACAGCTGTATTTTGTACATTTTCATACTCTTTTATGAGTGTAATACAGTTTATCTGTCCATCTTACTGTTGATGGATATTTGAGTCACGGCATTGTCTTTTCCTGAGTCTGTTGTGGCCTCAGGTGCCTTCTTAACACAATGAATGCTCCATGTAGTCACCACCAGTTAAACAGAGGAAACCTATTTGCCAGCTTCCAGGTAGGCTGCGAGAGCATTCTAAAATCTTGAGCAAGTAAGGATTCATGCAATTTCCTGTGTTATCTAGAGCTAGAAACTTGGGTGAGAGCTGGGCTTGGCAGCCTAAGTTCTCCTTCTTCAGCTTCCTGAAATACACACAAGCCAAGTGAGAAATCACCACACATCTGTTGTTTCAAATTTTGGATAAAGTTAAGGTCTTTAGCTGACTAAAAATATATTTGGAAATAAATGTTTTTACTAAGAATGCATAAGTTGCTTTCATTACTTAGATGTGACTCCAAAACTCATTCCAGTCTTAGTAGTGGGCCAAAAGTGGATATAGGAAGTCCTTTATACAAATCAAGTAAGAGAACTTGATATGCTGGATAATAAAAATACAACTTATTCTAAATACTAAAAAACTAAAAGCACAAAAGCCAATGAACATCAGAAGCCACCAAAAGGTCTGGAAATATTATGACCAGTGTTAAAATGCACACAGAATTTGTTTACGTGAGATGAGGAAGCAGAGTAGAGGCTGTGCTGTTAAAATATGTTTTGTGCTCCAACATGGGCTGCGCCTTCCGGTGTTTCTAGCTTCTGATGCTGTGCAGGTGGCTGAGCCTGTATCTGCTCCCTATTGTCAAGCAGGAGGCTAAGCCCTGAAGACCAAACTCCCCAGAGAGCCACACAAGGGCATCGGAATCTCTTTTTCTCAGTTTTCAAGTATTTTTAACGAAGACTCTGTAAAACATTTATGTATACTTTAAGCCTTGAAGTTTAAGGAACACTATGAATTTTAAAGAGTAAAATGAACAGCAGTGTAACTGAGTGAGCTTCCCTCCCCAGTTGTATCCTTAGCTTTTTAAAACTCTTCATCCAGAAGTAACTATTACTCTGACTTTTGTGATAATTATTTCATTTTCTTGGTATTTTACCACCCATGTTTCATTTCTAAATGACAGATTTAGTTTGTGGTTTTTTATTAAGTTTTTAAAAAATATTTTTTATTGATTTCAAAGAGGAAGGGAGAGAGAGATAGTAACATCAATGATGAGAGAGAATCATTGATCGGCTGCCTCCTGCACACCCCACACTGGTATGGAGCCCACATCCCAGGCATGTGCCCTTTATTAGAATGGAAACTGGGACCCTCGAGTCCACAGCCCAACGCTCTATCCCCTGAACCAAACTGGCAAGGGCCTGTTTTTGGACTTTATATAAATGGAATAACCCTGTATGTTTTATATGATGAATGTTGCTTGCACTCAATATACCTGGGAAATTCATCCCAATGACAGCTGTATTTTGTACATTTTCATGGCTGTATACTGTTCTGTTTTATGAGTGTAATGCAATTTATCTGCCCATCTTACTGTTGATGGATATTTGAGTTATTTCTGGTTTGGTGCTATGATGACCGTTGCGTCCTGAACGTTGTTGTACATCTCATAGTGTCACGTGTATACGAGTTTAATTGCGGAGTCACAGGGTGTGCAAATGCTCAGTTTTACTCGGTAATGTCAGTGTTTTTCCAAAGTGAATATCAGTGCAGCATGAGACTTCCTGTTCACTAAGTCTTAATACTTAGTAAGATGTTAAGGTGTGGAGTGATGTCTGATAGTAATTTCAGTTTGCACTTTCCCAGTTACCAAAAAGATGTACTGGGTGCATCTTTTTATATCTTTATTGGCCTGTCAAGCAAGTTTACTTTTGTGTGAAGAGCCTGTCACTTTTTCTATTGGGTCATTTACCTTAATCCTTGTTTATTCATACAATTTAAAAACATATATATGTGTATATAGATGCACATACATATTACATACATATTTGATGCTATAAATATATGTGTTGAAATATCTTCTTCAAGTTTATGTCTCACTTTTGACTTTATGTTGTCTTTTTATCATCAGAAATCTTTAATTTCCATGTAATAGTATGCATTCATTTTTTCCTTTATGCCTTTTTGGGGGTTGGGAATGGGAGGAGAAGGAGGAATCAGCCATGTCTCCAAGCAGCCCTAGTTCCTTTTATTGGAAAATGGTTTTTAGAAACTAAGATCTAAGCTGGGTGTGCTTGTTGCTACTGGGGTGTCATTGGGCATAGACCCTTTAAGTAAACAGAGGTAGAAAATATATGCGTGTATGCTAACCTGAGTATGCACACGTATCTGTAATTATTTCTATATCTATCTGTATCTAGATCAAGGTAAACATAAATTCATATTGACAGTTCTGATTCTAATCCAGAACCACATGACTCATTATAACCTTCTTTAGTGTGTGTGGGAGGGATGTTTTAAAAAGTCATCAACTAATGTCTGACTAAGCTGAATGGTAAGCTTTTGTTCCTGGAGATTTCTTATAGATAAACAGTAATCTTTTCCCTTTGACTTTACATGCTGCCCCAGATTTCAGAGTTTCAAAATGTAACTTCTATTAAGAAAAATGGCACCGTGTTTGTTATAATTATATGCTGTTCACTTAGGCAGTGGACTGATGAATCGAATGCTTACTGTGTTCCAGACACTATTATAAGTAGTGTATGTGAACCTTCACAATCCTATGAAAGAGTTACAGTTATTCTCCCATCTTATTAATAAGGAAACTGAGGCACAGAGATTAGGGAGCTTGTCCCAGGTCTTGTAGCTAAGAGGATGTAGGGGCCCGCCTTTAAACCTGGGTAATCTGTTCTAGAGCTGATGTTCTTGACCATCCTGCTATATTGTATCTCATAAGAAGTGTGAACAGGATCCAGGAAGGAGAATAATTTCTGAACTACTGAGAGAAAATGACAGCTGATTTGATTCTGCTCAGAGGATTTGGAGCTAGTGATTCTTTCCAATGGTTCTCTCGGGCCTCTTCAGGACTAGCCCAAATTTCTGTCTGGAGAAGGATTATTAAGAGGCCAAGGAATGGCCAGTTCCCCTAGAGACCCTGTGCTTTCTGTTTGGTCCTCATTCGATTTGAATTCTGACACTATGAGAAACAATCCATTTAAGTCTGTGGTAAGAACCCGACACTGCTTGTTAGAACTTGACACCAGGAACTTGGCCCCAGGTGAATAGCAGTTATGGACACACGTTAATATGCAGGCAAGTCCCCATGGGAACAGAAATTCTTCCCAGGGCACACATATCAGGTGCTTTGATCATTGTAAAAGGTTATTGCCCAATCAGATATTAATTGTGAAGGTGGCAATTCTTTGTTTTGTTTTTCATTTAAAAAAAAAAAGTTCATTTTAGTGTTAGCTTCACCTCACAAGTAAGCCAACCCAATTATCTAAAAAAAAAACACACAAAAAAAACCACACTGGGATTTTAAAGAGATTTTGCTGCTTTAATTATTGCTAAAGTGGTTGCTTCATCTGTGTGTTGCATGAATATCTTGGATATTTAGACAAAATATGGGCTAATGGGAGCACAGCAATCCCTGGTTATTCATTCCAGTGGCTGACACAGGGAGGGAGCGGGAAAGACAGAGGCTGTTCATGGCACACCACAGCTTCTGCGTACAGCCTGCAGCCTTCCTCTGCTGGATTTTGATGGAATGTTGTGAATGGTTTCCATTGCTTTTGGCTAGAATAGCTTAAACATGTGGGATGGTTTTGACAAAAAATAATTCCACCAGACATTTAGCAGCTGTCTCCTGCTCACTGTTGGCTTGCTACTTACTCATGGCTTAGTTGGTTGTTTAAGCTTGACCTTGGCAAGGGGCTGTGGCTGGAGCAGAGAGTAAAAATCCAGGGCAAACATTTTTAAATGAAATGTTGTATTTCAGGAGTCTGGAAGGATATAACATGCTATTGCTGTTATGGTGTTTGCTGTTATTGCTATTATGCTGTTGTGGTGTTTAAAAATACAACATACACAACTAGAACCTACCTGTACCACCAAAGATTTTGCTTGGGAAGAACTTGTGAGAGCACTACTATTTTATCACTTATAAAATTGCGTCTGAGAAATGTATAGTCATGCTTTAACAACAAGGATATGTTCTGAGAAATGGTGTCATTAGACAATTTCATCCTTGTGTGAACACCATACAGTGCACTTATATAAACCTAAATGTTATAGCCTACTGCATATTTAGACTATATGGCACAACCTGTTGCTCCTATGCTACAAACCTGTATAGCATGTTACTGTACTGAATACTGTAATCATAACACAATTTAATAATTTAATAAATCACTTAGGTGTAATTAGCTGGTCATAGGGAAAATAGTTTAAAACAAACATGGATTTATTTTTTTTTAATTTTATAGACTTTTTAAAGAGAGGAAGGAAGAGGGATAGAGAGTTAGAAACATCGATCAGCTGCCTCCTGCACACCCCCCACTGGGGATGTGCCCGCAACCAAGGTACATGCCCTTGACCGGAATCAAACTTGGGACCTTTCAGTCCGCAGGCTGATGCTCTATCCACTGAGCCAAACCAGTCAGGGCAGAACAAGGATTTAAATGTAAAATAACAAATTCATAAAAGTTAGAGAAAGGAGGTGAATTTTAAAAACAATTTTGAAATTGCAGTGAACTTTAATCATGATACAGAACTCAGAAGTCAGAGAGTAAAATGATCAATAAGTCTGACTTACACTTTTTGTGGCAAAAATGTCACAAACAAGATTAAATACAAATGATAAGCTGAGAGAAACATGGACGCTATATTACAAAGGGCTAGGTTCTTTAATATACAAAGAACAATTTCAAATAAAAAAAGAATTCTAACAACTCAAACCAAAGTGACAGAGGACATGCACAAGAATGTCAGAGAACAACAAATATGAAAAACTGCTCACCATCTTTGAATAAAAGTTACTCAGAATTAATGTCAGGTTTTTCATATGGAGAAAGGACTTTAAAATATAATGCAGTTTTACTTTTGGCATGATTTATGGAAATTACTGCGTTAAGCAAGTTGGCTGATATAGCCTGTGTTCCCTCATTCTTTTGTGGAATGGTAATGACTAGACTGGGAGACTTCTGGGGCCATGAAATGAAGGGGTTGAATCAAAAACACCTATGAAAGGCCTTCAGACTTTGAAGTAGGTGGAGCCTCCTATTTACTTGGTTCCTCTATTTGCATTATTTCCTCACTCTTTAGTATTCTGTAAGAAAATGGTGTCCTGTCATTACCCTTGCTGATACAGCTTTGTAAAGAGACACTGATATGCCACTTAGTATGGGGCAGGTATTGTTTTGAGCACTTTATAATATCAACTTAACATTTAAAATTGTTGTAAAGCATTCGCCCCCTCAGGGAGAGTGAGGAGCATAAGACCCGAGGGAAGTGGACTTGAAGGGGCTGTCTATTGAAGGAGAAAATAATCCTCATTCTCTGAGCAACACACTTGAACTGCCTTTCTCCCATCAGCTACTTCCTAGGTCATCCGTGAGAGATTCTGAACTATAACCCATGGCTAGAGCATGCCCTTCAGCACACGTGGGCTCAGTGGAAGTCATCTGTCTCCACTGACTTGCAGATGGAACCCAGGGAACTGAACCTACCCAGTGAACCCCTAGGAGGCAGAGAGCATCATTCCACCTTAGCCTGCTGGTCTGATCCTCTCCCTCACAGGTAGGGTTTCAGGAACGCCTCTTGGTGTACCTGTCCCCCTCTCTCCCTTCCCTCAGTGGAGGAGGATCATGGACAATCAGACAGCCTTGGAATTAGAATGAGTCAGCTGCCATGTTGCCAGGTTCCACCCATGAACAACAAAACAAGGACCCTTATTGGTCAGCACAGCCTGTTGAAAAGTCTGGGGCCCACAGGAATGTTGTTCCCTGACCTCCCTTCCTGCCTAGAGCCTCTGAGTGCTGTGGCCAGCTCAGGCTGTGCGTCTAAGACACATGACAGGCTGATGTGTGGACCATACTGGGATATAAGCTGATTAACAGCAGAGCCTGGGTCTAGCAGGAGACTCCCCCTTTTATGTTGCTTGCACCCCTAGGCCTCCCTCCATTTGCAAGGGTGGGTGAGCCTCTGCCTTCGGGACTTTTTTAGTTGACATTCTCAACATCCCCACGCTTTCCCATAAGTCCACATGGAGACCTTCCTCTAGCCCAGTGGTTCTCAACCTTGGCTGCACATTAGAATCACCTGGGAATCTTTTTAAAATCCTGATTTCTAGGCCTCGTCCTCCGGAAATTCTGTTTCTTTGTTACTAATGTTGTGGCCCCAACCCATAACAAAGAAACAAAATTTCCGGAGGATGAGGCCCAGAAATCAGGATTTTAAAAAGATGCCCAGGTGATTCTAATGTGCAGCCAAGGTTGAGAACCACTGCTCTAGCCCAGTGGTCAGCAAACTGCGGCTCACGAGCCACATGCGGCTCTTTGGCCCCTTGAGTGTGGCTCTTCCACAAAATATCATGTGCGGGCGCACACGTACAGTGCGATTGAAACTTCATGGCCCATGCGCAGAAGTCGGTTTTCGGCCTGGGCAAGTCTACTTTGAAGAAGTACTGTTGATATTTTGCTCTGTTGACTAATGAGTTTGCCAACCACTGCTCTAGCCGAATCCTCTCTGCTGAAGGTAGTTTGGGGATGACTTTGTCATTCAATCAGTTAACAAATACTCATTGATTGCCTCCTAGGTGCCATGCGGTGTTATGATCCCGGCACACTAAAAAACTGTGGTCCTGATATCTAGAAATCCACAGCCTATTTTTGAGCCACACAACCTCACAAGGATGATAGTATTATGCTTGCATATGCACAGGTGTAAGGGCAAGGGGGAAGAGCATTTTCTCTGGAGGGAGGGAATGCTGGACTGAGCTCTCCAGGAGGCCACGGTGGGAGAGCGCCAAGAGAATGGGGAGGGTTGGACGGGGGAAGAACAGGTGCATGACCCAGAAACAGACACAAGCATAGTAAGTTCCCAGAATGACCACTTGCTTGGAATGGCTGTAACGTCGGGTGTGAACGGGGGGGAATGAGACATGAAGCCTTGTTCTGCTACCCGTTGGGTTTTATTCTGAGGCAATCGGTATATAGAAGAATTCTATTCACATGAATACTTGATAGATTTGCAGTTTTGAAAGATTCCCATGGTGAGCATGTGGGTAGTGAACTGTAGGAGGCTGGAGGACCAGTTAGAGATGCATGTTTAGTTTTTGTTGTGGGGAGACAGCATAAGTGCCATGGCTAGAAACTGAGTTGACTTTGCTAGCAATTTGTTTAGCACAGGTTTGCTGTGGGAATTATAATAATTTCACAGACCAGTAGTGTATAGGATAATATCTTTTAATAAGCCAAATAAAGAAATAACATACTCCAAACAAATGGCACATTAATCAGACCATTGTTCCAGGCAAACAGGGGGCGGGGGTTGGGGTTGGAGTGGTGGTGGGGAGTATGAAGGAATAAAGTCCAGGGAGGCACTTGGGAGAGTCAGTGACCAACTGACTAATTTCCAGATTTCCAGCTGCCAGGGCAGAGTAAAAGTCTCCAGTCGCTGGAGCGTTTTGCTAGGGAATGAAGATACCAGTGTTGATGGGCGAGCTGATCTCTTTCCCAGGGTCACAGCCTGTCACCACTGGCTAGGAGGAGTGCCTCACCAAGACAGGAGGGAATGCCCCTCTCAGAGAGTCCTTGCAAACTCTCCGTATTTGTAGTCTAAATGTCTCCTTGGCCCGCAGTGGCTTCTCCACGTGTTCTCATTGATAAGAAGGGGCCCCTCAGTAGCTGGTTGCTTATCAGTGACAACAGGTGTAGAATGATGACATCCTGGCAGGACTTACTTTATTCTTATATCAGATAACTTTTGGGGGGTCATAAACAAGTGGATTAAAGGAACTTCATTTATGTCATAAGCAAGTGAATGTGAAATCATCTTAACCCAGGACACAACAAGGCCACTGCAGATGTCCGTGTCCTGAATGAAGAAGGCCCGAACTCGGGCAGAGGCAGGGACGGTAGAAGGGAGGCTGCCAAGGAGGTTAAGCTTCATTACTTAGCATTGGGGGATGAGAGAGGGGAAGCACTTGGGTGCCTCCATGATTTCTTACTTGGTAAGTGGAAGGTTTATGGAAGGAGTGGCCGATCTGCGGGTGAAAGGCAGTTATCAGGCTGTAACAAGTTACTATTGTGAAGCGCATCTGCTGCTCAAGTAGCAATGACAAGCTAGCTCAACAAGGAGATAATGTCTAGGTACAGAGGAGAAAGGGCAGTGTCTTCAGGCCTCTGAGCCTGTTACCACAGGCCATGCATGGTTAGGAGTCCCTAAAATGCTCTGCGGCAGTGTCCACTGTTGGAGACAGTCATCCCTCCCCAATCCTGACCGGAACAATCCCCACACTCAGCTCGTTGTTTTGAACTGTTCACACTATCACAGATGTCCCCCACATTTCTCCCCTTGCCCAGCTCCCCTGCCCCCACCTTCACTACACTGTTGCCTGTGTCCATGGGCCATACATATATGTTCTTTAGCTAATTCCTTCCCCTTCTTTTATTCAGTCCTCACCACCCCCTTCCTTCTGACCTCTGTCAGTCTGTTCCATGTATCCATGCCTCTGTTTCTGTTTTGTTCATCAGTTTATTTTGTTCATTAAATTCCATAAGTAAGTGAGGTCATATGGTATTTATCTTTCTCTGACTGGCTTGTTTCGCTTAGCATAATACTCTCCAGCTCCATCCACGCTGTTGCAAAGGGGAGGAGTTCCTTCTTTTTCACAGCCGAGTAGTATTCCACTGTGTAAATGCACCACAGTTTTTTATCCACTCATCTACTGACGGGCCCTTGGGCTATTTCCAGAGTGTGGCTACTGTAAATCATGCTGCAGTGAACATAGGGGTGCAGATATTCTGACTGATGTGTTGGGATTCTTAGGATATATTTCCAGAAGTGGGATGGCTGGGTCAAATGGCAGTTCCCTTTTTAATTTTTTGAGGAAACCCCACACTGTTTTCTAAAGTAGCTGCACCCATTTGCATTCCCACCAACAGTGCCCTAGTTTTCCCTTTTATCCACATCCTCACCAGCACTTGTTGTTTGTTGATTTATTGATGGTAGCCATTCTGGAAGGTGTGAGGTGATGGGGCTTGTCTGTGGTAAGAAGGTTTATGAAGTACAGGTTCCAGCTGGCCTGGTTTAGGAGGCCTCTCTCCTCTGGTGTGGAATCCCCGGACAGCCGTCTTTGTTTAGTACGGTAGGCTCTGGTTAGGCCCGTTTGCAGCAAGTATCTGAAAGGTTCTCCTCTCATCCGATTTGGGGTCATAAAGAATTTAAATACCAAGGTAGAATTTTCCCAGTGGCTTTATAAACAAGTAGTAGCCATTCATGAGGAACTTGGAGAGAGTGGAGCAAAGGGAAGGAGATAGGAAGATGGGGAAGGTCCCTTCACTGCCCCCTCCCAGTTTTGATTTTCCGTCCTCCCGTTTTTGTCTCCTGTAGCCCTCCCAGGCCAGCACTGTGTTCTCTCTCGCCTACAGCAATAGAGGAGCTTCCGAATTCTTCGCCTGGCTGCCCCACTCTAGTCCATTTTGTGCATTGTGTTTTCCTAGATCTGGAGCTTCCTAGTGGGCCCTGTCACTGTTCTTCATTGGCCACTGTGTGCTTTCCTGCCCATCTGCCACAGTTCCTGCCGGACTCTCTCTCAGACACCAGGCCATTCATTTGTAAATCCACTGGTACACCCAAGGCAGGGTCGGGTGCAGATCAACTTTTAATAGTTTCTGGGGAGGAGGGTGCTCCTCACCGTGGGCCTTTGTCAGGCTGTTGCATCAGAGTTCTCTCCTCTGTTCTCCCTGCCCTGCATGGCCACATTTCAGGGGACCTCCTCCAACTCATCTCCTTCAGTTCCACTGATCAAAATGCACCACTTTCTACCCCTCTACTGCTTATCTTAATATTGCAGTTGTTACAATGTTGTGGACTAGAGTGACTGTGGATATGTTTGCCTTTGCTCGCAAATGTAGATTCCAGAAGGCAGGGAGTGGTGTTTTCTGTAGCACCTACAAGGAGGAATAGCATACCATAACTGCTCAATTAATATTTGTTGGATAGATGAATAAACTTCTGGAGAATCGGAACTGTGACTTTTTAATCTTTGGATTCACCACAGTGTCGTTACATAAAAAGCAGATCAATAAATGTCTTTTTAGATTGTTCATTTAAATAGAGTTCATGTCCTAAAACCTTTGCAGGAACAGCTGTTTAAAGGTCAAAGTCCAAATATGCTGTAATGCATGGTAGCTATTGTAGCTATCACGTGTTCATTTCCAAACTTTCAAATCATGCCACATATTTTGTCTGATTTGTGAAAAAGGATATAATGGAGTCTTATAGAAACATGCACACACATTTAAAAAAATACTGAGTCATTATTATGGGGGGAAATGTTTGAAATCAGCCCTACCTGGAAAGCTGGAATGTGTACATAATGATTTTTCCCACTGTTCTAGAATTCTTTACTTCTGTGGGACTAGACAATATGTTATATATGCATATCTTGTCTCTATAGATGCTAGAGACCAGGTTTTAAACTTTAAAATGTCTCATTCATACTAGGTTTTTAATACTTGCTGAGTGATGGAGTTGATATTCTCCAGGAAAGTAATGGAGCTGTTTCCACATGAGCTTTTTGTTTGGCCCATTGGGGTTATTTATATTTTACAGCTGAGCATTAATTTCTGTCTGGGTTTCACCTCTTTTCCAGGGAGGTTCCCTTGAAGGATGCGAAGGAATACGCTGAATCCATAGGTGCCATCGTTGTTGAAACAAGTGCAAAAAATGCTATCAATATTGAAGAACTCTTTCAAGGAATCAGTAAGTACCTCAAATCATGTTTTTAGCTTAGCTTACGATTTTTATGCCTCTGAGAGTCAAAGGATGAAATCACAGAGCTCTCAAGTAGAGCTTTTCCTCTGTGTGAATTTGTTTGATGATGTGGATATAAAACCTACAAGCATGCACTTGTCAATACTGACCTATACTGTGTCTCCCAAATCTACATTTCCAAAATTCTGTCCTTTAACCTGGTAATTCTATGTTTTATGAATCAAAAGGAAGTAACTCTGTTGCAAAATAAAATTTATTTTTATTTAAAAATTATGTATTCTACCGCATTTTATGTGTGAGGGTGGAAAAATTAATTTGCCTTCTACAACTTAAGTTCTGGCTGAACTAATGAAATTGGCATGAGACCGATTAACAAGAGAAAATGACCAGATTTATTATGTATGTACATTTGGGGGCTTTATAAGAATATGGGTCCCCCAGGACAGAACTGGCAGTTGAGGCTTATATGTTATCTTGAGCTAAGGAGAAGGGGGGTAGGCGGGTTGTAATTTGGGAATTCATGGGGGGTGGGGGGCGCAGGGAGGCAATCCACATGGAGATGGAAAAGCAAATGTTTGGTAAACAGATGTTTGCTGGGCCATCTTTACAGTGGGACACCGAGAAGACTGATCGAATGGGCCTTGCTGCATTCCTCTGTCTGTCACACTAGCTCATATTAAACCACTATAGTTATCTGTAATGATAGCTGCCTTCCTGGAGCAGGTCCTTTCTTCTTTTAGGCAGTTAGGAGGAAGGCCAAAGGTTTTTTCTTAGTCTTTCTTTTCTTAAGAATAACCAGCTTAAAATAACCAATATCTCAAAAGGCATGTTTTTGGCTGGCAAACTGCTTTCCCTCATATATCAGTATGCTGAGGGGAGGAGAAATAAAATAGATAATGAAGAGATATAGAAAACTGAAGTCAGACTCTAGGCAAGCGAAACAAAAGAACCTTTTGTACTTTCTTTTGCTTGTTGATCGCCAACAAAAATAGTCTCTCCATCCCACGTGACCTGAAATTGGGAATTGGGTGGAGAGTCTATTTGTAAATATTTTCCTCATTTCTGATCAGCTAAGTAATGGAAGGTGACAGCTCCCTTCTTCATCTCCAGATCTGGGTAATGTTATGTTTCCCTTTCTTTATGCTGCTTCCCCATCAATAACCTTTACCTAAGAGCTGTTTCCCAGCTGGTGGGCCAGGGTTTCACCTTTACAACTTCTCTGATAGTGATGTTTTGTTCTGGGTCCCCCAGAGCTACTTCCTGGCAGCGATCTTGAGCAACTGTGTCCTGAGATACCTTCAGAGCATAATTGGGGACTTGAAAGAGGTATAAGTGTTTGCTGAGGTTCTGGGACTCAAAGTCTTTGGGTCACCTTAGGAGAAGTTGAACTCCTGAACAGTTGGCAGTTGTTCTCAAATATCTTGGCTCCAGACAGTTCCAGAAGGGAATTCCAGAAGGGAAACTGATAGTTTGATCTCTCTGAGGTCATTGTTGGCGGTGCTCTCAAAGTCAGAGGGACCGTTGCTTCCCAGAACAGATTTGATTTCCTTTTAACTGGTTTTGGTTCATTACTTCAGACTCTGAGAACCCACAGCAGGGAATATTTTGTTTGTTTCTCTTGGATTGACGGAGAATTCGCTGGAGACGAGGAACCCTGTCTGGGTTACTTGCATGATACAGAAACGCACAGAAGAATGCAGCCCCATGCTTCTTGTTCTCTGGGTCTACACCACCTTTCCTTCCTGTCTCCTTCAGGAGGATTCATTGTCTTGCTGTTATTTCACTCTCAACAGAATCATGTTCTCCTAGCTTGTCGACCTGAGTGGTTGAACTCTGGAGTGCTAGGGCTGTCATTTTATGTTGGAAACCCCATATTCCCAGACTCGCGCTCCTTCCTGAAAATGGGCCATGGGTGCAGTGCTCTGTGCTGAAGAAACTGCTCAGCTGCCCTCCACAGCTGTGTAACTCTGGGTGACATCTGACAGGGTTTGGTTTGAACTCATTCCATTAACCTCATATTTGCTGAGGTCAAACGTTCTTTTTCTGGCAGCATTTGGCCTTTCTGGTAGGTTAGGCTAATTGTGCAGCTATTAAATAGTTTGTCTTTATTAATGCTTTTAATCAACGAAGCCAGGTAGCTCCTGATGACCGTGACTTCCACCCCTTTCCTTTGTGCAGCTCCTTGTATTCTCTAGAGCTCTCTCCTGCTTTAGCCCCTCGAAGGCAGACTGTGCAGATGGCGGTGCTCAGCAAAGGAAGTGCAGCTCTCTGTATACCTCAAATGCAGCTTGAGATTTCTCCATGAGCTAGGAGACTTCCTGAGGTCTATGTAAGTCATTATTAAAACCCCAAATGAAATAAGGACCTCAAAGAGTAAAATAAACCTAAGCAGCAAGAATCGATATCTTAATTTAAAAGGTATTTCTTTGTATGGCCCAGCCAGTATAAATGCCTTCATGTATATGAGGTCTTATGGCTCAAAGGGATGGGGACTTGGACTAAGAAATTCCTGAGATCCTATTGGTCTATTCATTTAAGAGACAACAAGCTTTATTCAAAGCACTGGGGAATTATGGCTTCAAATAATTAATTCCTATAGGGACTGTAGAATACTGTATCACCTTGTCTTCCATGTCAAATAAACAACTGTTTCTGTGTCATTATACTGTGGTTGTAAGTGCCTTTGCAAAGAAGCCTATAAATGCACAGCCTGCAGCAAGATCTCTCTCCAGGTACATACTCTGAGTGCTGGTGCCTTCCCAGCCTCTACTCCTTCAGGTGAATTTCTTCTGAATCAGGTGTTGTAGCCTAATTACAGGTTAATTTAAAACACAGTACCAAGTACACCTAAATATATGGCAGCAGACATTTCATTTATTTTCCTTTTCCCTGTTTCTACTTCTATTACATGTGCTTCTCTCTGAGTTCAAAATAGAAAGATATATTGCTGACATCTATGCTCCCCAAAGCAATTTTCCAGACAAACGTGCCTGGGAGAAAAGATGCAATAAAAAAACCAAGAATGAGCAATGAGAATAAAAGCCCTTTTAAAAAAAGCATTCTGCCCTAACCGGTTTGGCTCAGTGGATAGAGTGTCAGCCTGCGGACTCAAGGGTCCCAGGTTTAATTCCGGTCAAGGGCATGTACCTTGGTTGCGGGCACATCCCCAGTAGGGGTTGTGCAGGAGGCAGCTGATCGATGTTTCTCTCTCATCAATGTTTCTAATTCTCTATCCCTCTCCCTTCCTCTCTGTAAAAAAATCAATAAAATATATTAAAAAAATAAATAAAAAATCATCATAAAAAAATAAAAAAGGATGCTTAAACATAATTAATTCATATTGACTTGAATAAAGAGATAAGTATTTCTCTTTTATATTCTTAGAGTGCTCATAAACTAGAAAGGAATCAACTGTTTTCTTAACATGAGTTAATATATTTTCTAACTGGAAATATTATCTATTTTCAAGGACTGAAGCTACCCTGGAAAGGATATAGGTGCTGTGCTGTTTTGGGTAGTCTATGCACAGTCCTGACATATCACTTCTTACTGCAAACAGTGGTTCAAATGGGAACATTATTCATCTTGGTGAAAAACAGGAAATGACTTAACTGTCCAAAAGTTGGGAAATCATTTTTTAAAAATCCTGGTATACTAATATAAGCCAGTGATTAAAATGATGATGTAAATCTGTATTTATCAGCATAAAAAGATAAATTATTGAGTGTGAAACAAAAGTTAGAGTGGTTTGTATTATATCCTGATTTTATAAATCGTGAACCATATAATATATAAAAGTAAATAATATATTCTTCCGGGTAAAGATATATGCACATTAAAATGTTAACAGTGGTTGCTTTATGCTGATGAGATTATAGAGAACTTTAAAAAAAGACTTTATTCTGGAAAATTTTAAACATATGTACCAGTATACTGTGTAATATAGTGAACCATCATGTACTCATAACCAGGCTGGTTTCATCACTACCTCACCTCCCCACACCCCTACCTGTATTGTTTTGAAGGGAATCCCAGACATTTCTGTAAATATTTTCAGTATGTAACCTTTTTTTACATCACAACAATTGCATTATCACATTGGTAGTAAAGCTGTTATCATATTAATGCCATCAAATATTCAGTGTTCAGATTTTAATGATCTCATGATTGCCATAAATGACTACTTTTTTGCATTTTTTATTGAAATCCAGTTGCTTGAATTAGGATGCAAATAAATTTCTTACACAATGATTAGTTGATAGGTCTTTAAGCCTCTCTTAAGCAATAGGTTCCTTCTCCATCTTTCCCTCATATAATTTCTTTTTTTAAGAAATTAGATCAATTGTTCTACAGAATTTAACATATGGATATTGCTGAGTTCCTTTTTATTGCTGAGTGGTATTCCATTACATATGTAAACCAGGATTCATTGATCCATTCACCTAACATTTGGGTCATTTTTTGTTTTTTAATATTTTTATTGATTTCAGAGAGGAAGCAAGAGGGAGAGAGATAGAAACATCAATGATGAAAATCACCAATTGGGTACCCCACCCTGGGGATCGAGCCTGCAACCAGGATATGTGCCCTGACCGGGAATCAAATGGTGACCTGGTTCATAGGTCGATGCCAACCACTGAGCAATGCCAGCTCGGTTTGGGTCGGTTGTGGGGTTTTTTGGCAATTACAAGTAAGATTGCTATGAGCATTCATGAATAAGTTTGATATGGGTAAATACAAATGGAATGGCTGGCTTCTCTGGTAGATAATGTTTAACTTTTTAAAGACTGCCAAACTGTTTTCCAAAGTATTTTAATATTTTACATTTCCATCCCCAATGTGGAGCTCCAGTTGCTCCTCATCCCTGCTGACTCTTGGTATGGTCAGTTGATAAAACTGTAACCATTCTATTAGGAATATAATGGTTATCTGCTTGTGGCTTTTATTGCACATCTTCCTAATGACTAGTAATGTTCAATATCTTTTTATTTGCTTACTAGGGGCCCAGTGCATGAATCCGTGTACCTTGAAAGGAACTGTGGGACTGTGGGCTGTGAGGCTGCTGTAGGCACAGGGGCGGGTCTCAGCCCATCCTCCGAGCCCCGCCCGGCCCCTCCCGCTGCAGCTCAGGTCCCCTGTCTGCCAGCAGCATTCTCCCCTCCACCGCCACCGCTGCTTCCACACGCTGACAGCGCAGAGGGATTGGAGCCCATCGCCAGTCAGCGGGTGCAAGTGGTGGCGGCTGCTCCAATCGCCCCTCAGGGGCAGGGGGAGGTGCAGAAGCCCCTTCCTCCAGCTCCCTACACTTTTAACCTCGTTATTGTTTTTAATTTCTTATTTCTCTCTTTACCTTCCCACATCCAATCAGTTGTCACATCTGCCAAGTGTCTTGCTACATTTCTCTTTCCGTCTTTGTTTTCCACTTCCCCCAACTGCACCCAGATGAAGGCTCTCTCTTTGTTTAATATATTTTTATTGATTTCAGAGAGGAAGGGAGAGGGAGAGAGAGAAACATCAAGTATGAGAGAGAATCATTGATCGACTACCTCCCACATGCCCCCCCCCCCCCCACCTGTGGATCGAGCCCGCAACCCAGGCATGTGCCCGTGACCGGAATCAAACCTGGGACCCTTTGGTCCACAGGCCAACGCTCTATCCACTGAACCAAACCAACTAGGGCTGAAGGCTTTCTTAATCCCTGACCTGGACTTTGTGCATGCCTTCTGACTAACTTCTCTTCCTGTCTCCTCCTCCATTCATGCTCTCTGTAGAGTGTTAGACTCTGTATTCTAATATTCAAGGTCATCTAGTAATTCCAACGCTGTCCTCTTTACTGCAGCAAAAGAACAGCTACAGAGAGTGACCTCAAGTGTCACACGTGTCTCTCCCACGCCCATTCTGTATTCTGAGGGCAATGTTCTCTGATTGTGAGCAGTGTTCTGTAGAGGACTCCACCCCCACCCCCGCCTTCTAAATGGAGAGGTTTGCGGATCATTATCAAGAGTAAATACTTCCAAGTCCTAATAAACCTGGTCAATTTACTAATCTGAATGATTCAGAAAATCAGGATCAAGAATTGGAAGTTACACAGCAACTACCAGCACCACTAAAACTCAACAAAAGATAGCCAAGCCAAGTCAATACTGGAACTGGGATGAAAGGAGAGAAGAAATGGACAGGGAGGACTTATAGCTTGTGCAGGAAATGGCTGGTCCATCACACAAGGAGAGAGGACAGCTGCAGCGAAGCACACTGTTTTATTTTTGTTGTGTGTAAAAGCATTACAGCCTCTAGTCCAGAATCATGATAATATTTATAGACTTGGACTTTGTTTTTTTTCACGTATCACATTCCTGAGGAATCATTTATAAAACCTGCTTTTTCTCTCGGCTGTCAACTTTCAGAAAAACTGAACTTCAAAAAAGAATCTTTCAATTTTTCCCTAACAGAATCTTACACAATTCAAACCTTATGAAAATAAACACCCTGGCCTAGGGTTTACACTGAGGGATGACTTACGGAGATTGTGTGCTCTGAGAACATTTTGTCAGAGCGGAAACATGCAGCTGATGCTCCGAGCCTTTTCAGATGTTTGTATGTATATATTTGTCCCATTCTGTGCCCTATGTAATGAACACTAATTCAACAGTGCTCCAAGGTGATTACCTTGGTACAAAATGCTATGGCCATTTTCCAGGACTGTTCCTTTGCCTAAGTACACTTAACCTTTCAGTAAGTTCCAAACAGTTCAGACCATAAGATCCCGAGCTCTTGTGTTTTCACAGTGCCATTTGCTTCCTTCTCTTTTTAAGGTGCTGGCTTCATGGTTATGACGTGGCTTTCTTCTCTGTCTGCCTTAAAGTGGAAGTGCTTCTTTTCTTATCACTGTTTGAAGCTATATTGTGTAGGATACCTCCCAGGCTGTAGAAGAGCAGGTCGGGTCCCCATCCTAGTACCTGGACCCTGAGTGTCCACCATGGTGAGCCACTAGGCAGGGGTTTCTCCCAATGCAGACTCCACGCAAGCTGTGCCCAGAGCCATGACTCCTTCTATCCTCATTAGTTCTTTCCATATTAGAAATAGCCATGTAGCTATATTGCGTAGTAGTTACCAAGTTACTTTCCCGTATGCTTTTTATAGGTGAGGAAAGGAAGTCTTGGAGATATTACATAAATGGACTAAGTTCACTAAACCAGAACACGGACTCTCAGATTTCAGAACTCTTTCTACCAGATGAGCAAAATGATGTCCGAGAAAACTGCAGTAATTCTGTATTTTGAGAAATATTTTGTTCTAAGTGAAATTTTGAATATTCTGAAGATAACAGAACCTGCTGCCTCTAAGAAGCTATGTTCAAAAACTGATTCAAAAACATTGCTAAAAGTTTAAAATGAATAAGAGAGGAATCTCCTTGAGGCGTTACTCAGGTCTTACCTTAATCTTGCATCCCTAACTGGTCTTGCTTATTGTCTATTGAGGAGAGAAGATCGAGTCAGGAAAGAGGGAGGAAGAAGGAGAGAGCAAGGGAGTGTGCTGACAGGCCTCCCTAATATTCCCCTTTTTCTGTTTTTTCTTTGTTTTCAGACTTTCATTCTACTTTTGTGACTTAATGAATATCTTATGTATAAATATTTTCTGTAATTGGGGTACTTTTCATAGGACAAAATATGACACGAGGCTTGTGGAATAAGCCTTGTATTGCAGGACTAAAAGCCTAATGCTATTTTGTTAACTTTAGAGTTAACAATATAAGCATAGCATGAAGTTGATGTTAGTATAAATGTTGATTTTGATATTGCCAAAAATACTGATCAGCAAACAATACTTGTCTTAGTTAATTAGATCAATAGCTTGCACCAATCAGAATTACAATTTTGTCCAAAAATATTTCAGATGCAAATGCAAAAGTCTATATTGCAATACCTAACACACTCCGGAGGCACCTGAACTATTATTGATTTAAATAGTTTAAATAATGATGTATCTTGACACTGTCATCTCTCCAAAACACCCTTTTTCAAGGAGTAAGGAACATTTGACTGGCAAGATTTGACCTAAATATATCAGAGTATTTGTAGTCATTGGGAACTACCTCTTCTATTTCTCACTTAAGAGTGACAAAGTAGAAGAAGCATTTTGTTTACTTCCTTTTAATTATGACTAATGAAAGAACACAGCATGTCCAGAAGAGGAAAACACATACTTAACACTCTCATTTGCTACTGGATTAGGAGTGAACTTTTTTGAGAATGGCCTGCAAAGCTTTATATAGTTTTGCTGGCAATACGAAATGGCAGAAGCAGGAACTACAGGAATTATTACAACCCTTTTATCTGCTCCATAATCAGATGAAGAGCCATTTATTTTGAATTTTGGATAATTGTCAATGACCTTAATTTTTATACTTGAGCTTTGGTGAATGGCCACACCACCCAACCTACAGAACTCATTAATACCTTTGAAAAGAACTATTTTTGCCTTTTGTGGAAATATGCCTCTACCAGGGCATTTCACGCTCTTTATGGTTCTTAGGTACAATCCAGTTGCATTGAAAGACTTTATCTTTGAAACTAATTTCCCTTCCATTCTGACTTCTGGTTTCTTAGTAAAGTAATATTCTAATTAGCTGACTTTTTAAAAAAATCCTTATTTTAGAGTTAGCTTTCATGCCTTTTTCATGGGGAAGGGGGGGGGGAGAAAAGTAGCATAAGAGCTAATGTGGTACAGTGGGAAGAATACAGGCTTTGGGATCCATCAGAAAAATCAAGATGTCGTTCACAAAGAATCACCTGTGCCACTAATTGTTGACGTGACCTTCAGCACATAATCTAAGTTCTCTGAGGAATAGTACAATGGTGATGATATAGCCATTCTGCCAGCTTCACAGGGTTAAGTGAGGATGGTGCCTATGAAAATCTTTGAAAACTGTCTAAAAAAAATATTTGTGATTTCCAGATTCTAGTGCCTTTTTAAAAAATGGATTTTTAGAAAGAGGGGAAGAGGAAGGGAAAGGGAGGGAGGAAGAGAAACATTGATATATGAGAGAAACATTGACCAGTTGCCTCCCGTATGGGCCTATCTGGGGATCGAACCCTCAATCTAGGTATGTGCCTGATGGGGAATCAAAGCCACAACATTTTTTGGTGTACAGGATGACACTCCAACCAGATGAGCCACCTGGCCAGGGCTCTATTGCCGTTTTTAAAGTTTATTTATTTTTTAATCGTTACTGTTGAGAATATTACAGATATCACCCCTTTTCCCCCCATTGCCCCCCTCCATCTGGCTCCTGCCCCCTCCTAGGCCTTTACCTGTGTCCATGGGTAATATGCATGTAAGTTATTTGGCTAATCTCTTCCCACCCTCCTCCTCCCCTTCCCTCTGAGAGTTGTTGGTCTATTCTGTTTCCATGCCTCTGGTTCTATCTTATTCATCAGTCTATTTTGTTCATTAGATTCCTTGTTCATTTATTTTGATTTTTAGATTCAATTATTGATAGATATGTATTTATTGCCATTTTATTGTTCATACTTTTTATCTTTTTTTTCTTCCTCTTTTTAAAGAAGACCCTTTAACATTTCATATAATACTGGTGTGGTGGTAATGAACTCCTTTAGCTTTTTCTTATCTGTGAAACTCTTTATCTGACCTTCAATTCTAAATGATAGCTTTGCTGGGTAGAGTATTCTTGGTTGTAGGTTCTTGCTTTTCATCACTTTGAGTATTTCTTGCCACTCCCTTCTGGCTGGCAATGTTTCTGTTGAGAAATCAGCTGATAGTCTTATGGTTGCTTCCTGGTAACTAACTACTTTTCTCTTGCTGTTTTTAAGATTCTCTCTTTGTCTTTAACCTTTGGCATATAATTATGATGTGTTTTGGTGTGGTCCTCTTTGGGTTCCTCTTGTTTGGGACTCGGTGCTTCCTGGACTTGTATGTCTATTTCTTTCACCAGGTAGGGGAAGTTTTCTATCATTTTTTAAAATAGGTTTTCAATTTCTTGCTCCCTCTTTTTTCCTTCTGGCACCTCCATGATGCTAATGTTGGTACACTTGAAGTTGTCCCAGAGGCTCCTTACACTGTCTTTATATTTTTGGATTCTTTTTTTCTTTTTGATGTTCTGATTGGGTATTTTTTGCTTCCTCATATTCCAAATCGTGCGTTTGATTCTGAGTCCTTTGCTCTACTGTTGATTCCCTGTAAATTATTCTTCATTTTAGTTAGTGTATCTATCCTTCATTTTGACTGCTTTCCTATGTTTGTTTTTATGTATTAGGTAGAGCTGCTATGTCTCCTGAAATTGGTAGATTGGCCTTGTGTAGTAGCTGTTTTGTAGGGTTCAGTCTCCCCAGTCACCTGTGCTGGGCACTCTAGATGGGTCCCTGTATGGTCTGTGTGCCTCTATTGCCTTTTTCTAAAGACACCTTTTTTTAAAGATAAAACTCACATATCTGATTATAGATAACAATCCTGTATTATAAATTTCAAAGTTGCTAAGAAACTAGATGAAATGATAATTATGCAATATCCAAGAGCATTAGCTAACACTACAGTGATAATCATATTGCAATATTTAAATTATCAAGTCAACACCTTAAACTTACACAATGTTATATCAATTGTATCTCAATAATACATTTTTAAAAATTCATGTGCCTACATTTTACCAATTTGAAGTGTATAATTCAAGCTTTTAAAATAGTCATAAATATATACAACCACCCTGGCTGGTTTGGCTCAGTGCATAGAGCGTGGGCCTGTGGACTAAAGGGTCCCGGGTTCAATTCTGGTCAAGGGCACATGCCCGGGTTGGGGGCTCGATCCCCAGTGTGGGGCGTGCAGGAGGCAGCCAATCAAGGATTCTCTCTCATTGTTGATGTTTCAGTCTCTCTCTCCCTTTCCCTTCCTCTCTGGAATCAATAAAATATATTTTAAAAAATAAAAATAAATAAATATATACAACCATCAGCAGTCAATTTAAATTATCTTTATTATCTAAAACAAAACTTCCACATCCTTTAGTTATCACCTTCCTGGAGCCCTCCATTACCTTTTTAATTTTTTTTAATTTATTTTTTATTGCTTACAGTATTACAAAGGGTATTACATATGTGTCCCTTTTTTTCCCCCGCCCTTGACAATCCCCTGGCCTCCCCTACCCCCCAGTGTCTTATGTCCATTGGTTATGCTTATATGCATGCATACAAGACCTTTGGTTGGAATTTTTACTTTGTCTTTATTTACAGAGACTGTAGTGTAATTTTAAAAAATGAAATTAAGTTAAAATAAGATTACTTGTGGATGACATTAAAATACTGTTTCCTAGGAAGAGTTTCTCTTAGGGGTTTTTAGTTAATGCTCCATGTGTATTGGTAGGATAAGGGATAGCAAGCTAAGTGTTACTAAATGATATTACAAAGAAGATTACAATACTCAGTCCAGTTCTATTTTAAGAACCAGAAAACACAAGTACTCCCTGTCATTAGTGAAGTCCTGGTGCCATTGCGCAGCTTGTTGCAGTGGGATAGATCTGTGGGAAGGCTGGGGAGGAACGGTGGGCTGACGTTTGGGCCAAGAAGTTGGGTGAGAACTTTTCCCTTTACTCAGAAGCACGAGGTTCCAAACCCAAGAAAATCCATATTATCAGGAAGCTGATTTTACTTTTCCTTGACCTTTTAAACATGAGCTTGATTTCATTCAGCAGAGCAATGAAGTGAGGAAAGGAGGGAAGGAGGTGGGAGACAGAGTTACACCTGAAGCCTCTCTACTTTCCACAAACGTTAAGTGGAGTGGTGAAGCATGGTGACAATCTGCGTATGGTGTCAACTGAGGAAAAGGAACTCAACCTTGGCATCCCTTTTGTTCCAGGTCGCCAGATCCCACCCTTGGACCCCCAAGAGAATGGGAACACTGGAGCAATCAAACTTGTGAAGCCAACCGCACCAGCCAGTCGGCGGTGCTGCTGACCGGGCCCACGGCCCCCTGTACTTGAAGAAGCCAGAGCCACCTCCCTGTGCACTGCTGATGGACCCCATTCTCGGTGGCCTGGCACCTCACGTAGAGAGAAGTGAGCACGTTGGCTTGGCATCCTGGAAGGGCTGTAGGGAATGGGACAGGAAATGTCCCTGGAAAAGTATTTGCAAAAACTCTGGAAAAAATACACCACCTTTCATGCATGAAATGCACATGGGAGAAAATGGATTTTAGATAATAAGTATAATTGAGTTTTTGTTAAAAACCTTAAAATATTCTCAATTTGTACAAACATCGTACTGGCTTATTACGTGTGTGAGATTCTAAAAGTGATGTTCCACTCTGATTTCCTGTGTTCCCTAGCCAAATCCCAGTACCGTCTTCAGTGCCATTGCCTTTGTGAACTAGCCAGCCTTCACCGAAAGGCTAACTTAATTTTATTTAATTTACCTTTTAGTGGAGTATAATTGGATGATCACTGAAGCTGTAGATTTGAGCTGTTATAGAAGTGGGAAAGATGTATTAGAAACTGTTGCCTGCATCTCTGACTTTTACTTGATGAACTTCTTTCTAAGTTTTAGTCATCTGTAAACAAACAAATCAACTCTGACTAAAATATTGCATGTAATTTTGGGATTAGGAAGCGTGGTTTGGAAGAGTCACGTAAGGACTTACTGTATAAGCAGTGACAGGTGTAGGATGTAAATATTACTCCAGAGGTCACTTGGCATGCGTCACCTCCATGGCCATAAATTCCTACTCTTACAGAGGTTTAACCCTACAGAGTGTTATCTTACTAATAGAATATGTCATGGCATCATTTCTAGGGGGGGAATTAACTGAAGGATAATAAAGGGCAAACATTTAATAATAGCAATTATTAAAAGGTTACAAGAAAGCCAGCCTAGGGAAGTACCAGCACCTTAAGATTCTAGATCCCAATTGCAAAATTGGAGAAAACATTTTAGAAGATGCCAAGCTTGGGGAAGTAGGTATTAGGGCTTAAGAGGGGTCCAACTCCAGAATGCCAATTAACAGAGTGTAGGCTTTGATTAAAAAAACCAACAAACACCTTCCTTTTCAAGTTCCCTGTCTGCTCAATTAATTAAAGATTTCTGAATCCAAAGGTAGTAAAGGGAGAAAAGTCATGAAGAGGAAGAAAAGCTATTTCCATTCCAAATTCGAATTCTGTTACCATTCTGATTTTCATAAAAACCTAGGCTCCAAAAGCAGTTGGTTTCCTATTAGGACTTATCCTGGGTGGTGATTGTTAAAGGATATTCAGATCAGGGCCTTCTGTGGGAGCTAGAAACTGTACAGTAGTCTCAGAAATAATTAATTGTGCAGCGTGGTCCATGAACATACCAGGGCCAGCAAACATATTGAAAACCTACAATGTAAAAGCCAGAAGAGAGGTCATGAGCTGATTAAAGACTTTGAACTTTGAGTAACTGAGTGTGAGCTGCCACGTCACAGTCCTGTCACTTCGGTGTCCCCTGCGCTCTGATGCATAGAGACACCAGTACCGCCATAGACAAAAAGGAAGAGTCCTTGAGAGACCAGGGCCAAGTTTACACTTCATGTGGATGGTAATCAAGACAATAGGTGGAAATCAGAGATTAAGGTGTGTGTGTTGTTGTTTTAACGCAAGGATATGTCTGTTTGATGTTCTTCACCTAGCTTGGAAGAGTAGTTTGACAATCTTAGAAAGTGAAGGCTGTAAACACTTATTTTTGGTTCAAAAGTGCCTCCTAGCTCTCCCAGACAGGTACCTCAAAAAACGTTAGCAAGCGGCACTTGGGTGACTTCACAGGGCCTTTGCAGAGGTTTTTAGGGTTTTTCTCTACATGGTCAGCATTACTGGTTAACATGATTCTGCTTGCAGGCCAAGCAATTACTATGTTCTTTCCAACGTTAAAAAAAAATTTGGAGTGAAAATTGAAATGCTCTCTTTCCAGGTTGCATGCAGGCTTATTTTAGAACTGTCCTCGACAACCTGGGTTTATCTCTAGACAGCCTCTCGGGTTGCCTAGCTAAGGTGGTACGCGTCCCAGCTGAGTTACACAGCTTTGGTCTGGGTCTTTAGTGGTTGCATTTTGCATAAAATGGTTGGTCTTATCCTCATGTAGTGAGCTGCCTACAAACGAGGCCACAGTTTTGTTTCAGAAGCACATGAGGGTGTGAAACCCCTCTTTTACCTTTCTGTACTGCCTTAAATATTCCAGCCAGTCGGATGACTAGATATAATCACTACTTGGAGTAATTGGTGAAGGAGGTAGTGGCATTGGGGCACAGAAGCCTTTGCATAAACGTGGAGTCGTGTCTGAAGGTAGATACTCGAGCCTTGTCCAGGCTTTCTTACCTTCTTTCTGCCTTGAGATTACTTCCTGGCTGTTCTTATAATGGAACTATATGTAAAGTCCTGGAAATTGCTATTGCTCCAAAATGACAAGTAGTTTCATGTGATGTAACAATATTCTTCACATAATTTTCCAAAATTTGCTTCTTTTCCTCTATTCCCCCCCCCCTTTCGTGTGGGTATAATGTGTATTTGTGTAAATATGATTTCATGTTTGTTATGCCAACATATAACCCATTCCTCTGGCTGAGTTTGGCTCACAACTGTGTTATATCATGTAGGCGTGGGTCCTCCCTGGGATTGTCTCCCAATGGAAAGGCCTCAGATGGCAGTGGAGTCGTGCAAGCATTTGATGTAGGTGCATAATTGACTTGCCATTTCATGGTTGAAAATGGTACACTGGGTTGCTGAACATGACGTTACCTTGTAGATAATAGAAGGCTGGAGACTTAGAACTAACCCTTAGCCAATAAAATGGCTGTGCCCCAATGAGAACTGAATTCCTTTTCTGGGGAAGTTTAGATAACTGAAATGCTTTCTCTAAGATTGTGGCATGTGACGGCGGCATTGAGCTCCTTACCGGGGACTCCACTTCCATTGCTCTGCAATGTTCATGGGGAGTTGAGTAATGAGCTAGCTTATAAACGAAAGGGCTCTGAGCTAATTCAGACCTGTTAGGTGTCTAGTTTATTCTTTGTACCATAATTGTTGAAACCAGACCCAGTGATCCTATGTCAGTGCTCTGTTGTGTAAACGCTCCTTTTTCTCATGTTTTTGTAAAGAGCTTCTGTCTGGGCTGGACCCAGTTCTCACATATAGAAGATGCCCCTGTAGACAGTTAGGACCTTTCCACCTTGTATTCATCCCATAGTAAAGCATTGCCCTCAACATTGCCCAATTCTATCTGTTATTTTGGGTTTAACAACACTGATTCATACTAATAAATATTTTACGTTTTATCATGTGTGTCTTTTTCTTATTATCATGTTCAGTAGAATAACTTTTAAAAATGACAGTCACCTCAGCATAAAGAATGGTGATTCCCCAGAGAAACTTGTGTATCTGTACACATGAAGACACAGTTGAAGATGTTCTCTGGCACTGTGCAATAGCAAAACGTCTTCCCTAAGGAAATCACTAATAAAATGTGGCACAGCCACAGGATAAAAACGACAGGGTAATGTAAATGGGTGCAAAAGCTATCATGCATCAACATGTGTCTCAAAACAGAATGTGAGCCCTGGCTGGGTAGCTCAGTTGGTTAGAGCATTAACACTATACTCCAAGTTGTGGGTTCAATCCCTGGTCAGGGCACATACACGAATCAACCAGTGAATGCATAAGTGGAACAACAAATTGATCTCTCTCTTTTTCTCTCTCTCTTCCTTCTCTAAAATCAACCTGTGGAGTGCTAGGTCACTATACTGCATATCCCTAAGGGAGCCACTCATAGTGGTCTGTGATTGGCGCCCTTGGGAGCTGTGGTGTGGCTGAGTGCATAAAGCAAGTGGAAGAAGTACAAAAGCATATAAACTTACACAAAACATGTGTGATGTATGATGTTCATAAATGTGTATAAAAATAAAGGAAGAATTAGGACAAACATCAGCTTCATGATAGTGCTTACCTCTGGGGAGGAAGGGAAGTGAACAGGATCAGCGAGGAGAACACAGGGCATTTAACTATCGGTAATTTTATTTATTTCATGATATAAAAATCTGAAGCCGTAGGACAAAATGATAGCATTTGGTAATTTCAAAGCATGGGTTTCATTAGTCTGTATATATTGCTGTATTCAATTTTTCAAAGAGTAGAGACAAATAATGAAGGATTAGGCTAGAAAGATTTCATAAATGTAATGGCCAACTTAATGTACTCAGTACATTTTTACAAGGTTTACTTATTCCCATTTCTTCATCTCAGGTACCCACACCTGCCCGCCAACACACACATCCTTTCTCATAAGCACTTGTGGATCTTAGGCTTGCTTTCTATGCAGAGCTTCATTTGGCGCATGGATGAACATGCGGAAAAGGATGTGGAGAGGGAGGAGAGCAGTGTCTTATGTCCTTAGCCTTTGAGTCATTTCCCAAGGCATATGCTGGGGAGCTGCTTTGCATATATAAGCAAACAAGAAAACCTTCCCAAACCCCTCACCACTTAGAGACCCAGTGTTTGATTTTATAAGGAAATCAGCCATTATTTTGCATTTACTACGAGTTGTTACACTTGGAGAACACTTCCTATTCAGATAAGGATGGTCCTGAGAGCAGGCCTGATGATTAAGGGACGTGGGATACCTCATCCTAAACCCATGAGCATCCGTCTCCAGTAACGTCTTCTCTAAAGTTTTGAGATGCTGCAGCAACATGGAGTCAATGGGCTTATGGTACAGATATGAAGCTATCTTCCCCCTCTTTTCCAGTGTCTATTAAAAGCAAACAGATAATACCAAGCATTAACAGTTATACTGAAAATGCCTACTCTCAAACATGCTGGTCAGAGTATAAATTGGTATGAGCTTTTTAGAAAGTGACCTCATGACATAGTAGCTGGCTTGCATACGTGTAAGTGATTAGTGATATGTACAGAATAAGGTGTTTGTCCTGTATCATCTATAGTGACAAAAACGTGGAATAATTCAAATGCCCTATGCTATGAAATTAATTAACTAAATTATAACATATTCCTAAAATAGAATACTGTGATCCTTAAAAATTACAGTATTAGAAATAAGTGTTACAAAATTCAAGGGTACAAAAATATACCCCTTTCTATTTTCTGTAATAATTTAATTTCTACTTGATCCCCTATTCTGTCTAATACAGAAAGCTGAATTTAGTCATACCTAGTTTTACCTAAATTGGGGCACATCTGGGAGTGAAGGGGATGCTGTTAACATCAAGCTGGGACAACAGGAATAAATCGGATAGTCCCAGGCAAACTGGGACATATGGTCCTTTTGGTTTAGCCTCCTACCCATGTAGCAAGATGGGCGGTAGCACCAGGGAGGTGGGGCAGAAAACTCTGGAGTTATTGGGTAACTAACTACCTTATCACAGCTCTCTTCATAAAATCATCCATCTGTCCATCCATCCATCCACCCATCCACCCATCCACCCATCCACCCACCCAGTATTTGTGGAGGGCCACCATGAGTCCATGCTAGACTAGCGCTCCCTGCTCCATCAGATATGTGTAATTCCCAAGCTTACAAGGAAATAAAGATAAGGGGAAAGACAAGAAGAACAAGAATGACAGGAAGGAGAAGGAGATGTTCCTTCAAGGGCAGAAAGAGCAGCTTGCCTGGGGAAGCACAGTGACTACCGGGGTAGGAATGGGGCCTTGGGACTCAGCTCACCCCTGACTCATCATAAGATCCTGAACAAGTTTCTCCGTTTCTCTGAGCCTCAGATTCCTCCTGTAAAACAGGGATGGTGCCCACATCACAAGCATGAGTCAAGATTAAGTGACATCATTGTGTAAGGCACCAGCACAGAGAACCTCGTGCCTGTGATTGTGCCATAGCTTCAACCTGTGCCCTGGACTTGGGTGGAGTTCTTTTTGCTTGTCCTTCTGTTGCCACTTTCTTATTTCTGTTTCTTTCCTTGAGAAGCAATGGAGTATAGAGATTAAGATAAAAAAGCATCAGACACAACCTGAGTTTGACTCTAAGCTCTGTAATTTGCTGGCGGTGGGATGTTTGGCAGATTAATTTCTCTAAGCCTCAGTTTCCTCCAATGTAAATGCAGAAAATAATTCATATATACACTTCTCCACAATTCTGGGATCCAAAAAGCAGAGATATTTTTCTCAGTTTCATACGAAGTCATTTGGCAGTAAAGCCAGATCTGAACTGATGCGATGTTCTTTATCGCCATTATTTATCCCACCAGGGGTGGCTCCGCTGGATGTTCTGTAATAGATGCACTGTATAACTTTAATAAAATCCAAACAAAATTCTTAGCTCTGAAAACATCTGCCCCTAAGTTGTCACGTAGGTATTGTGGGCCCGTAGCATCTATCTGCCTTGCAGGTGTGTCATGAGGAGTGAATGAGAAGAGGCGTGTAAAGAGGCCTTCCCATTGGGGAGCTCCAGGCAACCACAGGGGGCGCTGTTTACATGACTGGTGAACATAAACTGCGCCTCCTGAGTGGGCTGCAGGGGTTTCACTCCGCAGAGAACACTTCTTATCCTCCTGGAGGGAGCAAATGCTCAAAAACAATAATAGCTAACACGAATATAGCGACTTGCTAGGTGCCAGGTACTGTCCTAGGTGTTTTATATCATATTACCTTTTTGGTTTTCACACCCTCCTGTATGAGGTAGATATTATTATCTCCTTTCTACAGATGAGAAAACAGAGGCATAGGGGGTTAAGTAAATTGCCCAAGACCATGGACTAGTAAGAAAGATCAAATTAAAATGTTAGCTACGCCCTGTCCTGGTAGCTCAGTTGGTTAGCGTGTCCTCCCCATACACCAAGGTTGCGGGTTCCACCCCCAGTCAGGGCACATACAGGAATCAACCAATGCATGCATGAATGGGTGGAACAAATCGATGTTTTTCCTCTCTTCCTCTGTCTCTAAAATCAATAAATTTAAAAAAAAGTTAGCTACAATTATTTTCTCCTTTTTAATTAAAAAATTTTAATGTATTGAGGTATAATTGACGTTTAAGTTTCAGGTGTATGAGATAATGATTAGATATTTATACTATTGCAAAAGGATCATCACAATAAGTTTAGTTAACATCCGTTATCTCACTTAGTTACACTTTGTTGTCTTGTGGTGAGAACTTTTAAAATTTACTTAACAACTTTCAAATATATAATACAGCATTATTAACTATAGTCATCATGCTCTACGCTAGATTCCCAGGACTTAACTAGCTCTATACATATTTTATAACTGAAAGTATGTCCCTTTTGATCCCCTTCGCTCATTCTATCCCCCCATCCTACGCCAACCACCTCTGGCAACAACCCCTTTTCTGGCTTTTTTTCAATCAATATAATTTGGAGCTCTTTCCATACGTATCAGCATCTACAGATGCACTTTATTTTTTTTAATGGCTGCATAATCATCATGATGATAATTAGCATTTATTGAACATTTGCAATATGCCAGCCCTGTTCTCAGTGCTTCCCTTTTCTCCTTTCTTTACTCTCATTATAAGTACTGTAAATATAAAGGAATGAAGAAAGGGAAATTCTTGTTCATTGAATACTTCCTGTGAGCTACATACTTTCCAATGGCATCTCATTTTATCCACAAAACAATCTGAGAAGGATGCACAATTGTTCTCATTTGTCTAGAAGGAGCGTGGAGAACTTAACTGACTTTCTCAATTTTATAGTTAGTGGGAAGGGCAATTCCACTTATGCCAATGCCCATGCTATCATTCTTGGATCTCAGAAGGAAGTGTTGGCTGGAGCTAAGGGTTAACCAGCTCAGGTTGAAAGAGCTGAATCACTCCATTAACTAGATTTGCTGGTTTCACTGAACTATTTATCTGATCCCAAACTGCTAGAGTGACTCTCCTGGACCCTACTGCTCAGGCGGCTTGATTTATCTTTCCCACAGCCCTGCCCTCAGCGCTGACACTACCGTTCAGGCCTGACTGAAGTTCTTAACTGGCTTTTTGAAATGACTTCTGCATCAGAGTCTGGCAATGCTGACTTTGGAGGGCCTAAGGCCCTGAATTTGCTTCTGAGTACCCGGTGCCAAACGCGGTGTCCCCGGTTGGGCCTGTATGACCGGACAGTGGCCAGCTTCCTCTGCTCTCCTTCACCACGAATTCTCCCAAATGTGTACCTATCCTCTCCTTTCCTGGTCCTTTGGAAAAGGACCCCAACTCACTTCTAAAGCACGTGCCAAGCTTTCTTTGACTCCTTCCATCTTAAAATTCCCCTGGCACTGTTTTCCGCTTCTCATCAACTTACATATATGCACAAATTTTGATCAACTGCCATCCATCTCATTTTCCCCATCAAGCTGCCCTCTTTTTCCTTCACACTAATGACATTTTGAAAAGATAATCTTGAGCCTCTACTTCTTTGATCTTCTATTCCCTTCTCCCTGGTATTTGGCCACTATCCTTCATTGTGCTCTTTCAAAAATTATCGGTGCTCACCTCTCTCTCCCCACTTCCCTGTGGACATTTGAGGCTGTTGACTTCTCCTCCTGACACCCCTTTCCTCACCTTCTTCGCTGTGCCTTTAGACTTCTTATCTGCTTAAATGCAGTTACTCCCTGCAAATTTATGCTCCTGAATCTGCTCAATGTACGCCCCCTTCCTTATTGATCTCATCTAATTTTATTATTTCATCTATTGCCTCTGGCTTCCAAATTTCGGTCTGGCCTGGCTTCTTTTCAGATATCAGAACTTGCTCCCAGCCGCCTGCTGGATGTGTTCAGTGGGCTTTCTGCTTCAGGTACCAGTGCCCCGCCAGGCGCACAGACCCTGCTCCACCTTGTCACCCGTGCACTTTGTGCATTGCATCCTCTCAGCGGCGCGGGCCTCACATTCGAGAGTCCGTTTCAGCTCCCCTCAAACATCTACCAGATGATGTAATTCTATTTCTGGAATTTCTTGAACTTCCTTAGCCTCTTTCCACTGTCCTAGTTTACTATGTTTTCTCTTAACTGTTGTGATTGTTACATAACAGTTCTCTTTGAATTCTGTGTTTGGCCCTCAGACCTATCATTGGATACGCTATTAGTGAATCTGCTAACATACAGATCACAGCATACCATTTCCTTACTACTTTCTGTGACAACTTACTGCAAATTAAATACAATCCCAATGCTGTAGCCTGTGGTAAAATGTCCCTGTCCTTGAGCCCAGCCTCTGTCTCTGCCTGTCAGAGGCTGTGGCCGCGGCTCCTGACACCTTCACCTGTGGCCGCTCCCTCCCCACTACGAAGGGCATCTCCATTTGCTCTTCTCTGCCTGGCAGTGCACCCAGCTTCTGGGGGCTGGGAA